>NW_027140520.1:2065000-2695000 GCF_036365525.1 Heterodontus francisci
AGTGAGTTCCCCTGATGATTTAATATACACGGGACATGTTTCCAGGTGAAGAGCAGAAGTGAGGAGAGTGTGTTCCCATGATTGTTTAATAAACTTGGGACATGTCACCAGGTGAACAGTATAAGTGAGGAGAGTGTGTTGCCCTGATGGTTTAATATACACGCGACATGTTTCCAGGTGAACAGTATAAGTGAGGAGAGTGTGTTGCCCTGATGGTTTAATATACAAGAGGCATGTTACCAGGTGAACAGTATATGTGAGGAGAGTGTGTTGCCCTGATGGTTTAATATACACGCGACATGTTTCCAGGTGAACAGTATAAGTGAGGAGAGTGTGTTGCCCTGATGGTTTAATATACAAGAGGCATGTTACCAGGTGAACAGTATATGTGAGGAGAGTGTGTTGCCCTGATGGTTTAATATACACGAGACATGTTACCAGGTGAACAGTATATGTGAGGAGAGTGTGTTACCCTGATGGTTTAATATACACGAGACATGTTACCAGGTGAACAGTATATGTGAGGAGAGTGTGTTCCCCTGATGGTTTAATAGACACGGGACATGTCACCAGGTGAACAGTATAAGTGAGGAGAGTGTGTTCCCCTGATGGTTTAATATACACGGGACATGTTACCAGGTGAACAGTATAAGTGAGGAGAGTGTGTTCCCCTGATGGTTTAATATACACGGGACATGTTACCAGGTGAACAGTATAAGTGAGGAGAGTGTGTTCCCCTATTGGTTTAATACACACGGGACATGTGACCAGGTGAACAGTATAAGTGAGGAGAGTGTGTTCCCCTGATTGTTTAATACACACAGGACATGTTACCAGGTGAAGAGTACAAGTGAGGAGAGTGTGTTCCCCTGATTGTTAAATTCACACGGGACATGTTACCAGGTGAACAGAATAGTGAGGAGAGTGTTTTCCCATGATGGTTTAATGCACACGGGACATGTCACAAGGTGAACAGTATAAGTGAGGAGAGTGTGTTCCCCTGATGGTTTAATACACACAGGACATGTTACCAGGTGAAGAGTACAAGTGAGGAGTGTGTGTTCCCCTGATGGTTTAATATACACGGGACATGTCACAAGGTGAACAGTATAAGTGAGGAGAGTGTGTTCCCCTGATTTTTTAATGCACACGGGACATGTTACCAGGTGAACAGTAGAAGTGAGGAGAGTGTGTTCCCCTGATGGTTTCATATACATGGGACATGTTACCAGGTGAACAGGAAAGTGAAGAGGGAGTGTTCCCCTGATGGTTTAATATACACAGGACATGTTACCAGGTGAACAGTATAAGTGAGGAGAGAGTGTTCCCCTGATTGTTTTATACACACGGGACATGTTACCAGGTGAACAGAATAGTGAGGAGAGTGTTTTCCCCTGATGGTTTAATGCGCACGGGACATGTTACCAGGTGAACAGTATCTGTGAGGAGAGTTTGTTGCCCTGATGATTTAATATACACGGGACATGTTTCCAGGTGAAGAGCAGAAGTGAGGAGAGTGTGTTCCCATGATGGTTTAATATACACGAGACATGTTACCAGGTGAACAGTATATGTGAGGAGAGGGTGTTGCCCTGATGGTTTAATATACACGCGACATGTTTCCAGGTGAACAGTATAAGTGAGGAGAGTGTGTTCCCCTGATTGTTTAATATTCACAGGACATGTTACCTGGTGAAGAGTATAAGTGAGGAGAGTGTGTTCCCCAGATGGCTGAATATGCACAGGACATGTTACCAGGTGAACAGTATAAGTGAGGAGAGTGTGTTCCCCTGATGGTTTAATATACACAGGACATGTCACTAGGTGAAAAGTATAAGTGAGGAGAGTGTGTTCCCCTGATTGTTTAATATACACGGGACATGTTACCAGGTGAACAGTATAAGTGAGGAGAGTGTGTTCCCCTGATGGTTTAATATACACGGGACATGTTACCAGATGAACAGTATAAGTGAGGAGAGTGTGTTCCCCTGATTTTTTAATGCACACGAGACATGTTACCAGGTGAACAGTAGAAGTGAGGAGAGTGTGTTCCCCTGATGGTTTAATATACACGGGACATGTTACCAGGTGAACAGTATAAGTGAGGAGAGTGTGTTCCCCTGATTGTTTAATACGCACTGGACATGTCACCAGGTGAACAGTATAAGTGAGGAGAGTGTGTTCCCCTGAGGGTTTAATATACACGGGACATGTTACCAGGTGAACAGTATAAGTGAGGAGAGTGTGTTTTCCTCATGGTTTAATGCACACGGGACATGTTACCAGGTGAAGAGTATAAGTGAGGAGAGTGTGTTCCCCTGATTTTTTAATGCACACGAGACATGTTACCAGGTGAACAGTATAAGTGAGGAGAGTGTGTTCCCCTGATTGCTTAATACGCACGGGACATGTCACCAGGTGAACAGTATAAGTGAGGAGAGTGTGTTCCCCTGATTGCTTAATACGCACGGGACATGTCACCAGGTGAACAGTATAAGTGAGGAGAGTGTGTTCCCCTGATGGTTTAATATACACGGGACATGTCACCAGGTGAACAGTATAAGTGAGGAGAGTGTGTTCCCCTGATTGCTTAATACGCACGGGGCATGTCACCAGGTGAACAGTATAAGTGAGGAGAGTGTGTTCCCCTGAGGGTTTAATATACACGGGACATGTTACCAGGTGAACAGTATAAGTGAGGAGAGTGTGTTTTCCTCATGGTTTAATACACACGGGACATGTTACCAGGTGAAGAGTATAAGTGAGGAGAGTGTGTGCCCCTGATGGTTTAACATACACAGAATATGTTACCAGGTGAACAGTATAAGTGAGGAGAGTGTGTTCCCCTGATGGTTTAATAGACACAGGACATGTTACCAGGTGAACAGTATAAGTGAGGAGAGTGTGTTCACCGATTGTTTAATTCACAAGGGACATGTTACCAGGTGAACAGTATATGTGAGGAGAGTGTGTTCCCCTGATGGTTTAATATTCACAGGACATGTTACCTGGTGAAGAGTATAAGTGAGGAGAGTGTGTTCCCCAGATGGCTGAATATGCACAGGACATGTTACCAGGTGAACAGTATAAGTGAGGAGAGTGTGTTCCCCTGATGGTTTAATATACACAGGACATGTCACTCGGTGAAAAGTACAAGTGAGGAGAGTGTGTTCCCCTGATTGTTTAATACGCACGGGACATGTCACCAGGTGAACAGTATAAGTGAGGTGAGTGTGTTCCCCTGATGGTTTAATATACACGGGACATGTTACCAGATGAACAGTATAAGTGAGGAGAGTGTGTTCCCCTGATGGTTTAATATACACGGGACATGTTACCAGATGAACAGTATAAGTGAGGAGAGTGTGTTCCCCTGATTTTTTAATGCACACGGGACATGTTACCAGGTGAACAGTAGAAGTGAGGAGAGTGTGTTCCCCTGATGGTTTCATATACATGGGACATGTTTCCAGGTGAACAGTATAAGTGAGGAGAGTGTGTTCCCCTGATTGTTTAATACACACGGGACATGTTACCAGGTGAACAGAATAGTGAGGAGAATGTTTTCCCCTGATGGTTTAATGCGCACGGGACAAGTTACCAGGTGAACAGTATAAGTGAGGAGAGTGTGTTCCCCTGATTGTTTAATACACACGGGACATGTTACCAGGTGAACAGTAGAAGTGAGGAGAGTGTGTTCCCCTGATGGTTTCATATACATGGGACATGTTTCCAGGTGAACAGTATAAGTGAGGAGAGTGCGTTCCCCTGATTGTTTAATACGCACGGGTCATGTTACCAGGTGAACATTATAAGTGAGGTGAGTGTGTTCCCCTGATGGTTTAATATACACGGGACATGTTACCAGGTGAACATTATAAGTGAAGAGATTGTGTTCCCCTGATTGTTTAATACACACGGGACATGTTACCAGGTGAACAGAATAGTGAGGAGAGTGTGTTCCCCTGATGGTTTAACATACACAGGATATGTTACCAGGTAAACAGTATAAGTGAGGAGAGTGTGTTCCCCTGATGGTTTAATATACACAGGACATGTTACCAGGTGAACAGTATAAGTGAGGAGAGTGTGTTCCAATGATGCTTTAATGCAGACGGGACATGTCACCAGGTGAACAGTATATGTGAGGAGAGTGTGTTCCCCTGATGGTTTAATATTCACAGGACATGTTACCTGGTGAAGAGTATAAGTGAGCAGAGTGTGTTCCCCAGATGGCTGAATATGCACAGGACATGTTACCAGGTGAACAGTATAAGTGAGGAGAGTGTGTTCCCCTGATTGTTTAATATACACGGGACATGTTACCAGGTGAACAGTATAAGTGAGGAGAGTGTGTTCCCCTGATGGTTTAATATACACGGGACATGTTACCAGATGAACAGTATAAGTGAGGAGAGTGTGTTCCCCTGATTTTTTAATGCACACGAGACATGTTACCAGGTGAACAGTATAAGTGAGGAGAGTGTGTTCCCCTGATGGTTTAATATACACGGGACATGTTACCAGGTGAACAGAATAGTGAGGAGAGTGTGTTCCCCTGATGGTTTAACATACACAGGATATGTTACCAGGTAAACAGTATAAGTGAGGAGAGTGTGTTCCCCTGATGGTTTAATATACACAGGACATGTTACCAGGTGAACAGTATAAGTGAGGAGAGTGTGTTCCAATGATGCTTTAATGCAGACGGGACATGTCACCAGGTGAACAGTATATGTGAGGAGAGTGTGTTCCCCTGATGGTTTAATATTCACAGGACATGTTACCTGGTGAAGAGTATAAGTGAGCAGAGTGTGTTCCCCAGATGGCTGAATATGCACAGGACATGTTACCAGGTGAACAGTATAAGTGAGGAGAGTGTGTTCCCCTGATTGTTTAATATACACGGGACATGTTACCAGGTGAACAGTATAAGTGAGGAGAGTGTGTTCCCCTGATGGTTTAATATACACGGGACATGTTACCAGATGAACAGTATAAGTGAGGAGAGTGTGTTCCCCTGATTTTTTAATGCACACGAGACATGTTACCAGGTGAACAGTAGAAGTGAGGAGAGTGTGTTCCCCTGATGGTTTAATATACACGGGACATGTTACCAGGTGAACAGTATAAGTGAGGAGAGTGTGTTCCCCTGATTGTTTAATATACACGGGACATGTTACCAGGTGAACAGTATAAGTGAGGAGAGTGTGTTCCCCTGAGGGTTTAATATACACGGGACATGTTACCAGGTGAACAGTATAAGTGAGGAGAGTGTGTTTTCCTCATGGTTTAATACACACGGGACATGTTACCAGGTGAAGAGTATAAGTGAGGAGAGTTTGTTCCCCTTATTTTTTAATGCACACGAGACATGTTACCAGGTGAACAGTAGAAGTGAGGAGAGCGTGTTCCCCTGATGGTTTAATATACACGGGACATGTCACCAGGTGAACAGTACAAGTGAGGAGAGTGTGTTCCCCTGATTGCTTAATACGCACGGGACATGTCACCAGGTGAACAGTATAAGTGAGGAGAGTGTGTTCCCCTGAGGGTTTAATATACACGGGACATGTTACCAGGTGAACAGTATAAGTGAGGAGAGTGTGTTTTCCTCATGGTTTAATACACACGGGACATGTTACCAGGTGAAGAGTATAAGTGAGGAGAGTGTGTGCCCCTGATGGTTTAACATACACAGGATATGTTACCAGGTAAACAGTATAAGAAAGGAGAGTGTGTTCCCCTGATGGTTTAATAGACACAGGACATGTTACCAGGTGAACAGTATAAGTGAGGAGAGTGTGTTCACCGATTGTTTAATTCACAAGGGACATGTTACCAGGTGAACAGTATATGTGAGGAGAGTGTGTTCCCCTGATGGTTTAATATTCACAGGACATGTTACCTGGTGAAGAGTATAAGTGAGGAGAGTCTGTTCCCCAGATGGCTGAATATGCACAGGACATGTTACCAGGTGAAAAGTATAAGTGAGGAGAGTGTGTTCCCCTGATGGTTTAATATACACAGGACATGTCACTAGGTGAAAAGTACAAGTGAGGAGAGTGTGTTCCCCTGATTGTTTAATACGCACGGGACATGTCACCAGGTGAACAGTATAAGTGAGGTGAGTGTGTTCCCCTGATGGTTTAATATACACGGGACATGTTACCAGATGAACAGTATAAGTGAGGAGAGTGTGTTCCCCTGATGGTTTAATATACACGGGACATGTTACCAGATGAACAGTATAAGTGAGGAGAGTGTGTTCCCCTGATTTTTTAATGCACACGGGACATGTTACCAGGTGAACAGTAGAAGTGAGGAGAGTGTGTTCCCCTGATGGTTTCATATACATGGGACATGTTTCCAGGTGAACAGTATAAGTGAGGAGAGTGTGTTCCCCTGATTGTTTAATACACACGGGACATGTTACCAGGTGAACAGAATAGTGAGGAGAATGTTTTCCCCTGATGGTTTAATGCGCACGGGACAAGTTACCAGGTGAACAGTATAAGTGAGGAGAGTGTGTTCCCCTGATTGTTTAATACGCACGGGACATGTTACCAGGTGAACAGTATAAGTGAGGTGAGTGTGTTCCCCTGATGGTTTAATATACACGGGACATGTTACCAGGTGAACATTATAAGTGAAGAGAGTGTGTTCCCCTGATTGTTTAATACACACGGGACATGTTACCAGGTGAACAGAATAGTGAGGAGAGTGTTTTCCCCAGATTGTTTAATACACACGGGACATGTTACCAGGTGAACAGAATAGTGAGGAGAGTGTGTTCCCCAGATTGTTTAATACACACGGGACATGTTACCAGGTGAACAGAATAGTGAGGAGAGTGTGTTCCCCAGATTGTTTAATATACACAGGACATGTTACCAGATGAACAGTATAAGAGAGGAGAGTTTGTTCCCCTGATTGTTAAATGCACACGGGACATTTTACCAGGTGAAATCTATAAGAGAGGAGAGTGTGTTCCCATTATGGTTTAACTCACACGGGAGATGTTACCAGGTGAACAGTATAAGTGAGGAGAGTGTGTTCCCCTGATGGTTTAATATTCACAGGACATGTTACCAGGTGAAGAGTATAAGTGAGGAGAGTGTGTTCCCCTGATGGTTTAATATACACGGGACATGTTACTAGGTGAAAAGTATAAGTGAGGAGAGTGTGTTCCCCAGATGGCTTAATATGCACGGGACATGTTACCAGGTGAACAGTATAAGTGAGGAGAGTGAGTTCCCCTGATGGTTTAATATACACGAGACATGTTACCTGATGAAGAGTATAAGTGAGGAGAGTGTGTTCCCCTGATGGTTTAACATGCATGGGACATTTTACCAGGTGAACAGTATAAGTGAGGAGAGTGTGTTCCCCTGATATTTTAATGCACACGAGACATGTTACCAGGTGAACAGTAGAAGTGAGGAGAGTGTGTTCCCCTGATGGTTTAATGCACACGGGACATGTCACCAGGTGAACAGTATATGTGAGGAGAGTGTGTTCCCCTGATGGTTTAATATTCACAGGACATGTTACCTGGTGAAGAGTATAAGTGAGGAGAGTGTGTTCCCCAGATGGCTGAATATGCACAGGACATGTCACCAGGTGAACAGTTTAAGTGAGGTGAGTGTGTTCCCCTGATGGTTTAATATACACGGGACATGTTACCAGATGAACAGTATAAGTGAGGAGAGTGTGTTCCCCTGATATTTTAATGCACACGAGACATGTTACCAGGTGAACAGTAGAAGTGAGGAGAGTGTGTTCCCCTGATGGTTTAATATACACGGGACATGTCACCAGGTGAACAGTAGAAGTGAGGAGAGTGTGTTCCCCTGAGGGTTTCATCTTCACGGGACATGTTACCAGGTGAACAGTATAAGTGAGGAGAGTGTGTTTTCCTCATGGTTTAATGCACACAGGACATGTTACCAGGTGAAGAGTATAAGTGAGGAGAGTGTGTTCCCCTGATTTTTTAATGCACACGAGACATGTTACCAGGTGAACAGTAGAAGTGAGGAGAGTGTGTTCCCCTGAGGGTTTAATATACACGGGACATGTTACCAGGTGAACAGTATAAGTGAGGAGAGTGTGTTTTCCTCATGGTTTAATACACACGGGACATGTTACCAGGTGAACAGTATATGTGAGGAGAGTGTGTTCCCCTGATGGTTTAATATTCACAGGACATGTTACCTGGTGAAGAGTATAAGTGAGGAGAGTGTGTTCCCCAGATGGCTGAATATGCACAGGACATGTCACCAGGTGAACAGTTTAAGTGAGGTGAGTGTGTTCCCCTGATGGTTTAATATACACGGGACATGTTACCAGATGAACAGTGTAAGTGAGGAGAGTGTGTTCCCCTGATTTTTTAATGCACACGGGACATGTTACCAGGTGAACAGTAGAAGTGAGGAGAGTGTGTTCCCCTGATGGTTTCATATACATGGGACATGTTACCAGGTGAACAGTAGAAGTGAGGAGAGTGTGTTCCCCTGATGGTTTCATATACATGGGACATGTTACCAGGTGAACAGTATAAGTGAGGAGAGTGTGTTCCCCTGATTGTTTAATACGCACGGGACATGTTACCAGGTGAACAGTATAAGTGAGGTGAGTGTGTTCCCCTGATGGTTTAATATACACGGGACATGTTACCAGGTGAACAGAATAGTGAGGAGAGTGTGTTCCCCAGATTGTTTAATACACACGGGGCATGTTACCAGGTGAACAGAATAGTGAGGAGAGTGTGTTCCCCTGATTGTTTAATACACACGGGACATGTTACCAGGTGAACATGATAAGTGAGGAGAGTGTGTTCCCCTGATTGTTTAATACGCACGGGAGATGTTACCAGGTGAACAGTATGAGTGAGGAGAGAGTGTTCCACTGATGGTTTAATATACATGGGACATGTCACCAGGTGAACAGTATAAGTGAGGAGAGTGTGTTCCCCTGATGGTTTAATATTCACAGGACATGTTACCAGGTGAAGAGTATAAGTGAGGAGAGTGTGTTCCCCTGATGGTTTAATATACAGGGGACACGTTACCTGATGAAGAGTATAAGTGAGGAGAGTGTGTTCCCCTGATGGTTTAACATGCACGGGACATTTCACCAGGTGAACAGTATAAGTGAGGAGAGTGTGTTCCCCTAATGGTTTAATACACACGGGACATGTTACCAGGTGAAGAGTATAAGTGAGGAGAGTGTCTGCCCCTGATGGTTTAACATACACAGGATATGTTACCAGGTAAACAGTATAAGTGAGGAGAGTGTGTTCCCCTGATGGTTTAATATACACGGGACATGTCACCAGGTGAACAGTAGAAGTGAGGAGAGTGTGTTCCCCTGATTGTTTAATACGCACGGGACATGTCACCAGGTGAACAGTATAAGTGAGGTGAGTGTGTTCCCCTGATGGTGTAATATACACGGGACATGTTACCAGATGAAAAGTATAAGTGAGGAGAGTGTGTTCCCCTGATGGTTTAATATACACGGGACATGTTACCAGATGAACAGTATAAGTGAGGAGAGTGTGTTCCCCTGATTTTTTAATGCACACGGGACATGTTACCAGGTGAACAGTAGAAGTGAGGAGAGTGTGTTCCCCTGATGGTTTCATATACATGGGACATGTTACCAGGTGAACAGTAGAAGTGAGGAGAGTGTGTTCCCCTGATGGTTTCATATACATGGGACATGTTACCAGGTGAACAGTATAAGTGAGGAGTGTGTGTTCCCCTGATTGTTTAATACGCACGGGACATGTTACCAGGTGAACAGTATAAGTGAGGTGAGTGTGTTCCCCTGATGGTTTAATATACACGGGACATGTTACCAGGTGAACATTATAAGTGAAGAGAGTGTGTTCCCTTGATGGTTTCATATACATGGGACATGTTACCAGGTGAACAGTAGAAGTGAGGAGAGTGTGTTCCCCTGATGGTTTCATATACATGGGACATGTTACCAGGTGAACAGTATAAGTGAGGAGTGTGTGTTCCCCTGATTGTTTAATACACACGGGACATGTTACCAGGTGAACAGAATAGTGAGGAGAGTGTGTTCCCCAGATTGTTTAATACACACGGGGCATGTTACCAGGTGAACAGAATAGTGAGGAGAGTGTGTTCCCCTGATTGTTTAATACACACGGGACATGTTACCAGGTGAACAGTATAAGTGAGGAGAGTGTGTTCCCCTGATTGTTTAATGCACACGGTTTTTGTCACCAGGTGAACAGCATAAGTGAGGAGAGTGTGTTCCCCTGATGGTTTAATATTCACAGGACATGTTACCAGGTGAAGAGTATAAGTGAGGAGAGTGTGTTCCCCTGATGGTTTAATATACACGGGACACGTTACCTGATGAAGAGTATAAGTGAGGAGAGTGTGTTCCCCTGATGGTTTAACATGCACGGGACATTTTACCAGGTGAACAGTATAAGTGAGGAGAGTGTGTTCCCCGAATGGTTTAATACACACGGGACATGTTACCAGGTGAAGAGTATAAGTGAGGAGAGTGTCTGCCCCTGATGGTTTAACATACACAGGATATGTTACCAGGTAAACAGTATAAGTGAGGAGAGTGTGTTCCCCTGATGGTTTAATATACACAGGACATGTTACCAGGTGAACAGTATAAGTGAGGAGAGTGTGTTCCAATGATGGTTTAATGCACACGGGACATGTCACCAGGTGAACAGTATATGTGAGGAGAGTGTGTTCCCCTGATGGTTTAATATTCACAGGACATGTTACCTGGTGAAGAGTATAAGTGAGCAGAGTGTGTTCCCCTGATGGTTTAATATACACGGGACATGTTACCAGGTGAACAGTTTAAGTGAGGTGAGTGTGTTCCCCTGATGGTTTAATATACACGGGACATGTTACCAGGTGAACAGCATAAGTGAGGAGAGTGTGTTCCCCTGATGGTTTAATATACACGGGACATGTTACCAGATGAACAGTATAAGTGAGGAGAGTGTGTTCCCCTGATTTTTTAATGCACACGAGACATGTTACCAGGTGAACAGTAGAAGTGAGGAGAGTGTGTTCCCCTGAGGGTTTAATATACACGGGACATGTCACCAGGTGAACAGTAGAAGTGAGGAGAGTGTGTTCCCCTGAGGGTTTCATCTTCACGGGACATGTTACCAGGTGAACAGTATAAGTGAGGAGAGTGTGTTTTCCTCATGGTTTAATACACACGGGACATGTTACCAGGTGAAGAGTATAAGTGAGGAGAGTGTGTTCCACTGATTTTTTAATGCACACGAGACATGTTACCAGGTGAACAGTAGAAGTGAGGAGAGTGTGTTCCCCTGATTGTTTAATACGCACGGGACATGTCACCAGGTGAACAGTATAAGTGAGGAGAGTGTGTTCCCCTGAGGGTTTAATATACACGGGACATGTTACCAGGTGAACAGTATAAGTGAGGAGAGTGTGTTTTCCTCATGGTTTAATACACACGGGACATGTTACCAGGTGAAGAGTATAAGTGAGGAGAGTGTGTGCCCCTGATGGTTTAACATACACAGGATATGTTACGAGGTAAACAGTATAAGTGAGGAGAGTGTGTTCACCGATTGTATAATTCACAAGGGACATGTTACCAGGTGAACAGTATATGTGAGGAGAGTGTGTTCCCCTGATGGTTTAATATTCACAGGACATGTTACCTGGTGAAGAGTATAAGTGAGGAGAGTGTGTTCCCTAGATGGCTGAATATGCACAGGACATGTTACCAGGTGAAAAGTACAAGTGAGGAGAGTGTGTTCCCCTGATTGTTTAATAAGCACGGGACATGTCACCAGGTGAACAGTATAAGTGAGGTGAGTGTGTTCCCCTGATGGTTTAATATACACGGGACATGTTACCAGATGAAAAGTATAAGTGAGGAGAGTGTGTTCCCCTGATTGTTTAATACGCACGGGACATGTCACCAGGTGAACAGTATATGTGAGGAGAATGTGTTCCCCTGATGGTTTAATATTCACAGGACATGTTACCTGGTGAAGAGTATAAGTGAGGAGAGTGTGTTCCCAAGATGGCTGAATATGCACAGGACATGTTACCAGGTGAACAGTATAAGTGAGGAGAGTGTGTTCCCCTGATGGTTTAATATACACAGGACATGTCACCAGGTGAAAAGTATAAGTGAGGAGAGTGTGTTCCCCTGATGGTTTAATATACACGGGACACATTACCTGATGAAGAGTATAAGTGAGGTGAGTGTGTTCCCCTGATTGTTTAATGCACACGGGATATGTCACCAGGTGAAGAGTATAAGTGAGGAGATTGTGTTCCCCTGATTGTTTAACATACACGGGACATGTTACCTGGTGAACAGTAAAAGTGAGGAGATTGTTTTCCCCTGATGGTTTAATATACACGGGACATGTCACCAGGTGAACAGTAGAAGTAAGGAGAGTGTGTTCGCCTGATGGTTTAATATACACGCGACATGTTACCAGGTGAACAGTATATGTGAGGAGAGTGTGTTCCCCTGATGGTTTAACATGCACGGGACATTTTTCCAGGTGAACAGTATAAGTGAGGAGAGTGTGTTCCCCTGATGGTTTAATATACACGAGACATGTTACCAGGTGAACAGTATATGTGAGGAGAGTGTGTTCCCCTGATGGTTTAATAGACACGGGACATGTTACCAGGTGAACAGTATAAGTGAGGAGAGTGTGTTCCCCTGATGGTTTAATATACACAGGACATGTTACCAGGTGAACAGTATAAGTGAGGACAGTGTGTTCCCCTGATTGTTAAATTCACACGGGACATGTTACCAGGTGAACAGAATAGTGAGGAGAGTGTTTTCCCATGATGGTTTAATGCACACGGGACATGTCACAAGGTGAACAGTATAAGTGAGGAGAGTGTGTTCCCCTGATGGTTTAATACACACAGGACATGTTACCAGGTGAAGATTACAAGTGAGGAGAGTGTGTTCCCCTGATGGTTTAATATACACGGGACATGTTACCAGGTGAACAGTATAAGTGAGGAGAGTGTGTTCCCCTAATGGTTTAATACACACGGGTCACATCACCAGATGAACATTATAAGTGAGGAGAGCGTGTTCCCCTGATTTTTTAATGCACACGGGACATGTTACCAGGTGAACAGTAGAAGTGAGGAGAGTGTGTTCCCCTGATGGTTTCATATACATGGGACATGTTACCAGGTGAACAGGAAAGTGAAGAGAGAGTGTTCCCCTGATGGTTTAATATACACAGGACATGTTACCAGGTGAACAGTATAAGTGAGGAGAGTGTGTTCCCCTGATTGTTTTATACACACGGGACATGTTACCAGGTGAACAGAATAGTGAGGAGAGTGTTTTCCCCTGATGGTTTAATGCGCACGGGACATGTTACCAGGTAAACAGTATATGTGAGGAGAGTGTGTTGACCTGATGATTTAATATAAACTGGACATGTTACCAGGTGAACAGTATAAGTGAGGAGAGTGTGTTCCCCTGATGGTTTAACATACACGGGACATTTTACCAGTTGAACAGTAGAAGTAAGGAGAGTGTGTTCCCCTGATGGTTTAATATACACGTGACATGTTACCAGGTGAACAGTAGAAGTGAGGTGAGTGTGTTCCCCTGATGGTTTAATATACACGGGACATGTTACCAGGTGAACAGTATAAGTGAGGAGAGTGTGTTCCCCTGATTGTTTAATATACACGGGACATGTTACCAGGTGAACAGTATAAGTGAGGAGAGTGTGCTCCCCTGATGGTTTAATATACACGGGACATGTCACCAGGTGAACAGTAGAAGTAAGGAGAGTGTGTTCCCCTGATGGTTTAATATACACGCGACATGTTACCAGGTGAACAGTATATGTGAGGAGAGTGTGTTGCCCTGATGGTTTAATATACACGCGACATGTTACCAGGTGAACAGTATAAGTGAGGAGAGTGTGTTCCCCTGATGGTTTAATATACAAGAGACACGTTACCAGGTGAACAGTATATGTGAGGAGAGTGTGTTGCCCTGATGGTTTAATATACACGAGACATGTTACCAGGTGAACAGTATATGTGAGGAGAGTGTGTTCCCCTGATGGTTTAACATGCACGGGACATTTTACCAGGTGAACAGTATAAGTGAGGAGAGTGTGTTCCCCTAATGGTTTAATACACACGGGACATGTTACCAGGTGAAGAGTATAAGTGAGGAGAGTGTGTTCCCCTGATGGTTTAATGCACACGGGACATGTTACCAGGTGAACAGTATAAGTGAGGAGAGTGTGTTCCCCTAATGGTTTAATACACACGGGACATGTTACCAGGTGAAGAGTATAAGTGAGGAGAGTGTGTGCCCCTGATGGTTTAACATACACAGGATATGTTACCAGGTAAACAGTATAAGTGAGGAGAGTGTGTTCCCCTGATGGTTTAATATACACAGGACATGTTACCAGGTGAACAGTATAAGTGAGGAGAGTGTGTTCCCCTGATGGTTTAATGCACACGGGACATGTCACCAGGTGAACAGTATATGTGAGGAGAGTGTGTTCCCCTGATGGTTTAATATTCACAGGACATGTTACCTGGTGAAGACTATAAGTGAGGAGAGTGTGTTCCCCAGATGGCTGAATATGCACAGGACATGTTACCAGGTGAACAGTATAAGTGAGGAGAGTGTGTTCCCCTGATGTTTTAATATACACAGGACATGTCACTAGGTGAAAAGTATAAGTGAGGAGAGTGTGTTCCCCTGATTGTTTAATACGCACGGGACATGTCACCAGGTGAACAGTATAAGTGAGGTGAGTGTGTTCCCCTGATGGTTTAATATACACGGGACATGTTACCAGGTGAACAGTATAAGTGAGGAGAGTGTGGTCCCCTGATGGTTTAATATACACGGGACATGTTACCAGATGAACAGAATAGTGAGGAGAATGTTTTCCCCTGATGGTTTAATGCGCACGGGACATGTCACCAGGTGAACAGTATAAGTGAGGAGAGTGTGTTCCCCTGATGGTTTAATGCGCACGGGACATGTCACCAGGTGAACAGTATAAGTGAGGTGAGTGTGTTCCCCTGATGGTTTAATATACACGGGACATGTTACCAGGTGAACAGTATAAGTGAGGAGAGTGTGTTCCCCTGATTGTTTAATACGCACGGGACATGTTACCAGTTGAACAGTATAAGTGAGGAGCAAGTGTTCCCCTGATGGTTTAATACGCACGGGACATGTTACCAGATGAACAGTATAAGTGAGGAGAGTGTGTTCCCCTGATTGTTTAATATACTTGGGACATGTTACCAGGTGAACAGAATAAGTGAGGAGAGTGTGTTCCCCTGATTGTTTAATATACTTGGGACATGTTACCAGGTGAACAGTATAAGTGAGGAGAGTGTGTTCCCCTGATTGTTAAATGCACACGGGACATGTTACCAGGTGAAATCTATAAGAGAGGAGAGTGAGTTCCCATGATGGTTTAACTCACACGGGACATGTCACCAGGTGAACAGTATAAGTGAGGAGAGTGTGTTCCCCTAATGGTTTAATATACACATGACATGTTACCTGGTGAACAGTAAAAGTGAGGAGAGTGTGTTCCCCTGATGGTTTAATATACACAGGACATGTTACTAGGTGAAAAGTCTAAGTGAGGAGAGTGTGTTCCCCAGATGGCTTAATATGCACGGGACATGTTACCAGGTGAACAGTATATGTGAGGAGAGTGTGTTGACCTGATGATTTAATATAAACTGGACATGTTACCAGGTGAACAGTATAAGTGAAGAGAGTGTGTTCCTCTGATGGTTTAACATACACGGGACATGTTACCAGGTGAACAGTATAAGTGAGGAGAGTGTGTTCCCCTGATGTTTTAATATACACGGGACATGTTACCAGGTGAACAGTATAAGTGAGTAGAGTGTGTTCCCCTGATGGTTTAATATACAGGAGACATGTTACCAGGTGAACAGTATATGTGAGGAGAGTGTGTTGCCCTGATGGTTTAATATACACGCGACATGTTACCAGGTGAACAGTATAAGTGAGTAGAGTGTGTTCCCCTGATGGCTTAATATACAGGAGACATGTTACCAGGTGAACAGTATATGTGAGGAGAGTGTGTTCCCCTGATGGTTTAACATGCACGGGACATTTTACCAGGTGAACAGTATAAGTGAGGAGAGTGTGTTCCCCTGATGGTTTAATAGACACGGGACATGTCACCAGGTGAACAGTATATGTGAGGAGAGTGTGTTCCCCTGATGGTTTAATAGACACGGGACATGTCACCAGGTGAACAGTATAAGTGAGGAGAGTGTGTTCCCCTGATGGTTTAATATACACGGGACATGTTACCAGGTGAACAGTATAAGTGAGGAGAGTGTGTTCCCCTGATGGTTTAATATACACGGGACATGTTACCAGGTGAACGTATAAGTGAGGAGAGTGTGTTGCCCTGATGGTTTAATATACACAGGACATGTTACCAGGTGAAGAGTAGAAGTGAGGAGAGTGTGTTCCCCTAATGGTTTAATACACATGGGACATGTGACCAGGTGAACAGTATAAGTGAGGAGAATTTGTGCCCCTGATGGTTTAACATACACTGGATATGTTACCAGGTAAACAGTATAAGTGAGGAGAGTGTGTTCCCCTGATGGTTTAATATACACAGGACATGTTACCAGGTGAACAGTATAAGAGAGGAGAGTGTGTTCCCCTGATTGTTTTATACACACGGGACATGTTACCAGGTGAACAGAATAGTGAGGAGAGTGTTTTCCCCTGATGGTTTAATGCGCACGGGACATGTTACCAGGTGAACAGTATAAGTGAGGAGAGTGTGTTCCCCTGATTGTTTTATACACACGGGACATGTTACCAGGTGAACAGAATAGTGAGGAGAGTGTTTTCCCCTGATGGTTTAATGCACACGTGACATGTTACCAGGTGAAGAGTATAAGTGAGGAGAGTGTGTTCCCCTGATGGTTTAATATACACAGGACATGTTACTAGGTGAAAAGTATAAGTGAGGAGAGTTTGTTCCCCAGATGGCTTAATATGCACGGGACATGTTACCAGGTGAACAGAATAAGTGAGGAGAGTGAGTTCCCCTGATGGTTTAATATACACGAGACATGTTACCAGGTGAACAGTATATGTGAGGAGAGTGTGTTCCCCTGATGATTTAATATAAACTGGACATGTTACCAGGTGAAGAGCATCACTGAGGAGAGTGTGTTCCCCTGATGGTTTAATATACACGGGACACGTTACCTGATGAAGAGTATAAGTGAGGAGAGTGTGTTCCCCTGATGGTTTAACATACACGGGACATGTTACCAGGTGAACAGTAGAAGTAAGGAGAGTGTGTTCCCCTGATGGTTTAATATACACGCGACATGTTACCAGGTGAACAGTATATGTGAGGAGAGTGTGTTGCCCTGATGGTTTAATATACACGCGACATGTTACCAGGTGAACAGTATAAGTGAGGAGAGTGTGTTCCCCTGATGGTTTAATATACAAGAGACATTTTACCAGGTGAACAGTATATGTGAGGAGAGTGTGTTGCCCTGATGGTTTAATATACACGAGACATGTTACCAGGTGAACAGTATATGCGAGGAGAGTGTGTTCCCCTGATGGTTTAACATGCACGGGACATTTTACCAGGTGAACAGTATAAGTGAGGAGAGTGTGTTCCCCTAATGGTTTAATACACACGGGACATGTTACCAGGTGAAGAGTATAAGTGAGGAGAGTGTGTGCCCCTGATGGTTTAACATACACAGGATATGTTACCAGGTAAACAGTATAAGTGAGGAGATTGTGTTCCCCTGATGGTTTAATATACACAGGACATGTTACCAGGTGAACAGTATAAGTGAGGAGAGTGTGTTCCCCTGATTCTTTAATTCACACGGGACATGTTACCAGGTGAACAGAATAGTGAGGAGAGTGTTTTCCAATGATGCTTTAATGCACACGGGACATGTCACCAGGTGAACAGTATAAGTGAGGAGAGTGTGTTCCCCTGATGGTTTAATATACACGGGACATGTTACCTGGTGAAGAGTATAAGTGAGGAGAGTGTGTTCCCCAGATGGCTGAATATGCACAGGACATGTTACCAGGTGAACAGTATAAGTGAGGAGAGTGTGTTCCCCTGATGGTTTAATATACACAGGACTTGTCACTAGGTGAAAAGTATAAGTGAGGAGAGTGTGTTCCCCTGATTGTTTAATACACACGGGACATGTTACCAGGTGAAGAGTATAAGTGAGGTGAGTGTGTTCCCCTGATGGTTTAATATACACGGGACATGTTACCAGGTGAACAGTATAAGTGAGGAGAGTGTGTTCCCCTGATGGTTTAATATACACGGGACATGTTACCAGACGAACAGTATAAGTGAGGAGAGTGTGTTCCCCTGATGGTTTAATATACACGGGACATGTTACCAGGTGAACAGTAAAAGTGAGGAGAGTGTGTTCCCCTGATGGTTTAATATACACGGGACATGTCACCAGGTGAACAGTAGAAGTGAGGAGAGTGTGTTTCCCTGATTGTTTAATATACACAGGACATGTTACCAGGTGAACAGTATAAGTGAGGAGAGTGTGTTCCCCTCATGGTTTAATACACACGGGACATGTTACCAGGTGAAGAGTATAAGTGAGGAGAGTGTGTGCCCCTGATGGTTTAACATACACAGGATATGTTACCAGGTAAACAGTATAAGTGAGGAGAGTGTGTTCCCCTGATGGTTTAATATACACGGGACATGTTACCAGGTGAACAGTATAAGTGAGGAGAGTGTGTTCCCCTCATGGTTTAATACACACGGGACATGTTACCAGGTGAAGAGTATAAGTGAGGAGAGTGTGTGCCCCTGATGGTTTAACATACACAGGATATGTTACCAGGTAAACAGTATAAGTGAGGAGAGTGTGTTCCCCTGATGGTTTAATAGACACAGGACATGTTACCAGGTGAACAGTATAAGTGAGGAGAGTGTGTTCCCCTGATTGTTTAATAGACACAGGACATGTTACCAGGTGAACAGTATAAGTGAGGAGAGTGTGTTCCCCGATTGTTTAATTCACACGGGACATGTTACCAGGTGAACAGTATATGTGAGGAGAGTGTGTTCCCCTGATGGTTTAATATTCACAGGACATGTTACCTGGTGAAGAGTATAAGTGAGGAGAGTGTGTTCCCCTGATGGTTTAATATTCACAGGACATGTCACTAGGTGAAAAGTACAAGTGAGGAGAGTGTGTTCCCCTGATTGTTTAATACGCACGGGACATGTCACCAGGTGAACAGTATATGTGAGGAGAGTGTGTTGCCCTGATGGTTTAATATACACGCGACATGTTACCAGGTGAACAGTATAAGTGAGGTGAGTGTGTTCCCCTGATGGTTTAATATACACGGGACATGTTACCAGATGAACAGTATAAATGAGGAGAGTGTGTTCCCCTGATGGTTTAATATACACGGGACATGTTACCAGATGAACAGTATAAGTGAGGAGAGTGTGTTCCCCTGATTTTTTAATGCACACGGGACATGTTACCAGGTGAACAGTAGAAGTGAGGAGAGTGTGTTCCCCTGATGGTTTCATATACATGGGACATGTTACCAGGTGAACAGTATAAGTGAGGAGAGTGTGTTCCCCTGATTGTTTAATACACACGGGACATGTTACCAGGTGAACAGAATAGTGAGGAGAATGTTTTCCCCTGATGGTTTAATATACACGGGACATGTTACCAGATGAAAAGTATAAATGAGGAGAGTGTGTCGTCCTGATGGTTTAATATACACGGGACATGTTACCAGATGAACAGTATAAGTGAGGAGAGTGTGTTCCCCTGATTTTTTAAAGCACACGGGACATGTTACCAGGTGAACAGTAGAAGTGAGGAGAGTGTGTTCCCCTCATTGTTTAATACGCACGGGACATGTTACCAGGTGAACAGTATAAGTGAGGTGAGTGTGTTCCCCTGATGGTTTAATATACACGGGACATGTTACCAGGTGAACATTATAAGTGAAGAGAGTGTGTTCCCCTGATTGTTTAATACACACGGGACATGTTACCAGGTGAACATTATATGTGAGGAGAGTGTGTTGCCCTGATGGTTCAATATACACGCGACATGTTACCAGGTGAACAGTATAAGTGAGGAGAGTGTGTTCCCCTGATGGTTTAATATACAAGAGACATGTTACCAGGTGAACAGTATATGTGAGGAGAGTGTGTTCCCCTGATTGTTTAATATACACGAGACATGTTACCAGGTGAACAGTATATGTGAGGAGAGTGTGTTGCCCTGATGGTTTAATATACACGCGACATGTTACCAGGTGAACAGTATAAGTGAGGAGAATGTGTTCCCCTGATGGTTTAATATACACGAGACATGTTACCAGGTGAACAGTATATGTGAGGAGAGTGTGTTCCCCTGATGGTTTAATATACACGGGACATGTTACCAGGTGAACGTATAAGTGAGGAGAGTGTGTTGCCCTGATGGTTTAATATACACAGGACATGTTACCAGGTGAAGAGTAGAAGTGAGGAGAGTGTGTGCCCCTGATGGTTTAACATACACTGGATATGTTACCAGGTGAACAGTATAAGTGAGGAGAGTGTGTTCCCCTGATGGTTTAATATACATGGGACATGTTACCAGGTGAACAGTATAAGTGAGGAGAGTGTGTTCCCCTGATGGTTTAATATACACGCGACATGTTACCAGGTGAACAGTATAAGTGAGGAGAGTGTGTTCCCCTGATGGTTTAATATACACGGGACATGTTACCAGGTGAACAGTATAAGTGAGGAGAGTGTGTTCCCCTGATGGTTTAATATACAAGAGTCATGTTACCAGGTGAACAGTATATGTGAGGAGAGTGTGTTGCCCTGATGGTTTAATATACACGAGACATGTTACCAGGTGAACAGTATATGTGAGGAGAGTGTGTTCCCCTGATGGTTTAACATGCACGGGACATTTTTCCAGGTGAACAGTATAAGTGAGGAGAGTGTGTTCCCCTGATGGTTTAATATACACGAGACATGTTACCAGGTGAACAGTATATGTGAGGAGAGTGTGTTCCCCTGATGGTTTAATATACACGGGACATGTTACAAGGTGAACAGTATAAGTGAGGAGAGTGTGTTCCCCTGATGGTTTAATATACACGGGACATGTTACCAGGTGAACAGTATAAGTGAGGAGAGTGTGTTGCCCTGCTGGTTTAATATACACGGGACATATTACCAGGTGAACAGTATAAGTGAGGAGATTGTATTCCCCTGATTGTTAAATTCACACGGGACATGTTACCAGGTGAACAGAATAGTGAGGAGAGTGTTTTCCCATGATGGTTTAATGCACACGGGACATGTCACAAGGTGAACAGTATAAGTGAGGAGAGTGTGTTCCCCTGATGGTTTAATACACACAGGACATGTTACCAGGTGAAGAGTACAAGTGAGGAGAGTGTGTTCCCCTGATGGTTTAATATACACGGGACATGTTACCAGGTGAACAGTATAAGTGAGGAGAGTGTGTTCCCCTGATGGTTTAATATATACAGGACATGTTACCAGGTGCAGAGTAGAAGTGAGGAGAGTGTGTTCCCCTGATGGTTTAATATACACGGGACATGTTACCAGGTGAACAGTATAAGTGAGGAGAGTGTGTTCCCCTGATGGTTTAATATACACGGGACATGTTACAAGGTGAACAGTATAAGTGAGGAGAGTGTGTTCCCCTGATGGTTTAATATACACGGGACATGTTACAAGGTGAACAGTATAAGTGAGGAGAGTGTGTTCCCCTGATGGTTTAATATACACGGGACATGTTACCAGGTGAACGTATAAGTGAGGAGAGTGTGTTGCCCTGCTGGTTTAATATACACGGGACATATTACCAGGTGAACAGTATAAGTGAGGAGAGTGTGTTCCCCTGATGGTTTAATAGACACGGGACATGTCACCAGGTGAACAGTATAAGTGAGGAGAGTGTGTTCCCCTGATGGTTTAATATACACGGGACATGTTACAAGGTGAACAGTATAAGTGAGGAGAGTGTGTTCCCCTGATGGTTTAATAGACACGGGACATATTACCAGGTGAACAGTATAAGTGAGGAGATTGTGTTCCCCTGATTGTTAAATTCACACGGGACATGTTACCAGGTGAACAGAATAGTGAGGAGAGTGTTTTCCCATGATGGTTTAATGCACACGGGACATGTCACAAGGTGAACAGTATAAGTGAGGAGAGTGTGTTCCCCTGATGGTTTAATACACACAGGACATGTTACCAGGTGCAGAGTAGAAGTGAGGAGAGTGTGTTCCCCTGATGGTTTAATATACACGGGACATGTTACCAGGTGAACAGTATAAGTGAGGAGAGTGTGTTGCCCTGATGGTTTAATATACACAGGACATGTTACCATTTGAAGAGTAGAAGTGAGGAGTGTGTGTTCCCCTGATGGTTTAATACACACGGGATATGTTACCATATGAACAGTATAAGTGAGGAGAGTGTGTTCCCCAAATGGTTTAATGCACACAGGACATGTTACCGTGTGAAAAGTATAAGTGAGCAGAGTTTGTTCGCCTGATGGTTTAATATACACAGGACATGTTACCAGGTAAACAGTATAAGTGAGGAGAGTGTGTTCCCCTGATGGTTTAATACACACAGGACATGTTACCAGGTAAACAGTATAAGTGAGGAGAGTGTGTTCCCCTGATGGTTTAATATACACGGGACATATTACCAGGTGAACAGTATCAGTGAGCAGAGTTTGTTCCCCTGATGGTTTAATATACACAGGACATGTTACCAGGTAAACAGTATAAGTGAGGAGAGTGTGTTCCCCTGATGGTTTAATACACACAGGACATGTTACCAGGTAAACAGTATAAGTGAGGAGAGTGTGTTCCCCTGATGGTTTAATATACACAAGACATGTTACCAGGTGAACAGTATAAGTGAAGAGAGTATGTTCCCCTGATGGTTTAATATACACAGGACATGTTACCTGGTGAACAGTATAAGTGAGGAGAGTGTGTTCCCCTGATGGTTTAGTGCACACGGGACATGTTACCAGGTGAACAGTATAAGTAAGTAGAGTGTGTTCCCCTGATTGATTAATACGCACGGGACATGTTACCAGGTGAACAGGATAAGTGAGGAGAGTGTGTTCCCCGGATTTTGTAATGCACACGGGACATGTTACCAGATGAACAGTATAAGTGAGGAGAGTGTGTTCCCCGGATTTTGTAATGCACACGGGACATGTTACCAGGTGAACAGTATAAGTGAGGAGAGTGTGTTCCCCTGATGGTTTCTTATACATGGGACATGTTACCAGGTGAACAGTATAAGTGAAGAGAGTGTGTTCCCCTGATGGTTTAATATACACAGGACATGTTACCAGGTGAACAGTATAAGTGAGGAGTGTGTGTTCCCCTGATTGTTTAATACACACGGGACATGTTACCAGATGAACAGTATAAGTGAGGAGAGTGTTTTCCCCTGATTGTTTAATACGCACGGTACATGTTACCAGGTGAACAGAATAGTGAGGAGAGTGTTTTCCCCTGATGGTTTAATATACACGGGACATGTTACCTGGTGAAGAGTATAAGTGAGGAGAGTGTGTTCCCCTGATGGTTTAATAAACACAGGACATGTTACCAGGTGAACAGTATAAGTGAGGAGAGTGTGTTGCCCTGATGGTTTAATACGCAAGGGACATGTCACCAGGTGAACAGTATAAGTGAGGAGAGTGTGTTCCCCTGATGGTTTAATATACACGGGACATGTTACCAGGTGAACAGTATAAGTGAGGAGAGTGTGTTGCCCTGATTATTTAATATACACGGGACATTTTACCAGTTGAACAGTATAAGTGAGGAGAGTGTGTTCCCTTGATGGTTTAATATATACGGGACATGTTACCAGGTGAACAGTATAAGTGAGGAGAGTGTGTTCCCCTGATGGTTTAATATACACGGGACATGTTACCAGGTGAACAGTATAATGAGGAGAGTGTGTTCCCCTGATGGTTTAATATACACGGGACATGTTACCAGGTGAACAGTATAAGTGAGGAGAGTGTGTTGCCCTGATGGTTTAATATACACAGGACATGTTACCATTTGAAGAGTAGAAGTGAGGAGAGTGTGTTCCCCTGATGGTTTAATATACACGGGACATGTTACCAGGTGAACAGTATAAGTGAGGTGAGTGTGTTGCCCTGATGGTTTAATATACACAGGACATGTTACCATTTGAAGAGTAGAAGTGAGGAGTGTGCGTTCCCCTGATGGTTTAATACACACGGGATATGTTACCATATGAACAGTATAAGTGAGGAGAGTGTGTTCCCCAAATGGTTTAATGCACACAGGACATGTTACCGTGTGAACAGTATAAGTGAGCAGAGTTTGTTCACCTGATGGATTAATATACACAGGACATGTTACCAGGTAAACAGTATAAGTGAGGAGAGTTTGTTCCCCTGATGGTTTAATATACACAGGACATGTTACCAGGTAAACAGTATAAGTGAGGAGAGTGTGTTCCCCTGATGGTTTAATACACACAGGACATGTTACCAGGTAAACAGTATAAGTGAGGAGAGTGTGTTCCCCTGATGGTTTAATATACACAAGACATGTTACCAGGTGAACAGTATAAGTGAAGAGAGTATGTTCCCCTGATGGTTTAATATACACAGGACATGTTACCGGGTGAACAGTATAAGTGAGGAGATTGTGTTCCCCTGATTGTTTAATGCACACGGGACATGTTACCAGGTAAACAGTATATGTGAAGAGATTATGTTCCCCTGATGGTTTAATATACAGAGGACATGTCACCTGGTGAACAGTATAAGTGAGGAGATTGTGTTCCCCTGATTGTTTAATGCACACAGGACATGTTACCAGGTAAACAGTATAAGTGAGGAGAGTGTGTTCCCCTAATGGTTTAATATACACAAGACATGTTACCAGGTGAACAGTATAAGTGAAGAGAGTATGTTCCCCTGATGGTTTAATATACACAGGACATGTTACCAGGTGAACAGTATAAGTGAGGAGAGTGTGTTCCCCTGATTGTTTAATGCACACGGGACATGTTACCATGTAAACAGTATAAGTGAGGAGACTGTGTTCTCCTGATTGTTTAATACACACGGGACATGTCACCAGGTGAACAGTGTAAGTGAGGAGAGTGTGTTCCCCTGATTGTTTAATACACACGGGACATGTTACCAGGTGAACAGTATAAGTGAGGAGACTGAGTTCCCCTGATTGTTTAATACACACGGGACATGTCACCAGGTGAACAGTGTAAGTGAGGAGAGTGTGTTCCCCTGATTGTTTAATACACACGGGACATGTTACCAGGTGAACAGTATAAGTGAGGAGAGTGTTTTCCCTGATTGTTTAATGCACACGGGACATGTTACCAGATGAGCAGAATAAGAGAGGAGAGTGTGTTCCCCTGATGGTTTAATATACGCGGGACATGTCACCAGGTGAACAGTATAAGTGAGCAGAGTGTGTTCCCCTGATTGTTTAATATACACGGGACATGTTACCAGGTGAACAGTATAAGTGAGGTGAGTGTGTTCCCCTGATGGTTTAATATACACGGGACATGTTACCAGGTGAACAGTATAAGTGAGGAGAGTGTGTTCCCCTGATTGTTTAATACACACGGGTCATGTTACCAGGTGAACAGCATAAGTGAGGAGAGTGTGTTCCCCTGATTGTTTAATACACACGGGTCATGTTACCAGGTGAACAGTATAAGTGAGGAGAGTGTGTTCTCCTGATTGTTTAATGCACAGTTGACATGTTACCAGTTGAACAGTACAAGTGAGGAGAGTGTGTTCCCCTGATTGTTTAATACACACGGGACATGTTACCAGGTGAACAGTATAAGTGAGGAGAGTGTGTTCCCCTGATTGTTTAATACACACGGGACATGTTACCAGGTGAACAGTATAAGTGAGGAGAGTGTGTTCCCCTGATTGTTTAATATACACGGGACATGTTACCAGGTGAACAGTATAAGTGAGGAGAGTGTGTTCCCCTGATTGTTTAATACACACGGGACATGTTACCAGGTGAACAGTATAAGTGAGGAGAGTGTGTTCCCCTGATTGTTTAATACACACGGGTCATGATACCAGGTGAACAGTATAAGTGAGGAGAGTGTGTTCCCCTGATTGTTTAATACACACGGGACATGTTACCAGGTGAACAGTATAAGTGAGGTGAGTGTGTTCCCCTGATGGTTAAATATACACGGGACATGTTACCAGGTGAACAGTATAAGTGAGGAGAGTGTGTTCCCCTGATTGTTTAATACACACGGGTCATGTTACCAGGTGAACAGCATAAGTGAGGAGAGTGTGTTCCCCTGATTGTTTAATACACACGGGTCATGTTACCAGGTGAACAGTATAAGTGAGGAGAGTGTGTTCCCCTGATTGTTTAATACACACGGGTCATGTTACCAGGTGAACAGTATAAGTGAGGAGAGTGTGTTCCCCTGATTGTTTAATACACACGGGACATGTTACCAGGTGAACAGTATAAGTGAGGAGAGTGTGCTCCCGTGATGGTTTAATGCACACGGGACATGTTACCTGGTGAACAGTGTAAGTGGGAGAGTGTGTTCCCCTGATTGTTTAATGCACACGGTACATGTTACCAGGTGAACAGTGTAAGTGAGGAGAGTGTGTTCTCCTGATTGTTTAATACACAGGGGACATGTTACCAGGTGAACAGTAGAAGTGAGGAGAGTGTGTTCCCCTGATGGTTTAATATACACGGGACATGTTACCAGGTGAGGAGTAGAAGTGAGGAGAGTGTGTTCCCCTCATGGTTTACTACGCACGGGACATGTTACCAGGTGAACAGTATAAGTTAGGAGAGTGTGTTCCCCTGATGGTTTAATATACACAGGACATGTTACTAGGTGAACAGTATAAGTGAAGAGAGTGTGTTCCCCTGATGGTTTAATGCACACGGGACATGTTACCAGGTGAACAGTATAAGTGAGGAGAGTGTGTTCCCCTGATTGTTTAATGCACACGGGACATGTTACCAGGTGAACAGTATAATTGAGCAGAGTGTGTTCCCCTGTTGGTTTAATACACACAGGACATGTCACCAGGTGAACTCAATAAGTGAAGAGAGTGTGTTCCCCTGATGGTTTAATATACACAGGACATGTTACCAGGTGAACAGTATAAGTGAGGAGAGTGTGTTCCCCTGATGGTTTAATATACACGGGACATGTTACCAGGTGAACAGTATAAGTGAGGAGAGTGTGTTCCCCTGATTGTTTAATGAACACGGGACATGTTACCAGGGGAACAGTATACCTGAAGAGAGTGTGTTCCCCTGATGGTTTAATACACACGGGACAAGTTACCAGGTGAACAGTATATGTGAGGAGAGCGTGCTCCCCTGATGGTTTAATACACACGGGACATGTTACCAGGTGAACAGTATAAGTGAGGAGAGTGTGTTCCCCTGATTGTTTAATGAACACGGGACATGTTACCAGGGGAACAGTATACCTGAAGAGAGTGTGTTCCCCTGATGGTTTAATACACACGGGACAAGTTACCAGGTGAACAGTATATGTGAGGAGAGCGTGCTCCCCTGATGGTTTAATACACACAGGACATGTCACCAGGTGAACAGTAGAAGTAAGGAGAGTGTGTTCCCCTGATGTTTTAATATACACGCGACATGTTACCAGGTGAACAGTATAAGTGAGGAGAGTGTGTTCCCCTGATGGTTTAATATACATGGGACATGTTACCAGGTGAACAGTATAAGTGAGGAGAGTGTGTTCTCCTGATTGTTTAATGCTCACAGGACATGTTACCAGGTGAACATTATAAGTGAGGAGAGTGTTTTCCCCTGATTGTTTAATATACACGGGACATGTTCCCAGGTGAACAGAATAAGTGACGAGAGAGTGTTCCCCTGATTGTTTAATGCACAAGGGACATGTTACTAGGTGAACATTATAAGTGAGGAGACTGTGTTCCCCTGATGGTTTAATATACACGGGACATGTCACCAGCTGAACTCAAAAAGTGCGGAGAGTATGTTCCCCTGATGGTTTAACATACACGGGACATGTTACCAGGTGAACAGTATAAGTGAGGAGAATGTGTTCCCCTGATGGTTTAATATAGACGGGACATGTCACCAGGTGAACTGTATAAGTGAGGAGAGTGTGTTGCCCTGATGGTTTAATATACACAGGACATGTTACCAGGTGAACAGTATAAGTGAGGAGAGTGTGTTCCCCTGATTGTTTAATGCACACGGGACATGTTACCATGTAAACAGTATAAGTGAGGAGACTGTGTTCTCCTGATTGTTTAATACACACGGGACATGTCACCAGGTGAACAGTGTAAGTGAGGAGAGTGTGTTCCCCTGATTGTTTAATACACACGGGACATGTTACCAGGTGAACAGTATAAGTGAGGAGACTGAGTTCCCCTGATTGTTTAATACACACGGGACATGTCACCAGGTGAACAGTGTAAGTGAGGAGAGTGTGTTCCCCTGATTGTTTAATACACACGGGACATGTTACCAGGTGAACAGTATAAGTGAGGAGAGTGTTTTCCCTGATTGTTTAATGCACACGGGACATGTTACCAGATGAACAGAATAAGTGAGGAGAGTGAGTTCCCATGATGGTTTGACTTACACGGGACATGTTACCAGGTGAACAGTATAAGAGAGGAGAGTGTGTTCCCCTGATGGTTTAATATACGCGGGACATGTCACCAGGTGAACAGTATAAGTGAGCAGAGTGTGTTCCCCTGATTGTTTAATATACACGGGACATGTTACCAGGTGAACAGTATAAGTGAGGTGAGTGTGTTCCCCTGTTGGTTTAATACACACAGGACATGTCACCAGGTGAACTCAATAAGTGAAGAGAGTGTGTTCCCCTGATGGTTTAATATACACAGGACATGTTACCAGGTGAACAGTATAAGTGAGGAGAGTGTGTTCCCCTGATGGTTTAATATACACGGGACATGTTACCAGGTGAACAGTATAATTGAGCAGAGTGTGTTCCCCTGTTGGTTTAATACACACAGGACATGTCACCAGGTGAACTCAATAAGTGAAGAGAGTGTGTTCCCCTGATGGTTTAATATACACAGGACATGTTACCAGGTGAACAGTATAAGTGAGGAGAGTGTGTTCCCCTGATGGTTTAATATACACGGGACATGTTACCAGGTGAACAGTATAAGTGAGGAGAGTGTGTTCCCCTGATTGTTTAATGAACACGGGACATGTTACCAGGGGAACAGTATACCTGAAGAGAGTGTGTTCCCCTGATGGTTTAATACACACGGGACAAGTTACCAGGTGAACAGTATATGTGAGGAGAGCGTGCTCCCCTGATGGTTTAATACACACGGGACATGTTACCAGGTGAACAGTATAAGTGAGGAGAGTGTGTTCCCCTGATTGTTTAATGAACACGGGACATGTTACCAGGGGAACAGTATACCTGAAGAGAGTGTGTTCCCCTGATGGTTTAATACACAAGGGACAAGTTACCAGGTGAACAGTATATGTGAGGAGAGCGTGCTCCCCTGATGGTTTAATACACACAGGACATGTCACCAGGTGAACAGTAGAAGTAAGGAGAGTGTGTTCCCCTGATGTTTTAATATACACGCGACATGTTACCAGGTGAACAGTATAAGTGAGGAGAGTGTGTTCCCCTGATGGTTTAATATACATGGGACATGTTACCAGGTGAACAGTATAAGTGAGGAGAGTGTGTTCTCCTGATTGTTTAATGCTCACAGGACATGTTACCAGGTGAACATTATAAGTGAGGAGAGTGTTTTCCCCTGATTGTTTAATATACACGGGACATGTTCCCAGGTGAACAGAATAAGTGACGAGAGAGTGTTCCCCTGATTGTTTAATGCACAAGGGACATGTTACTAGGTGAACATTATAAGTGAGGAGACTGTGTTCCCCTGATGGTTTAATATACACGGGACATGTCACCAGCTGAACTCAAAAAGTGCGGAGAGTATGTTCCCCTGATGGTTTAACATACACGGGACATGTTACCAGGTGAACAGTATAAGTGAGGAGAATGTGTTCCCCTGATGGTTTAATATAGACGGGACATGTCACCAGGTGAACTGTATAAGTGAGGAGAGTGTGTTGCCCTGATGGTTTAATAAACACGGGACATGTTACTAGGTGAACAGTATAAGTGAGGAGAGTGTGTTCCGCTGATGGTTTAATATACACAGGACATGTTACCAGGTGAACAATATAAGTGAGGAGAGTGTGTTCCCCTGATGGTTTAATGTTCACGGGACATGTCACCAGGTGAACAGTATAAGTGAGGAGAGTGTGTTCACCTGATGGTTTAAAATAAACGGGACATGTTACCAGGTGAACAGTATAAGTGAGGAGAGTGTGTTCACCTGATGCTATAATATACACAGGACATGTTACCAGGTGAACAGTATAAGTGAGGAGAGTGTGTTCCCCTGAAGGTTTAATGCACAGCAGACATGTTACCAGGTGAACAGTATAAGTGAGGAGAGTGTGTTCCCCTGAAGGTTTAATGCACAGCAGACATGTTACCAGGTGAACAGTATAAGTGAGGAGAGTATCTTACCCTGATTGTTTAATGCACACGGGACATGTTACCAGGTGAACAGTATAAGTGAGGAGAGTGTGTTCCCCTGAAGGTTTAATGCACAGCAGACATGTCACCAGGTGAACAGTATAAGTGAGGAGACTGTGTTCCCCTGATGGTTTAATACTCACAGGACATGTTATCAGGTGAACAGTATAAGTGAGGTGAGTGTGTTCCCCTTTTGTTTCAATATACATGGGACATGTCACCAGGTGAACAGTGTAAGTGAGGAGAGTGTGTTCCCCTGATGGTTTAATATTCACGGGACATGTTAGCACGTGAACAGTAGAAGTGAGGAGAGTGTGTTCCCCTGATTGTTTAATACACATGGGACATGTTACCAGGTGAACAGTATAAGTGGGAGAGTGTGTTCCCCTGATGGTTTAATGCACACGGGACATGTCACCAGGTGAACAGTATAAGTGAAGTGAGTGTGTTCCCCTGATGGTTTAATATACACGGGACATGTTACCAGGTGAACAGTATAAGTGAGGAGAGTGTGTTCCCCTGATGGTTTAATATACACGGGACATGTTACCAGGTGAACAGTATAAGTGAGGAGAGAGTGTTCCCCTGATGGTTTAATATACACGGGACATGTTACCAGGTGAACAGTATAAGTGAGGAGAGTGTGTTCCCCTGATTGTTTAATACACACGGGACATGTTACCAGGTGAATAGTATAAGTGAGGAGAGTGTGTTCCCCTGATTGTTTAATACACATGGGACATGTTACCAGGTGAACAGTATAAGTGGGAGTTTGTGTTCACCTGATGGTTTAATATTCACGGGACATGTTAGCACGTGAACAGTATAAGTGAGGAGAGTGTGTTCCCATGATGGTTTAACATACACGGGACATGTTACCAGGTGAACAGTGTAAGTGAGGAGATTGTGTTCCCCTGATGGTTTAATATACACGGGACATGTCACCAGGTGAACAGTATAAGTGAGGAGAGTGTTTTGCCCTGATGGTTTAATAAACACGGGACATGTTTCTAGGTGAACAGTAGAAGTGAGGAGATAGTGTTCCCCTGATGGTTTAATATTCACGGGACATGTTAGCACGTGAACAGTATAAGTGAGGAGAGTGTGTTCCCCTGATGGTTTAACATACACGGGACATGTTACCAGGTGAACCGTGTAAGTGAGGAGATTGTGTTCCCCTGATGGTTTAATATACACGGGACATGTCACCAGGTGAACAGTATAAGTGAGGAGAGTGTGTTCCCCTGATGGTTTAATACACACAGGACATGTTACCAGGTGAACAGTATAAGTGAGGAGATAGTGTTCCCCTGATGGTTTAATATTCACGGGACATGTTAGCACGTGAACAGTATAAGTGAGGAGAGTGTGTTCCCATGATGGTTTAATATACACAGGACATGTTACCCGGTGAACAGTATAAGTGAGGAGAGCGTGTTCCCCTGATGGTTTAGTACACACGGGACATGTTACCAGGTGTACAGTATAAGTGAGGAGAGTGTGTTCCCCTGATAGTTTAATAAACACGGGACATGTTCCCCGGTGAACTGTATAAGTGAGGAGAGTGTGTTCCCCTGATGGTTTAATATACACAGGACATGTTACCAGGTGAACAGTATAAGTGAGGAGAGTGTGTTCCCCTGATGGTTTAATACACACGGGACAAGTTACCAGGTGAACAGTATAAGTGAGGAGAGTGTGTTCCCCTGATGGTTTAATACACACGGGACAAGTTACCAGGTGAACAGTATATGTGAGGAGAGTGTGTTCCCCTGATTGTTTAATGCACAAGGGACATGTTACTAGGTGAACATTATAATTGAGGAGAGTATGTTCCCCTGATTGTTTAATGCACACGGGACATGTTACCAGGTGAACATTATAAGTGAGGAGACTGTGTTCCCCTGATTGTTTAATATACACGGGACATGTCACCAGCTGAACTCAAAAAGTGCGGAGAGTATGTTCCCCTGATGGTTTAATATACACGGGACATGATACCAGGTGAACAGTATAAGTGAGGAGAGTGTGTTCCCCTGATTGTTTAATGCACACGTGACATGTTACCAGGTGAACAGTATAAGTGAGGAGAATGTGTTCCACTGATTGTTTAATACACACAGGACATGTTACCAGGTGAACAGTATAAGTGAGGAGAGTGTGTTCCCCTGATGGTTTAACATACACTGGACATGTTACCAGGTGAACCGTGTAAGTGAGGAGATTGTGTTCCCCTGATGGTTTAATATACACGGGACATGTCACCAGGTGAACAGTATAAGTGAGGAGAGTGTGTTCCCCTGATGGTTTAATACACACAGGACATGTTACCAGGTGAACAGTATAAGTGAGGAGAGTGTGTTCCCCTGATTGTTTAATGCACACAGGACATGTTACCAGGTGAACATTATAAGTGAGGAGACTGTGTTCCCCTGATTCTTTAATATACACGGGACATGTCACCAGCTGAACTCAAAATGTGCGGAGAGTATGTTCCCCTGATGGTTTAATATACACGGGACATGATACCAGGTGAACAGTATAAGTGAGGAGAGTGTGTTCCCCTGGTTGTTTAATGCACACGTGACATGTTACCAGGTGAACAGTATAAGTGAGGAGAATGTGTTCCACTGATTGTTTAATACACACAGGACATGTTACCAGGTGAACAGTATAAGTGAGGAGAGTGTGTTCCCCTGATGGTTTAACATACACTGGACATGTTACCAGGTGAACCGTGTAAGTGAGGTGATTGTGTTCCCCTGATGGTTTAATATACACGGGACATGTCACCAGGTGAACAGTATAAGTGAGGAGAGTGTGTTCCCCTGATGGTTTAATACACACAGGACATGTTACCAGGTGAACAGTATAAGTGGGAGACTGTGTTCCCCTGATGGTTTAATATTCACGGGACATGTTAGCACGTGAACAGTATAAGTGAGGAGAGTGTGTTCCCCTGATGGTTTAACATACACAGGACATGTTACCAGGTGAACAATATAAGTGAGGAGAGTGTGTTCCCCTGATGGTTTAATGTTCACGGGACATGTCACAAGGTGAACAGTATAAGTGAGGAGAGTGTGTTCACCTGATGGTACAATATACACAGGACATGTTACCAGGAGAACAGTTTAACTGAGGAGAGTGTGTTCCCCTGATAGTTTAATGCACACGGGACATGTTACCAGGTGAACAGTATAAGTGAGGAGAGTATCTTACCCTGATTGTTTAATGCACACGGGACATGTTACCAGGTGAACAGTATAAGTGAGGAGAGTGTGTTCCCCTGATGGTTTAATGCACACGGGACATGTTTCCAGGTGAACAGTATAAGTGAGGAGAGTGTGTTCCCCTGATGGTTTAATGCACACGGGACATGCTACCAGGTAAACAATATAAGAGAGGAGCGTGTGTTCCCCTTATTGTTTAATGCACAGCAGACATGTTACCAGGTGAACAGTTTAAGTGAGGAGAGAGTGTTCCCCTGATGGTTTAATACTGACGGGACGTGTCACCGGGTGAAAAGTATAAGTGAGGAGAATGTGTTCCCCTGATGGTTTAATACGCACGGGACATGTTACCAAGAGAACTGTATAAGTGAGGAGAGTGTGTTCCCCTGATGGATTAATACGCACGGGACATGTTACCAAGAGAAATGTATAAGTGAGGAGAGTGTGTTCCCCTGATGGTTGAATGCAAACAGGACATGTCACCAGATGAACAGTATAAGTGAGGAGAGTGTGTTCCCCTGATCGTTTAATATACACTGGACATGTTACCAGGTGAACAGTATAAGTGAGGAGAGTGTGTTCCCCTGATGGTTTAATGCAAACAGGACATGTCACCAGATGAACAGTGTAAGTGAGGAGAGTGTGTTCCCCTGGTGGTTTAATATTCACGGGTGATGTTACCAGGTGAACAGTGTAAGTGAGGAGAGTGTGTTCCCCTGATGGTTTAATATTCACTGGACATGTTGCCAAGTGAACAGTGTAAGTGAGGTGAGTGTGTTTCCCTGATGGTTTAATACTCACGGGACATGTTTCCAGGTGAACAGTATGAGTGAGGAGAGTGTGTTCCCCTGATGGTTTAATACGCACGGGACATGTTACCAGGTGAACAGTATAAGTGAGGAGAGTGTTTTTCCCTGATGGATTAATATACACGGGACATGTTACCAAGTGAACAGGATAACTGAGGAGAGTGTGTTCCCCTGATGGTTTAATACGCACGGGACATGTTACCAGGTGAACAGTATAAGTGAGGAGAGTGAGTTCCCCCTGATGGTTTAATATACACGGGACATGTTACCAGGTGAACAGTATCAGTGAGGAGAGTGTGTTCCCCTGATGGTTTAATATACACGGGACATGTTACCAGGTGAACAGTATAAGTGAGGAGAGTGTGTTCCCCTGATGGTTTAATATACACGGGACATGTTACCAAGTGAACTGTATAAGTGAGGAGAGTGTTTTCCCCTGATGGTTTAATGCAAACAGGACATGTTACCAGATGAACTGCATAAGTGAGGAGAGTGTGTTCCCCTGATGGTTTAATGCAAACAGGACATGTCAATAGATGAACAGTGTAAGTGAGGAGAGTGTGTTCCCTTGATTGTTTAATCTTCACGGGACATGTTACCAGGTGAACAGTATAAGTGAGGAGAGAGTGTTCCACTGATGGTTTAATATTCACGGGTGATGTTACCAGTTGAACAGTATAAGTGAGGCGAGTGTGTTCCCCTGATGGTTTAATATTCACTGGACATGTTACCAAGTGAACAGTATAAGTGAGGAGAGTGTGTTTCCCTGATGCTTTAATACAAACAGGACATGTCAACAGGTGAACAGTAGAAGTGAGGAGAGAGTATTCCCCTGATGGTTTAATATACACAGGACATGATACCAGGAGAACAGCATAAGTGAGGAGAGTGTGTTCCCCTGATGGTTTAACACGCACGGGACATGTTACCAGGTGAATAGTATAAGTGAGGAGAGAGTGTTCCCCTGATGGTTTAACACGCACAGGAAATGTTACCAGGTGAACAGTATAAGTGAGGAGAGTGAGTTGCCCTGATTGTTTAATACACACGGGACATGTTACCAGATGAACAGGATAAGTGAGGAGAGTGCTTTCCCCTGATGGTTTAATATGCACGGGACATGTTACCAGGTGAACAGTATAATTGAAGAGAGTGTGTTCCCCTGATGGTTTAATACACACGGGACATGTTACCAGGTGAACAGTATAAGTGAGGAGAGTGTGTTCCCCTGATGGTCTCATATACACGGGACATGTTACCAGGTGAACAGTATAACTGAAGAGAGTGTGTTCCCCTGATGGTTTAATATACTTGGGACATGTTACCAGGTGAACAGTATAATTGAAGAGAGTGTGTTCCCCTGATGGTTTAATATACACAGGACATTTTACCAGGTGAACAGTATAAGTGAGGAGAGTGTGTTCCCCTGATGGTTTAATGTACACGGGACATGTCACCAGGTGAAGAGTATAAGTGAGGGGAGTATGTTCCCCTGATGGTTTAATATGAACAGGACATGTTACCAGGTGAACAGTATAAGTGAGGAGAGTGTGTTCCCCTGATGGTTTAATACGAACGGGACATGTTACCAGGTGAACAGTATAAATGAGGAGAGTGTGTTCCCCTGATGGTTTAATATACACAGGACATGTTACCAGGAGAACTGCATAAGTGAGGAGAGTGTGTTCCCCTGATGGTTTAATACGCACGGGCCATGTTACCAGATCAACTGCATAAGTGAGGAGAGTGTGTTCCCCTGATGGTTTAATATACACAGGACATGTCACCAGGTGAACAGTATAAGTGAGGAGAGTGTGTTCCCCTGGTGGTTTAATACACACGGGACATGTTACCAGGTGAACAGTATAAGTGAGGAGAGTGTGTTCCCCTGGTGGTTTAATATTCACGGGTGATGTTACCAGGTGAACAGTGTAAGTGAGGAGAGTGTGTTCCCCTGATGGTTTAATATTCACTGGACATGTTACCAAGTGAACAGTGTAAGTGAGGTGAGTGTGTTTCCCTGATGGTTTAATACTCACGGGACATGTTACCAGGTGAACAGTATAAGTGAGGAGAGTGTTTTTCCCTGATGGTTTAATATACACGGGACATGTTACCAAGTGAACAGGATAACTGAGGAGAGTGTGTTCCCCTGATGGTTTAATACGCACGGGACATGTTACCAGGTGAACAGTATAAGTGAGGAGAGTGAGTTCCCCCTGATGGTTTAATATACACGGGACATGTTACCAGGTGAACAGTATCAGTGAGGAGAGTGTGTTCCCCTGATGGTTTAATATACACGGGACATGTTACCAGGTGAACAGTATAAGTGAGGAGAGTGTTTTTCCCTGATGGTTTAATATACACGGGACATGTTACCAAGTGAACAGGATAACTGAGGAGAGTGTGTTCCCCTGATGGTTTAATACGCACGGGACATGTTACCAGGTGAACAGTATAAGTGAGGAGAGTGAGTTCCCCCTGATGGTTTAATATACACGGGACATGTTACCAGGTGAACAGTATCAGTGAGGAGAGTGTGTTCCCCTGATGGTTTAATATACACGGGACATGTTACCAGGTGAACAGTATAAGTGAGGAGAGTGTGTTCCCCTGATGGTTTAATACGAACGGGACATGTTACCAGGTGAACAGTATAAATGAGGAGAGTGTGTTCCCCTGATGGTTTAATATACACAGGACATGTTACCAGATGAACTGCATAAGTGAGGAGAGTGTGTTCCCCTGATGGTTTAATACGCACGGGCCATGTTACCAGATCAACTGCATAAGTGAGGAGAGTGTGTTCCCCTGATGGTTTAATATACACAGGACATGTCACCAGGTGAAGAGTATATGTGAGGAGAGTGTGTTCCCCTGATTATTTAATACACACGGGATATGTTACCAGGTGAACAGTATAAGTGAGGAGAGTGTGTTCCCCTGGTGGTTTAATACACACGGGACATGTTACCAGGTGAACAGTAGAATTGAGGAGAGTGTGTTCCCCAGGTGGTTTAATACACACGGGACATGTTACCAGGTGAACAGTATAAGTGAGGAGAGTGTGTTCCCCTGATTGTTTAATATACACTGGACATGTTACCAGGTGAACAGTATAAGTGAGGAGAGTGTGTTCCCCTGATGGTTTAATGCAAACAGGACATGTCACCAGATGAACAGTATAAGTGAGGAGAGTGTGTTCCCCTGATGGTTTAATATACACTGGACATGTTACCAGGTGAACAGTATAAGTGAGGAGAGTGTGTTCCCCTGATCGTTTAATATACACTGGACATGTTACCAGGTGAACAGTATAAGTGAGGAGAGTGTGTTCCCCTGATGGTTTAATACTCACGGGACATGTTACCAGCTGAACAGTATAAGTGAGGAGAGTGTGTTCCCCTGATGGTTTAATGCAAACAGGACATGTCACCAGATGAACAGTGTAAGTGAGGAGAGTGTGTTCCCCTGATGGTTTAATACTCACGGGACATGTTACCAGCTGAACAGTATAAGTGAGGAGAGTGTGTTCCCCTGATGGTTTAATGCAAACAGGACATGTTACCAGGTGAACAGTGTAAGTGAGGAGAGTGTGTTCCCCTGATGGTTTAATATTCACTGGACATGTTACCAAGTGAACAGTGTAAGTGAGGTGAGTGTGTTTCCCTGATGGTTTAATACTCACGGGACATGTTTCCAGGTGAACAGTATGAGTGAGGAGAGTGTGTTTCCCTGATGGTTTAATACTCACGGGACATGTTTCCAGGTGAACAGTATGAGTGAGGAGAGTGTGTTCCCCTGATGGTTTAATACGCACGGGACATGTTACCAGGTGAACAGTATAAGTGAGGAGAGTGTTTTTCCCTGATGGTTTAATGTAGACGGGACATGTTACCAAGTGAACAGGATAACTGAGGAGAGTGTGTTCCCCTGATGGTTTAATACGCACGGGACATGTTACCAGGTGAACAGTATAAGTGAGGAGAGTGAGTTCCCCCTGATGGTTTAATATACACGGGACATGTTACCAGGTGAACAGTATCAGTGAGGAGAGTGTGTTCCCCTGATGGTTTAATATACACGGGACATGTTACCAGGTGAACAGTATAAGTGAGGAGAGTGTGTTCCCCTGATGGTTTAATATACACGGGACATGTTACCAAGTGAACTGTATAAGTGAGGAGAGTGTTTTCCCCTGATGGTTTAATGCAAACAGGACATGTTACCAGATGAACTGCATAAGTGAGGAGAGTGTGTTCCCCTGATGGTTTAATGCAAACAGGACATGTCAATAGATGAACAGTGTAAGTGAGGAGAGTGTGTTCCCTTGATTTTTTAATCTTCACGGGACATGTTACCAGGTGAACAGTATAAGTGAGGAGAGAGTGTTCCACTGATGGTTTAATATTCACGGGTGATGTTACCAGGTGAACAGTATAAGTGAGGCGAGTGTGTTCCCCTGATGGTTTAATATTCACTGGACATGTTACCAAGTGAACAGTATAAGTGAGGAGAGTGTGTTTCCCTGATGCTTTAATACAAACAGGACATGTCAACAGGTGAACAGTAGAAGTGAGGAGAGAGTATTCCCCTGATGGTTTAATATATACAGGACATGATACCAGGAGAACAGCATAAGTGAGGAGAGTGTGTTCCCCTGATGGTTTAACATGCACGGGACGTGTCACCAGGTGAAGAGTAGAAGTGAGGAGAGAGTGTTCCCCTGATGGTTTAACACGCACAGCAAATGTTACCAGGTGAACAGTATAAGTGAGGAGAGTGAGTTGCCCTGATTGTTTAATACACACGGGGCATGTTACCAGATGAACAGGATAAGTGAGGAGAGTGCTTTCCCCCGATGGTTTAATATGCACGGGACATGTTACCAGGTGAACAGTATAATTGAAGAGAGTGTGTTCCCCTGATGGTTTAATACACACGGGACATGTTACCAGGTGAACAGTATAAGTGAGGAGAGTGTGTTCCCCTGATGGTCTCATATACACGGGACATGTTACCAGGTGAACAGTATAAGTGAAGAGAGTGTGTTCCCCTGATGGTTTAATATACTTGGGACATGTTACCAGGTGAACAGTATAATTGAAGAGAGTGTGTTCCCCTGATGGTTTAATATACACAAGACATTTTACCAGGTGAACAGTATAAGTGAGGAGAGTGTGTTCCCCTGATGGTTTAATGTACACGGGACATGTCACCAGGTGAAGAGTATAAGTGAGGGGAGTATGTTCCCCTGATGGTTTAATATGAACAGGACATGTTACCAGGTGAACAGTATAAGTGAGGAGAGTGTGTTCCCCTGATGGTTTAATACGAACGGGACATGTTACCAGGTGAACAGTATAAATGAGGAGAGTGTGTTCCCCTGATGGTTTAATATACACAGGACATGTTACCAGATGAACTGCATAAGTGAGGAGAGTGTGTTCCCCTGATGGTTTAATACGCACGGGCCATGTTACCAGATGAACTGCATAAGTGAGGAGAGTGTGTTCCCCTGATGGTTTAATATACACAGGACATGTCACCAGGTGAACAGTATATGTGAGGAGAGTGTGTTCCCCTGATTATTTAATACACACGGGATATGTTACCAGGTGAACAGTATAAGTGAGGAGAGTGTGTTCCCCTGGTGGTTTAATACACACGGGACATGTTACCAGGTGAACAGTATAAGTGAGGAGAGTGTGTTCCCCAGGTGGTTTAATACACACGGGACATGTTACCAGGTGAACAGTATAAGTGAGGAGAGTGTGTTCCCCTGATTGTTTAATATACACTGGACATGTTACCAGGTGAACAGTATAAGTGAGGAGAGTGTGTTCCCCTGATGGTTTAATGCAAACAGGACATGTCACCAGATGAACAGTGTAAGTGAGGAGAGTGTGTTCCCCTGGTGGTTTAATATTCACGGGTGATGTTACCAGGTGAACAGTGTAAGTGAGGAGAGTGTGTTCCCCTGATGGTTTAATATTCACTAGACATGTTACCAAGTGAACAGTGTAAGTGAGGTGAGTGTGTTTCCCTGATGGTTTAATACTCACGGGACATGTTTCCAGGTGAACAGTATGAGTGAGGAGAGTGTGTTCCCCTGATGGTTTAATACGCACGGGACATGTTACCAGGTGAACAGTATAAGTGAGGAGAGTGTTTTTCCCTGATGGTTTAATATAGACGGGACATGTTACCAAGTGAACAGGATAACTGAGGAGAGTGTGTTCCCCTGATGGTTTTATATACACGGGACATGTTACCAGGTGAACAGTATAAGTGAGGAGAGTGTTTTTCCCTGATGGTTTAATATACACGGGACATGTCACCAGGTGAACAGTATAAGTGAGGAGAGTGTGTTCCCCTGATGGTTTAATACGCACGGGACATGTTACCAGGTGAACAGTATAAGTGAGGAGAGTGAGTTCCCCCTGATGGTTTAATATACACGGGACATGTTACCAGGTGAACAGTATCAGTGAGGAGAGTGTGTTCCCCTGATGGTTTAATATACACGGGACATGTTACCAGGTGAACAGTATAAGTGAGGAGAGTGTGTTCCCCTGATGGTTTAATATACACGGGACATGTTACCAAGTGAACTGTATAAGTGAGGAGAGTGTTTTCCCCTGATGGTTTAATGCAAACAGGACATGTTACCAGATGAACTGCATAAGTGAGGAGAGTGTGTTCCCCTGATGGTTTAATGCAAACAGGACATGTCAATAGATGAACATTGTAAGTGAGGAGAGTGTGTTCCCTTGATTGTTTAATCTTCACGGGACATGTTACCAGGTGAACAGTATAAGTGAGGAGAGAGTGTTCCACTGATGGTTTAATATTCACGGGTGATGTTACCAGGTGAACAGTATAAGTGAGGCGAGTGTGTTCCCCTGATGGTTTAATATTCACTGGACATGTTACCAAGTGAACAGGATAACTGAGGAGAGTGTGTTCCCCTGATGGTTTAACACGCACAGGAAATGTTACCAGGTGAACAGTATAAGTGAGGAGAGTGAGTTGCCCTGATTGTCTAATACACACGGGACATGATACCAGATGAACAGGATAAGTGAGGAGAGTGCTTTCCCCTGATGGTTTAATATGCACGGGACATGTTACCAGGTGAACAGTATAATTGAAGAGAGTGTGTTCCCCTGATGGTTTAACACACACGGGACATGTTACCAGGTGAACAGTATAAGTGAGGAGAGTGTGTTCCCCTGATGGTCTCATATACACGGGACATGTTACCAGGTGAACAGTATAAGTGAAGAGTGTGTGTTCCCCTGATGGTTTAATATACTTGGGACATGTTACCAGGTGAACAGTATAATTGAAGACAGTGTGTTCCCCTGATGGTTTAATACACACGGGACATGTCACCACGTGAACAGTTTAAGTGAGGAGAGTGTGTTCCCCTGATGGTTTAATACGCACGGGACATGTTACCAGGTGAACAGTATAAGTGAGGAGAGTGTGTTCCCCTGATTGTTTAATACTGACGGGACATGTCACCATGTGAGCAGTATAAGTGAGGAGACTGTGTTCCCCTGATGGTTAAATACGCACGGGACATGTTACCAGGTGTACAGTATAAGTGAGGAGAGTGTGTTCCCCCTGATGGTTTAATACACACCGGACATGTTACCAGGTGTACAGAAAAGGGAGGAGAATGTCTTCCCCTGATGGTTTAATACTGACGGGACATGTCACCAGGTGATCAGTATAAGTGAGGAGAGTGTGTTCCACTGATGGTTTAATATACACGGGACATGTGACCATGTGAACAGTGTAAGTGAGGAGAATGTGTTCCCCTGATGGTTTAATATACAAGGGACATGATACCAGGTGAACAGTATAAGTGAGGAGAGTGTGTTCCCCTGATGGTTTAACATGCACGGGACGTGTCACCAGGTGAAGAGTAGAAGTGAGGAGATTGTGTTCCCCTGATTGTTTAATACTGACGGGACATGTCACCAGGTGAACAGTATAAGTGAGGAGAGAGTGTTCCCCTGATGGTTTAACACGCACGGGACATGTTACCAGGTGAACATTATAAGTGAGGAGAGTTTGTTCCCCTGATTGTTTAATGCACACGGGACATGTGACAAGGTGAACATTATAAGTGAGGAGAGTGTGTTCCCCTGATTGCTTAATACACACGGGACATGTTACCAGATGAACAGTATAAGTGAGGAGAGTGTGTTCCCCTGATGGTATAATATGCACGGGACATGTTACCAGGTGAACAGTATAAGTGAGGAGAGGGCTTTCCCCTGATGGTTTAATATACACGGGACATGTCACCAGGTGAACAGTATAAGTGAGGAGAGTGTGTTCCCCTGATGGTTTAATATACTTGGGACATGTTACCAGGTGAACAGTATAAGTGAGGAGATTGTGTTCCCCTGATGGTTTAACACACACGGGACATGTTACCAGGTAAACAGTATAAGTGAGGAGAGTGTGTTCCCCTGATGGTTTAATACTGTCGGGACATTTCCCCAGGTGAACAGTATAAGTGAGGAGAGTATGTTCCCCTGATTGTTTAATAGTGACGGGACATGTTACCAGGTGAACAGTATAAGTGAGGAGAATGTGTTTCCCTGATGGTTTAATATACACGGGACATGTTACCAGGTGAAAAGTATAAGTGAGGAGAATGTGTTCCCCTGCTGGTTTAAAATACACGGGACATGTTACCCGGTGAAATGTATAAGTGAGGAGAGTGTGTTCCCCTGATTGTTTAATACTCACGGGACATGTTACCAAGTGAACAGTATAAGTGAGGAAAGTGTGTTTCCCTGATGGTTTAATACTCACGGGACATGTTTCCAGGTGAACAGTATAAGTGAGGAGAGTGAGTTCCCCTGATGCTTTAATACAAACAGGACATGTCAACAGGTGAACAGTAGAAGTGAGGAGAGAGTATTCCCCTGATGGTTTAATATACACAGGACATGATACCAGGAGAACAGCATAAGTGAGGAGAGTGTGTTCCCCTGATGGTTTAACATGCACGGGACGTGTCACCAGGTGAAGAGTAGAAGTGAGGAGATTGTGTTCCCCTGATTGTTTAATACTGACGGGACATGTCACCAGGTGAACAGTATAAGTGAGGAGAGTGAGTTGCCCTGATTGTTTAATACACACGGGACATGTTACCAGGTGAACAGTATAAGTGAGGAGAGGGCTTTCCCCTGATGGTTTAATATACACGGGACATGTCACCAGGTGAACAGTACAAGTGAGGAGAGTGTGTTCCCCTGATGGTTCAATATACACAGGACATGTTAGCAGGTGAAAAGTATAAGTGAGGAGAGTGTGTTCCCCTGATGGTTTAATATACACGGGACATGTTACCAGGTGAAGAGTATAAGTGAGGAGAGTGTGTTCCCCTGATAGTCTCATATACACGGGACATGTTACCAGTTGAACAGTATAAGTGAAGAGAGTGTGTTCCCCTGATGGTTTAATATACTTGGGACATGTTACCAGGTGAACAGTATAAGTGAGGAGATTGTGTTCCCCTGATGGTTTAACACACACGGGACATGTTACCAGGTAAACAGTATAAGTGAGGAGAGTGTGTTCCCCTGATGGTTTAATACTGTCGGGACATTTCCCCAGGTGAACAGTATAAGTGAGGAGAGTATGTTCCCCTGATTGTTTAATAGTGACGGGACATGTTACCAGGTGAACAGTATAAGTGAGGAGAATGTGTTTCCCTGATGGTTTAAAATACACGGGACATGTTACCAGGTGAAATGTATAAGTGAGGAGAGTGTGTTCCCCTGATTGTTTAATACTCACGGGACATGTTACCAAGTGAACAGTATAAGTGAGGAAAGTGTGTTTCCCTGATGGTTTAATACTCACGGGACATGTTTCCAGGTGAACAGTATAAGTGAGGAGAGTGAGTTCCCCTGATGCTTTAATACAAACAGGACATGTCAACAGGTGAACAGTAGAAGTGAGGAGAGAGTATTCCCCTGATGGTTTAATATACACAGGACATGATACCAGGAGAACAGCATAAGTGAGGAGAGTGTGTTCCCCTGATGGTTTAACATGCACGGGACGTGTCACCAGGTGAAGAGTAGAAGTGAGGAGATTGTGTTCCCCTGATTGTTTAATACTGACGGGATATGTCACCAGGTGAACAGTATAAGTGAGGAGAGTGAGTTGCCCTGATTGTTTAATACACACGGGACATGTTACCAGATGAACAGGATAAGTGAGGAGAGTGCTTTCCCCTGATGGTTTAATATGCACGGGACATGTTACCAGGTGAACAGTATAATTGAAGAGAGTGTGTTCCCCTGATGGTTTAATACACACGGGACATGTTACCAGATGAACAGGATAAGTGAGGAGAGTGCTTTCCCCTGATGGTTTAATATGCACGGGACATGTTACCAGGTGAACAGTATAATTGAAGAGAGTGTGTTCCCCTGATGGTTTAATACACACGGGACATGTTACCAGATGAACAGGATAAGTGAGGAGAGGGCTTTCCCCTGATGGTATAATATGCACGGGACATGTTACCAGGTGAACAGTATAAGTGAGGAGAGTGTGTTCCCCTGATGGTTTAATATACACGGGACATGTTACCAGGTGAACAGTATAAGTGAGGAGAGTGTGTTCCCCTGATGGTTCAATATACACAGGACATGTTAGCAGGTGAAAAGTATAAGTGAGGAGAGTGTGTTCCCCTGATGGTTTAATATACACGGGACATGTTACCAGGTGAAGAGTATAAGTGAGGAGAGTGTGTTCCCCTGATAGTCTCATATACACGGGACATGTTACCAGTTGAACAGTATAAGTGAAGAGAGTGTGTTCCCCTGATGGTTTAATATACTTGGGACATGTTACCAGGTGAACAGTATAAGTGAGGAGATTGTGTTCCCCTGATGGTTTAACACACACGGGACATGTTACCAGGTAAAAAGTATAAGTGAGGAGAGTGTGTTCCCCTGATGGTTTAATACTGACGGGACATGTCACCAGGTGAACAGTATAAGTGAGGAGAGTGTGTTCCCCTGATGGTTTAATACTGTCGGGACATTTCCCCAGGTAAACAGTATAAGTGAGGAGAGTATGTTCCCCTGATTGTTTAATAGTGACGGGACATGTTACCAGGTGAACAGTATAAGTGAGGAGAGTGTGTTCCCCTGATTGTTTAATACACACAGGACATGTTCCCAGGTGAACAGTATAGGTGAGGATAGTGTGTTCCCCTGATTGTTTAATATACATGGGACATGTTACCCGGTGAACAGTGTAAGTGAAGAGAGTGTGTTCCCCTGATTGTTTAATACTGACGGGACATGTTACCATGTGACCAGTTTAAGGGAGGAGAGTGTGTTCCCCTGATGGTTTAATACGCACGGGACATGTTACCAGGTGAACAGCATAAGTGAGGAGAGTGAGTTCCCCTGATGCTTTAATACACACAGGACATGTAACCAAGTGTACAGTATAAGTCAGGAGAGTGTGTTCCCCAGATCGTTTAATACTGACGGGACATTTCCCCAGGTGAACATTTTAAGTGAGGAGAGTGTGTTCCCCTGATGGTTTAAAACACACGACATGTCAACAGGTGAACAGCATAAGTGAGGAGAGTGTGTTCCCCTGATGGTTTAATACACACGCGACATGTTACCAGGTGAACAGTATAAGTGAGGAGAGTGTGTTCCCCTGAAGGTTTAATGCACATGGGACTTGTTACCAGGTAAACAGCATAGGTGAGGAGAGTGTGTTCCCCTTATTGTTTAATGCACAGTTGACATGTTACCTGGTGATAAGTATAAGTGAGGAGAATGTGTTCCCATGATTGTTTAATGCACACAGGACATGTTACCAGGTGAACAGTATAAGTGAGGAGAGAGTGTTCCCCTGATTGTTTAACACGCACGGGACATGTTACCAGGTGAACAGTATAAGTGAGGAGAGTGTGTTCCCCTGATGGTTTAATATACACGGGACATGTTCCCAGGTGAACAGTATAAGTGAGGAGAGTGTGTTCCCCTGATGGTTTAACAGACACGGGACATGTTACCAGGTGAACAGTATAAGTGAGGAGAGTGTGTTCCCCTGATGGTTTAATAAACACGGGACATGTTACTAGGTGAACAGTATAAGTGAAGAGAGAGAGTTCCCCTGATGGTTAAATATACACAGGACATGTTACCAGATGAACAGTATAAGTGAGGAGACTGTGTTCCACTGATTGTATAATAAACACGGGACATGTTACCAGGTGAAAAGTATTAGTGAAGAGAGAGTGTTCCCCTGATGGTTTAACACGCACGGGACATGTTACCAGGTGAACAGTATAAGTGAGGAGAGAGTGTTCCCCTGATGGTTTAACACGCACAGGAAATGTTACCAGGTGAACAGTATAAGTGAGGAGAGTGAGTTGCCCTGATTGTTTAATACACACGGGACATGTTACCAGATGAATAGGATAAGTGAGGAGAGTGCTTTCCCCTGATGGTTTAATATGGACGGGACATGTTACCAGGTGAACAGTATACGTGAAGAGAGCGTGTTCCCCTGATAGTTTAATATACTTGGGACATGTTACCAGGTGAACAGTATAATTGAAGAGAGTGTGTTCCCCTGATGGTTTAATACACACGGGACATGTTACCAGGTGAACAGTATAAGTGAGGAGAGTGTGTTCCCCTGATGGTGTCATATACACGGGACATGTTACCAGGTGAACAGTATAAGTGAAGAGAGTGTGTTCCCCTGATGGTTTAATATACTTGGGACATGTTACCAGGTGAACAGTATAATTGAAGAGAGTGTGTTCCCCTGATGGTTTAATACACACGGGACATGTTACCAGGTAAACAGTATAAGTGAGGAGAGTGTGTTCCCCAGATAGTTTCATACAACGGGACATGTCACCACGTGAACAGTTTAAGTGAGGAGAGTGTGTTCCCATGATGGTTTAATAAACACAGGACATGTCAACAGGTAAACCGTATAAGTGAGGAGAGTGTGTTCCCCTGATTGTTTAATACTGACGGGACATGTCACCATGTGAACAGTTTAAGGGAGGAGAGTGTGTTCCCCTGATCGTTAAATACGCACGGGACATGTTACCAGGTGAACAGTATAAGTGAGGAGAGTGTGTTCCCCTGATGGTCTCATATACACGGGACATGTTACCAGGTGAACAGTATACGTGAAGAGAGTGTGTTCCCCTGATGGTTTAATATACTTGGGACATGTTACCAGGTGAACAGTATAATTGAAGAGAGTGTGTTCCCCTGATGGTTTAATACACACGGGACATGTTACCAGGTAAACAGTATAAGTGAGGAGAGTGTGTTCCCCAGATAGTTTCATACAACGGGACATGTCACCATGTGAACAGTTTAAGGGAGGAGAGTGTGTTCCCCTGATCGTTAAATACGCACGGGACATGTTACCAGGTGAACAGAATAAGTGAGGAGAGTGTGTTCCCCTGATGGTTTAATACTGACGGGACATGTCACCAGGTGATCAGTATAAGTGAGGAGAGTGTGTTCCCCTGATGGTTTAATATACACGGGACATCTGACCAGATGAACCGTATAAGTGAGGAGAGTGTGTTCCCCTGATGGTTTAATACACACGGGACATGTTACCAGGTGAACAGTATAAGTGAGGAGAGTGTGTTCCCCTAATGGTTTAATATACACGGGACATGTTACCAGGTGAACAGTATAAGTGAGGAGAGTGTGTTCCCCTGATGGTTTAATACTGTCGGGACATTTCCCCAGGTGAACAGTATAAGTGAGGAGAGTGTGTTCCCCTGATTGTTTAATAGTGACGGGACATGTTACCAGGTGAACAGTATAAGTGAGGAGATTGTGTTCCCCTGATGGTTTAACACACACGGGACATGTTACCAGGTGAACAGTATAAGTGAGGAGAGTGTGTTCCCCTGATGGTTTAATACTGTCGGGACGTTTCCCCAGGTGAACGGTATAAGTGAGGAGAGTGTGTTCCCCTGATTGTTTAATAGTGACGGGACATGTTCCCAGGTGAACAGTACAAGTGAGGAGAGTGTGTTCCCCTGATTGTTTAATACTGACGGGACATGTTACCAGGTGAACAGTATAAGTGAGGAGAGTGTGTTCCCCTGATGGTCTCATATACACGGGACATGTTACCAGGTGAACAGTATAAGTGAGGAGAGTGTGTTCCCCTGATTGTTTAATACACACAGGACATGTTCCCAGGTGAACAGTACAAGTGAGGAGAGTGTGTTCCCGTGATCGTTTAATACTGACGGGACATTTCCCCAGGTGAACATTATAAGTGAGGAGAGTGTGTTCCCCTGATGGTTTAAAACACACGACATGTCAACAGGTGAACAGTATAAGTGAGGAGAGAGTGTTCCCCTGATTGTTTAACACGCACGGGACACGTTACCAGGTGAACAGTATAAGTGAGGAGAGAGTGTTCCCCTGATGGTTTAATGCACATGGGACTTGTTACCAGGTAAACAGCATAGGTGAGGAGAGTGTATTCCCCTTATTGTTTAATGCACAGTTGACATGTTACCTGGTGATAAGTATAAGTGAGGAGAGTGTGTTCCCATGATTGTTTAATGCACACAGGACATGTTACCAGGTGAACAGTATAAGTGAGGAGAGAGTGTTCCCCTGATTGTTTAACACGCACGGGACATGTTACCAGGTGAACAGTATAAGTGAGGAGAGAGTGTTCCCCTGATTGTTTAATACACACGGGACATGTTACCAGGTGAACAGTATAAGTGAGGAGAGTGTGTTCCCCTGATGGTTTAATATACACGGGACATGTTCCCAGGTGAACAGGAGAAGTGAGGAGAGTGTGTTCACCTGATGGTTTAATATACACAGGACATGTTACCAGGTGAACAATATAAGTGCGGAGAGTGTGTTCACCAGATGTTTTAATATACACGGGACATGTTACCAGGTGAACAGTTTAAGTGAGGAGAGTGTGTTCACCTGATGGTCTCATATACACGGGACATGTTACCAGGTGAACAGTATAAGTGAAGAGAGTGTGTTCGCCTGATGGTTTAATAAACACAGGACATGTCAACAGGTAAACAGTATAAGTGAGGAGAGTGTGTTCCCCTGATTGTTTAATACTGACGGGACATGTCACTACGTGAACAGTTTAAGTGAGGAGAGTGTGTTCCCATGATGGTTTAATAAACACAGGACATGTCAACAGGTAAACAGTATAAGTGAGGAGAGTGTGTTCCCCTGATTGTTTAATACTGACGGGACATGTTACCAGGTGAACAGTTTAAGGGAGGAGAGTGTGTTCCCCTGATGGTTTAATACGCACGGGACATGTTACCAGGTGTACAGAAAAGGGAGGACAGTGTCTTCCCCTGATGGTTTAATACTGACGGGACATGTCACCAGGTGAACAGTATAAGTGAGGAGAGTGAGTTCCCCCTGATGGTTTAATACACACGGGACATGTTACCAGGTGTACAGAAAAGGGAGGACAGTGTCTTCCCCTGATGGTTTAATACTGACGGGACATGTCACCAGGTGAACAGTATAAGTGAGGAGAGTGTGTTCCCCTGATGGTTTAATAGTGACGGGACATGTTACCAGGTGAACAGTATAAGTGAGGAGAGTGTGTTCCCCTGATTGTTTAATACACACAGGACATGTTCCCAGGTGAACAGTATAAGTGAGGAGAGTGTGTTCCCCTGATTGTTTAATACGCACGGGACATGTAACCAAGTGTGCAGTATAAGTGAGGAGAGTGTGTTCCCCTGATCGTTTAATACTGACGGGATATTTCCCCAGGTGAACATTATAAGTGAGGAGAGTGTGTTCCCCTGATTGTTTAATACACATGGGACATGTCTCCAGGTGAACAGTCTAAGTGTGGAGAGAGTGTTCCCCTGATTGTTTAACACGCACGGGACATGTTACCAGGTGAACAGTATAAGTGAGGAGAGTGTGTTCCCCTGATGGTTTAATATACACAGGACATGTTACCAGGTGAACAGTATAAGTGAGGAGAATGTGTTCCCCTGATGGTTTAATATACACGGGACATGATACCAGGTGAACAGTATAAGTGAGGAGAACGTGTTCCCCTGATGGTTTAATATGCACGGGACATGATACCAGGTGAACAGTATAAGTGAGGAGAGTGTGTTCCCCTGATGGTTTAATATACACGGGACATGTTACCAGGTGAACAGTATAAGTGAGGAGAGTGTGTTCCCCTGATTGTTTAATATGCACGGGACATGTTACCAGGTGAACAGTGTAAGTGAGGAGAGTCTGTTCCCCTGATGGTTTAATATACACAGGACATGTTCCCAGGTGAACAGTATAAGAGAGGAGAGTGTGTTCCCCTGATGGTTTAACACGCACGGGACGCGTAACCAGGTGAAGAGTATAATTGAGGAGAGTGTGTTCCCCTGATGGTCTAATATTCACGGGACATGATACCAGGTGAACAGTATAAGTGAGGAGAACGTGTTCCCCTGATTGTTTAATATGCACGGGACATGTTACCAGGTGAACAGTATAAGTGAGGAGAGTCTGTTCCCCTGATTGTTTAATTCTCACGGGACATGTTACCAGGTGAACAGTATAAGAGAGGAGAGTGTGTTCCCCTGATGGTTTAACACGCACGGGACGCGTAACCAGGTGAAGAGTATAATTGAGGAGAGTGTGTTCCCCTGATGGTCTAATATACATGGGACATGTCACCAGGTGAACAGTATATGTGAAGAGAGTGTGTTCCCCTGATTGTTTAATACACACGGGACATGTAACCAAGTGAACAGTATATGTGAGGAGAGTGTGTTCCCCTGATTGTTTAATATACACAGGACATGTTCCCAGGTGAACAGTATATGTGAGGAGAGTGTGTTCCCCTGATTGTTGAATATACACAGGACATGTTCCCAGGTGAACAGTATATGTGAGGAGAGTGTGTTCCCCTGATTGTTTAATACACACAGGACATGTTCCCAGGTGAACAGTATAAGTGAGGAGAGTGTGTTCCCCTGATTGTTTAATGCACACGGGACATGTTACCAGGTGAACAGTATAAGTGAGGAGAGTGTGTTCCCGTGATTGTTTAATACACACAGGACATGTTCCCAGGTGAACAGTATAAGTGAGGAGAGTGTGTTCCCCTGATTGTTTAATACTGACGGGACATGTCACCATGTGACCAATCTAAGGGAGGAGAGTGTGTTCCCAGGATGGTTTAATACGCACGGGACATGTTACCAGGTGAACAGTAGAAGTGAGGAGAGTGTGTTCCCCTGATGGTTTAATACACACAGGACACGTCAACAGGTGAACAGCATAAGTGAGGAGAGTGAGTTCCCCTGATTGTTTAATCCGCACGGGACATGTAACCAGGTGAACAGTATAACTGAGGAGAGAATGTTCCCCTGATTGTTTAACACGCACGGGACATGTTACCAGGTGAACAGTATAAGTGAGGAGAGTGAGTTCCCCTGATGGTTTAATATACACAGGACATGATACCAGGTGAACAGTATAAGTGAGGAGAGTGTGTTCCCCTGATGGTTTAATACTGATGGAACATGTTACCAGATGAACAGTATAAGTGAGGAGAGTGTGTTCCCCTGATGGTTTAATACACACAGGATATGTTACCAGCTGAACAGTATAAGTGAGGAGAGTGTGTTCCCCTGATGGTTTAATTCTCACGGGCATTTTACCAGCTGAACAGTATAAGTGAGGAGAGTGTGTTCCCCTGATGGTTTAATTCTCACGGGCATTTTACCAGCTGAGCAGTATAAGAGAGGAGAGTGTGTTCCCCTGATTGTTGAATATACACAGGACATGTTCCCAGGTGAACAGTATATGTGAGGAGAGTGTGTTCCCCTGATGGTTGAATATACACAGGACATGTTCCCAGGTGAACAGTATATGTGAGGAGAGTGTGTTCCCCTGATTGTTTAATACACACAGGACATGTTCCCAGGTGAACATTATAAGTGAGGAGAGTGTGTTCCCCTGATTGTTTAAAACACACGACATGTCAACAGGTGAACAGTATAACTGAGGACAGTGTTTTCCCCTGATGGTTTAATTCTCACGCGACATGTTACCAGGTGAACATTATAAGTGAGGACAGTGTGATCCCCTGATGGTTTAATATACACGGGACATGTTACCAGGTGAACAGATTCGAGTGAGGAGAGTGTGTTCCACTGATGGTTTAATACACACAGGACATGATACCAGGTGAACAGTAGAAGTGAGAAGAGTGAGTTCCCCTGATGGTTTAATATACACGGGACATGTTACCAGGTGAACAGTATAAGTGAGGAGAATGTGTTCCACTGATGGTTTAATATACACGGGACATGTTACCAGGTGAACAGTATAAGTGAGGAGAGGGCTTTCCCCTGATGGTTTAATATACACGGGACATGTTCCCAGGTGAACAGTATAAGTGAGGAGAATGTATTCCACTGATGGTTTAATATACAAGGGACATGTTCCCAGGTGTACAGTATAAGTGAGGAGAATGTGTTCCACTGATGGTTTAATATACACGGGACATGTTACCAGGTGAACAGTATAAGTGAGGATACTGTATTCCCCTGATGGTTCAATATACACGGGACATGTTACCAGATGAACAGTATAAGTGAGGAAAGTGTGTTCCACTGATGGCTTAATATACACGGGACATGTTACCAGGTGAACATAATAAGCGTGGAGAGTGTGTTCCCCTGATGGTTTAATACAGACGGGACATGTTACCAGGTGAACATTATAAGTGTGGAGAGTGTGTTCCCCTGATGGTTTAATACAGACGGGACATGTTACCAGGTGAACATTATAAGTGTGGAGAGTGTGTTCCCCTGATGGTTTAATACACATGGGACATGTCACCAGGTGAACAGTATAAGTGAGAAGAGTGTTTTCCCCTGATGGTTTAATACACACGGGTCATGTTACCAGGTGAACATTATAAGTGAGGAGAGTGTGTTCCCCTGATGGTTTAACATACACGGGACATGTTACCAGGTGAACGGTATAAGTGAGGAGAGTGTGTTCCCCTGATGGTTTAATAAACACGGGACATGTTACCAGGTGAACAGTATAAGTGAGGAGAGTGTGTTCCCCTGATTGTTTAATACACACGGGACATGTTACAACGTGAACAGTATAAGTGAGGAGAGTGTGTTCCCCAGATGGTTTAACATACACGGGACATGTTACAACGTGAACAGTATAAGTGAGGAGAGTGTGTTCCCCAGATGGTTTAATTTACACGGGACATGTTACCAGGTGAACAGTATAAGTGAGCAGAGTGTGTTCCCCTGAATGTTCAATGCACACGGGACATGTTACCAGGTGAACAGAAAAGGGAGGAGAGTGTCTTCCCCTGATGATTTAATATACACGGGACATGTTACCAGGTGAGCAGTATAAGTGAGGAGAGTGTGTTCCCCTGATGGTTCAATGCACACGGGACATGTTACCAGGTGAACAGAAAAGGGAGGAGAGTGTCTTCCCCTGATGGTTTAATATGCACGGGACATGTTATCAGGTCAACAGTATAAGTGAGGAGAGTGTGTTCCCCTGATGGTTTAACATGCACGGGACATGATACCAGGTGAACAGTATAAGTGAGGACAGTGAGTTCCCCTAATGGTTTAATACACACGGGACATGTTACCAGGTGAACAGAAAAGGGAGGAGAGTGTCTTCCCCTGATGGTTTAATATACACGGGACATGTTACCAGGTGAACAGTATAAGTGAGGATACTGTATTCCCCTGATGGTTCAATATACACGGGACATGTTAGCTGGTGAACAGTATAAGTGAGGAGAATGTATTCCCCTGATGGTTTAATATACACGGGACATGCTACCAGCTGAACAGTATATGTGAAGCGAGTGTGTTCCCCTGATGGTTTAATATACATGGGACATGTTACCAGGTGAACAGTATAAGTGAAGAGAGTGTGTTCCCCTGATTGTTTAATACACACGGGACATGTCACCAGGTGATCAGTATAAGTGAGGAGAGTGTGTTCCCCTGATGGTTTAATATACACAGGACATGATACCAGGTGAACAGGAAAGTGAGGAGAGTGTGTTCCCCTGATGGTTTGATATACACGGGACATGTTACCAGGTGAACAGTATAAGTGAGGATACTGTATTCCCCTGACGGTTCAATATACACGGGACATGTTAGCTGGTGAACAGTATAAGTGAGGAGAATGTATTCCTCTGATGGTTTAATATACACGGGACATGTTACCAGGTGAACAGTATAAGTGAGGAGAGTGTGTTCCCCTGATTGTTAAATATAAATGGGACATGTTACCAGGTGAACAGTGTAAGTGAGGAGAGTGTGTTCCCCTGATGGTTTAATACACACGGGACATGTTACCAGGTAAACAGTGTAAGTGAGGAGAGTGAGTTCCCCTGATGGTTTAATACAAACAGGACATGTTACCAGGTGAACAGTGTAAGTGAGGAGAGTGTGTATTAAACCATCAGGGGAACACACTCTCCTCTCATATACTGTTCACCTGGTAACATGTCCTGTGTGTATTAAACAATCAGGGGAACACATTCTCCTCACTTATACTGTTTATCTGGTAACATGTCCCGTCAGTATTAAACCATCAGGGAAACACACTCTCCTCACTTATACTGTTCACCTGGTGACATGTCCCCTGTGTATTAAAACATCAGGGGAACACACTCTCCTCACTTATACTGTTCATCTGGTCACATGTCCCGTGTATATGAAACCATCAGGGGAAAACACTCTCCTCACTTATACTGTTCACCTGGTGACATGTCCGTGTATATAAAACCATCAGGGGAACACACTCTCCTCACTTATCCTGTACACCTGGTGACATGTCCCCTGTGTATTAAAACATCAGGGGAACAAACTCTCCTCACTTATACTGTTCATCTGCTAACATGTCCCGTGTATATTAAACAATCAGGGGATCACACTCTCCTCACTTACACTGTTCACCTGGTAACATGTCCGTGTATATAAAACCATCAGGGGAACACACTCTCCTCACTTATCCTGTACACCTGGTGACATGTCCCCTGTGTATTAAACCATCAGGGGAACACACTCTCCTCACTTATACTGTTCACCTGGTGACATGTCCCCTGTGTATTAAAACATCAGGGGAACACACTCTCCTCACTTATACTGTTCACCTGGTGACATGTCCCCTGTGTATTAAAACATCAGGGGAACAAACTCTCCTCACTTATACTGTTCATCTGCTAACATGTCCCGCGTATATTAAACCATCAGGGGAACACACTCTCCTCACTTATACTGTTCATCTGGTAACATGTCCCATGTGTATTAAACCATCAGGGGAACACACTCTCCGCACTTATACTGTTCATCTGGTAACATGTCCTGTGTATATTAAACCATCAGGGGAACACACTCTGCTCTCTTATACTGTTCACCTGGTGACATGTCCCGTGTGTATTAAACCATCAGGGGAACACAATCTCCTCACTTATACTGTTCACCTGGTAACATGTCCCATGTATATTAAACCATCAGGGGAACACACTCTCTTCACTTATACTGTTCACCTGGTGACATGTCCCGTGTGTATTAAACCATCAGGGGAACACACTTTCATCACTTATACTGTTCACCTGGTGACATGTCCTGTGTATATTAAACCATCAGGGGAACACACTCTCTTCACTTATACTGTTCACCTGGTGACATGTCCCGTGTGTATTAAACCATCAGGGGAACACAATCTCCTCACTTATACTGTTCACCTGGTAACATGTCCCATGTATATTAAACCATCAGGGGAACACACTCTCTTCACTTATACTGTTCACCTGGTGACATGTCCCGTGTGTATTAAACCATCAGGGGAACACACTTTCCTCACTTATACTGTTCACCTGGTGACATGTCCTGTGTATATTAAACCATCAGGGGAACACACTCTCCTCACTTATACTGTTCACCTGGTAACATGTCCCATGTATATTAAACCATCAGGGGAACACACTCTCTTCACTTATACTGTTCACCTGGTGACATGTCCCGTGTGTATTAAACCATCAGGGGAACACACTTTCCTCACTTATACTGTTCACCTGGTAACATGTCCCATGTATATTAAACCATCAGGGGAACACACTCTCTTCACTTATACTGTTCACCTGGTGACATGTCCCGTGTGTATTAAACCATCAGGGGAACACACTCTCCTCACTTATACTGTTCACCTGGTGACATGTCCGGTGTATATTAAACCATCAGGGGAACACACTCTCCTCACTTATAATGTTCACCTGGTGACATGTCCCATGTATATTAAACCATCAGGGGAACACACTCTCCTCACTTATACTGTTCAACTGGTAACATGTCCTGTGTATATTAAACAATCAGGGGAACACACTCTCCTCACTTATACTGTTCACCTGGTAACATGTCCCGTGTATATTAAACAATCAGGGGAAAACACTCTCCTCACTTATACATTCACCTGGTAACATGTCCGGTGTATATTAAACCATCAGGGGAACACACTCTCCTCACTTATACTGTTCACCTGGTAACATGTCCTGTGTATATTAAACAATCAGGGGAACACACTCTCCTCACTTCTACTGTTCACCTGGTAACATGTCCTGTGTATACTTAAACAATCAGGGGAACACACTCTCCTCACTTATACTGTTCACCTGGTAACATGTCCCGTGTATATTAAACAATCAGGGGAAAACACTCTCCTCACTTATACATTCACCTGGTAACATGTCCGGTGTATATTAAACCATCAGGGGAACTCACTGTCCTCACTTATACTGGTCACCTGGTAACATGTCCCGTGTGTATTAAACCATCAGGGGAACACACTCTCCTCACTTATACTGTTCACCTGGTAACATGTCCGGTGTATATTAAACCTTCAGTGGAACACATTCTCCTCTCTTATAATGTTCACCTGGTATCATGTCCCGTGTATATTAAACCATCAGGGGAACACACTCTCCTCACTTATACTGTTCACCTGGTAACATGTCGCGTGTATATTAAACAATCAGGGGAACACACTCTGCTCACTTATACTGTTCACCTGGTAACATGTCCGGTGTATATTAAACCATCAGGGGAACACACTCTCCTCACTGAGACTGTTCATCTGGTAACATGTCTCGTGTGTATTAAACCATCAGGGGAACACACTCTCCTCACCTATACAGTTCATTTGGTGACATGTCCCGTGTATATTAAACCATCAGGGGAACACACTCTCCTCACTTATACAGTTCATTTGGTGACATGTCCCGTGTATATTAAACCATCAGGGGAACACACTCTCCTCACTGAGACTTTTCATCTGGTAACATGTCCCGTGTATATTAAACCATCAGGGGAACACACTCTCCTCACTTAAACTTTTCACCTGTTGACATGTCCCGTGTACATTAAACCATCAGGGGAACAAACTCTCCTCACTTACACTGTTCACCTGGTAACATGTCCCATGTATATTAAACCATCAGGGGAACACACTATCCTCACTTATACTGTTCACCTGGCAACATGTCCCGTGTATATTAAACACTCAGGGGAACACATTCTCCTCACTTATACTGTTCACCTGGTAACATGTCCCGTGTATATGAAACCATCAGGGGAACACACTCTCCTCACTTATACTGTTCACCTGGTAACATGTCCTGTGTGCATTAAACTATCAGGGGAACACGCTCTCCTCACTTATACTGTTCACCTTGTAACATGTCCTTTGTGTGTTAAACAATCAGGGGAACACATTCTCCTCACTTATACTGTTTATCTGGTATCATGTTCCGTCATTACTAAACCATCAGGGGAACACAAGATCCTCACTTATACTGTTCATCTGGTAACATGTCCCGTCAGTATTAAACCATCAGGGGAACACACTCTCCTCACTTATAGTGTTCACCTGGTAACATGTCCCGTGTATCTTAAACCAGCAGGGGAACACACTCTCCTCACTTATCCTGTACACCTGGTAACATGTCCCGTGTATATTAAACAATCAGGGGAACCCACTCTCCTCACTTATACTGTTCACCTGGTGACATGTCCCGTGTATATTAAACCATCAGGGGAACACACTCCCCTCATTCTCCTGATGGTTTAATATACACAGGACATGTTACCAGGTGAACAGTATAAGTGAGGAGAGTGTGTTCCCCTGATTGTTTAATATACACGGGACATGTTACCAGGTGAACAGTGTAAGTGAGGAGAGTGTGTTCCCCTGATTGTTTAATACACACTGGACATGTTACCAGATGAACAGTATAAGTGAGGAGAGTGTGTTCCCCTGATGGTTTAAAACAAACTGGACATGTTGCCAGATGAACAGTATAAGTGAGGAGAGTGTGTTCCCCTAATGGTTGAATATACCCGGGACATGTTACCAGGTGAACAGTATAAGTGAGGAGAGTGTGTTCCCCTGATTGTTTAATATACACGGGACATGTTACCAGGTGTACAGGATAAGTGAGGAGAGTGCTTTCCCCTGATGGTTTAATACACACGGGACATGTTACCAGGTGAACAGTATAAGTGAGGAGAGTGTGTTCCCCTGATTGTTTAATACAGACTGGACATGTTACCAGGTGAACAGCATAAGTGAGGAGAGTGTGCTCCCCTGATGGTTTGACATACACGGGACATGTTACCAGGTGAACAGTATAAGTGAGGAGAGTGTGCTCCCCTGATGGTTTGACATACACGGGACATGTTACCAGGTGAACAGTATAAGTGAGGAGAGTGTGTTCCCCTGATGGTTTAACACACACAGGACATGTTACCAGGTGAACAGTATAAGTGAGGAGAGTGTTTTCCCCTGATGGTTTAATATACACGGGACATGTTACCAGGTGAACAGTATAAGTGAGGAGAGTGTGTTCCCCTCATGGTTTAATACACACAGGACATGTTACCAGATGAACAGTATAAGTGAGGAGAATGTGTTCGCCTGATTGTTTAATATACACGGGACATGTTAACAACTGAACAGTGTAAGTGAGGAGAGTGTGTTCCCCTGATGGTTTAACATACATGGGACATGTTACCAGGTGAACAGTATCAGTGAGGAGAGTGTGTTCCCCTGATGGTTTAATACTCACGGGACATGTTACCAGGTGAACAGTATAAGTGAGGAGAGTGTGTTCCCCTGATGGTTTAATATACACAGGACATGTTACCAGGTGAACAGTATAAGTGAGGAGAGTGTGTTCCCCTGATTGGTTAATATACACGGGACATGTCACCAGGTGAACAGTGTAAGTGAGGAGAGTGTGTTCCCCTGATGGTTTAATATACACGGGACATGTTACCAGGTGAACAGTATAATTGAGGAGAGTGTGTTCCCCTGGTTGTTTAATGCACACGGGACATGTTACCAGGTGAACAGTATAAGTGAGGAGAGTGTGTTCCCCTGATGGTTTAATACTCACGGGACACGTTACCAGATAAACAGTATAAGTGAGGAGAGTGTGTTCCCCTGATGGTTTAATGCACACAGGACATGTTACCAGGTGAACAGTATAAGTGAGGAGAGTGTGTTCCCCTGATTGGTTAATATACACGGGACATGTTACCAGGTGAACAGTATAAGTGAGGAGAGTGTGTTCCCCTGATGGTTTAATACACACGGGACATGTTACCAGTTGATCAGTATAAGTGAGGAGAGTGTGTTCCCCTGATGGTTTAATGCACACAGGACATGTTACCAGGTGAACAGTATAAGTGAGGAGAGTGTGTTCCCCTGATTGGTTAATATACACGGAACATGTTACCAGGTGAACAGTATAAGTGAGGAGAGTGTGTTCCCCTGATTGGTTAATATACACGGGACATGTCACCAGGTGAACAGTGTAAGTGAGGAGAGTGTGTTCCCCTGGTTGTTTAATGCACACGGGACATGTTACCAGGTGAACAGTATAAGTGAGGAGAGTGTGTTCCCCTGATGGTTTAATACTCACGGGACACGTTACCAGATAAACAGTATAAGTGAGGAGAGTGTGTTCCCCTGATGGTTTAATGCACACGGGACATGTTACCAGTTGATCAGTATAAGTGAGGAGAGTGTGTTCCCCTGATGGTTTAATATAAACGGGACATGTTACCAGTTGAACAGTATAAGTGAGGAGAGTGTGTTCCCCTGATGGTTTAATATAAACGGGACATGTTACCAGTTCAACAGTATAAGTGAGGAGAGTGTGTTCCCCTGATGGTTTAATACACACGGGACATGTTACCAGGTGAAAAGTATAAGTGAGGAGAATGTGTTCCCCTGATGGTTTAATATAAACGGGACATGTTACCAGTTCAACAGTATAAGTGAGGAGAGTGTGTTCCCCTGATGGTTTAATACACACGGGACATGTTACCAGGTGAAAAGTATAAGTGAGGAGAATGTGTTCCACTGATGGTTTAATACACACGGGACATGTTACCAGTGAACAGTATAAGTGAGGAGAGTGTGTTCCCCAGATGATTTAATATAAACGGGACATGTTACCAGGTGAACAGTATAAGTGAGGAGATTGTGTTCCCCTGATTGTTTAATTCTGACGGGACATGTTACCAGGTGAACGGTATAAGCGAGGAGAGTGTGTTCCCCTGATGGTTTAATACACACGGGACATGTTTCCAGGTGAACAGTATAAGTGAGGAGAGTGTGTTCCCCTGATGGTTTAATATACACAGGACATGTAAGCAGGTGAACAGTATAAATGAGGAGAGTGTGTTCCCCTGATCGTTTAATACACACGGGACATGTTACCAGGTGAACAGTATAAGTGAGGAGAGTGTGTTCCCCTGATGGTTTAATATACACAGGACATCTAAGCAGGTGAACAGTATAAGTGAGGAGAGTGTGTTCCCCTGATGGATTAACATACACGGGACATGTTACCAGGTGAACAGTATAAGTGAGGAGAGTGTGTTCCCCTGATTGTTTAATGCACACGGGACATGTTACCAGGTGAACAGTTTAAGCGAGGAGAGGGTGTTCCCCTGATGGTTTAATATACACGGGACATGTTACCAGGTGAACTCTATAAGTGAGGAGAATGTGTTCCCCAGATTGTTTATTACACACGGGACATGTCACCAGGAGATCAGTATAAGTGAGGAGACTGTGTTCCCCTGTTTGTTTAATAAACACGGGACATGTTACCAGGTGAACTTTATAAGTGAGGAGAGTGTGTTCCTCTGATGGTTTAATACACACGGGACATGTTACCAAGTGAACAGTATAAGTGAGGAGAGTGTGTTCCCCAGATTGTTTAATACACACAGGCCATGTTACCAGGTGAACAGTATAAGTGTGGAGAATGCGTTCCCCTGATGGTTTAATATACACGGGACATGTCATCAGGTGAGCTCTATAAGTGAGGAGAGTGTGTTCCCCTGATTGTTTAATACACACGGGACATGTTACCAGGTGAACAGTATAAGTGAGGAGAGTGTGTTCCCCAGATTGTTTAATACACACAGGCCATGTTACCAGGTGAACAGTATAAGTGAGGAGACAGCGTTCCCCTGATGGTTTAATATACGCGGGACATGTTACCAGGTGAACAGTATAAGTGAGGAGAGTGTGTTCCCCTGATTGTTTAATACGCACGGGACATGTCACCAGGTGAACAGCACAAGTGAGGAGAGTGTGTTCCCCTGATTGTTTAATATACACGGGACATGTTACCAGATAAACAGTGTAAGTGAGGAGAGTGTCTTCCCCTGAAGGTTTAATATACATGGGACATGTTACCAGATAAACAGTATAAGTGAGGAGAGTGTGTTCCCCTGATGGTTTAATATAAACGTGACATGTTACCAGGTGAACAGTATAAGTGAGGAGAGGTGTGTTCCCCTGTATGTTTAATACACACGGGACATGTTACCAGGTGAACAGTACAAGTGAGGAGAGCTTGTTCCCCTGAGGGTTTAATATACATGGGACATGTTACCAGGTGATTTCCATAAGTGAGGAGAGTGTATTCCCCTGATGGTTTAATACAAACGGGACATGTCACCAGTTGAACAGTATAAGTGAGGAGAGGTGTGTTCCCCTGTATGTTTAATACACACGGGACATGTTACCAGGTGAAAAGTATAAGTGAGGAGAGTGTGTTCCCCTGATGTTTTAATATAAACGGGACATGTTACCAGGTGAACAGTATAAATGAGGAGAGTGAGTTCCCCTGATGATTTAATATAAACGGGACATGTCACCAGGTGAACAGTATAAGTGAGGAGAGTGTGTTCCCCAGATTGTTTAATGCGCACGGGACATGTTACCAGGTGAACAGTGTAAGTGAGGAGAGTGTGTTCCCCTGATGGTTTAATACACACGGGACATGTTACCAGGTGAACAGTATAAGTGAGGAGAGTGTGTTCCCCTGATTGTTTAATACACACGGGACATGTTACCAGGTGAACAGAATAGTGAGGAGAGTGTGTTCCCCTGATTGTTTAATACACACGGGACATGTTACCAGGTGAACAGAATAGTGAGGAGAGTGTGTTCCCCTGATGGTTTAATACACACGGGACATGTGACCAGATGAACAGTATAAGTGAGGAGAGTGAGTTCCCCTGATGATTTAATATAAACGGGACATGTTACCAGGTGAACAGTATAAGTGAGGAGAGTGTGTTCCCCAGATTGTTTAATGCGCACGGGACATGTTACCAGGTGAACAGTGTAAGTGAGGAGAGTGTGTTCCCCTGATGGTTTAATATACATGGGACATGTTACCAGATAAACAGTATAAGTGAGGAGAGTGTGTTCCCCTGATGGTTTAATGCACACGGGACATGTGACCAGATGAACAGTATAAGTGAGGAGAGTGTCTTATTCTAATGGTTGAATATACACGGGACATGTTACCAGGTGAACAGTATAAGTGAGGAGAGTGTGTTCCCCTGATTGTTTAATACACACGGGACATGTTACCAGGTGAACAGTATAAGTCAGGAGAGCGTGTTCCCCTGAGGGTTTAATATACATGGGACATGTTACCAGGTGATTTCGATAAGTGAGGAGAGTGTGTTCCCCTGATTGTTTAATGCACACGGGACATGTTACCAGGTGAAAAGTATAAGTGAGGAGAGTGTGTTCCCCTGATGGTTTAATATAAACGGGACATGTTACCAGGTGAACAGTATAAATGAGGAGAGTGAGTTCCCCTGATGATTTAATATAAACGGGACATGTCACCAGGTGAACAGTATAAGTGAGGAGAGTGTGTTCCCCTGATGGTTTAATACAGACGGGACATGTTACCAGGTGAACAGTATAAGTGAGGAGAGTGTGTTCCCCTGATTGTTTAATACACACGGGACATGTTACCAGGTGAACAGAATAGTGAGGAGAGTGTGTTCCTCTGAGGGTTTAATACACACGGGACATGTGACCAGATGAACAGTATAAGTGAGGAGAGTGAGTTCCCCTGATGATTTAATATAAACGGGACATGTCACCAGGTGAACAGTATAAGTGAGGAGAGTGTGTTCCCCAGATTGTTTAATGCGCACGGGACATGTTACCAGGTGAACAGTGTAAGTGAGGAGAGTGTGTTCCCCTGATGGTTTAATATACATGGGACATGTTACCAGATAAACAGTATAAGTGAGGAGAGTGTGTTCCCCTGATGGTTTAATGCACACGGGACATGTGACCAGATGAACAGTATAAGTGAGGAGAGTGTCTTATTCTAATGGTTGAATATACACGGGACATGTTACCAGGTGAACAGTATAAGTCAGGAGAGCGTGTTCCCCTGAGGGTTTAATATACATGGGACATGTTACCAGGTGATTTCGATAAGTGAGGAGAGTGTGTTCCCCTGATTGTTTAATGCACACGGGACATGTTACCAGGTGAAAAGTATAAGTGAGGAGAGTGTGTTCCCCTGATGATTTAATATAAACGGGACATGTCACCAGGTGAACAGTATAAGTGAGGTGAGTGTGTTCCCCAGATGGTTTAATATACACTGGACATGTCACCAGGTCAACAGGAGAAGTGAGGAGAGTGTGTTCCCCTGATGGTTTAATACACACGGGACATGTTACCAGGTGAACAGTATAAGTGAGGAGAGTGTGTTCCCCTGATGGTTTAATACAAACGGGACATGTCACCAGGTGAACAGTATAAGTGAGGAGAGTGTTTTCCCCTGATGGTTTAATGCACACAGGACATGTTACCAGGTGAATAGTGTAAGTGAGGAGAGTGTGTTCCCCTGATTGTTTAATATAAACGGGACATGTTACCAGGTGAACAGTATAAGTGAGGAGAGTGTGTTCCCCTGATTGTTTAATGTACACAGGACATGTTACCAGGTGAATAGTGTAAGTGAGGAGAGTGTGTTCCCCTGATTGTTTAATATACACGGCACATGTTACCAGGTGAACAGTATAAGTGAGGAGAGTGTGTTCCCCTGATTGTTTAATACACACGGGACATGTTACCAGGTGAACAGTATAAGTGAGGAGAGTGCGTTCCCCTGATTGTTTAATGCACATTGAACATGTTACCAGGTGAACAGTATAAGTGAGGAGAGTGTGCTCCCCTGATTGTTTAATGCACACGGGACATGTTACCAGGTGAACAGTACAAGTGAGGAGAGTGTGTTCCCCTGATTGTTTAATGCACATTGGACATGTTCCCAGGTGAACAGTATAAGTGAGGAGAGCGTGTTCACCTGAGGGTTTAATACACATGGGACATGTTACCAGGTGAAAAGTATAAGTGAGGAGAGTGTGTTCCCCTGATGGTTTAATATAAACGGGACATGTTACCAGGTGAACAGTATAAGTGAGGTGAGTGTGTTCCCCTGATGATTTAATATAAACGGGACATGTCACCAGGTGAACAGTATAAGTGAGTTGAGTGTGTTCCCATGATGGTTTAATATACACGGGACATGTCACCAGGTCAACAGGAGAAGTGAGGAGAGTGTGTTCCCCTGATGGTTTAATACACACGGGACATGTTACCAGGTGAACAGTATAAGTGAGGAGAGTGTGTTCCCCTGATTGTTTAATACGCACAGGACATGTTACCAGGTGAACAGTATAACTGAGGAGAGTTTGTTTCCCTGATTGTTTAATATACACGGGACATGTCACCAGATAAACAGTATAAGTGAGGAGAGTGTGTTCCCCTGATGGTTGAATATACACGGGACATGTTACCAGATAAACAGTATAAGTGAGGAGAGTGTGTTCCCCTGATGGTTTAATGCACACAGGACATGTTACCAGGTGAACAGTATAAGTGAGGAGAGTGTGTTCCCCTGATGGTTTAATGCACACAGGACATGTTACCAGGTGAACAGTATAAGTGAGGAGAGTGTGTTCCCCTGATGGTTTAATATACACGAGACATGTTACCAGGTGAACAGTATATGTGAGGAGAGTGTATTGCCCTGATGGTTTAATATACACGGGACATGTTACCAGATAAACAGTATAAGTGAGGAGAGTGTGTTCCCCTTGTGGTTTGACATACACGGGACATGTTACCAGGTGAACAGTATAAGTGAGGAGAGTGTGTTCCCCTGATTGTTTAACACACACTGGACATGTTACCAGATGAACAGTATAAGTGAGGAGAGTGTGTTCGCCTGATTGTTTAATATACACGGGACATGTTAACAACTGAACAGTGTAAGTGAGGAGAGTGTGTTCCCCTGATGGTTTAACATACATGGGACATGTTACCAGGTGAACAGTATCAGTGAGGAGAGTGTGTTCCCCTGATGGTTTAATACTCACGGGACATGTTACCAGGTGAACAGTATAAGTGAGGAGAGTGTGTTCCCCTGATGGTTTAATATACACAGGACATGTTACCAGGTGAACAGTATAAGTGAGGAGAGTGTGTTCCCCTTGTGGTTTGACATACACGGGACATGTTACCAGGTGAACAGTATAAGTGAGGAGAGTGTGTTCCCCTGATGGTTTAATATACACAGGACATGTTACCAGGTGAACAGTATAAGTGAGGAGAGTGTGTTCCCCTGATGGTTTAATACTCACGGGACACGTTACCAGATAAACAGTATAAGTGAGGAGAGTGTGTTCCCCTGATGGTTTAATGCACACAGGACATGTTACCAGGTGAACAGTATAAGTGAGGAGAGTGTGTTCCCCTGATTGGTTAATATACACGGGACATGTTACCAGGTGAACAGTATAAGTGTGGAGAGTGTGTTCCCCTGATGGTTTAATACACACGGGACATGTTACCAGTTGATCAGTATAAGTGAGGAGAGTGTGTTCCCCTGATGGTTTAATATAAACGGGACATGTTACCAGTTGAACAGTATAAGTGAGGAGAGTGTGTTCCCCTGTATGTTTAATACGCACGGGACATGTTACCAGGTGAAAAGTATAAGTGAGGAGAATGTGTTCCCCTGATGGTTTAATATAAACGGGACATGTTACCAGTTCAACAGTATAAGTGAGGAGAGTGTGTTCCCCTGATGGTTTAATACACACGGGACATGTTACCAGGTGAAAAGTATAAGTGAGGAGAATGTGTTCCACTGATGGTTTAATACACACGGGACATGTTACCAGTGAACAGTATAAGTGAGGAGAGTGTGTTCCCCAGATGATTTAATATAAACGGGACATGTCACCAGGTGAACAGTATATGTGAGGAGAGTGTGTTCCCCTGATGGTTTAATAGACACGGGACATGTCACCAGGTGAACAGTATAAGTCAGGAGAGTGTGTTCCCCTGATGGTTTAATACACACGTGACATGTTACCAGGTGAACAGTATAAGTGAGGATAGTGTGTTACCCTGATGGTTTAATATTCACGGGACATGTTACCAGGTGAACAGTATAAGTGAGGAGATTGTGTTCCCCTGATTGTTTAATTCTGACGGGACATGTTACCAGGTGAACGGTATAAGCGAGGAGAGTGTGTTCCCCTGATGGTTTAATACACACGGGACATGTTACCAGGTGAACAGTATAAGTGAGGAGAGTGTGTTCCCCTGATGGTTTAATATACACAGGACATGTAAGCAGGTGAACAGTATAAGTGAGGAGAGTGTGTTCCCCTGATCGTTTAAAACACACGGGACATGTTACCAGGTGAACAGTATAAGTGAGGAGAGTGTGTTCCCCTGATGGTTTAATATACACAGGACATCTAAGCAGGTGAACAGTATAAGTGAGGAGAGTGTGTTCCCCTGATGGATTAACATACACGGGACATGTTACCAGGTGAAAAGTATAAGTGAGGAGAGTGTGTTCCCCTGATTGTTTAATGCACACGGGACATGTTACCAGGTGAACAGTTTAAGCGAGGAGAGGGTGTTCCCCTGATGGTTTAATATACACGGGACATGTTACCAGGTGAACTCTATAAGTGAGGAGAATGTGTTCCCCAGATTGTTTATTACACACGGGACATGTCACCAGGAGATCAGTATAAGTGAGGAGACTGTGTTCCCCTGATTGTTTAATAAACACGGGACATGTTACCAGGTGAACTTTATAAGTGAGGAGAGTGTGTTCCTCTGATGGTTTAATACACACGGGACATGTTACCAGGTGAACTTTATAAGTGAGGAGAGTGTGTTCCCCAGATTGTTTAATACACACAGGCCATGTTACCAGGTGAACAGTATAAGTGAGGAGAATGCGTTCCCCTGATGGTTTAATATACACGGGACATGTCATCAGGTGAGCTCTATAAGTGAGGAGAGTGTGTTCCCCAGATTGTTTAATACACACAGGCCATGTTACCAGGAGAACAGTATAAGTGAGGAGACAGCGTTCCCCTGATGGTTTAATATACGCGGGACATGTTACCAGGTGAACAGTATAAGTGAGGAGAGTGTGTTCCCCTGATTGTTTAATATAGACGGGACATGTTACCAGGTGAACAGTGTAAGTGAGGAGAGTGTCTTCCCCTGAAGGTTTAATATACATGGGACATGTTACCAGATAAACAGTACAAGTGAGGAGAGTGTGTTCCCCTAATGGTTGAATATACACGGGACATGTTACCAGGTGAACAGTATAAGTGAGGAGAGTGTGTTCCCCTGATTGTTTAATATAAACGTGACATGTTACCAGGTGAACAGTATAAGTGAGGAGAGGTGTGTTCCCCTGTATGTTTAATACACACGGGACATGTTACCAGGTGAACAGTACAAGTGAGGAGAGCTTGTTCCCCTGAGGGTTTAATTCTTTTTTTCTTTTCTTTTGGGCCTCCTTATCTCGAGAGACAATGGATACGCGCCTGGAGGTGGTCAGTGGTTTGTGAAGCAGCGCCTGGAGTGGCTATAAAGGCCAATTCTGGAGTGACAGGCTCTTCCACAGGTGCTGCAGAGAAATTTGTTTGTTGGGGCTGTTGCACAGTTGGCTCTCCCCTTGCGCCTCTGTCTTTTTTCCTGCCAACTACTAAGTCTCTTCGACTCGCCACAATTTAGCCCTGTCTTTATGGCTGCCCGCCAGCTCTGGCGAATGCTGGCAACTGACTCCCACGACTTGTGATCAATGTCACACGATTTCATGTCGCGTTTGCAGACGTCTTTATAACGGAGACATGGACGGCCGGTGGGTCTGATACCAGTGGCGAGCTCGCTGTACAATGTGTCTTTGGGGATCCTGCCATCTTCCATGCGGCTCACATGGCCAAGCCATCTCAAGCGCCGCTGACTCAGTAGTGTGTATAAGCTGGGGGTGTTGGCCGCTTCAAGGACTTCTGTGTTGGAGATATAGTCCTGCCACCTGATGCCAAGTATTCTCCGAAGGCAGCGAAGATGGAATGAATTGAGACGTCGCTCTTGGCTGGCATACGTTGTCCAGGCCTCGCTGCCGTAGAGCAAGGTACTGAGGACACAGGCCTGGTACACTCGGACTTTTGTGTTCCGTGTCAGTGCGCCATTTTCCCACACTCTCTTGGCCAGTCTGGACATAGCAGTGGAAGCCTTACCCATGCGCTTGTTGATTTCTGCATCTAGAGACAGGTTACTGGTGATAGTTGAGCCTAGGTAGGTGAACTCTTGAACCACTTCCAGAGCGTGGTCGCCAATATTGATGGATGGAGCATTTCTGACATCCTGCCCCATGATGTTCGTTTTCTTGAGGCTGATGGTTAGGCCAAATTCATTGCAGGCAGACGCAAACCTGTCGATGAGACTCTGCAGGCATTCTTCAGTGTGAGATGTTAAAGCAGCATCGTCAGCAAAGAGGAGTTCTCTGATGAGGACTTTCCGTACTTTGGACTTCGCTCTTAGACGGGCAAGGTTGAACAACCTGCCCCCTGATCTTGTGTGGAGGAAAATTCCTTCTTCAGAGGATTTGAACGCATGTGAAAGCAGCAGGGAGAAGAAAATCCCAAAAAGTGTGGGTGCGAGAACACAGCCCTGTTTCACACCACTCAGGATAGGAAAGGGCTCTGATGAGGAGCCACCATGTTGAATTGTGCCTTTCATATTGTCATGGAATGAGGTGATGATACTTAGTAGCTTTGGTGGACATCCGATCTTTTCTAGTAGTCTGAAGAGACCACGTCTGCTGACGAGGTCAAAGGCTTTGGTGAGATCAATGAAAGCAATGTAGAGGGGCATCTGTTGTTCACGGCATTTCTCCTGTATCTGACGAAGGGAGAACAGCATGTCAATAGTCGATCTCTCTGCACGAAAGCCACACTGTGCCTCAGGGTAGACGCGCTCGGCCAGCTTCTGGAGCCTGTTCAGAGCGACTCGAGCAAAGACTTTCCCCACTATGCTGAGCAGGGAGATTCCACGGTAGTTGTTGCAGTCACCGCGGTCACCTTTGTTTTTATAGAGGGTGATGATGTTGGCATCGCGCATGTCCTGGGGTACTGCTCCCTCGTCCCAGCACAGGCATAGCAGTTCATGTAGTGCTGAGAGTATAGCAGGCTTGGCACTCTTGATTATTTCAGGGGTAATGCTGTCCTTCCCAGGGGCTTTTCCGCTGGCTAGGGAATCAATGGCATCACTGAGTTCCGATTTGGTTGGCTGTATGTCCAGCTCATCCATGACTGGTAGAGGCTGGGCTGCATTGAGGGCAGTCTCAGTGACAGCATTCTCCCTGGAGTACAGTTCTAGGTAGTGCTCAACCCAGCGGTCCATCTGTTTGCGTTGGTCAGTGATTATGTCCCCCGATTTAGATTTGAGGGGGGTGATCTTCTTGATGGTTGGCCCAAGAGCTCTCTTCATGCCATCATACATTCCTCTGATGTTTCCGGTGTCTGAGGCCAGCTGAATATGACTGCATAGGTGTTGCCAGTAGTCGTTTGCGCAACGCCTAGCTGTTCTTTGTGCAGTACTTCTGGCTGCTTTAAGTGCTGCGGATGTTAAATCGCTGGGGGCTTTCTTGTAGTTCAAAAGTGCAATGCGCTTAGCGGCTATGACAGGTTCCAGCTCTTCATTATGAGATTGAAACCAGTCTGCATTTCTCTTCGCACTTTTGCCGTAGGTGGTCAAAGCTGACTCATAGATGGCGTCTCTGATGTGGGCCCACTTGGTCTCAGCATCCCCTGTGGGAGTGTTTTGAAGGGCTGTTACAAGTGAATTTAGAAATTTTTGTAACAGCTGTGGGTGAGAAATTCTGCTCGTGTTGATGCGCAGGTGGCCCTTCTGCTTGGAATGATGCAACTTCTTTGGTCTGAGTCTAACCTTGCTGCACACCAGGGAGTGGTCGGTGTCGCAGTCCGCACTGTGGAAGCTGCGTGTGATTTGAACACTGTTTAAGGCGGCTCGCCTTGTGACAATGAGGTCTAGCTGGTGCCAACGACGTGATCTTGGGTGCCTCCATGAAACCTGGTGACAGGGTTTAGTGTGAAAGAACGAGTTGGTGATGCAGAGGTTATGATAGGTACACAACTCAAGCATATACATGGGACATGTTACCAGGTGATTTCCATAAGTGAGGAGAGTGTATTCCCCTGATGGTTTAATACAAACGGGACATGTCACCAGTTGAACAGTATAAGTGAGGAGAGGTGTGTTCCCCTGTATGTTTAATACACACGGGACATGTTACCAGGTGAAAAGTATAAGTGAGGAGAGTGTGTTCCCCTGATGTTTTAATATAAACGGGACATGTCACCAGGTGAACAGTATAAGTGAGGAGAGTGTGTTCCCCTGATGGTTTAATACACACGGGACATGTTACCAGGTGAACAGTATAAGTGAGGAGAGTGTGTTCCCCTGATTGTTTAATAGACACGGGACATGTTACCAGGTGAACAGTATAAGTGAGGAGAGTGTGTTCCCCTGATTGTTTAATACACACGGGACATGTTACCAGGTGAACAGAATAGTGAGGAGAGTGTGTTCCTCTGATGGTTTAATACACACGGGACATGTTACCAGGTGAACAGTATAAGTGAGGAGAGTGTGTTCCCCAGATTGTTTAATGCGCACGGGACATGTTACCAGGTGAACAGTGTAAGTGAGGAGAGTGTGTTCCCCTGATGGTTTAATATACATGGGACATGTTACCAGATAAACAGTGTAAGTGAGGAGAGTGTGTTCCCCTGATGGTTTAATGCACACGGGACATGTGACCAGATGAACAGTATAAGTGAGGAGAGTGTCTTATTCTAATGGTTGAATATACATGGGACATGTTACCAGGTGAACAGTATAAGTGAGCAGAGTGTGTTCCCCTGATTGTTTAATACACACGGGACATGTTACCAGGTGAACAGTATAAGTCAGGAGAGCGTGTTCCCCTGATGATTTAATATAAACGGGACATGTCACCAGGTGAACAGTATAAGTGAGGTGAGTGTGTTCCCATGATGGTTTAATATACACTGGACATGTCACCAGGTCAACAGGAGAAGTGAGGAGAGTGTGTTCCCCTGAGGGTTTAATACACATGGGACATGTTACCAGGTGAACAGTATAAGTGAGGAGAGGTGTGTTCCCCTGATGGTTTAATATACACGGGACATGTTACCAGGTGAATAGTGTAAGTGAGGAGAGTGTGTTCCCCTGATTGTTTAATATAAACGGGACATGTTACCAGGTGAACAGCAAAAGTGAGGAGAGTGTGTTATTCTAATGGTTGAATATACACGGCACATGTTACCAGGTGAACAGTATAAGTGAGGAGAGTGTGTTCCCCTGATTGTTTAATACACACGGGACATGTTACCAGGTGAATAGTATAAGTGAGGAAAGTGTGTTCCCCTGATTGTTTAATGCACATTGAACATGTTACCAGGTGAACAGTATAAGTGAGGAGAGTGTGCTCCCCTGATGGTTTAATATACACGGGACATGTTACCAGGTGAACAGTACAAGTGAGGAGAGTGTGTTCCCCTGATTGTTTAATGCACATTGGACATGTTCCCAGGTGAACAGTATAAGTGAGGAGAGCGTGTTCACCTGAGGGTTTAATATACATGGGACATGTTACCAGGTGATTTCTATAAGTGAGGAGAGTGTGTTCCCCTGATGGTTTAATACAAACGGGACATGTCACCAGGTGAACAGTATAAGTGAGGAGAGGTGTGTTCCCCTGCATGTTTAATACACACGGGACATGTTACCAGGTGAAAAGTATAAGTGAGGAGAGTGTGTTCCCCTGATGGTTTAATATAAACGGGACATGTTACCAGGTGAACAGTATAAGTGAGGTGAGTGTGTTCCCATGATGGTTTAATATACACGGGACATGTCACCAGGTCAACAGGAGAAGTGAGGAGAGTGTGTTCCCCTGATGGTTTAATACACACGGGACATGTTACCAGGTGAACAGTATAAGTGAGGAGAGTTTGTTTCCCTGATTGTTTAATACGCACAGGACATGTTACCAGGTGAACAGTATAAGTGAGGAGAATGTGTTCCCCTGATTGTTTAATACGCACAGGACATGTTACCAGGTGAACAGTATAACTGAGGAGAGTTTGTTTCCCTGATTGTTTAATATACACGGGACATGTTACCAGGTGAACAGTGTAAGTGAGGAGAGTGTGTTCCCCTGATTGTTTAATACGCACAGGACATGTTACCAGGTGAACAGTATAACTGAGGAGAGTTTGTTTCCCTGATTGTTTAATATACACGGGACATGTTACCAGGTGAACAGTGTAAGTGAAGAGAGTGTGTTCCCCTGATGGTTTAATATACATGGGACATATTACCAGATAAACAGTATAAGTGAGGAGAGTGTGTTCCCCTGATGGTTTAATGCACACGGGACATGTGACCAGGTGAACAGTATAAGTGAGGAGACTGTTTTCCCCTGATTGTTTAATAGACACGGTACATGTTACCAGGTGAACAGTATAAGTGAGGAGAGTGTGTTCCCCTGATTGTTTAATACACACGGGACATGTTACCAGATGAACAGTATAAGTGAGGAGAGTGTGTTCCCCTGATGGTTTTATATACACAGGACATGTTACCAGGTGAACAGAATAAGTGAGGAGACTGCGTTCCCCTGATGGTTTAATATACACGGGACATGTCACCAGGTGAACAGCATAAGTGAGGAGAGTGTGTTCCCCTGATTGTTTAATATACACGGGACATGTTACCAGGTGAACAGTGTAAGTGAGGAGACTGTGTTCCCCTGATTGTTTAATATACACGGGACATGTTACCAGATAAACAGTATAAGTGAGGAGAGTGTGTTCCCCTGATGGTTTAATATAAACGGGACATGTCACCAGGTGAACAGTATAAGTGAGGTGAGTATGTTCCCCTGATTGTTTAATATACACGGGACATGTCACCAGGTCTACATTATAAGTGAGGAGTGTGTGTTCCCCTGATGGTTTAATACACACGGGACATGTTACCAGGTGAACAGTATAAGTGAGGAGAGTGTGTTCCCCTGATGGTTTAATATACATGGGACATGTTACCAGATAAACAGTATAAGTGAGGAGAGTGTGTTCCCCTGATGGTTTAATATACACGGGACATGTTACCAGGTGAACAGTATAAGTGAGGAGAATGTGTTCCCCTGATGATTTAATATAAACGGGACATGTCACCAGATGAACAGTATAAGTGAGGAGAGTGTGTTCCCCTGATGGTTTAATATACATGGGACATGTCACCAGGTCTACATTATAAGTGAGGAGACTGTGTTCCCCTGATGGTTTAATACACACGGGACATGTTACCAGGTGAACAGTATAAGTGAGGAGAGTGTGTTATTCTAATGGTTGAATATACACGGGACATGTTACCAGGTGAACAGTATAAGTGAGGAGAGTGTGTTCCCCTGATTGTTTAATACACACGGGACATGTACCAGGTGAACAGTATAAGTGAGGAGAGTGTGTTATTCTAATGGTTGAATATACACGGGACATGTTACCAGGTGAACAGTATAAGTGAGGAGAGTGTGTTCCCCTGATGGTTTAATGCACACGGGACATGTGACCAGATGAACAGTATAAGTGAGGAGAATGTGTTCCCCTGATGGTTTAATGCACACGGGACATGTGACCAGGTGAACAGTATAAGTGAGGAGACTGTTTTCCCCTGATTGTTTAATAGACACGGTACATGTTACCAGGTGAACAGTATAAGTGAGGAGAGTGTGTTCCCCTGATTGTTTAATACACACGGGACATGTTACCAGATGAACAGTATAAGTGAGGAGAGTGTGTTCCCCTGATGGTTTTATATACATGGGACATGTTACCAGGTGAACAGTATAAGTGAGGAGAGTGTGTTCCCCTGATGGTTTAATACACACGGGACATGTACCAGGTGAACAGTATAAGTGAGGAGAGTGTGTTCCCCTGATTGTTAAATAGACACGGGACATGTTACCAGGTGAACAGTATAAGTGAGGAGAGTGTGTTCCCCTGATTGTTTAATACACACGGGACATGTTACCAGGTGAACAGTATAAGTGAGGAGAGTGTGTTCCCCTGATTGTTTAATATACGCGGGACATGTTTCCAGGTGAACAGTATAAGTGAGGAGAGTGTGTTCCCCTGATTGTTTAATACACACGGGACATGTTACCAGGTGAACAGTATAAGTGAGGAGAGTGTGTTCCCCTGATTGTTTAATACACACGGGACATGTTACCAGGTGAACAGTATAAGTGAGGAGAGTGTGTTCCCCTGATTGTTTAATACACACGGGACATGTTACCAGGTGAACAGTATAAGTGAGGAGAGTGTGTTCCCCTGATTGTTTAATATACGCGGGACATGTTTCCAGGTGAACAGTTTAAGTGAGGAGAATGTGTTCCCCTGATGGTTTAATATACATGGGACACGTTACCAGATAAACAGTATAAGTGAGGAGAGTGTGTTCCCCTGATGGTTTAATGCACACGGGACATGTGACCAGATGAACAGTATAAGTGAGGAGAGTGTGTTCCCCTGATTGTTTAATACACACGGGACATGTTACCAGGTGAACAGTATAAGTGAGGAGAGTGTGTTCCCCTGATTGTTCAATGCACACGGGACATGTTTGCAGGAGAACAATATAAGTGAGGAGAGTGTGTTCCCCTGATTTTTGAATATACGCGGGACATGTTTCCAGGTGAACAGTTTAAGTGAGGAGAATGTGTTCCCCTGATGGTTTAATATACATGGGACACGTTACCAGATAAACAGTATAAGTGAGGAGAGTGTGTTCCCCTGATGGTTTAATGCACACGGGACATGTGACCAGATGAACAGTATAAGTGAGGAGAGTGTGTTCCCCTGATTGTTTAATGCACACGGGACATGTTTGCAGGTGAACAGTGTAAGTGAGGAGAGTGTGTTCCCCTGATTGTTTAATACACACAGGACATGTTACCAGGTGAACAGTATAGGTGAGGAGAGTGTGTTCCCCTGATGGTTTAATACACACGGGACATGTTACCAGGTGAACAGTGTAAGTGAGGAGAGTGTGTTCCCCTGATGGTTTAATACGCACGGGACATGTTACCAGGTGAACAGTATAAGTGAGGAGAGTGTGTTCCCCTGATTGTTTAATACACACAGGACATGTTACCAGGTGAACAGTATAAGTGAGGAGAGTGTGTTCCCCTGATTGTTTAATACACACAGGACATGTCACCAGGTGAACAGTATAAGTGAGGAGAGTGTGTTCCACTGATGGTTTAATATACACGGGACATGTTACCAGGTGAACAGTTTGAGTGAGGAGAGTGTATTCCCCTGATTGTTTAATACACACAGGACATGTTACCAGGTGAACAGTGTAAGTGAAGAGAGTGTGTTCCCCTGATTGTTTAATACACACGGGACATGTTAACAGGTGAAGAGTGTAAGTGAGGAGAGTGTGTTCCCCTGGTGGTTTAATACGCACGGGACATGTTGCCAGGTGAACAGTGTCAGTGAGGAGAGTGTGTTCCCCTGAAGGCTTAATACGCACGGGACATGTTACCAGGAAAACAGTATAAGTGAGGAGAGTGTGTTCCCCTGATTGTTTAATACACACGGGACATGTTACCAGGTGAACAGTGTAAGTGAAGAGAGTGTGTTCCCCTGATTGTTTAATACAGACGGGACATGTTACCAGCTGAACAGTATAAGTGAGGAGAGTGTGTTCCCCTGATGGTTTAATACGCACGGGACATGTTACCAGGTGAACTTTATAGGTGAGGAGAGTGTGTTCCCCTGATGGTTTAATACACACGGGACATGTTACCAGGTGAACAGTGTAAGTGAGGAGAGTGTGTTCCCCTGATGGTTTAATACGCACGGGACATGTTGCCAGGTGAACAGTATAAGTGAGGAGATTGTGTTCCCCTAATTGTTTAATACACACGGGACATGTTACCTGATGAACAGTATAATTGAGGGGAGTGTGTTCCCCTGATGGTTTAATGCACACAGGGCATGTTACCAGGTGAACAGTATAAGTGAGGAGAGTGTGTTCCCCTGATGGTTTAATACACACGGGACATGTTACCAGGTGAACTCAATAAGTGAGCGGAGTGTGTTCCCCTGAGGGTTTAATACACATGGTACATGTTACCAGGTGAACAGTATAAGTGAGGAGAGTGTGTTCCCCTGATTGTTTAATATACACGGGACATGTTACCAGATGAACAGTATAAGTGAGGAGAGCGTGTTCCCCTGATGGTTTAATACACATGGGACATGTCACCAGGTGAACAGTATCAGAGAGGAGAGTGTGTTCCCCTGATGGTTTAATATACACGGGACATGTAACCAGGTGAACAGTATAAGTGAGGAGAGTGTGTTCCCCTGATTGTTTAATATACACAGGACATGTCACCAGGTGAACAGTATAAGTGAGGAGAGTGTGTTCCCCTGATTGTTTGATGTACACAGGACATGTCACCAGGTGAACAGTATAAGTGAGGAGAGTGTGTTCCCCTGATTGTTTGATGTACACAGGACATGTCACCAGGTGAACAGTATAAGTGAGGAGAGTGTGTTCCCCTGATTGTTTAATATACACAGGACATGTCACCAGGTGAACAGTATAAGTGAGGAGAGTGTGTTCCCCTGATGGTTTAATACACAGGGGACATGTCACCAGGTGAACAGTATAAGTGAGGAGAGTGTGTTCCCCTGATTGTTTAATATACACAGGACATGTCAGCAGGTGAACAGTATAAGTGAGGAGAGTGTGTTCCCCTGATGGTTTAATATACACGGGACATGTTACCAGGTGAACAGTATAAGTGAGGAGAGTGTGTTCCCCTGATTGTTTAATACACACGGGACATGTCACCAGGTGAACAGTATAAGTGAGGAGAGTGTGTTCCCCTGATGGTTTAATACACACGGGACATGTCACCAGGTGAACACTATAAGTGAGGAGAGTGTGTTCCCCTGATGGTTTAATACTGACGGGACATGTTACCAGATGAACAGTATAAGTGAGGAGCTTGTGTTCCCCTGATGGTTTAGTAATGACGGGACATGTTACCAGATAAACAGTATAAGTGAGGAGAATGTGTTCCCCTGATTGTTTAATACACAAAGGACATGTTACCAGGTGAACAGTACAAGTGAGGAGAGTGTGTTCCCCTGATGGTTTAATGCACACAGGACATGTTTCCAGGTGAACAGTACAAGTGAGGAGAGTGTGTTCCCCTGATGGTTTAATATACACGAGACATGTTACCAGGTGAACAGTATAGGTGAGGAGAGTGTGTTCCCCTGATGGTTTAATATACACGGGACATGTTACCAGGTGAAAAGTTTAAGTGAGGAGAGTGAGTTCCCCTGATGGTTTAATATACACGGGACTTGTCACCAAGTGAACTGTATAAGTGAGGAGAATGTGTTCCCCTGATTGTTTAATACGCACGGGACTTGTCACCAAGTGAACTGTATAAGTGAGGAGAATGTGTACCCCTGAGTGTTTAATACTGACAAAGGACATGTTACCAGGTGAACAGTACAAGTGAGGAGAGTGTGTTCCCCTGATGGTTTAATGCACACAGGACATGTTTCCAGGTGAACAGTACAAGTGAGGAGAGTGTGTTCCCCTGATGGTTTAATATACACGAGACATGTTACCAGGTGAACAGTATAGGTGAGGAGAGTGTGTTCCCCTGATGGTTTAATATACACGGGACATGTTACCAGGTGAAAAGTTTAAGTGAGGAGAGTGAGTTCCCCTGATGGTTTAATATACACGGGACTTGTCACCAAGTGAACTGTATAAGTGAGGAGAATGTGTTCCCCTGATTGTTTAATACGCACGGGACTTGTCACCAAGTGAACTGTATAAGTGAGGAGAGTGTGTTCCCCTGATGGTTTAATGCAAACAGGACATGTCACCAGATGAACAGTATAAGTGAGGAGAGTGTGTTCCCCTGATGGTTTAATATACATGGGACATGTTACCAGGTGAACAGTGTAAGTGAGGAGAGTGTGTTCCCCTGATGGTTTAATATACACGGGACATGTCAACAGGTGAAAAGTTTAAGTGAGGAGAGTGAGTTCCCCTGATGGTTTAATATACACGGGACATGTTACCAGATGAACTGTCTCAGTGAGGAGAGTGTGTTCCCCTGATTGTTTAATATACACGGGACATGTCACCAAATGAACTGTATAAGTGAGGAGAGTGTGTTCCCCTGATGGTTTAATACACACGAGACATGTTACCAGATGAACAGTCACAGTGAGGAGAGTGTGTTCCCCTGATGGTTTAATATACACCGGACATGTTACCAGGTGAACACTATAAGTGAGCAGAGTGTGTTCCCCTGATTGTTTAATATACACGGGACATGTTACCAGGTGAACAGTAGAAGTGAGGAGAGTGTTTTCCCCTGATTGTTCAATGCACACTGGACATGTTACCAGGTGAACAGTATAAGTGAGGAGAGTGTGTTCCCCTGATGGTTTAATATACACGGGACATGTTACCAGGTGAACAGCATAAGTGAGGAGAGTGTGTTCCCCTGAAGGTTTAATATACACCGGACATGTTACCAGGTGAACAGTATAAGTGAGGAGAGTGTGTTCCCCTGATTGTTTAATACACACGGGACATGTTACCAGGTGAACAGAATAAGTGAGGAGAGTGTGTTCCCCTGATGGTTTAATATACATGGGACATGTTACCAGGTGAACAGTATAAGTGAGGAGAGTGTCTTCCCCTGATTGTTTAATATACACGGGACATGTTACCAGGTGAACAGTATAAGTGAGGAGAGTGTGTTCCCCTGATGGTTTAATATACACGGGACATGTTACCAGATGAACAGTATCAGTGAGGAGAGTGTGTTCCCCTGATGGTTTAATGCACACAGGGCATGTTACCAGGTGAACAGTATAAGTGAGGAGAATCTGTTCCCCTGATTGATGAATACATCCGGGACATGTTGCCAGGTGAACAGTATAAGTGAGGAGAGTGTGTTCCCCTGATGGTTTAATATACATGGGACATGTCACCAGGTGAACAGTATAAGTGAGGAGAGTGTGTTCCCCTGATGGTTTAATATACACGGGACATGTTACCAGGTGAACAGTATAAGTGAGGTGAGTTTGTTCCCCTGATGGTTTATTACACACGGGACATGTCACCAGGTGAACAGTATAAGTGAGGAGACTGTGTTCCCCTGATGGTTTAATACTGTCGGGACATTTCCCCAGGTGAACAGTATAAGTGAGGAGAGTTTGTTCCCCTGATTGTTTAATATACACAGGACATGTTACCAGGTGAACAGTATAAGTGAGGTGAGTTTGTTCCCCTGATGGTTTAATATACACGGGACATGTTACCAGGTGAACAGTATAAGTGAGGTGAGTTTGTTCCCCTGATGGTTTAATATACACGGGACATGTTACCAGATGAACAGTATAAGTGAGGAGAGTGTGTTCCCCTGATTGTTTAATATACACGCGACATGTTACCAGGTGACCAGTATAAGTGAGGAGAGTGAGTTCCCCTGATGGTTTAATATAAATGGGACATGTTACCAGGTGAATGTATAAGTGAGGAGAGTGTTTTCCCCTGATTGTTTAATATACACGGGACATGTTACCAGGTGAACAGTAGAAGTGAGGAGAGTGAGTTCCCCTGATGGTTTAATATACACCGGACATGATACCAGGTGAATGTATAAGTGAGGAGAGTGTTTTCCCCTGATCGTTTAATATACACGGGACATGTTACCAGGTGAACAGTATAAGTGAGGAGAGTGTGTTCCCCTGATTGTTTAATATACACAGGACATGTTACCAGGTGAACAGTATAAGTGAGGAGAGTGTGTTCCCCTGATGGTTTAATATACACAGGACATGTTAGCAGGTGAACAGTATAAGTGAGGAGAATGTATTCCCCTGATGGTTTAATATACACGGGACATGTTACCAGGTGAGCAGTATAAGTGAGGAGAGTGTGTTCCCCTGATGGTCTAATATACACGGGACATGTTACCAGGTGAACAGTATATGTGAAGAGAGTGTGTTCCCCTGATGGTTTAATACACACGGGACATGTTACCAGCTGAACAGCATAAGTGAGGAGAAGGCTTTCCCCTGATGATTTAATATACATGGGACATGTTACCAGGTGAACAGAGTAAGTGAAGAGAGCCTGTTCCCCTGATTGCTTAATATACGTGGGACATGTTACAAGGTGACGAGTATAAGTGAGGAGAGTGTTTTCCCCTCATTGTTTAATATACACGGGACATGTTAGCAGGTGAACAGTATCAGTGAGGAGAATGTGTTCCCCTGATGGTTTAATATACACGGGACATGTTTCCAGGTGAACAGTATAAGTGAGGAGAGTGTGTTCCCCTGATTGTTTAATACTCACGGGACATGTTACCAGGTGAACAGTATAAGTGTGGAGAGTGTGTTGCCCTGATGTTTTAACACGCACGGGACATGTTACCAGGTGAACAGTATAAGTGAGGAGAGTGTGTTCCCCTGATGGTTTAATATACACAGGACATGTTCCCAGGTGAACAGTATAAGTGAGGAGAGTGTGTTCCCCTGATGGTTTAATACACATGGGACATGTTACCAGGTGAACAGTATAAGTGAGGTGAGTGTGTTCCCCTGATGGTTTAATATACACGGGACATGTTACCAGGTGAACAGTATAAGTGAGGAGAGTGTGTTCCCCTGATTGTTTAATACACATGGGACATGTTACCAGGTGAACAGTATAAGTGAGGTGAGTGTGTTCCCCTGATGGTTTAATATACACGGGACATGTTACCAGGTGAACAGTATAAGTGAGGAGAGTGTGTTCCCCAGATGGTTTAATATACACAGGACTTGTCACCAGGTGAAAAGTATAAGTCAGGAGAGTGTGTTCCCCTGATTTTTTAATACTCACGGGACATGTTACCAGGTGAACAGTATATGTGAAGAGAGTGTGTTCCCCTGATAGTTTAATATACACGGGACATGTAACCAGGTGAACTGTATAAGTGAGGAGAGTGTGTTCCCCTCATGGTTTAATATACACGGGACTTATTAACAGGTGAACAGTATAAGTGAGGAGAGGGCTTTCCCCTGATGGTTTAATATACACGGGACATGTTACCAGGTGAAGAGTATAAGTGAGGAGAGTGTGTTCCCCAGATGGTTTAATATACACGGGACATGTCACCAGGTGAAAAGTAAAAGTCAGGAGAGTGTGTTCCCCTGATGGTTTAATATACACGAGACATGTTACCAGGTGAAGAGTATAAGTGAGGAGAGTGTGTTCCCCTGATGGTTTAATATACACGGGACATGTCACCAGGTGAAAAGTAAAAGTCAGGAGAGTGTGTTCCCCTGATGGTTTAATATACACGAGACATGTTACCAGGTGAAGAGTATAAGTGAGGAGAGTGTGTTCCCCTGATGGTTTAATATACACGGGACATGTTACCAGCTGAACAGTATAAGTGAGGAGAGTGTGTTCCCCTGATTGTTAAATATAAACGGGACATGTTACCAGTTGAACAGTATAAGTGAGGAGAGTGTGTTCCCCTGATGGTTTAATATACACGGGACATGTTACAACGTGAACAGTATAAGTGAGGAGAGTGTGTTCCCCTGATGGTTTAATACACACGGGACATGATTCCGGTCGAACAGTTTAAGTGAGGAGAGTGTGTTCCCCTGATGGTTTCATATACACGGGACATGTGACCAGGTGAACAGTATAATTGAGGAGAGTGTGGTCCCCTGATGGTTTATTACACACGGGACATGTCACCAGGTGAACAGTATAAGTGAGGAGACTGTGTTCCCCTGATGGTTTAATACTGTCGGGACATTTCCCCAGGTGAACAGTATAAGTGAGGAGAGTTTGTTCCCCTGATTGTTTAATATACACAGGACATGTTACCAGGTGAACAGTATAAGTGAGGTGAGTTTGTTCCCCTGATGGTTTAATATACACGGGACATGTTACCAGGTGATCAGTAGAAGTGAGGAGATTGTGTTCCCATGATGGTTTAACAGGCAGGGGACATGTTACCAGGTGAACAGTATAAGTGAGGTGAGTGTGTTCCCCTGATGGTTTAATATACATGGGACATGTTACCAGGTGAACAGAATAAGTGAAGAGAGCGTGTTCCCCTGATTGTTTAATGTACGTGGCACATGTTACCAGGTGACGAGTATATGTGAGGAGACTGTGTTCCCCTAATGGTTTAATATAAACGGGACATGTTACCAGGTGAACAGTATAAGTGAGGAGAGTGTGTTCCCCAGATGGTTTAATACACACGGGACATGTTTCCAGGTGAAAAGTATATGTGAAGCGAGTGTGTTCCCCTGATGGTTTAATATACATGGGACATGTTACCAGTTGAACAGGATATGCGAGGAGACTGTGTTGCCCTGATGGTTTAATATACACGGGACATGTTACAACGTGAACAGTATAAGTGAGGAGAGTGTGTTCCCCTGATTGTTTAATACACACGGGACATGTTACCAGGTGAACAGTATAAGTGAGGAGAGTGTGTTGCCCTGATGGTTTAATATGCACTGGACATGTTACCAGGTGAACAATATAAGTGAGGAGAGTGTGTTCCCCTGATTGTTAAATATAAACGGGACATGTTACCAGGTGAACAGAATAAGTGAGGAGAGTGTGTTCCCCAGATGGTTTAATATACACGGGACATGTAACCAGGTGAACAGTATAAGTGAGGAGAGTGTGTTCCCCTGATGATTTAATACACACGGGACATGTTACCAGGTGAACAGTATAAATGAGGAGAGTGTGTTCCCCTGATGGTTTAATATACACGGGACATGTTACAATGTGAACAGTATAAGTGAGGAGAGTGTGTTCCCCTGATTGTTTAATACACACGGGACATGTTACCAGGTGAACAGTATATGTGAAGCGAGTGTGTTCCCCTGATGGTTTAATATACGTGGGACATGTTACCAAATGACGAGTATAAGTGAGGAGAGTGTGTTCCCCTCATGGTTTAATATACATGGGACATGTTACCAGGTGAACAGTATAAGTGAGGAGAGTGTGTTCCCCTGATTGTTTAATACACCCGGGACATGTCACCAGGTCAACAGTATAAGTGAGGAGAGTGTGTTCCCCTGATGGTTTAATACACCCGGGACATGTTACCAGGTGATCAGTATAAGTGAGGAGATTGTGTTCCCATGATGGTTTCACAGGCAGGGGACATGTTACCAGGTGAACAGTATAAGTGAGGAGAGTGTGTTCCCCTGATGATTTAATATAAATGGGACATGTTACCAGGTGACGAGTATAAGTGAGGAGAGTGTGTTCCTCTAATGGTTTAATATACACGGGACTTATTACCAGGTGAACAGTATAAGTGAGGAGAGGGCTTTCCCCTGATGGTTTAATGCACACGGGACATGATACCAGGTGAACAGTATAAGTGAGGACAGTGAGTTCCCCTGATGGTTTAATACACACGGGACATGTTACCAGGTGAACAGAAAAGGGAGGAGAGTGTCTTCCCCTGATGGTTTAATACTGACGGGACATGTGACCAGGTGAACAGTGTAAGTGAGGAGAGTGTGTTCCCCTGATGGTTTCATATACACAGGACATGATACCAGGTGAACAGGAAAGTGAGGAGAGTGTGTTCCCCTGATTGTTTAATACACAAAGGACATGTTACCAGGTGAACAGTATTATTGAGGAGAGTGTGTTCCCCTGATGGTTTAATATACACAGGACATGTCACCAGGTGAACATTATAAGTGAGGAGAGTGTGTTCCCCTGATGGTTTAATATACACGGGACATGTTACCAGGTGAACAGTATAAGTGAGGAGAGTGTGTTCCCCAGATTGTTTAATATTCACGGGACATGTTACCAGGTGATCTGTATAAGTGAGGAGAGTGTGTTCCCCTGATGGTTTAATATACACGGGACATGTCACCAGGTGAACAGTATAAGTGAGGAGAGTGTGTTCCCCAGATTGTTTAATATACACGGGACATGTCACCAGGTGAACAGTATAAGTGAGGAGAGTGTGTTCCCCTGATGGTTTAATATACACGGGATATGTTACCAGGTGAACAGTATAAGTGAGGTGAGTGTGTTCCCCAGATGGTTTAATATACACGGGACATGTTTCCAGGTGAACAGTATATGTGAAGCGAGTGTGTTCCCTCGATGGTTTAATATACAAGGGACATGTTACCAGGTGAACAGTATAAGTGAGGAGAGTGTGTTCCCCTGATGGTTTAATATACACTGGACATGTTTCCAGGTGAACAGTGTAAGTGAGGAGAGTGTGTTCCCCTGATGGTTTAATATACAAGGGACATGTTACCAGGTGAACAGTATAAGTGAGGAGAGTGTGTTCCCCTGATTGTTTAATACACACGGGACATGTCACCAGGTAAGCAGTGTAAGTGAGGAGAGTGTGTTCCCCTGATGGTTTAATACACACGGGACATGTTACCAGGTAAACAGTGTAAGTGAGGAGAGTGAGTTCCCCTGATGGTTTAATACAAACAGGACATGTTACCAGGTAAACAGTATAAGTGAGGAGAGTGTGTTCCCCTGATTGTTTAATACACACGGGACATGTTACCAGGTAAACAGTGTAAGTGAGGAGAGTGTGTTCCCCTGATGGTTTAATACACACGGGACATGTCACCAGGTAAACAGTGTAAGTGAGGAGAGTGTGTTCCCCTGATGGTTTAATACACACGGGACATGTTACCAGGTAAACAGTGTAAGTGAGGAGAGTGTGTTCCCCTGATGGTTTAATACACACGGGACATGTCACCAGGTGAACAGTGTAAGTGAGGAGAGTGTGTTCCCCTGATTGTTTAAAATACACGGGAAATGTTAGCAGGTGAACAGTATAAGTGAGGAGAATGTATTCCCCTGATGGTTTAATATAAACGGGACATGTTACCAGGTAAACAGTATAAGTGAGGTGAGTGTGTTCCCCTGATGGTTTAATATACACGGGACATGTTACCAGGTGAACAGTATAAGTGAGGAGAGTGTGTTCCCCTGATGGTTTAGTATACACAGGACATGTCACCAGGTGAAAAGTATAAGTCAGGAGAGTGTGTTCCCCTGATTTTTTAATACTCACGGGACATGTTACCTGGTGAGCAGTATAAGTGAGGAGAAAGTGTTCCCCTGTTGGTCTAATATACACGGGACATGTTACCAGGTGAACAGTATCAGTGAGGAGAATGTGTTCCCCTGATGGTTTAATATACACAGGACATGTTACCAGATTAACAGTATAAGTGAGGAGAGTGTGTTCCCCTGATTGTTTAATACACACGGGACATGTTACCAGGTGAACAGTATATGTGAAGCGAGTGTGTTCCCCTGATGGTTTAATATACATGGGACATGTTACCAGTTGAACAGGATAAGCGAGGAGAGTGTTTTCCCCTGATTGTTTAATACACACGGGACATGTTACCAGGTGACGAGTATAAGTGAGGAGAGTGTGTTCCCCTGATGGTTTAATGCACACGGGACATGTTACCAGGTGAACAGTATAAGTGAGGAGAGTCTGTTCCCCTGATGGTTTAATACACACGGGACATGTTACCAGGTGACGAGTATAAGTGAGGAGAGTGTGTTCCCCTGATGGTTTAATGCACACGGGACATGTTACCACATGAACAGTATAAGAGAGCAGATTGTGTTCACCTGATGTTTTAATATACAAGGGACATGTCACCAGGTGAACATTATAAGTGAGGAGAGTGTGTTCCCCTCATGGTTTAACATACATGGGACATGTTACCAGATGAACAGTATAGGTGAGGAGAATGTGTTCCCCTCATGGTTTAATATACATGGGACATGTTACCAGGTGAACAGTATAAGTGAGGAGAGTGTGTTCCCCTGATGGATTAATATACACTGGACATGTTTCCAGGTGAACAGTGTAAGTGAGGAGAGTGTGTTCCCCTGATGGTTTAATATACAAGGGACATGTTACCAGGTGAACAGTATAAGTGAGGAGAGTGTGTTCCCCTGATGGTTTAATATACACTGGACATGTTTCCAGGTGAACAGTGTAAGTGAGGAGAGTGTGTTCCCCTGATGGTTTAATATACAAGGGACATGTTACCAGGTGAACAGTATAAGTGAGGAGAGTGTGTTCCCCTGATTGTTTAATACACACGGGACATGTCACCAGGTAAACAGTGTAAGTGAGGAGAGTGAGTTCCCCTGATGGTTTAATACAAACAGGACATGTTACCAGGTGAACAGTGTAAGTGAGGAGAGTGTGTTCCCCTGATTGTTTAAAATACACGGGAAATGTTAGCAGGTGAACAGTATAAGTGAGGAGAATGTATTCCCCTGATGGTTTAATATAAACGGGACATGTTACCAGGTAAACAGTATAAGTGAGGTGAGTGTGTTCCCCTGATGGTTTAATATACACGGGACATGTTACCAGGTGAACAGTATAAGTGAGGAGAGTGTGTTCCCCTGATGGTTTAGTATACACAGGACATGTCACCAGGTGAAAAGTATAAGTCAGGAGAGTGTGTTCCCCTGATTTTTTAATACTCACGGGACATGTTACCTGGTGAGCAGTATAAGTGAGGAGAAAGTGTTCCCCTGTTGGTCTAATATACACGGGACATGTTACCAGGTGAACAGTATCAGTGAGGAGAATGTGTTCCCCTGATGGTTTAATATACACAGGACATGTTACCAGATTAACAGTATAAGTGAGGAGAGTGTGTTCCCCTGATGGTTTAATATACACGGGACATGTTAGCAGGTGAACAGTATCAGTGAGGAGAATGTGTTCCCCTGATGGTTTAATATACACGGGACATGTTACCAGGTGAACAGTATAAGTGAGGAGAGTGTGTTCCCCTGATGGTTTAATATACACAGGACATGTTACCAGATTAACAGTATAAGTGAGGAGAGTGTGTTCCCCTGATTGTTAAATATAAACGGGACATGTTACCAGGTGAACAGTATAAGTGAGGAGAGTGTGTTCCCCAGATGGTTTAATATACACGGGACATGTTACCAGGTGAACAGTATAAGTGAGGAGAGTGTGTTCCCCTGATTGTTTAATATACACGGGACATGTTACCAGTTGAACAGTATAAGTGAAGAGAGCGTGTTCCCATGATTGTTTAATATACGTGGGACATGTTACCAGGTGACGAGTATAAGTGAGGAGAGTGTGTTCCCCAGATGGTTTAATATACACGGGACATGTTACCAGGTGAACAGTATAAGTGAGGAGAGTGTGTTCCCCTGATTGTTTAATATACACAGGACATGTTACCAGGTGAACATTATAACTGAGGAGAGTGTGTTCCCCTGATTGTTTAATGCACACTGGACATGTTGCCAGATGAACAGTATAAGTGAAGAGAGTGTGTTCCCCTGATGGTTTAATATACATGGGACATGTTAGCAGGTGAACAGTATAAGTGAGGAGAGTGTGTTCCCCTGATGGTTTAATATACACAGGACATGTTAGCCGGTGAACAGTATAAGTGAGGAGAATGTATTCCCCTGATGGTTTAATATACACGGGACATGTTAGCAGGTGAACAGTATAAGTGAGGAGAATGTATTCCCCTGATTGTTTAATATACACGGGACATATTAGCAGGTTAACAGTATAAGTGAGGAGAGTGTGTTCCCCTGATGGTTTAATACACAAGGGACATGTTACCAGGTGAACAGTATAAGTGAGGAGAGTGTGTTCCCCTGATTGTTTAATATACACAGGACATGTTACCAGGTGAACAGTATAAGTGAGGAGAGTGTGTTGCCCTGATGGTTTAATATACACAGGACATGTTACCAGGTGAAGAGTAGAAGTGAGGAGAGTGTGTTCCCCTGATGGTTTAATATATACGGGACATGTTACCAGGTGAACAGTATAAGTGAGGAGAGTGTGTTGCCCTGATGGTTTAATATATACGGGACATGTTACCAGGTGAACAGTATAAGTGAGGAGAATGTGTTCCCCTGATTGTTTAATATACACAGGACATGTTACCAGGTGAAGAGTAGAAGTGAGGAGAGTGTGTTCCCCTGATGGTTTAATATATACGGGACATGTTACCAGGTGAACAGTATAAGTGAGGAGAATGTGTTCCCCTGATTGTTTAATATACACAGGACATGTTACCAGGTGAAGAGTAGAAGTGAGGAGAGTGTGTTCCCCTGATTGTTTAATATACACGGGACATGTTGCCAGGTGAACAGGATAAGTGAGGAGTGTGTGTTCCCCTGATTGTTAAATACACACGAGACATGTCACCAAATGAACTGTATAAGTGAGGAGAGTGTGTTCCCCAGATGGTTTAATATACACGGGACATGTTACCAGGTGAACAGTATAAGTGAGGAGAGTGTGTTCCCCTGATGGTTTAATATAAACGGGACATGTTACCAGGTGAACAGTATAAGTGAGGAGAGTGTGTTCCCCTGATGGTTTAATATAAACGGGACATGTTACGAGATGAACAGTATAAGTGAGGAGAGTGTGTTCCCCTGATGGTTTAATATACACGGGACATGTTACCAGGTGAACAGTATAAGTGAGGAGAGTGTGTTCCCCTGATGGTTTAATATAAACGGGACATGTTTCCAGGTGAACAGTATAAGTGAGGAGAGTGTGTTCCCCTGATTGTTTAATATACACGGGACTTGTCAACAAGTGAACTATATAAGTGAGGAGAATGTGTTCCCCTGATTGTTTAATATACACGGGACATGTTGCCAGGTGAACAGTATAAGTGAGGAGAGTGTGTTCCCCTGATGGTTTAATATACATGGGACATGTTACCAGGTGATCAGTGTAAGTGAGGAGAGTGTGTTCCCCTGATGGTTTAATATACACGGGACATGTCAACAGGTGAAAAGTTTAAGTGAGGAGAGTGTGTTCCCCTGATGGTTTAATATACACTGGACATGTCACCAGGTGAACAGTATAAGTGCGGAGAGTGTGTTCCCCTGATTGTTTAATACACACGGGACATGTCACCAAATGAACTGTATAATTGAGGAGGGTGTGTTTCCCTGATGGTTTAATACACATGGGACATGTTACCAGGTGAATGTATAAGTGAGGAGAGATTGTTCCCATGATTGTTTAATACACACGCGACATGTCACCAGGTGAACAGTATAAGTGAGGAGAGTGTGTTCCCCTGATTGTTTAATACACACGCGACATGTCACCAGGTGAACAGTATAAGTGAGGAGAGTGTGTTCCCCTGATGGTTTAATATACACGGGACATGTTACCAGGTGAACAGTATAAGTGAGGAGAGTGTGTTCCCCTGATGGTTTAATACTGACGGGACATGTTACCAGATGAACAGTATAAGTGAGGAGAGTGCGTTCCCCTAATTGTTTAATACACACGGGACATTTCACCAGGTGAACAGAATAAGTGAGGAGAGTGTGTTCGCCTGATGGTTTAATATACACGGGACATGTTACCAGTTGAACAGTATAAGTGAGGAGAGTGTGTTCCCCTGATTGTTTAATACGCACGGGACATTTCACCAGGTGAACAGAATAAGTGAGGAGAGTGTGTTCCCCTGATTGTTTAATACGCACGGGACATGTCACCTGGTGAACAGTATAAGTGAGGAGAGTGTGTTCGCCTGATGGTTTAATATACACGGGACCTGTTACCAGTTGAACAGTATAAGTGAGGAGAGTGTGTTCCCCTGATGGTTTAATATACCCGGGACATGTCACCAGGTGAACAGTATAAGTGAGGAGAGTGTGTTCCCCTGATGGTTTAATACTGACGGGACATGTTACCAGATGAACAGTATAAGTGAGGAGAGTGTGTTCCCCGATTGTTTAATACACATGGGACATGTCACCAAATGAACTGTCTGAGTGAGGAGAGTGTGTTCCCCTGATGGTTTAATGCACACAGGACATGTTACCAGGTGAACAGTATAAGTGAGGAGAGTGTGTTCCCCTGATTGTTTAATACACACTGGACATGTCACCAAATGAACTGTATAAGTGAGGAGAGTGTGTTCCCCTGATGGTTTAATGCACACAGGACATGTTACCAGGTGAACAGTATAAGTGAGGAGAGTGTGTTCCCCTGAAGGTTTAATATACACGGGACATGTTACCAGGTGAACAGGATAAGTGAGGAGAGTGTGTTCCCCTGATTGTTTAATACACACGAGACATGTCACCAAATGAACTGTATAAGTGAGGAGAGTGTGTTCCCCTGATGGTTTAATGCACACAGGACATGTTACCAGGTGAACAGTATAAGTGAGGAGAGTGTGTTCCCCTAATGGTTTAATATACACGGGACATGTTACCAGGTGAACAGTCTAAGTGAAGAGAGTGTGTTCCCCTGATGGTTTAATATGCAAGGGACATGTTACCAGGTGAACAGTGTAAGTGAGGAGAGTGTGTTCCCCTGATGGTTTAATATACACGGGACATGTCAACAGGTGAAACGTTTAAGTGAGGAGAGTGTGTTCCCCTGATGGTTTAATATACACGGGACATGTTACCAGGTGAACATTATAAGTGAGGAGAGTGCGTTCCCCTGATTGTTTAATACTCACGGGACATGTAACAAAGTGAAAAGTATAAGTGAGGCGAGTGTGTTCCCCTGAAGGTTTAATACACACGGGACATGTTACCAGATGAACAGTATAAGTGAGGAGAGTGTGTTCCCCTGATGGTTTAATATACAAGGGACATGTTACCAGATGAACAGATTCGAGTGAGGAGAGTATGTTCCCCTGAAGGTTTAATATACACGGGACATTTCACCAGGTGAACAGAATAAGTGAGGAGAGTGTGTTCCACTGATGGTTTAATATGCACGGAACATGTTACCAGATGAACAGTATAAGTGAGGAGAGTGTGTTCCACTGATGGTTTAATATACACGGGACATGTTACCAGGTGAACAGTATAAGTGAGGAGAGTGTGTTCCCCAGATGCTTTAATATACACAGGACATGTTACCAGGTGAACAGTATATGTGAGGAAAGTGTGTTCCCCTGATTGTTTAATATACACGGGACATGTTACCAGGTGAACAGTATATGTGACGAAAGTGTGTTCCCCTGATGGTTTAATATACACGGGACATGTTACCAGGTGAACAGTATAAGAGAGGAGAGTGTGTTCCCCTGATTGTTTAATATGCACGAGACATGTTACCAAGTGAACAGTATAAGAGAGGAGAGTGTGTTCCCCTGATTGTTTAATATACACGGGACATGTTACCAGGTGAACAGTATAAGTGAGGAGAATGTGTTCCCCTGATGGTTTAATATACACGGGACATGTTACCAGGTGAACAGTATAAGTGAGGAGAGTGTGTTCCCCTGATGGTTTAATATACACGGGACATGTTACCAGGTGAACATTATAAGTGAGGAGAGTGTGTTCCCCTGATTGTTTAATACACACGGGACATGTCAACAGGTGAACAGTATAAGTGAGGAGAATGTGTTCCCCTGATGGTTTAATATACACGGGACATGTTACCAGGTGAACAGTATAAGTGAGGAGAGTGTGTCCCCCTGATGGTTTAATATACCCGGGACATGTTACCAGGTGAACATTATAAGTGAGGAGAGTGTGTTCCCCTGATTGTTTAATACACACGGGACATGTCAACAGGTGAACAGTATACGTGAGGCGAGTGTGTTCCCCTGATGGTTTAATACACACGGGACATGTCACCAGGTGAACAGTATAAGTGAGGAGAGTGTGTTCCCCTGATGGTTTAATATACATGGGACATGTTACCAGGTGAACTGTATATGTGAGGACAATGTGTTCCCCTGATTGTTTAATATTCACGGGACATGTTACCAGGTGAACAGTATAAGTGAGGAGAGTGTGTTCCCCTGATGGTTTAATATACACGGGACATGTCAACAGGTGAAAAGTTTAAGTGAGGAGAGTGTGTTCCCCTGATGGTTTAATATACACGGGACATGTCACCAGGTGAACAGTAGAAGTGCGGAGAGTGTGTTCCCCTGATTGTTTAGTACACCCGGGACTTGTCACCAAATGAACTGTATAAGTGAGGAGAGTGTGTTCCCCTGATGGTTTAATATACACTGGACATGTTTCCAGGTGAACAGTGTAAGTGAGGAGAGTGTGTTCCCCTGATGGTTTAATATACACAGGACATGTTACCAGGTGAATGTATAAGTGAGGAGAGTTTGTTCCCCTGATTGTTTAATACACACGCGACATGTCACCAGGTGAACAGTATAAGTGAGGAGAGTGTGTTCCCCTGATGGTTTAATATACACGGGACATGTTACCAGGTGAACAGTACAAGTGAGGAGAGTGCTTTCCCCTGATGGTTTAATATACACAGGACATGTTACCAGGTGAACAGTATAAGTGAGGAGAGTGTTTTCCCTTGATGGTTTAATATACACGAGACATGTTACCAGGTGAACAGTATAAGTGAGGAGAGTGTGTTCCCCTGATGGTTTAATATACACAGGACATGTTACCAGGTGAACAGTATAAGTGAGGAGAGTGTGTTCCCCTGATGGTTTAATATACACAGGACATGTTACCAGGTGAACAGTATAAGTGAGGAGACTGTGTTCCCCTGATGGTTTAATATACACGGGACATGTTACCAGGTGAACAGTATAAGTGAGGAGAGTGTGTTCCCCTGATGGTTTAATATACACGGGACATGTTACCAGGTGAACAGTACAAGTGAGGAGAGTGCTTTCCCCTGATGGTTTAATATACACAGGACATGTTACCAGGTGAACAGTATAAGTGAGGAGAGTGTTTTCCCTTGATGGTTTAATATACACGAGACATGTTACCAGGTGAACAGTATAAGTGAGGAGAGTGTGTTCCCCTGATGGTTTAATATACACGGGACATGTTACCAGGTGAACAGTATAAGTGAGGAGAGTCCTTTCCCCTGATGGTTTAATATACAAAGGACATGTTACCAGGTGAACAGTATAAGTGAGGAGAGTGTGTTCCCCTGATGGTTTAATATACACGGGACATGTTACCAGGTGAACAGTATAAGTGAGGAGAGTGTGTTCCCCTGATTGTTTAATACACACGGGACATGTTACCAGGTGAACAGTATAAGTGAGGAGAGTGTGTTCCCCTGATGGTTTAATATACACGGGACATGTTACCAGGTGAACAGTATAAGTGAGGAGAGTGTTTTCCCTTGATGGTTTAATATACACGGGACATGTTACCAGGTGAACAGTATAAGTGAGGAGAGTGTGTTCCCCTGATTGTTTAATACAAACGGGACATGTTACCAGATGAACAGTATAAGTGAGGAGAGTGTGATCCCCTGATGGTTTAATATGCACGGGACATGTTTCCAGCTGAACAGTATAAGTGAGGAGAGTGTGTTCCCCTGATGGTTTAATATACACGGGGCATGTTACCAGGTGAACAGTATAAGTGAGGAGAGTGTGTTCCCCTGATTGTTTAATACACACGGGACATGTTACCAGGTGAACAGTATAAGTGAGGAGAGTGTGTTCCCATGATGGTTTAATATACACGGGACATGTTACCAGGTGAACAGTATAAGTGAGGAGAGTGTTTTCCCTTGATGGTTTAATATACACGAGACATGTTACCAGGTGAACAGTATAAGTGAGGAGAGTGTGTTCCCCTGATGGTTTAATATACACGGGACATGTTACCAGGTGAACAGTATAAGTGAGGAGAGTGTTTTCCCTTGATGGTTTAATATACACGAGACATGTTACCAGGTGAACAGTATAAGTGAGGAGAGTGTGTTCCCCTGATGGTTTAATATACACGGGACATGTTACCAGGTGAACAGTATAAGTGAGGAGAGTGTGTTCCCCTGATTGTTTAATACAAACGGGACATGTTACCAGGTGAACAGTATAAGTGAGGAGAGTGTGATCCCCTGATGGTTTAATATGCACGGGACATGTTACCAGGTGAACAGTATAAGTGAGGAGAGTGTGTTCCCATGATGGTTTAATATACACGGGACATGTTACCAGGTGAACAGTATAAGTGAGGAGAGTGAGTTCCCCTGATTGTTTAATACGCACGGGACATGTTACCAGGTGAACAGTATAAGTGAGGAGAGTGTGTTCCCCTGATGGTTTAATACACACGGGACATGTTACCAGATGAACAGTATAAGTGAGGAGAGTGTGATCCCCTGATGGTTTAATATGCACGGGACATGTTTCCAGCTGAACAGTATAAGTGAGGAGAGTGTGTTCCCCTGATGGTTTAATATACACGGGACATGTCACCAGGTGAACAGTATAAGTGAGGAGAGTGTGTTCCCCTGATGGTTTAATATACATGGGACATGTTACCAGGTGAACAGTATAACTGAAGAGAGTGTGTTCCCCTGATGGTTTAATATACACGGGACATGTTACCAGGTGAACAGTATAAGTGAGGAGAGTGCTTTCCCCTGATGGTTTTATATATACAGGACATATTACCAGGTGAACAGTATAAGTGTGGAGAGTGTGTACCCTTGATGGTTTAATATACACGGGGCATGTTACCAGGTGAACAGTATAAGTGAGGACAGTGTGTTCCCCTGATGGTTTAATATACACGGGACATGTTACCAGGTGAACAGTATAAGTGAGGAGAGTGTGTTTCCCTGCTGGTTTAATACACATGGGACATGTTACCAGGTGAACAGTGTAAGTGAGGAGAGTGTGTTCCCCTGATGGTTTAATATACACAGGACATGTCACCAGGTGAAAAGTTTAAGTGAGGAAAGTGTGTTCCCCTGATGGTTTAATACAGACGGGACATGTTACCAGATGAACAGTATAAGAGAGGAGAGTGTGTTCCCCTGATTGTTTAATACACACGGGACATGTCTTCAACTGAACTGCATAAGTGAGGAGTGTGTGTTCCCCTGATGGTTTAATGCACACAGGACATGTTACCAGGTGAACAGTGTAATTGAGGAGAGTGTGTTCCACTGATGTTTTAATACTGAGGGGACATGTTACCAGGTGAACAGGATAAGTGAGGAGAGTGTGTTCCCCTGATGGTTTAATACACACGGTACATGTTACCAGGTGAACAGTATAAGTGAGGTGAGTGTGTTCCCCTGATGGTTTAATATACACGGGACATGTTACCAGATGAACAGTGTAAGTGAGGAGAATGTGTTCCCCTGATTGTTTAATACGCACGGGACATGTTACCAGATGAACAGTATAAGTGAAGAGCTTGTGTTCCCATGTTGGTTTAATACAGACGGGTCATGTTACCAGATGAACAGTATAAGTGAGGAGAGTGTGTTCCCCTGATTGTTTAATACACACGGGACATGTCATCAACTGAACTGTATAAGTGAGGAGAGTGTGTTCCCCTGATGGTTTAATACACACGGGAGATGTCACCAGGTGAACAGTATAAGTGAGGAGAGAGTGTTCCCCTGATGGTTTAATATACATGGGACATGTTACCAGATGAACAGTATAAGTGAGGTGAGTGTGTTCCCCTGATGGTTTAATACACACGGGAGATGTCACCAGGTGAACAGTATAAGTGAGGAGAGTGTGTTCCCCTGATGGTTTAATACACACGGTACATGTTACCAGGTGAACAGTATAAGTGAGGTGAGTGTGTTCCCCTGATGGTTTAATATACACGGGACATGTTACCAGATGAACAGTGTAAGTGAGGAGAATGTGTTCCCCTGATTGTTTAATACGCACGGGACATGTTACCAGATGAACAGTATAAGTGAAGAGCTTGTGTTCCCATGTTGGTTTAATACAGACGGGTCATGTTACCAGATGAACAGTATAAGTGAGGAGAGTGTGTTCCCCTGATTGTTTAATACACACGGGACATGTCATCAACTGAACTGTATAAGTGAGGAGAGTGTGTTCCCCTGATGGTTTAATACACACGGGAGATGTCACCAGGTGAACAGTATAAGTGAGGAGAATGTGTTCCCCAGTTTGTTTAATATACACGGGTCATGTCAACAAGTGAACTGTATAAGTGAGGAAAATGTGTTCCCCAGTTTGTTTAATGTACACGGGACATGATGCCAGGTGAACAGTATAAGTGAGGAGAGTGTGTTCCCCTGATGGTTTAATATACACGGGACATGTCACCAGGTGAACAGTATAAGTGAGGAGAGAGTGTTCCCCTGATGGTTTAATATACATGGGACATGTTACCAGGTGAACAGTATAAGTGAGGAGAATGTGTTCCCCAGTTTGTTTAATATACACGGGTCATGTCAACAAGTGAACTGTATAAGTGAGGAGAGTGTGTTCCCCTGATGGTTTAATACACACGGGAGATGTCACCAGGTGAACAGTATAAGTGAGCAGAATGTGTTCCCATGATGGTTTAATATGCACAGGACATGTTACCAGATGAACAGTATAAGTGAGGAGAGTGTGTTCCCTTGATGGTTTAATATACACGGGACATGTTACCAGGTGAACAGTATAAGTGAGGAGAGTGTGTTCCCCTGATGGTTTAATATACACGGGACAAGTTACAAGGTGAACAGTATAAGTGAGGAGAGTGTGTTCCCCTGCTGGTTTAACATACACGGGACATTTTACCAGGTGAACACGATAAGTGAGGAGAGTGTGTTCCCCTGATGGTTTAATACTGATGGGACATGTTACCAGATGAACAGTATAAGTGAGGAGCTTGTGTTCCCCTGATGGTTTAATACTGACGGGACATGTTACCAGGTGAAAAGTATAAGTGAGGAGAATGTGTTCCCCTGATGGTTTAATACTGACGGGACATGTTACCAGGTGAAAAGTATAAGTGAGGAGAATGTGTTCCCCTGATGGTTTAATACTGACGGGACATGTTACCAGGTGAACAGTATATGTGAGCGGAATGTGTTCCCCTGATGGTTTAATATGCACGGGACATGTTACCAGATGAACAGTATAAGTGAGGAGAGTGTGTTCCCCTGATGGTTTTATATGCACGGGACATGTTTCCAGCTGAACAGTATAAGTGATGAGAGTGTGTTCCCCTGATGGTTTAATATGCACGGGACATGTTTCCAGCTGAACAGTATAAGTGAGGAGAGTGTGTTCCCCTGATGGTTTAATATGCACGGGACATGTTTCCAGCTGAACAATATAAGTGACGAGAGTGTGTTCCCCTGATGGTTTAATATACACGGGACATGTTACCAGGTGAACAGTATAAGTGAGGAGAGTGTGTTCCCCTGATGGTTTAATATACACGGGACATGTTACCAGGTGAACAGTATAAGTGAGGACAGTGTGTTCCCCTGGTGGTTTAATATACACGGGACATGTTACCAGGTGAACAGTGTAAGTGAGGAGAGTGTGTTCCCCTGATGGTTTAATATACACGGGACATGTTACCAGGTGAACAGTATAAGTGAGGACAGTGTGTTCCCCTGGTGGTTTAATATACATGGGACATGTTACCAGGTGAACAGTGTAAGTGAGGAGAGTGTGTTCCCCTGATGGTTTAATACACACGGGACATGTCACCAGGTGAACAGTATAAGTGAGGAGAGTGTGTTCCCCTGATGGTTTAATATACACGGGACATGTTACCAGGTGAACAGTATAAGTGAGGACAGTGTGTTCCCCTGGTGGTTTAATATACACGGGACATGTTACCAGGTGAACAGTGTAAGTGAGGAGAGTGTGTTCCCCTGATGGTTTAATATACACGGGACATGTTACCAGGTGAACAGTATAAGTGAGGACAGTGTGTTCCCCTGGTGGTTTAATATACACGGGACATGTCACCAGGTGAAAAGTTTAAGTGAGGAGAGTGTGTTCCCCTGATGGTTTAATACTGACGGGACATGTTACCAGATGAACAGTATAAGTGAGGAGCTTGTGTTCCCCTGATTGTGTAATACTGACGGGACATGTTACCAGATGAACAGTATAAGTGAAGAGCTTGTGTTCCCATGTTGGTTTAATACAGACGGGTCATGTTACCAGATGAACAGTATAAGTGAGGAGAGTGTGTTCCCCTGATTGTTTAATACACACGGGACATGTCATCAACTGAACTGTATAAGTGAGGAGAGTGTGTTCCCCTGATGGTTTAATGCACACAGGACATGTTACCAGGTGAACAGTATAAATGAGGAGAGTGTATTCCTCTGATGGTTTAATACTGAGGGGACATGTTACCAGGTGAACAGTATAAGTGAGGAGAATGTGTTCCCCTGATGGTTTAATACACACGGGACATGTCACCAGGTGAACAGTATAAGTGAGGAGAGTGTGTTCCCCTGATGGTTTAATACACACGGGACATGTCACCAGGTGAACAGTATAACTGAGGAGAGAGAGTTCCCCTGATGGTTTAATATACACGGTATATGTTACCAGGTGAAAAGTATAAGTGAGGAGAGTGTGTTCCCCTGATTGTTTAATACTGACGGGACATGTTACCAGGTGAACAGTATAAGTGAGGAGAGTGTGTTCCCCTGATTGTTTAATACTGACGGGACATGTTACCAGGTGAACAGTATAAGTGAGGAGAGTGTGTTCCCCTGATGGTTTAATACGCATGGGACATTTCACCAAGTGAACAGTATTAGTGAGGAGAATGTGTTCCCCTGATGGTTTGATGTACACGGGACATGTTACCAGGTGAACAGTATAAGTGAGGAGAATGTGTTCCCTTGATGGTTTAATATACACGGGACATGTTACCAGGTGAACAGTATTAGTGAGGAGAATGTGTTCCCCTGATGGTTTGATATACACGGGACATGTTACCAGGTGAACAGTATAAGTGAGGAGAGTGTTTTCCCCTGATGGTTTAATACTGACGGGACATGTTACCAGATGAACAGTATAAGTGAGGAGCTTGTGTTCCCCTCATGGTTTAATACTGACGGGACATGTTACCAGGTGAACAGTATAAGTGAGGAGAGTGTGTTCCCCTGATTGTTTAATACACACGGGACATTTCACAAGGTGAACAGTATAAGTGAGGAGAGTGAGTTCCCCTGATTGTTTAATATACCCGTGACATGTCAACAGGTGAACAGTATAAGTGAGGAGAGTGTGTTCCCCTGATTGTTTAATACACACGGGACATGTTACCAGATGAACAGTATAAGTGAGGAGAGTGTGTTCCCCTGATGGTTTAATATGCACGGGACATGTTACCAGATGAACAGTATAAGTGGGGAGCTTGTGTTCCCCTGATGGTTTAATACTGACGGGACATGTTACCAGGTGAACAGTATAAGTGAGGAGAGTGTGTTCCCCTGATTGTTTAATACACACGGGACATGTTACCAGGTGAACAGTATAATTGAGGAGAGTGTGTTCCACTGATGGTTTAATGCACACAGGACATGTTACCAGGTGAACAGTATAATTGAGGAGAGTGTGTTCCACTGATGGTTTAATACTGAGGGGACATGTTACCAGGTGAGCAGTATAAGTGAGGAGAGTGTGTTCCCCTGATGTTTTAATATGCATGGGACATGTTACCAGGTGAACAGTGTAAGTGAGGAGAGTGTGTTCCCCAGTTTGTTTAATACACACGGGACATGTTACCAGATGAACTCTCTCAGTGAGGAGAGTGTGTTCCCCTGATGATTTAATATACACAGGACATGTTACCAGGTGAACAGTATAAGTGAGGAGAGTGTGTTCCCCTGATGGTTTAATATACCCGGGAAATGTTACCAGATGAACAGTATAAGTGAGGAGAATGTGTTCCCCTGATTGTTTAATATACACGGGAAATGTTACCAGGAGAACAGTATAAGTGAGGAGAGTGTGTTCCCCTGATGGTTTAATACACACGGGACATGTTACCAGGTGAACAGTATAAGTGAGGAGAGTGTGTTCCCCTGATGGTTTAATACTGACGGAACATGTTACCAGATGAACAGTATAAGTGAGGAGAATGTGTTCCCCTGATGGTTTAATATACACAGGACATGATGCCAGGTGAACAGTATAAGTCAGGAGAGTGTGTTCCCCTGATTGTTTAATATACACGGGACATGTCACCAGGTGAACAGAATAAGTGAGGAGAATGTGTTCCCCAGATTGTTTAATATACATGGGACATGTTACCAGGCGAACAGTCTAAGTGAGGAGAGTGTGTTCCCCTGATGGTTTAATATACACGGGACATATCACCAGGTGAAAAGTTTAAGTGAGGAGAGTGTGTTCCCCTGATGGTTTAAAATACACGGGACATGTCAGCAGGAGAACAGTATAAGTGAGGAGAGTGTGTTCCCCTGATGGTTTAATACACACGGGACATGTTACCAGCTGAACAGTATAAGTGAGGAGAGTGTGTTCCCCTGATGGTTTAATACTGACGGAACACGTTACCAGATGAACAGTATAAGTGAGGAGAGTGTGTTCCCCTGATGGTTTAATATGCATGGGACATGTTACCAGGTGAACAGTGTAAGTGAGGAGAGTGTGTTCCCCTGATGGTTTAATATACACGGTACATGTTACCAGGTGAACAGTATAAGTGAGGAGAGTGTGTTCCCCTGATGGTTGAATATACACGGGACATGTTACTAGGTGAACAGTATAAGTGAGGAGAGTGTGTTCCCCTGATTGTTTAATATACATTGGAAATGTTACCAGGTGAACAGTATATGTGAGGAGAGTGTGTTCCCCTGATGGTTTAATACACACGGGACATTTCACCAGGTGAACTGTATAAGTGAGGAGAGTGTGTTCCCCTGATGGTTTAATATACATGGGACATGTTACCAGTTGAACAGTGTAAGTGAGGAGAGTGTGTTCCCCTGATGGTTTAATATACATGGGACATGTTACCAGTTGAACAGTGTAAGTGAGGAGAGTGTGTTCCCCTGATGGTTTAATATACACGGGACATGTCACCAGGTGAAAAGTTTAAGTGAGGAGAGTGTGATGCCCTGGTGGTTTAATATACCCGGGACATGTCACCAGGTGAACAGTATAAGTGAGGAGAGTGTATTCCCCTGATGGTTTAATACACACGGGACATGTTACCAGATGAACACTCTCAGTGAGGAGAGTGTGTTCCCCTGATGGTTTAATATACACAGGAAATGTTACCAGGTGAACAGTATAAGTGAGGAGAGTGTTTTCCCCTGATGGTTTAATATACATGGGACATGTTACCAGGTGAACAGTATAAGTGAGGAGAGTGTGTTCCCCTGATGGTTTAATGTACATGGGAAATGTTACCAGATGAACAGTATAAGTGAGGAGAGTGTGTTCCCCTGATGGTTGAATATACACGGGACATGTTACTAGGTGAACAGTATAAGTGAGGAGAGTGTGTTCCCCTGATTGTTTAATATACATTGGAAATGTTACCAGGTGAACAGTATATGTGAGGAGAGTGTGTTCCCCTGATGGTTTAATACACACGGGACATTTCACCAGGTGAACTGTATAAGTGAGGAGAGTGTGTTCCCCTGATGGTTTAATACACACGGGACATGTCACCAGGTGAACAGTATAAGTGAGGAGAGTGTGTTCCCCTGATTGTTTAATATACACGGGAAATGTTACCAGATGAACAGTATAAGTGAGGAGAGTGTGTTTCCCTGATGGTTTAATACACACGGGACATGATTCCAGTCGAACAGTTTAAGTGAGGAGAGTGTGTTCCTCTGATTGCTTAATATACATGGGAAATGTTACCAGATGAACAGTATATGTGAGGAGAGTGTGTTCCCCTGATGGTTTAATACACACGGGACATTTCACCAGGTGAACTGTATAAGTGAGGAGAGTGTGTTCCCCTGATGGTTTCATATACACGGGACATGTGACCAGGTGAACAGTATAATTGAGGAGAGTCTGTTCCCCTGATTGTTTAATAAACACGGGACATGTTACCAGGTGAACAGTATAAGTGAGGAGAGTGTGTTCCCCTGATGGTTTTATATACACGGACATGTCACCAGGTGAACAGTATAAGTGAGGAGAGTGTTTTCCCCTGATGGTTTAATACACATGGGACATGTTACCAGGTGAACAGTATAAGTGAGGAGAGTGTGTTCCCGTGAATGTTTAATACACACGGGACATGTTACCAGGTGAACAGTATAAGTGAGGAGAGTGTGTTCCCTTGATAGTTTAATATACACGGGACATGTTACCAGATGAACAGTATAAGTGAGGAGAGTGTGTTCCCCTGATGGTTTTTTACGCAAGGGACGTGTTACCAGGTGAACAGTATAAGTGAGGAGAGTGTGTTCCCCTGATGGTTTAATATACATGGGACATGTTACCAGGTGAAAAGTGTAAGTGAGGAGAGTGTGTTCCCCTGATGGTTTAATACACACGGGAAATGTTACCAGATGAGCAGTATAAGTGAGGAGAGTGTGTTCCACTGATGGTTTAATATACACGGGACATGTTACCAGATGAACAGTATAAGTGAGGAGAGTGTGTTCCCCTGATTGTTTAATATACACGGGATATGTAACCAGGTGAACAGTATAAGTGAGGAGAGTGTGTTCCCCTGATGGTTTAATACTGACGGGATATGTTACCAGGTGAACAGTATAAGTGAGGAGAGTGTGTTCCCCTGATGGTTTTATATACACGGACATGTCACCAGGTGAACAGTATAAGTGAGGAGAGTGTGTTCCCCTGATGGTTTAATACACACGGGAAATGTTACGAGATGAACACTATAAGTGAGGAGAGTGTGTTCCCCTGATGGTTTAATATACACGGGACATGTTTCCAGGCGAACAGTATAAGTGAGGAGAGTGTGTTCCCCTGAGTGTTTAATAAACACGGGACATGTTACCAGGTGAACAGTATAAGTGAGGAGAGTGTGTTCCCCTGATGGTTTTATGTACACGGACACGTCACCAGGTGAACAGTATAAGTGAGGAGAGTGTGTTCCCCTGATGGTTTAATACACACGGGAAATGTTACGAGATGAACACTATAAGTGAGGAGAGTGTGTTCCCCTGATGGTTTAATATACACGGGACATGTTTCCAGTCGAACAGTGTAAGTGAGGAGAGTGTGTTCCCTTGATAGTTTAATATACACGGGACATGGAAACAGGTGAACAGTATAAGTGAGGAGAGTGTGTTCCCCTGATGGTTTAATACTGACGGGACATGTTACCAGATGAACAGTTTTAGTGAGGAGAGTTTGTTCCCCTGATGGTTTAATACACACGGGACATGTTACCAGATGATCAGTATAAGTCAGGAGAGTGTGTTCCCCTGATGGTTGAATATAAACGGGACATGTTACAAGATGAACAGTATAAGTGAGGAGAGTGTGTTCCCCTGATGGTTTAATACACACGGGACATGTTACCAGATGAACAGTTTTAGTGAGGAGAGTTTGTTCCCCTGATGGTTTAATACACACGGGACATGTTACCAGATGATCAGTATAAGTGAGGAGAGTGTGTTCCCCTGATGGTTGAATATACACGGGACATGTCACCAGGTGTGCAGTATAAGTGAGGAGAGTGTGTTCCCCTGATGGTTTAATATTCACTGGGCATGTTACCAGGTGAAGAGTATAATTGAGGAGAATGTGTTCCCCTGATTGTTTAATACACACGGGACATGTCACCAGGTGAACAGTATAAGTGAGGAGAGCGTGTTCCCCTGATGGTTTAATACTGACGTGATATGTTACCAGATGAACAGTATAAGTGAGGAGAGTGTGTTCCCCTGATGGTTTAATACGCACGGGACATGTCACCAAGTGAACTGTATAAGTGAGGAGAGTGTGTTCCCCTGATTGTTTAATACACACGGGACATGTTACCAGATGATCAGTATAAGTGAGGAGAGCGTGTTCCCCTGATTGTTTAATACACACGGGACATGTTACCAGGTGAACAGTATAATGGAGGAGAGTGTGTTCCCCTGATGGTTTAATACACACGGGACATGTTACCAGTTGAACAGTATAAGTGAGGAGAGTGTGTTCCCCTGATGGTTTAATACTGACGGGACATGTTACCAGATGAACAGTATAAGTGAGGAGAGTGTTTTCCCCTGATGGTTTAATACACACGGGACCTGTTACCAGGTGAACAGTAAAAGTGAGGAGAGTGTGTTCCCCTGATTGTTTAATACACACGGGACATGTTACCAGGTGCACAGTATAAGGGAGGAGAGTGTGTTCCCCTGATTGTTTAATACACACGGGAAATGTTACCAGATGAACAGTATAAGTGAGGAGAGTGTTTTCCCCTGATGGTTTAATACACACGGGACCTGTTACCAGGTGAACAGTAAAAGTGAGGAGAGTGTGTTCCCCTGATTGTTTAATACACACGGGACATGTTACCAGGTGAACAGTATAAGTGAGGAGAGTGTGTTCCCCTGATGGTTTAATATACACGGGACATGTTACCAGATGAACAGTATAAGTGAGGAGAGTGTGTTCCCCTGATGGTTTAATATTCACGGGACATGTTACCAGGTGAACAGTATAAGTGAGGAGAGTGTGTTCCCCTGATGGTTTAATATACACGGGACATGTTACCAGATGAACAGTATAAGTGAGGAGAGTGTGTTCCCCTGATGGTTTAATACACACGGGACATGTTACCAGGTGAACAGTAAAAGTGAGGAGAGCGTGTTCCCCTGATTGTTTAATACACACGGGACATGTTACCAGGTGAACAGTATAAGTGAGGAGAGCGTGTTCCCCTGATGGTTTAATACTGACGTGATATGTTACCAGATGAACAGTATAAGTGAGGAGAGTGTGTTCCCCTGATGGTTTAATACGCACGGGACATGTCACCAAGTGAACTGTATAAGTGAGGAGAGTGTGTTCCCCTGATTGTTTAATACACACGGGACATGTTACCAGATGATCAGTATAAGTGAGGAGAGCGTGTTCCCCTGATTGTTTAATACACACGGGACATGTTACCAGGTGAACAGTATAATGGAGGAGAGTGTGTTCCCCTGATGGTTTAATACACACGGGACATGTTACCAGGTGAACAGTATAAGTGAGCAGAGTGTGTTCCCCTGATGGTTTAATATACACGGGACATGTTACCAGATGAACAGTATAAGTAAGGAGAGTGTGTTCCCCTGATGGTTTAATACTGACGGGACATGTTACCAGATGAACAGTATAAGTGAGGAGAGTGTGTTCCCCTGATGGTTTAATACACACGGGACATGTTACCAGGTGAACAGTAAAAGTGAGGAGAGTGTGTTCCCCTGATTGTTTAATACACACGGGACATGTTACCAGGTGAACAGTATAAGTGAGGAGAGTGTGTTCCCCTGATGGTTTAATATACACGGGACATGTTACCAGATGAACAGTATAAGTGAGGAGAGTGTGTTCCCCTGATGGTTTAATACACACAGGACATGTTACCAGATGAACAGTATAAGTGAGGAGAGTGTGTTCCCCTGATTGTTTAATACACACGGGACATGTTACCAGATGAACAGTATCAGTGAGGAGAGTGTGTTCCCTTGATAGTTTAATATACACGGGACATGTTACCAGATGAACAGTATAAGTGAGGAGAGGGTGTTCCCCTGATTGTTTAATAAACACGGGACATGTTACCAGGTGAACAGTATAAGTGAGGAGAGTGTGTTCCCTTGATAGTTTAATATACACGGGACATGTTACCAGATGAACAGTATAAGTGAGGAGAGGGTGTTCCCCTGATTGTTTAATAAACACGGGACATGTTACCAGATGAACAGTATAAGTGAGGAGAGGGTGTTCCCCTGATTGTTTAATAAACACGGGACATGTTACCAGGTGAACAGTATAAGTGAGGAGAGTGTGTTCCCTTGTTAGTTTAATGTACACGGGACGTGTTACCAGGTGAACAGTATAAGTGAGGAGAGTGTGTTCCCCTGATGGTTTAATAAACACGGGACATGTTACCAGGTGAACAGTATAAGTGAGGAGAGTGTGTTCCCCTGATGGTTTAATAAACACGGGACATGTTACCAGGTGAACAGTATAAGTGAGGAGAGTGTGTTCCCCTGATGGTTTAATACACACAGGACATGTTACCAGGTGAACAGTATAAGTGAGGAGAATGTGTTCCCCTGATTGTTTAATACTGACGTGATATGTTACCAGATGAACAGTATAAGTGAGGAGAGTGTGTTCCCCTGATGGTTTAATACGCACGGGACATGTCACCAAGTGAACTGTATAAGTGAGGAGAGTGTGTTCCCCTGATTGTTTAATACACACGGGACATGTTACCAGATGATCAGTATAAGTGAGGAGAGTGTGTTCCCCTGATTGTTTAATACACACGGGACATGTTACCAGGTGAACAGTATAATGGAGGAGAGTGTGTTCCCCTGATGTTTTAATACTGACGGGACATGTTACCAGTTGAACAGTATAAGTGAGGAGAGTGTGTTCATCTGATGGTTTAATATACATGGGACATGTTACCAGGTGAAAAGTGTAAGTGAGGAGAGGGTTTTCCCCTGATTGTTGAAAACACACGGGACATGTCACCAGGTGAAGAGTATAAGTGAGGAGGGTGTGTTCCCCTGATGGTTTAATAAACATGGGACATGTTACCAGGTGAACAGTTTAAGAGAGAAAAGAGTGTTGCCCTGATGGTTTAATATACATGGGACATGTCACCAGGTGAACAGTATAAGTGAGGAGAGTGTTTTCCCCTGATTGTTTAATATACACGGGACATGTTACCAGATGAACAGTATAAGTGAGGAGAATGTGTTCCCCTGATTGTTTAATATACACGGGACATGTCACCAGGTGAGCAGAATAAGTGAGGAGAGTGTGTTCCCCTGATGGTTTAATACACACGGTACATGTTACCAGATGAACAGTATAAGTGAGGAGAGTGTGTTCCCCTGATTGTTTAATACACACGGGACATGTTACCAGGTGAACAGTATAAGTGAGGAGAGTGTGTTCCCCTGATTGTTTAATACTCACGGGACATGTTACCAGGTGAACAGTATAAGTGAGGAGAGTGTCTTCCCCTGATGTTTTAATGTACACGGGACATGTTACCAGGTGAACAGTATAAGTGAGGAGAATGTGTTCCCCTGAATGTTTAATACACACGGGACATGTTACCAGATGAACAGTATAAGTGAGGAGAGTGTGTTCCCCTGATGTCTTAATATGCACGGGACATGTTACCAGGTGAACAGTATAAGTGAGGAGAGTGTGTTCCCTGGATGGTTTAATACTGACGGGACATGTTACCAGATGAACTGGATAAGTGAGGAGAATGTGTTCCCCTGAATGTTTAATACACACGGGACATGTTACCAGATGAACAGTATAAGTGAGGAGAGTGTGTTCCCCTGATTGTTTAATAAACACGGGACATGTTACCAGATGAACAGTATAAGTGAGGAGAGTGTGTTCCCCTGATTGTTTAATATACACGGGACATGTCACCAGGTGAACAGTATAAATGAGGAGCGTGTGTTCCCCTGATGGTTTAATACACACAGGACATGTTACCAGGTGAACAGTATAAGTGAGGAGAGTGTGTTCCCCTGATTGTTTAATACACCACGGGACATGTTACCAGATGAACAGTATAAGTGAGGAGAGTGTGTTCCCCTGATGGTTTAATATGCATTGGACATGTTACCAGGTGAACAGTATAAGTGAGGAGACTGTGTTCCCCTGATGGTTTAATATACACGGGACATGTTACCAGGTGAACAGTATAAGTGAGGAGAGTGTGTTCCCCTGATGGTTTAATACTGACGGGACATGTTACCAGATGAACAGTATAAGTGAGGAGAGTGTGTTCCCCTGATGGCTTAATATGCACGGGATTGTTACCAGGTGAACAGTATAAGTGAGGAGAGTGTGTTCCCTGGATGGTTTAATACTGACGGGACATGTTACCAGATGAACTGGATAAGTGAGGAGAGTGTGTTCCCCTGATTGTTTAATAAACACGAGACATGTTACCAGATGAACAGTATAAGTGAGGAGAGTGTGTTCCCCTGATGGTTTAATATGCATTGGACATGTTACCAGGTGAACAGTATAAGTGAGGAGACTGTGTTCCCCTGATTGTTTAATAAACACAGGACATGTTACCAGATGAACAGTATAAATGAGGAGCGTGTGTTCCCCTGATGGTTTAATACACACAGGACATGTTACCAGGTGAACAGTATAAGTGAGGAGAGTGTGTTCCCCTGATTGTTTAATACACCACGGGACATGTTACCAGATGAACAGTATAAGTGAGGAGAGTGTGTTCCCCTGATGGTTTAATACACACAGGACATGTTACCAGGTGAACAGTATAAGTGAGGAGAGTGTGTTCCCCTGATTGTTTAATACACACGGGACATGTTACCAGATGAACAGTATAAGTGAGGAGAGTGTGTTCCCCTGATTGTTTAATATTCACGGGACATGTTACCAGATGAACAGTATAAGTGAGGAGAGTGTGTTCCCCTGATGGTTTAATACTCACAGGACATGTTACCAGGTGAAGAGTATAAGTGAGGAGAATGTGTTCCCCTGATTGTTTAATACACACGGGACATGTCACCAGGTGAACAGTATAAGTGAGGAGAGTGTGTTCCCCTGATGGTTTAATACTGACGTGATATGTTACCAGATGAACAGTATAAGTGAGGAGAGTGTGTTCCCCTGATGGTTTAATACGCACGGGACATGTTACCAGGTGAACAGTATAAGTGAGGAGAGTGTGTTCCCCTGATGGTTTAATACTGACGTGATTGTTACCAGATGAACTGTAATAGTGAGGAGAGTGTGTTCCCCTGATGGTTTAATACGCACGGGACATGTTACCAGGTGAACAGTATAAGTGAGGAGAGTGTGTTCCCCTGATGGTTTAATACTGACGTGATATGTTACCAGATGAACAGTATAAGTGAGGAGAGTGTGTTCCCCTGATGGTTTAATACGCACGGGACATGTTACCAGGTGAACAGTATAAGTGAGGAGAGTGTGTTCCCCTGATGGATTAATACTGACGTGATATGTTACCAGATGAACTGTAATAGTGAGGAGAGTATGTTCCCCTGATTGTTTAATACGCACGGGACATGTCACCAGGTGAACAGTATAAGTGAGGAGAGTGTGTTCCCCTGATGGTTTAATACTGAGGTGATATGTTACCAGATGAACAGTCTCGGTGAGGAGAGTGTGTTCCCCTGATGGTTTAATACGCACGGGACATGTCACCAGGTGAACAGTATAAGTGAGGAGAGTGTGTTCCCCTGATGGTTTAATACTGAGGTGATATGTTACCAGATGAACAGTCTCGGTGAGGAGAGTGTGTTCCCCTGATGGTTTAATACGCACGGGACATGTCACCAGGTGAACAGTATAATTGAGGAGAGTGTGTTCCCCTGATTGTTTAATACACACGGGACATGTTACCAGATGAACAGTATAAGTGAGGAGAGTGTGTTCCCCTGATTGTTTAATACACATAGGACATGTTACCAGATGAACAGTATAAGTGAGGAGAGTGTGTTCCCCTGATTGTTTAATACACAAGGGACATGTTACCAGGTGAACAGTATAAGTGAGGAGAGTGTCTTCCCCTGATGTTTTAATGTACACGGGAAATGTTACCAAGTGAACTGTATAAGTGAGGAGAGTGTGTTCCCCTGATTGTTTAATACACACGGGACATGTTACCAGATGAACAGTATAAGTGAGGAGAGTGTGTTCCCCTGATTGTTTAATACACACGGGACATGTTACCAGGTGAACAGTAGAAGTGAGGAGAGTGTGTTCCCCTGATGTTTTAATGTACACGGGAAATGTTACCAAGTGAACTGTATAAGTGAGGAGAGTGTGTTCCCCTGATGTTTTAATACTGACGGGACATGTTACCAGTTGAACAGTATAAGTGAGGAGAGTGTGTTCCCCTGATGGCTTAATATATACGGGACATGTTACCAGGTGAACAGTATAAGTGAGGAGAGTGTGTTCCCCTGATTGTTTAATATACACGGGACATGTTACCAGATGAACTGTATAAGTGAGGAGAGTGTGTTCCCCTGATTGTTTAATACTGACGGGACATGTTACCAGTTGAACAGTATAAGTGAGGAGAGTGTGTTCCCCTGATGGCTTAATATATACGGGACATGTTACCAGGTGAACAGTATAAGTGAGGAGAGTGTGTTCCCCTGATTGTTTAATATACACGGGACATGTTACCAGGTGAACAGTATAAGTGAGGAGCGTGTGTTCCCCTGATGGTTTAATACACACAGGACATGTTACCAGATGAACAGTATAAGTGAGGAGAGTGTGTTCCCTGGATGGTTTAATACTGACGGGACATGTTACCAGGTGAACAGTATAAGTGAGGAGAGTGTGTTCCCCTGATGGTTTAATGCGCACAGGACATGTTACCAGATGAACAGTATAAGTGAGGAGAGTGTGTTCCCCTGATTGTTTAATACACACGGGACATGTTACCAGGTGAACAGTATAAGTGAGGAGAGTGTGTTCCCCTGATGGTTTAATGCGCACAGGACATGTTACCATGTGAACAGTAGAAGTGAGGAGAGTGTGTTCCCCTGATGGTTTAATACACACGGGACATGTTACCAGGTGAACAGTAGAAGTGAGGAGAGTGTGTTCCCCTGATGGTTTAATGCGCACAGGACATGTTACCATGTGAACAGTATAAGTGAGGAGAGTGTGTTCCCCTGATTGTTTAATACACACGGGACATGTTACCAGATGAACAGTATAAGTGAGGAGAGTGTGTTCCCCTGATTGTTTAATACACACGGGACATGTTACCAGGTGAACAGTAGAAGTGAGGAGAGTGTGTTCCCCTGATGGTTTAATGCGCACAGGACATGTTACCATGTGAACAGTATAAGTGAGGAGAGTGTGTTCCCCTGATGTTTTTATACTGACGGGACATGTTACCAGTTGAACAGTATAAGTGAGGAGAGTGTGTTTCCCTGATGGCTTAATATATACGGGACATGTTACCAGGTGAACAGTATAAGTGAGGAGAGTGTGTTCCCTGGATGGTTTAATACTGACGGGACATGTTACCAGATGATCAGTATATGTGAGGAGAGTGTGTTCCCCTGATTGTTTAATACACACGAGACATGTTACCAGGTGAACAGTATAATGGAGGAGAGTGTGTTCCCCTGATGGTTTAATACTGACGGGACATGTTACCAGGCGAACAGTATAAGTGAGGAGAGTGTGTTCATCTGATGGTTTAATATACACGGGACATGTTACCAGGTGAAAAGTGTAAGTGAGGAGAGGGTTTTCCCCTGATTGTTTAATACACACGGGACATGTCAACTGGTGAAAAGCTTAAGTGAGGAGGGTGTGTTCCCCTGATGGTTTAAAAAACATGGGACATGTTACCAGGTGAACAGTTTAAGAGAGAAGAGAGTGTTGCCCTGATGGTTTAATATACATGGGACATGTCACCAGGTGAACAGTATAAGTGAGGAGAATGTGTTCCCCTGATTGTTTAATATACACGGGACATGTCACCAGGTGAACAGTGTAAGTGAGGAGAGTGTGTTCGCCTGATGGTTTAATACGCACGGGACATGTTACCAGGTGAACAGTATAAGTGAGGAGAGTGTGTTCCCCTGATGGTTTAATATACACAGGACATGTTACCAGGTGAAGAGTATAAGTGAGGAGAGTGTGTTCCCCTGATTGTTTAATACACACGGGACATGTCACCAGGTGAACATTATAAGTGAGGAGAGTGTGTTCCCCTGATGGTTTAATACTGACGTGATATGTTACCAGATGAACAGTATAAGTGAGGAGAGTGTGTTCCCCTGATGGTTTAATACGCACGGGATATGTTACCAGGTGAACAGTATAAGTGAGGAGAATGTGTTCATCTGATGGTTTAATATACATGGGACATGTTACCAGGTGAAAAGTGTAAGTGAGGAGAGTGTGTTCCCTGGATGGTTTAATACTGACGGGACATGTTACCAGATGATCAGTATATGTGAGGAGAGTGTGTTCCCCTGATTGTTTAATACACACGAGACATGTTACCAGGTGAACAGTATAATGGAGGAGAGTGTGTTCCCCTGATGGTTTAATACTGACGGGACATGTTACCAGGTGAACAGTATAAGTGAGGAGAGTGTGTTCATCTGATGGTTTAATATACATGGGACATGTCACCAGGTGAACAGTATAAGTGAGGAGAATGTGTTCCCCTGATTGTTTAATATACACGGGACATGTCACCAGGTGAACAGTGTAAGTGAGGAGAGTGTGTTCGCCTGATGGTTTAATACGCACGGGACATGTTACCAGGTGAACAGTATAAGTGAGGAGAGTGTGTTCCCCTGATGGTTTAATATACACAGGACATGTTACCAGGTGAAGAGTATAAGTGAGGAGAATGTGTTCCCCTGATGGTTTAATAGACACGGGACATGTCACCAGGTGAACAGTATAAGTGAGGAGAGTGTGTTCCCCTGATGGTTTAATACTGACGTGATATGTTACCAGATGAACAGTATAAGTGAGGAGAGTGTGTTCCCCTGATGGTTTAATACGCACGGGACATGTTACCAGGTGAACAGTATAAGTGAGGAGAGTGTGTTCCCCTGATGGTTTAATATACACAGGACATGTCACCAGGTGAACTGTAATAGTGAGGAGAGTATGTTCCCCTGATGGTTTAATACGCACGGGACATGTTACCAGGTGAACAGTATAAGTGAGGAGAATGTGTTCCCCTGATGGTTTAATACTGAGGTGATATGTTACCAGATGAACAGTCTCAGTGAGGAGAGTGTGTTCCCCTGATTGTTTAATACACACGGGACATGTTACCAGATGAACAGTATAAGTGAGGAGAGTGTGTTCCCCTGATTGTTTAATACACATAGGACATGTTACCAGATGAACAGTATAAGTGAGGAGAGTGTGTTCCCCTGATTGTTTAATACACACGGGACATGTTACCAGGTGAACAGTATAAGTGAGGAGAGTGTCTTCCCCTGATGTTTTAATGTACACGGGAAATGTTACCAAGTGAACTGTATAAGTGAGGAGAGTGTGTTCCCCTGATGGTTTAATGCGCACAGGACATGTTACCAGGTGAACAGTATAAGTGAGGAGAGTGTGTTCCACTGATGTTTTAATACTGACGGGACATGTTACCAGTTGAACAGTATAAGCGAGGAGAGTGTGTTCCCCTGATGGCTTAATATACACGGGACATGTTTCCAGGTGAACAGTATAAGTGAGGAGAGTGTGTTCCCTGGATGTTTTAATACTGACGGGACATGTTACCAGATGAACTGTATAAGTGAGGAGAGTGTGTTCCCCTGATTGTTGAATACACACGGGACATGTTACAAGATGAACAGTATAAGTGAGGAGAATGTGTTCCCCTGATTGTTTACTACTGACGTGATATGTTACCAGATGAACAGTATAAGTGAGGAGAGTGTGTTCCCCTGATGGCTTCATATACACGGGACATGTCACCAGGTGAACAGTATAAGTGAGGAGAGTGTGTTCCCCTGATTGTTTACTACTGACGTGATATGTTACCAGGTGAACAGTATAAGTGAGGAGAGTGTGTTCCCCTGATTGTTGAATACACCACGGGACATGTTACCAGATGAACAGTATAAGTGAGGAGAATGTGTTCCCCTGATTGTTTAATACGCACGGGACATGTCACCAAGTCAACTGTATAAGTGAGGAGAGTGTGTTCCACTGATTGTTTAATACACACGGGACATGTTACCAGAAGATCAGTATAAGTGAGGAGAGTGTGTTCCCCTGATTGTTTAATACACACGGGACATGTTACCAGGTGAACAGTATAAGTGAGGAGAGTGTGTTCCCCTGATGGTTTAATACACACGGGACATGTTACCAGATGATCAGTAAAAGTGAGGAGAGTGTGTTCCCCTGATTGTTTAATACACACGGGACATGTTACCAGGTGAACAGTATCAGGGAGGAGAGTGTGTTCCCCTGATGGTTTAATACACACGGGACATGTCACCAGGTGAACAGTATAATTGAGGAGAGTGTGATCCCCTGATTGTTTAATACACACGGGACATGTTACCAGGTGAACAGTGTAAGTGAGGAGAATGTGATCCCCTGATTGTTTAATATACACGGGACATGTTACCAGGTGAACAGTATAAGTGAGGAGAGTCTGTTCCCCTGATTGTTTAATACTGACTGGACATGTCAACAGGTGAACAGTATAAGTGAGGAGAGTGTGTTCCCCTGATTCTTTAATACACACGGGACATTTCACCAGGTGAACAGTGTAAGTGAGGAGAGTGTGTTCCCCTGATTGTTCAATACACACGGGACATGTTACCAGGTGAACAGTATAAGTGAGGAGAGTGTGTTCCCCTGATGGTTTAATGCACACGGGACATGTTACCAGGTGAACAGTATAAGTGAGGAGAGTGTGTTCCCCTGATGGTTTAATATTCACGGGACATGTTACCAGATGAACAGTATAGTGAGGAGAGTGTGTTCATCTGATGGTTTAATATACATGGGACATGTTACCAGGTGAAAAGTGTAAGTGAGGAGATGGTGTTCCCCTGATGGTTTAATATACATGGGACATGTCACCAGGTGAACAGTATAAGTGAGGAGAGTGTTTTCCCCTGATTGTTTAATATACACGGGACATGTTACCAGGTGAACAGTATAAGTGAGGAGAGTGTGTTCCCCTGATGGTTTAATACTGACGTGATATGTTACCAGATGAACAGTATAAGTGAGGAGAGTGTGTTCCCCTGATGGTTTAATACACACAGGACATGTTACCAGGTGAACAGTATAAGTGAGGAGAGTGTGTTCCCCTGATTGTTTAATACACCACGGGACATGTTACCAGATGAACAGTATAAGTGAGGAGAGTGTGTTCCCCTGATTGTTTAATACACCACGGGACATGTTACCAGATGAACAGTGTAAGTGAGGAGAGTGTGTGCCCCTGATTGTTTAATACACCACGGGACATGTTACCAGGTGAACAGCATAAGTGAGGAGAGTGTGTTCCCCTGATTGTTTAATACACCACGGGACATGTTACCAGATGAACGGTATAAGTGAGGAGAGTGTGTTCCCCTGATTGTTTAATACACACGGGACATGTTACCAGATGAACAGTATATGTGAGGAGAGTGTGTTCCCCTGATTGTTTAATACACACGGGACATGTTACCAGGTGAACAGTATAAGTGAGGAGAGTGTGTTCCCCTGATTGTTTAATACACACGGGACATGTCACCAGGTGAACAGTATAAGTGAGGAGAGTGTGTTCCCCTGATTGTTCAATGCACACGGGACATGTTACCAGGTGAACAGTATAAGTGAGGAGAGTGTGTTCCCCTGATTGTTTAATACACACGGGACATGTTACCAGGTGAACAGTATAAGTGAGGAGAGTGTGTTCCCCTGATTGTTTAATACACACAGGGCATGTTACCAGGTGAACAGTATTTGTGAGGAGAGTGTGTTCCCCTGATTGTTTAATACACACGGGACATGTTACCAGATGAACAGTATAAGTGAGGAGAGTGTGTTCCCCTGATTGTTTAATACACACGGGACATGTTACCAGGTGAACAGTAGAAGTGAGGAGAGTGTGTTCCCCTGATGGTTTAATGCGCACAGGACATGTTACCATGTGAACAGTATAAGTGAGGAGAGTGTGTTCCCCTGATGTTTTAATACTGACGGGACATGTTACCAGTTGAACAGTATAAGTGAGGAGAGTGTGTTCCCCTGATGGGTTAATATATACGGGACATGTTACCAGGTGAACAGTATAAGTGAGGAGTGTGTGTTCCCTGGATGGTTTAATACTGACGGGACATGTTACCAGTTGAACAGTATAAGTGAGGAGAGTGTGTTCCCCTGATGGTTTAATGCGCACAGGACATGTTACCAGGTGAACAGTATAAGTGAGGAGAGTGTGTTCCCTGGATGGTTTAATACTGACGGGACATGTTACCAGATGATCAGTATATGTGAGGAGAGTGTGTTCCCCTGATTGTTTAATACACACGAGACATGTTACCAGGTGAACAGTATAATGGAGGAGAGTGTGTTCCCCTGATGGCTTAATACTGACGGGACATGTTACCAGGTGAACAGTATAAGTGAGGAGGGTGTGTTCCCCTGATGGTTTAAAAAACATGGGACATGTTACCAGGTGAACAGTTTAAGTGAGGAGAGTGTGTTCCCCTGATGGTTTAATATACACGGGACATGTCACCAGGTGAACAGTATAAGTGAGGAGAGTGTTTTCCCCTGATTGTTTAATATACACGGGACATGTTACCAGGTGAACAGTATAAGTGAGGAGAGTGTGTTCCCCTGATGGTTTAATATACACAGGACATGTTACCAGGTGAAGAGTATAAGTGAGGAGAATGTGTTCCCCTGATTGTTTACTACACACGGGACATGTCACCAGGTGAACAGTATAAGTGAGGAGAGTGTGTTCCCCTGATGGTTTAATACTGACGTGATATGTTACCAGATGAACAGTATAAGTGAGGAGAGTGTGTTCCCCTGATGGTTTAATACGCACGGGACATGTTACCAGGTGAACAGTATAAGTGAGGAGAGTGTGTTCCCCTGATGGTTTAATATACACAGGACATGTCACCAGGTGAACTGTAATAGCGAGGAGAGTATGTTCCCCTGATGGTTTAATATACACGGGACATGTTACCAGGTGAACAGTATAAGTGAGGAGAGTGTGTTCCCCTGATTGTTTAATACGCACGGGACATGTCACCAGGTGAACAGTATAAGTGAGGAGATTGTGTTCCCCTGATTGTTTAATACACACAGGACATGTTACCAGGTGAACAGTATAAGTGAGGAGAGTGTGTTCCCCTGATTGTTTAATACACACGGGACATGTCACCAGGTGAACAGTATAAGTGAGGAGAGTGTGTTCCCCTGATGGTTTAATACTGAGGTGATATGTTACCAGATGAACAGTCTCAGTGAGGAGAGTGTGTTCCCCTGATTGTTTAATACACACGGGACATGTTACCAGATGAACAGTATAAGTGAGGAGAGTTTGTTCCCCTGATTGTTTAATACACATAGGACATGTTACCAGATGAACAGTATAAGTGAGGTGAGTGTGTTCCCCTGATTGTTTAATACACACGGGACATGTTACCAGGTGAACAGTATAAGTGAGGAGAGTGTCTTCCCCTGATGTTTTAATGTACACGGGAAATGTTACCAAGTGAACTGTATAAGTGAGGAGAGTGTGTTCCCCTGATGTTTTAATACTGACGGGACATGTTACCAGTTGAACAGTATAAGTGAGGAGAGTGTGTTCCCCTGATGGCTTAATATACACGGGACATGTCACCAGGTGAACAGTATAAGTGAGGAGAGTGTGTTCCCCTGATTGTTGAATACACCACGGGACATGTTACCAGATGAACAGTATAAGTGAGGAGAATGTGTTCCCCTGATTGTTTAATACGCACGGGACATGTCACCAAGTCAACTGTATAAGTGAGGAGAGTGTGTTCCACTGATTGTTTAATACACACGGGACATGTTACCAGATGAACAGTATAAGTGAGGAGAGTCTGTTCCCCTGATTGTTTAATACTGACTGGACATGTCACCAGGTGAACAGTATAAGTGAGGAGAGTGTGTTCCCCTGATTCTTTAATACACACGGGACATTTCACCAGGTGAACAGTGTAATTGAGGAGAGTGTGTTCCCCTGATGGTTTAATGCACACGGGACATGTTACCAGGTGAACAGTATAAGTGAGGAGAGTGTGTTCCCCTGATGGTTTAATATTCACGGGACATGTTACCAGATGAACAGTATAGTGAGGAGAGTGTGTTCATCTGATGGTTTAATATACATGGGACATGTTACCAGGTGAAAAGTGTAAGTGAGGAGATGGTGTTCCCCTGATGGTTTAATATACATGGGACATGTTACCAGGTGAACAGTATAAGTGAGGAGAGTGTGTTCCCCTGATGGTTTAATGCACACGGGACATGTTACCAGGTGAACAGTATAAGTGAGGAGAATGTGTTCCCCTGATTGTTTAATACGCACGGGACATGTTACCAGGTGAACAGTATAAGTGAGGAGAGTGTGTTCCCCTGATTGTTCAATAGTCATGGGACATGTTACCAGGTGAACAGTATAAGTGAGGCGAGTGTGTTCCCCTGATGGTTTAATACACACGGGACATGTTACCAGGTAAACAGTATATGTGAGGAGAGTGTGTTCCCCTGATGGTTTAATACACAGAGGGCATGTTACCAGGTGAACAGTATAAGTGAGGAGAGTGTGTTCCCCTGATTGTTTAATACACCACGGGACATGTTACCAGATGAACAGTGTAAGTGAGGAGAGTGTGTTCCCCTGATTGTTCAATACACACGGGACATGTTACCAGGTGAACAGTATAAGTGAGGAGAGTGTGTTCCCCTGATGGTTTAATGCACACGGGACATGTTACCAGGTGAACACTATAAGTGAGGAGAGTGTGTTCCCCTGATGGTTTAATATTCACGGGACATGTTACCAGATGAACAGTATAGTGAGGAGAGTGTGTTCATCTGATGGTTTAATATACATGGGACATGTTACCAGGTGAAAAGTGTAAGTGAGGAGATGGTGTTCCCCTGATGGTTTAATATACATGGGACATGTCACCAGGTGAACAGTATAAGTGAGGAGAGTGTTTTCCCCTGATTGTTTAATATACACGGGACATGTTACCAGGTGAACAGTATAAGTGAGGAGAGTGTGTTCCCCTGATGGTTTAATACTGACTTGATATGTTACCAGATGAACAGTATAAGTGAGGAGAGTGTGTTCCCCTGATGGTTTAATACACACAGGACATGTTACCAGGTGAACAGTATAAGTGAGGAGAGTGTGTTCCCCTGATTGTTTAATACACCACGGGACATGTTACCAGATGAACAGTATAAGTGAGGAGAGTGTGTTCCCCTGATTGTTTAATACACCACGGGACATGTTACCAGATGAACAGTGTAAGTGAGGAGAGTGTGTGCCCCTGATTGTTTAATACACCACGGGACATGTTACCAGGTGAACAGCATAAGTGAGGAGAGTGTGTTCCCCTGATTGTTTAATACACCACGGGACATGTTACCAGATGAACGGTATAAGTGAGGAGAGTGTGTTCCCCTGATTGTTTAATACACACGGGACATGTTACCAGATGAACAGTATATGTGAGGAGAGTGTGTTCCCCTGATTGTTTAATACACACGGGACATGTTACCAGGTGAACAGTATAAGTGAGGAGAGTGTGTTCCCCTGATTGTTTAATACACACGGGACATGTCACCAGGTGAACAGTATAAGTGAGGAGAGTGTGTTCCCCTGATTGTTCAATGCACACGGGACATGTTACCAGGTGAACAGTATAAGTGAGGAGAGTGTGTTCCCCTGATTGTTTAATACACACGGGACATGTTACCAGGTGAACAGTATAAGTGAGGAGAGTGTGTTCCCCTGATTGTTTAATACACACAGGGCATGTTACCAGGTGAACAGTATTTGTGAGGAGAGTGTGTTCCCCTGATTGTTTAATACACACGGGACATGTTACCAGATGAACAGTATAAGTGAGGAGAGTGTGTTCCCCTGATTGTTTAATACACACGGGACATGTTACCAGGTGAACAGTAGAAGTGAGGAGAGTGTGTTCCCCTGATGGTTTAATGCGCACAGGACATGTTACCATGTGAACAGTATAAGTGAGGAGAGTGTGTTCCCCTGATGTTTTAATACTGACGGGACATGTTACCAGTTGAACAGTATAAGTGAGGAGAGTGTGTTCCCCTGATGGGTTAATATATACGGGACATGTTACCAGGTGAACAGTATAAGTGAGGAGTGTGTGTTCCCTGGATGGTTTAATACTGACGGGACATGTTACCAGTTGAACAGTATAAGTGAGGAGAGTGTGTTCCCCTGATGGTTTAATGCGCACAGGACATGTTACCAGGTGAACAGTATAAGTGAGGAGAGTGTGTTCCCTGGATGGTTTAATACTGACGGGACATGTTACCAGATGATCAGTATATGTGAGGAGAGTGTGTTCCCCTGATTGTTTAATACACACGAGACATGTTACCAGGTGAACAGTATAATGGAGGAGAGTGTGTTCCCCTGATGGCTTAATACTGACGGGACATGTTACCAGGTGAACAGTATAAGTGAGGAGGGTGTGTTCCCCTGATGGTTTAAAAAACATGGGACATGTTACCAGGTGAACAGTTTAAGTGAGGAGAGTGTGTTCCCCTGATGGTTTAATATACACGGGACATGTCACCAGGTGAACAGTATAAGTGAGGAGAGTGTTTTCCCCTGATTGTTTAATATACACGGGACATGTTACCAGGTGAACAGTATAAGTGAGGAGAGTGTGTTCCCCTGATGGTTTAATATACACAGGACATGTTACCAGGTGAAGAGTATAAGTGAGGAGAATGTGTTCCCCTGATTGTTTACTACACACGGGACATGTCACCAGGTGAACAGTATAAGTGAGGAGAGTGTGTTCCCCTGATGGTTTAATACTGACGTGATATGTTACCAGATGAACAGTATAAGTGAGGAGAGTGTGTTCCCCTGATGGTTTAATACGCACGGGACATGTTACCAGGTGAACAGTATAAGTGAGGAGAGTGTGTTCCCCTGATGGTTTAATATACACAGGACATGTCACCAGGTGAACTGTAATAGCGAGGAGAGTATGTTCCCCTGATGGTTTAATATACACGGGACATGTTACCAGGTGAACAGTATAAGTGAGGAGAGTGTGTTCCCCTGATTGTTTAATACGCACGGGACATGTCACCAGGTGAACAGTATAAGTGAGGAGATTGTGTTCCCCTGATTGTTTAATACACACAGGACATGTTACCAGGTGAACAGTATAAGTGAGGAGAGTGTGTTCCCCTGATTGTTTAATACACACGGGACATGTCACCAGGTGAACAGTATAAGTGAGGAGAGTGTGTTCCCCTGATGGTTTAATACTGAGGTGATATGTTACCAGATGAACAGTCTCAGTGAGGAGAGTGTGTTCCCCTGATTGTTTAATACACACGGGACATGTTACCAGATGAACAGTATAAGTGAGGAGAGTTTGTTCCCCTGATTGTTTAATACACATAGGACATGTTACCAGATGAACAGTATAAGTGAGGTGAGTGTGTTCCCCTGATTGTTTAATACACACGGGACATGTTACCAGGTGAACAGTATAAGTGAGGAGAGTGTCTTCCCCTGATGTTTTAATGTACACGGGAAATGTTACCAAGTGAACTGTATAAGTGAGGAGAGTGTGTTCCCCTGATGTTTTAATACTGACGGGACATGTTACCAGTTGAACAGTATAAGTGAGGAGAGTGTGTTCCCCTGATGGCTTAATATACACGGGACATGTCACCAGGTGAACAGTATAAGTGAGGAGAGTGTGTTCCCCTGATTGTTGAATACACCACGGGACATGTTACCAGATGAACAGTATAAGTGAGGAGAATGTGTTCCCCTGATTGTTTAATACGCACGGGACATGTCACCAAGTCAACTGTATAAGTGAGGAGAGTGTGTTCCACTGATTGTTTAATACACACGGGACATGTTACCAGATGAACAGTATAAGTGAGGAGAGTCTGTTCCCCTGATTGTTTAATACTGACTGGACATGTCACCAGGTGAACAGTATAAGTGAGGAGAGTGTGTTCCCCTGATTCTTTAATACACACGGGACATTTCACCAGGTGAACAGTGTAATTGAGGAGAGTGTGTTCCCCTGATGGTTTAATGCACACGGGACATGTTACCAGGTGAACAGTATAAGTGAGGAGAGTGTGTTCCCCTGATGGTTTAATATTCACGGGACATGTTACCAGATGAACAGTATAGTGAGGAGAGTGTGTTCATCTGATGGTTTAATATACATGGGACATGTTACCAGGTGAAAAGTGTAAGTGAGGAGATGGTGTTCCCCTGATGGTTTAATATACATGGGACATGTTACCAGGTGAACAGTATAAGTGAGGAGAGTGTGTTCCCCTGATGGTTTAATGCACACGGGACATGTTACCAGGTGAACAGTATAAGTGAGGAGAATGTGTTCCCCTGATTGTTTAATACGCACGGGACATGTTACCAGGTGAACAGTATAAGTGAGGAGAGTGTGTTCCCCTGATTGTTCAATAGTCATGGGACATGTTACCAGGTGAACAGTATAAGTGAGGCGAGTGTGTTCCCCTGATGGTTTAATACACACGGGACATGTTACCAGGTAAACAGTATATGTGAGGAGAGTGTGTTCCCCTGATGGTTTAATACACAGAGGGCATGTTACCAGGTGAACAGTATAAGTGAGGAGAGTGTGTTCCCCTGATTGTTTAATACACCACGGGACATGTTACCAGATGAACAGTGTAAGTGAGGAGAGTGTGTTCCCCTGATTGTTCAATACACACGGGACATGTTACCAGGTGAACAGTATAAGTGAGGAGAGTGTGTTCCCCTGATGGTTTAATGCACACGGGACATGTTACCAGGTGAACACTATAAGTGAGGAGAGTGTGTTCCCCTGATGGTTTAATATTCACGGGACATGTTACCAGATGAACAGTATAGTGAGGAGAGTGTGTTCATCTGATGGTTTAATATACATGGGACATGTTACCAGGTGAAAAGTGTAAGTGAGGAGATGGTGTTCCCCTGATGGTTTAATATACATGGGACATGTCACCAGGTGAACAGTATAAGTGAGGAGAGTGTTTTCCCCTGATTGTTTAATATACACGGGACATGTTACCAGGTGAACAGTATAAGTGAGGAGAGTGTGTTCCCCTGATGGTTTAATACTGACTTGATATGTTACCAGATGAACAGTATAAGTGAGGAGAGTGTGTTCCCCTGATGGTTTAATACACACAGGACATGTTACCAGGTGAACAGTATAAGTGAGGAGAGTGTGTTCCCCTGATTGTTTAATACACCACGGGACATGTTACCAGATGAACAGTATAAGTGAGGAGAGTGTGTTCCCCTGATTGTTTAATACACCACGGGACATGTTACCAGATGAACAGTGTAAGTGAGGAGAGTGTGTTCCCCTGATTGTTTAATACACACGGGACATGTTACCAGGTGAACAGTATAAGTGAGGAGAGTGTGTTCCCCTGATTGTTTAATACACACGGGACATGTTACCAGGTGAACAGTATAAGTGAGGAGAGTGTGTTCCCCTGATTGTTTAATACACACGGGACATGTTACCAGATGAACAGTATAAGTGAGGAGAGTGTGTTCCCCTGATTGTTTAATACACACGGGACATTTTACCAGGTGAACAGTATAAGTGAGGAGAGTGTGTTCCCCTGATTGTTTAATACACACGGGACATGTCACCAGGTGAACAGTATAAGTGAGGAGAGTGTGTTCCCCTGATTGTTCAATGCACACGGGACATGTTACCAGGTGAACAGTATAAGTGAGGAGAGTGTGTTCCCCTGATTGTTTAATATACACGGGACATATTACCAGGTGAACAGTATAAGTGAGGAGAGTGTGTTCCCCTGATGGTTTAATATACACGGGACATGTTACCAAGTGAACAGTATAAGTGAGGAGAGTGTGTTCCCCTGATTGTTTAATACACACAGGGCATGTTACCAGGTGAACAGTATTTGTGAGGAGAGTGTGTTCCCCTGATTGTTTAATACACACAGGGCATGTTACCAGGTGAACAGTATAAGTGAGGAGAGTGTGTTCCCCTGATTGTTTAATACACAAGGGACATGTTACCAGAAGAACAGTATAAGTGAGGAGAGTGTGTTCCCCTGATTGTTTAATACACACGGGACATGTTACCAGGTGAACAGCATAAGTGAGGAGAGTGTGTTCCCCTGATTGTTTAATACACCACGGGACATGTTACCAGATGAACAGTATAAGTGAGGAGAGTGTGTTCCCCTGATTGTTTAATACACACGGGACATGTTACCAGATGAACAGTATAAGTGAGGAGAGTGTGTTCCCCTGATTGTTTAATACACACGGGACATGTTACCAGGTGAACAGTATAAGTGAGGAGAGTGTGTTCCCCTGATTGTTCAATGCACACGGGACATGTTACCAGGTGAACAGTATAAGTGAGGAGAGTGTGTTCCCCTGATTGTTTAATACACACGGGACATGTTACCAGGTGAACAGTATAAGTGAGGAGAGTGTGTTCCCCTGATTGTTTAATACACACAGGGCATGTTACCAGGTGAACAGTATAATTGAAGAGTGTGTTCCCCTGATGGTTTAATGCACACAGGACATGTTACCAGGTGAACAGTATAAGTGAGGAGAGTGTGTTCCCCTGATGGTTTAATATACACGGGACATGTTACCAGGTGAACGGTTTAAGTGAGGAGAGTGTGTTCCCCTGATGGTTTAATATACATGGGACATGTTACCAGGTGAACAGTATAAGTGAGGAGAGTGTGTTCCCCTGATGGTTTAATATACACAGGACATGTTTCCAGGTGAACAGTATAAGTGAGGAGAGTTTGTTCCCCTGATTGTTTAATATACACGGGACATGTCACCAGGTGAACAGTATATGTGAGGAGAGTGTGTTCCCCTGATTGTTTAATGCACACGGGACATGTTACCAGGTGAACAGTATAAGTGAGGAGAGTGTGTTCCCCTGATGGCTTAATATACACGGGACATGTTACCAGGTGAACAGTATAAGTGAGGAGAGTGTGTTCCCCTGATGGTTTAATATACACGGGACATGTTACCAGGTGAACAGTATAAGTGAGGAGAGTGTGTTCCCCAGATTGATTATTATACACGGGACATGTTACCAGGTTAACAGTGCCAGTGAGGAGACTGTGTTCCCCTGATTGTTTAATACACACGGGACATGTCAACAGGTGAATAGTATAAGTGAGGAGAATGTGTTCCCCAGATGGTTTAATACGCACGGGACATGTTACCAGGTGAACAGTATAATGAGGAGATTGTGTTCCCCTGATTGTTTAATATACACGGGACATGTCACCAGGTGAACAGTATATGTGAGGAGAGTGTGTTCCCCTGATTGTTTAATGCACACGGGACATGTTACCAGGTGAACAGTATAAGTGAGGAGAGTGTGTTCCCCTGATGGCTTAATATACACGGGACATGTTACCAGGTGAACAGTATAAGTGAGGAGAGTGTGTTCCCCTGATGGTTTAATATACACGGGACATGTTACCAGGTGAACAGTATAAGTGAGGAGAGTGTGTTCCCCAGATTGATTATTATACACGGGACATGTTACCAGGTTAACAGTGCCAGTGAGGAGACTGTGTTCCCCTGATTGTTTAATACACACGGGACATGTCAACAGGTGAATAGTATAAGTGAGGAGAATGTGTTCCCCAGATGGTTTAATACGCACGGGACATGTTACCAGGTGAACAGTATAAGTGAGGAGAGTGTGTTCCGCTGATGGTTTAATATACACGGGACATGTTTCCAGGTGAACAGTATAAGTGAGGAGATTGTGTTCCCCTGATGGTTTAATACACACGGGACATGTTACCAGATGAACAGTATAAGTGAGGAGAGTGTGTTCCCCTGATGGTTTAATACACACGGGACATTTTACAAGATGAACAGTATAAGTGAGGAGATTGTGTTCCCCTGATGGTTTAATATACACGGGACATGTTTGCAGGTGAACAGTATAAGTGAGGAGAGTGTTTTCCCTTGATGGTTTAATACACACGGGACTTGTTACCACATGAACAGTATAAGTGAGGAGAGTGTTTTCCCCTGATGGTTTAATACACACGGGACATGTTACCAGATGAACAGTATAAGTGAGGAGTGTGTGTTCCCCTGATGGTTTAGTACACACGGGACATGTTACCAGATGAACAGTATAAGTGAGGAGATTGTGTTCTCCTGATTGTTTAATATACACGGGACATGTCACTAGGTGAACAGTATAAGTGAGGAGAGTGTGTTCCCCTGATGGTTTAATACACATGGGACATGTTACCAGATGAACAGTATAAGTGAGGAGAGTGTGTTCCCCTGATTGTTTTATATACACGGACATGTCAACAGGTGAACAGTATAAGTGAGGAGAGTGTGTTCCCCTGATGGTTTAATACGCACGGGACATGTTCCCAGGTGAACAGTATAAGTGAGGAGAGTGTGTTCCCCTGATTGTTTAATACGCACGGGACATGTTACCAGGTGAACAGTATAAGTGAGGAGAGTGTGTTCCCCTGATGGTTTAATACACACGGGACATGTTACCAGGTGAACAGTATAAGTGAGGAGAGCGTGTTCCCCTGATGGTTTAATATACACGGGACATGTTACCAGGTGAACAGTATAAGTGAGGAGTGTGTGTTCCCCTGATGGTTTAATACACATGGGACATGTTACCAGGTGAACAGTATAAGTGAGGAGAGTGTGTTCCCCTGATTGTTTAATACACACTGGACATGTTACCAGGTGAACAGTATAAGTGAGGAGAGTGTATTCCCCTGTTTGTTTAATATACACGGGACATGTTACCAGGTGAACAGTATAAGTGAGGAGAGTGTGTTCCCCTGATGGTTTAATATGCATGGGACATGTTACCAGGTGAACAGTATAAGTGAGGAGACTGTGTTCCCCTGATGTTTTAATATACACGGGACATGTTACCAGGTGAACAGTATAAGTGAGGAGAGTGTGTTCCCCTGATGGCTTAATATACACGGGACATGTTACCAGGTGAACAGTATAAGTGAGGAGAGTGTGTTCCCCTGATTGTTTAATACACACAGGGCATGTTACGAGGTGAAAAGTATAAGTGAGGAGAGTGTTTTCCCCTGATGGTTTAATACACACGGGACATGTTACCAGGTGAACAGTATAAGTGAGGAGAGTGTGTTCCCCTGATGGTTTAAGAGACACGGGACATGTTACCAGGTGAACAGTATAAGTGAGGAGAGCGTTTTCCCCTGATGGTTTAAAAGACACGGGACATATTGCCAGGTGAACAGTATAATTGAAGAGAGTGTGTTCCCCTGATGGTTTAATGCATACAGGACATGTTACCAGGTGAACAGTATAAGTGAGGAGAGTGTGTTCCCCTGATGGTTTAATATACACGGGACATGTTACCAGGTGAACAGTATAAGTGAGGAGAGTGTGTTCCCCTGATGGTTTAATATACATGGGACATGTTACCAGGTGAACAGTATAAGTGAGGAGAGTGTGTTCCCCTGATGGTTTAATATACACGGGACATGTTTCCAGGTGAACAGTATAAGTGAGGAGAGTTTGTTCCCCTGATTGTTTAATACTGACGGGACATGTCACCAGGTGAACAGTATAAGTGAGGAGAGTGTGTTCCCCTGATTGTTTAATGCACACGGGACATGTTACCAGGTGAACAGTATAAGTGAGGAGAGTGTGTTCCCCTGATTCCTTAATATACACGAGACATGTTACCAGGTGAACAGTATAAGTGAGGAGAGTGTGTTCCCCTGATGGTTTAATACACACGGGACATGTTACCAGATGAACAGTATAAGTGAGGAGAGTGTGTTCCCCTGATGGTTTAATACACACGGGACATTTTACCAGATGAACAGTATAAGTGAGGAGATTGTGTTCCCCTGATGGTTTAATATATACGGGACATGTTTCCAGGTGAACAGTATAAGTGAGGAGAGTGTTTTCCCCTGATGGTTTAATACACGCGGGTCATGTTACCACATGAACAGTATAAGTGAGGAGAGTGTGTTCTCCTGATTGTTTAATATACACGGGACATGTCACCAGGTGAACAGTATAAGTGAGGAGAGTGTGTTCCTCTGATGGTTTAATACACATGGGACATGTTACCAGATGAACAGTATAAGTGAGGAGAGTGTGTTCCCCTGATTGTTTTATATACACGGACATGTCAACAGGTGAACAGTATAAGTGAGGAGAGTGTGTTCCCCTGATGGTTTAATACGCACGGGACATGTTACCAGGTGAGCAGTATAAGTGAGGAGAGTGTGTTCCCCTGATGGTTTATTATACACGGGACATGTTACCAGGTGAACAGTATAAGTGAGGAGAGTGTGTTCCCCTGATTGTTTTATATACACGGGACATGTTACCAGGTGAACAGTATAAGTGAGGAGAGTGTGTTCCCCTGATGGTTTAATATACACGGGACATGTTACCAGGTGAACAGTATAAGTGAGGAGAGTGTGTTCCCCTGATGGTTTAATATACACAGGACATGTTACCAGGTGAACAGTGTAAGTGAGGAGAGTGTGTTCCCCTGATTGTTTAATACCCACGGGACGTGTTACCAGGTGAACAGTATAAGTGAGGAGAGCGTGTTCCCCTGATGGTTTAATATACACGGGACATGTTACCAGGTGAACAGTATAAGTGAGGAGAGTGTGTTCCCCTGATGGTTTAATAAGCATTGGACATGTTACCAGGTGAACAGTGTAAGTGAGGAGACTGTGTTCCCCTGATGGTTTAATATACACGGGAAATGTTACCAGATGAACAGTATAAGTGAGGAGAGTGTGTTCCCCTGATGGCTTAATATACACGGGACATGTTACCAGGTGAACAGTATATGTGAGGAGAGTTTGTTCTCCTGATTGTTTAATACACACAGGGCATGTTACCAGGTGAAAAGTATAAGTGAGGAGAGTGTTTTCCCCTGATTGTTTAATACACACGGGACATGTTACCTGATGAACAGTATAAGTGAGGAGAGTGTGTTCCCCTGATTGTTTTATATACACGGACATGTCAACAGGTGAACAGTATAAGTGAGGAGAGTGTGTTCCCCTGATGGTTTAATATAAACGGGACATGTTTCCAGGTGAACAGTATAAGTGAGGAGAGTTTGTTCCCCTGATTGTTTAATACTGACGGGACATGTCACCAGGTGAACAGTATAAGTGAGGAGAGTGTGTTCCCCTGATTGTTTAATGCACACGGGACATGTTACCAGGTGAACAGTATAAGTGAGGAGAGTGTGTTCCCCTGATTGTTTAATGCACACGGGACATGTTACCAGGTGAACAGTATAAGTGAGGAGAGTGTGTTCCCCTGATTCCTTAATATACACGGGCCATGTTACCAGGTGAACAGTATAAGTGAGGAGAGTGTGTTCCCCTGATGGTTTAATACACACGGGACATGTTACCTGATGAACAGTATAAGTGAGGAGAGTGTGTTCCCCTGATGGTTTAATACACACGGGACATTTTACCTGATGAACAGTATAAGTGAGGAGATTGTGTTCCCCTGATGGTTTAATATATACAGGACATGTTTCCAGGTGAACAGTATAAGTGAGGAGAGTGTTTTCCCCTGATGGTTTAATACACGCGGGACATGTTACCACATGAACAGTATAAGTGAGGAGAGTGTGTTCCCCTGATGGTTTAATACTCACGGGACATGTTACCAGATGAACAGTATAAGTGAGGAGAGTGTGTTCCCCTGATGGTTTAGTACACACGGGACATGTTACCAGATGAACAGTATAAGTGAGGAGAGTGTGTTCCCCTGATGGTTTAATACACATGGGACATGTTACCAGATGAACAGTATAAGTGAGGAGAGTGTGTTCCCCTGATTGTTTTATATACACGGACATGTCAACAGGTGAACAGTATAAGTGAGGAGAGTGTGTTCCCCTGATGGTTTAATACGCACGGGACATGTTACCAGGTGAACAGTATAAGTGAGGAGAGTGTGTTCCCTTGATGGTTTAATATACACGGGACATGTTACCAGATGAACAGTATAAGTGAGGAGAGTGTGTTCCCCTGATTGTTTTATATACACGGGACATGTCAACAGGTGAACAGCATAAGTGAGGAGATTGTGTTCCCCTGATTGTTTAATACGCACGGGACATGTTACTAGGTGAACAGTATAAGTGAGGAGATTGTGTTCCCCTGATGGTTTAATACACACGGGACATGTTACCAGGTGAACAGTATAAGTGAGGAGAGTGTGTTCCCATGATGGTTTAATACACACGGGACATATTACCAGGTGAACAGTATAAGTGAGGAGAGTGTGTTCCCCTGATGGTTTAATATACACGGGACATGTTACCAGGTGAACAGTGTAAGTGAGGAGAGTGTGTTCCCCTGATTGTTTAATGCACACGGGACATGTTACCAGGTGAACAGTATAAGTGAGGAGAGTGAGTTCCCCTGATGGTTTAATATACACGGGACATGTTACCAGGTGAACAGTATAAGTGAGGAGAGTGTGTTCCCCTGATTGTTTAATATACACGGGACATGTTACCAGGTGAACAGTATAAGTGAGGAGAGTGTGTTCCCCTGATGGCTTAATATACACGGGACATGTTACGAGGTGAACAGTATAAGTGAGGAGAGTTTGTTCCCCTGATTGTTTAATACACACAGGGCATGTTACCAGGTGAACAGTATAAGTGAGGAGAGTGTGTTCCCCTGATGGTTTAATATACACGGGACATGTTACGAGGTGAACAGTATAAGTGAGGAGAGTGTGTTCCCCTGATAGTTTAATACACACAGGGCATGTTACCAGGTGAAAAGTATAAGTGAGGAGAGAGTTTTCCCCTGATTGTTTAATACACACGGGACATGTTACCAGGTGAACAGTATAATTGAGGAGAGTGTGTTCCCCTGATGCTTTAAGAGACACGGGACATGTTACCAGGTGAACAGTATAAGTGAGGAGAGTGTTTTCCCCTGATGGTTTAAAAGACACGGGACATATTGCCAGGTGAACAGTATAATTGAAGACAGTGTGTTCTCCTGATGGTTTAATGCACACAGGACATGTTACCAGGTGAACAGTATAAGTGAGGAGAGTGTGTTCCCCTGATGGTTTAATATACAAGGGACATGTTACCAGGTGAACAGTATAAGTGAGGAGAGTGTGTTCCCCTGATGGTTTAATATACATGGGACATGTTACCAGGTGAACAGCATAAGTGAGGAGAGTGTGTTCCCCTGATGGTTTAATATACACGGGACATGTTTCCAGGTGAACAGTATAAGTGAGGAGAGTGTGTTCCCCTGATGGTTTAATATACAAGGGACATGTTTCCAGGTGAACAGTATATGTGAGGAGAGTGTGTTCCCCTGATTGTTTCAAGCACACGGGACATGTTACCAGGTGAACAGTATAAGTGAGGAGAGTGTGTTCCCCTGATTCCTTAATATACACGGGACATGTTACCAGGTGAACAGTATAAATGAGGAGAGTGTGTTCCCCTGATGGTTTAATATATACGGGACATGTTAACAAGTGAACAGTATAAGTGAGGGGAGTGTGTTCCCCTGATGGTTTAATACACACGGGACATTTTACCAGATGAACAGTATAAGTGAGGAGATTGTCTTCCCCTGATGGTTTAATATACACAGGACATGTTACCAGATGAACAGTATAAGTGAGGAGAGTGTGTTCCCCTGATGGTTTAATACACACGGGACATTTTACCAGATGAACAGTATAAGTGAGGAGATTGTGTTCCCCTGATGGTTTAATATACACGGGACAGGTTTCCAGGTGAACAGCATAAGTGAGGAGAGTGTGTTCCCCTGATGGTTTAATACACAAGGGACATGTTACCACATGAACAGTATAAGTGAGGAGAGTGTGTTCCCCTGATGGTTTAATACACACGGGACATGTTACCAGATGAACAGCATTAGTGAGGAGAGTGTGTTCCCCTGATGGTTTAGTACACACGGGACATGTTACCAGATGAACAGTATAAGTGAGGAGATTGTGTACTCCTGATTGTTTAATATACATGGGACATGTCACCAGGTGAACAGTATAAGTGAGGAGAGTGTGTTCCCCTGATGGTTTAATACACATGGGACATGTCACCAGGTGAACAGTATAAGTGAGGAGAGTGTGTTCCCCTGATGGTTTAATACACGGGGGACATGTTACCAGGTGAACAGTATAAGTGAGGAGAGTGTGTTCCCCTGATGGTTTAATAGACACAGGACATGTTACCAGGTGAACTGCATAAGTGAGGAGAGTGTGTTCCCCTGATGGTTTAATATACATGGGACATGTTACCAGGTGAACAGTATAAGTGAGGAGAATGTGTTCCCCAGATGGTTTAATACGCACGGGACATGTTACCAGGTGAACAGTATAAGTGAGGAGATTGTGTTCCCCTGATGGTTTAATATACACGGGACATGTTACCAGGTAAACAGTATAAGTGAGGAGAGTGTGTTCCCCTGATGGTTTAATACACATGGGACATGTTACCACATGAACAGTATAAGTGAGGAGAGTGTGTTCCCCTGATGGTTTAATACACACGGGACATGTTACCACATGAACAGTATAAGTGAGGAGATTGTGTTCTCCTGATTGTTTAATATACACGGGACAGGTTTCCAGGTGAACAGTATAAGTGAGGAGAGTGTGTTACCCTGAAGGTTTAATACACACGGGACATGTTACCAGGTGAACAGTATAAGTGAGGAGAGTGTGTTCCCCTGATGGTTTAATATACACAGGACATGTTACCAGGTGAACGGTATAAGTGAGGAGAGTCTGTTCCCCTGATGGTTTAATATACACGGGACATGTTACCAGGTGAACGATATAAGTGAGGAGAGTGTGTTCCCCTGATGGTTTAATATACACGGGACATGTTACCAGGTGAACGGTATAAGTGAGGAGAGTGTGTTCCCCTGATGGTTTAATATACATGGGACATGTTACCAGGTGAACAGTATAAGTGAGGAGAGTGTGTTCCCCTGATGGTTTAATATACACGGGACATGTTACCAGGTGAACGGTATAAGTGAGGAGAGTCTGTTCCCCTGATGGTTTAATATACACGGGACATGTTACCAGGTGAACGGTATAAGTGAGGAGAGTGTGTTCCCCTGATGGTTTAATATACATGGGACATGTTACCAGGTGAACAGTATAAGTGAGGAGAGTGTGTTCCCCTGATTGTTTAATACACACGGGACATGTTAACAGGTGAACAGTATAAGTGAGGAGAGTGTGTTCCCCAGATTGATTATTATACACGGGACATGTTACTAGCTGAATAGTCTTAGTGAGGAGACTGTGTTCCCCTGATTGTTTAATATACACGGGACATGTCAGCAGGTGAAAAGTTTAAGTGAGGACAGTGTGTTCCCCTGATGGTTTAATATACATGGGACATGTTACCAGGTGAACAGTTTAAGAGAGCAGAGTGTGTTCCCCTGATGGTTTAATGTACATGGGACATGTCAACAGGTGAATAGTATAAGTGAGGAGAATGTGTTCCCCTGATGGTTTAATACACACGGGACATGTTACCAGGTGAACAGTATAAGTGAGGAGAGTGTGTTCCCCTGATTGATTAATACACATGGGACATGTTACCAGGCGAAGAGTATAAGTGAGGAGAGTGTGTTCCCCTGATTGTTTAATACACATGGGACATGTTACCTGGTGAACAGTATAAGTGAGGAGAGTGTGTGCCCCAGATGCTTTAACATACACAGGACATGTCACCAGGCGAACAGTGTAAATGAGGAGAATGTGTTCCCCTGAAGGTTTAATAAGCACGGGACATGTTACCAGGTGAACAGTGTAAGTGAGGAGAGTGTGTTCCCCTGATTGTATAATACTGACGGGACATGTAACCAGGTGAACAGTATAAGTGAGGAGAGTGTGTTCCGCTGATGGTTTAATATACACGGGACATGTTACCTGGTGAACAGTATAAGTGAGGAGAGTGTGTTCCCCTGATGCTTTAATATACACAGGACATGTTACCAGGCGAACAGTATAAGTGAGGAGAGTGTGTTCCCTTGATTGTTTAATATACACGGGACATGTTAACAAGTGAACAGTATAATTGAGGAGAGTGTGTTCCCCTGATGGTTTAATATACATGGGACATGTTATCAGGTGAACAGTTTAAGAGAGCCGAGTGTGTTCCCCTGATGGTTTAATATACATGGGACATGTCAACAGGTTAATAGTATAAGTGAGGAGATTGTGTTCCCCTGATGGTTTAATATACACGGGACATGTTTCCAGGTGAACAGTATAAGTGAGGAGATTGTGTTCCCCTGATGGTTTAATACACACGGGACATGTTACCAGATGAACAAAAAAAGTGAGGAGAGTGTGTTCCCCTGATAGTTTAATACACACAGGCCATGTTACCAGGTGAACAGTATAAGTGAGGAGAGTGTGTTTCCCTGATTGTTTAATACACACAGGCCATGTTACCAGGTGAACAGTATAAGTGAGGAGACTGCGTTCCCCTGATGGTTTAATATACACGGGACATGTTACCAGATGAACAGTATAAGTGAGGAGATTGTGTTCTCCTGATTGTTTAATATACACGGGACATGTCACCAGGTGAACAGTATAAGTGAGGAGAGTGTGTTCCCCTGATGGTTTAATATACACGGGACATGTTACCAGGTGAACAGGATAAGTGAGGAGAGTGTGTTCCCCTGATTGTTTAATATACATGGGACATGTTACCAGGTGAACAGTATAAGTGAGGGGAGTGTGTTCCCCTGATGGTTTAATATACACAGGACATGTTACCAGGTGAACAGTATAAGTGAGGAGAGTGTGTTCCCCTGATTGTTTAATATACACAGGACATGTCACCTGGCGAACAGTATAAGTGAGGAGAGTGTGTTCCCCTGATTGTTTAATACACACGGGACATGTCACTAGGTGAACAGGATAAGTGAGGAGAGTGTGTTCCCCTGATTGTTTAATACTGACGGGACATGTTAGCAGGTGAACAGTATAAGTGAGGAGAGAGTGCTCCCCTCATGGTTTAATATACACGGGACATGTTACCACGTGAACAGCATAAGTGAGGAGAGTGTGTTCCCCTGATGGTTCAATATACACAGGACATGTTACCAGGTGTACAGTATATGTGAGGAGAGTGTGTTCCCCTGATTCTTTAATACACACGGGACATGTTAGCAGGTGAACAGTAGAAGTGAGGAGTGTTTGTTGCCCTGATTGTTTAATACTGACGGGACATGTTACCAGGTGAACAGTAGAAGTGAGGAGAGTGTGTAACCCTGATGCTTTAATATACACAGGACATGTTACCAGGTGAACAGTATAAGTGAGGAGAGTGTGTTCTCCTGATGGTTTAATAAACACTGGACATGTTACCCGGTGAACAGTATAAGTGAGGAGAGTGTGTTCCATTGATGGTTTCATACACACAGGACATGTTACCAGGTGAACAGTATAAGTGAGGAGAATGTGTTCCCCTGATTGTTTAATACACACGGGACATGTTACCAGGTGAACAGTATAAGTGAGGAGAATGTGTTCCCCTGTTTCTTTAATACGCATGGGACATGTTACCAGATGAACAGTATAAGTGAGTTGAGTGTGTTCCCCTGATTGTTCAATACACACGGGACATGTTACCAGGTGAACAGTATATGTGAGGAGAGTGTGTTCCGCTGATGGTTTAATATACACGGGACATGTTACCAGGTGAACAGTATAAGTGAGGAGAGTGTGTTCCCCTGATGGTTTAATATACACACGGCATATTACCAGGTGAACAGTATAAGTGAGGAGAGTATGTTCCCCTGATGGTTTAATATACAAGGGACATGTTCCCAGGTGAACAGTATAAGTGAGGAGAGTGTGTTCCCCTGATGGTTTAATATACACACGTGACATGTTACCAGGTGAACTGTATAAGTGAGGAGAGTGTGTTCCCCTGATGGTTTAACACGCACGGGACATGTTACCAGGTGAACAGTATAAGTGAGGAGAGTGTGTTCCCCTGATTGTTTAATACTCACGGGACATGTTGCCAGGTGAACAGTATAAGTGAGGAGAGTGTGTTCCCCTGATGGTTTAACACGCACGGGACATGTTACCAGGTGAACAGTATAAGTGAGGAGAGTGTGTTCCCCTGATGGTTTAATACACACGGGATATGTTACCAGGTGTACAGTATAAGTGAGGAGAGTGTTTTCCCCTGATGGTTTAATATACACGGGACATGTTCCCAGGTGAACTGTATAAGTGAGGAGAGTGTGTTCCCTGATGGTTTAATGCTCACGGGACATGTTATCAGGTGAACAGTATAAGTGAGGAGAGTGTGTTCCCCTGATTGTTTAATGCACACGGGAAATGTTACCAGGTGAACAGTATAAGTGAGGAGAGTGTGTTCCCCTGATGGTTTCATATACACGGGACATGTTACCAGGAGAACAGTATAAGTGAGGGGAGTGCTTTCCCCTCATGGTTTAATATTCACGGGACATGTTACCAGGTGAACAGTATAATTGAGAAGAGTGTGTTCCCCTGATGGTTTAATATACACGGGACATGTTACCAGGTGAACATTAAAGTGAGGAGAGTGTGTTCCCCTGATTGTTTAATACACACAGGACATATTACCAGGTGAACAGCATAAGTGAGGAGAGTGTGTTCCCCTGATGGTTTAATACTCACGGGACATGTTACCAGCTGAACAGTTTAAGTTAGGAGAGTGTGTTCCCCTGATGGTTTAACACGCACGGGACATGTTACCAGGTGAACAGTATAAGTGAGGCGAGTCTTTTCCCCTGATTGTTTAATATACCCGGGACATGGCACCAGGTGAACAGTATAAGTGAGGAGAGTGTGTTCCCCTGATTGTTTAATACACACGGGACATGTCACCGGGTGAGCAGTATAAGTGAGGAGAGTGTGTTCCCCTGATTGTTTAATACACACGGGACATGTCACCGGGTGAGCAGTATAAGTGAGGAGAGTGTGTTCCCCTGATGGTTTAATACACACGGGACATGTCACCAGGTGAACAGTAGAAGTGAGCAGATTGTTTTCCCCTGATGTTTAAATATGCAAAGGACATGTTACCAGGTGAACAGTATAAGTGAGGAGAGTGTGTTCCCCTGATGGTTTAATACTGACGGGACATGTTACCAGATGAACAGTATAAGTGAGGAGAGTGTGTTCCCCTGATGGTTTAATGTACACAGGAAATGTCACCAGGTGAACAGTATAAGTGAGGAGAGTGTGTTCCCCTGATGGTTTAATATACACGGGACATGTTACCAGGTGAACAGTATAAGTGAGGAGAGTGTGTTCCCCTGATGGTTTAATATACACGGGACATGTTACCAGATGAACAGTATAAGTGAGGCGAGTGTGTTCACCTGATGGTTAATACGCACAGGACATGGCACCAAGTGAACAGTATAAGTTAGGAGAGTGTGTTCCCCTGATGGTTTAATATACACGGGACATGTTACCAGGTGAACAGTATAAGTGAGGAGAGTGTGTTCCCCTGATGGTTTAATATACATGGGACATGTTACCAGGTGAACAGTATAAGTGAGGAGAGTGTGTTCCCCTGATGGTTTAATATACACGGGACATGTTACCAGATGAACAGTATAAGTGAGGAGAGTGTGTTCCCCTGATGGTTTAATATACACGGGACATGTTACCAGGTGAACAGTATAAGTGAGGAGAGTGTGTTCCCCTGATGGTTTAATATACACGGGACATGTTACCAGGTGAACAGTATAAGTGAGGAGAGTGTGTTCCCCTGATGGTTTAATGCACACAGGACATTTTACCAGGTGAACAGTGTAAGTGAGGAGAGTGTGTTCCCCTGATGGTTTAATATACACTGGACATGTTACCAGGTAAACAGTATATTTGAGGAGAGTGTGTTCCCCTGATGGTTTAATGCACACAGGACATTTTACCAGGTGAACAGTATAAGTGAGGAGATTGTGTTCCCCTGATGGTTTAATACGCACGGGACATGTCACCAGGTGAACAGTATATGTGAGGAGAGTGTGTTCCCCTGATGGTTTAATACTGACGGGACATGTTACCAGATGAACAGTATAAGTGAGGAGAGTGTGTTCCCCTGATGGTTTAATGCACACGGGACATGTTACCAGGTGAACAGTATAAGTGAGGAGAGTGTGTTCCCCTGATGGTTTAATATACACGGGACATGTTACCAGGTGAACAGTATAAGTGAGGAGAGTGTGTTCCCCTGTTGGTTTAATACACGGGGGACATGTTACCAGGTGAACAGTATAAGTGAGGAGAGTGTGTTCCCCTGATGGTTTAATACTGACGGGACATGTTACCAGATCAACAGTATAAGTGAGGAGAGTGTGTTCCCCTGATGGTTTAATGCACACGGGACATGTTACCAGGTGAACAGTATAAGTGAGGAGAGTGTGTTCCCCTGATGGTTTAATATACACGGGACATGTTACCAGGTGAACAGTATAAGTGAGGAGAGTGTGTTCCCCTGTTGGTTTAATATACACGGGACATGTTACCAGATGAACAGTATAAGTGAGGAGAGTGTGTTCCCCTGATGGTTTAATATACACGGGACATGTGACTAGGTGAACAGTGTAAGTGAGGAGAGTGTGTTCCCCTGATGGTTTAATATACACGGGACATGTTACCAGGTGAACAGTATAAGTGAGGAGAGTGTGTTCCCCTGATGGTTTAATATACACGGGACATGTGACTAGGTGAACAGTGTAAGTGAGGAGAGTGTGTTCCCCTGATGGTTTAATATACACGGGACATGTGACTAGGTGAACAGTGTAAGTGAGGAGAGTGTGTTCCCCTGATGGTTTAATATACACGGGACATGTTACCAGGTAAACAGTATATGTGAGGAGAGTGTGTTCCCCTGATGGTTTAATATAAACAGGACATGTTACCAGGTGAACAGTATAAGTGAGGAGAGTGTGTTCCCCTGATGTTTTAATATACACAGGACATGTTACCCGGTGAACAGTATAAGTGAGGAGAGTGTGTTCCATTGAAGGTTTAATATACACAGGACATGTTACCAGGTGAACAGTATTCGTGAGCAGAGTGTGTTCCCCTGATTGTTTAATACGGACGGGACATGTTACCAGGTGAACTGTATAAGTGAGGAGAATGTGTTCCCCTGATGGTTTAATACACACGGGACATGTTACCAGTTGAACAGTATAAGTGAGGAGAGTGTGTTCCCCTGATGGTTTAATATCCACGGGACATGTTACCAGGTGAACAGTATAAGTGAGGAGAGTGTGTTCCCCTGATGGTTTAATACACACGGGACATGTCACCAGGTGAACAGTAGAAGTGAGCAGATTGTTTTCCCCTGATGGTTAAATATGCAAAGGACATGTTACCAGGTGAACAGTATAAGTGAGGAGAGTGTGTTCCCCTGATGGTTTAATACTGACGGGACATGTTACCAGATGAACAGTATAAGTGAGGAGAGTCTGTTCCCCTGATGGTTTAATGCACACAGGACATGTTACCAGGTGAACAGTATAAGTGAGGAGAGTGTGTTCCCCTGATGGTTTAATATACACGGGACATGTTACCAGATGAACAGTATAAGTGAGGCGAGTGTGTTCCCCTGATGGTTTAATATACACGTGACATGTGACTAGGTGAACAGTATAAGTGAGGAGAGTGTGTTCCCCTGATGGTTTAATATACACGGGACATGTTACCAGGTAAACAGTATATGTGAGGAGAGTGTGTTCCCCTGATGGTTTAATATACACAGGGCATGTTACCAGGTGAACAGTATAAGTGAGGAGAGTCTGTTCCCCTGATTGTTTAATACACACGGGACATGTTACCAGGTGAACAGTATAAGTGAGAAGAATGTGTTCCCCTGTTTGTTTAATACACACGGGACATGTTACCATGTGAACAGTATAAGTGAGGAGAATGTGTTCCCCTGTTGGTTTAATACGCACGGGACATGTTACCAAGTGAACAGTATAAGTGAGGAGAATCTGTTCCCCTGATTGTTTAATACGCACGGGACATGTTACCAGGTGAACAGTATAAGTGAGGAGAATGTGTTCCCCTGATTGTTTAATACACACGGGACATGTTACCAGGTGAACAGTATAAGTGAGGAGAATGTGTTCCCCTGTTTGATTAATACACACGGGACATGTTTCCAGGTGAACAGTATAAGTGAGGAGAGTGTGATCCCCTGTTTGTTTAATACACACGGGACATGTTACCAGGTGAACAGTATAAGTGAGGAGAGTGTGTTCCCCTGATGGTTTAATAAACATGGGACATGTTACCAGGTGAACAGTATAAGTGAGGAGAGTGTGTTCCCCTGATGGTTTAATATACGAGGGAAATGTTACCAGTTGAACAGTATAAGTGAGGAGAGTGTGTTCCCCTGATTGTTTAATATACACGGGACATGTTACCAAGTGAACAGTATAAGTGAGGAGAGTGTGTTCCCCTGTTTGTTTAATACACACGGGACATGTTACCAGGTGAACAGTATAAGTGAGGAGAGTGTGTTCCCCTGATTGTTTAATATACACGGGACATGTTACCAAGTGAACAGTATAAGTGAGGTGAATGTGTTCCCCTGATTGTTTAATACACACGGGACATGTTACCAGATGAACAGTATAAGTGAGGAGAATGTGTTCCCCTGTTTGTTTAATACACACGGGACATGTTTCCAGGTGAACAGTATAAGTGAGGAGAGTGTGTTCCCCTGATTGTTTAATATACACGGGACATGTTAACAAGTGAACAGCATAAGTGAGGAGAGTGCGTTCCCCTGATTGTTTAATATACACGGGACATGTTACCAGGTGAACAGTCTAAGTGAGGAGAATGTGTTCCCCTGATTGTTTAATATACACGGGACATGTTACCAGGTGAACAGTATAAGTGAGGAGAATGTGTTCCCCTGATTGTTTAATACGCACGGGACATGTTACCAGGTGAACAGTATAAGTGAGGAGAATGTGTTCCCCTGATGGTTTAATATTCACGGGACATGTTACCAGGTGAACAGTATAAGTGAGGCGAGTGTGTTCCCCTGATGGTTTAATATACACGGGACATGTTACCAGGTAAACATTATATGTGAGGAGAGTGTGTTCCCCTGATGATTTAATATACAGAGGGCATGTTACCAGGTGAACAGTATAAGTGAGGAGATTGTGTTCCCCTGATGGTTTAATACACACAGGACATGTTACCAGGTGAACAGTATAAGTGAGGAGAGTGTGTTCCCCTGATGTTTTAATACACACAGGACATGTTACCCGGTGAACAGTATAAGTGAGGAGATTGTGTTCCACTGATTGTTTAATACTGACAGGACATGTCACCAGGGGAACAGTATAAGTGAGGAGAATGTGTTCCCCTGATGGTTTAATATACACGGGACATGTTACCAGGTGAACAGTATAAGTGAGGAGAATGTGTTCCCCTGATGGTTTAATATACAAGGGACATGTTACCAGGTGAACAGTATAAGTGAGGAGAATGTGTTCCCCTGATGGTTTAATATACACGGGACATGTTACCAGGTGAACAGTATAAGTGAGGAGAATGTGTTCCCCTGATGGTTTAATATACACGGGACATGTTACCAGGTGAACAGTATAAGTGAGGAGAGTGTGTTCCCCTGATGGTTTAATATACACGGGACATGTTACCAGATGAACAGTATAAGTGAGGCGAGTGTGTTCACCTGATGGTTTAATACGCACAGGACATGTCACCAAGTGAACTGTATAAGTGAGGAGAGTGTGTTCCCCTGATGGTTTAATGCACACAAGACATTTTACCAGGTGAACAGTGTAAGTGAGAAGAGTGTGTTCCCCTGATGGTTTAATATACACAGGACATGTTACCAGGTGAACAGTATAAGTGAGGAGAGTGTGTTCCCCTGATGGTTTAATATACACGGGACATGTTACCAGGTGAACAGTATAAGTGAGGAGAGTGTGTTCCCCAGATTGTTTAATATGCACGGGACATGTGACTAGGTGAACAGTATAAGTGAGGAGAGTGTGTTCCCCTGATGGTTTAATATACAAGGGACATGTTACCAGGTAAACAGTATAAGTGAGGAGAGTGTGTTCCCCTGATGGTTTAATATACACAGGGCATGTTACCAGGTGAACAGTATAAGTGAGGAGAGTCTGTTCCCCTGATTGTTTAATACACACGGGACATGTTACCAGGTGAACAGTATAAGTGAGAAGAATGTGTTCCCCTGTTTGTTTAATACACACGGGACATGTTACCATGTGAACAGTATAAGTGAGGAGAATGTGTTCCCCTGTTGGTTTAATACGCACGGGACATGTTACCAAGTGAACAGTATAAGTGAGGAGAATCTGTTCCCCTGATTGTTTAATACGCACGGGACATGTTACCAGGTGAACAGTATAAGTGAGGAGAATGTGTTCCCCTGATTGTTTAATACACACGGGACATGTTACCAGGTGAACAGTATAAGTGAGGAGAATGTGTTCCCCTGTTTGATTAATACACACGGGACATGTTTCCAGGTGAACAGTATAAGTGAGGAGAGTGTGTTCCCCTGTTTGTTTAATACACACGGGACATGTTACCAGGTGAACAGTATAAGTGAGGAGAATGTGTTCCCCTGATTGTTTAATACACACGGGACATGTTACCAGGTGAACAGTATAAGTGAGGAGAATGTGTTCCCCTGTTTGATTAATACACACGGGACATGTTTCCAGGTGAACAGTATAAGTGAGGAGAGTGTGTTCCCCTGTTTGTTTAATACACACGGGACATGTTACCAGGTGAACAGTATAAGTGAGGAGAGTGTGTTCCCCTGATTGTTTAATATACACGGGACATGTTACCAAGTGAACAGTATAAGTGAGGAGAGTGTGTTCCCCTGTTTGTTTAATACACACGGGACATGTTACCAGGTGAACAGTATAAGTGAGGAGAGTGTGTTCCCCTGATTGTTTAATATACACGGGACATTTTACCAAGTGAACAGTATAAGTGAGGTGAATGTGTTCCCCTGATTGTTTAATACACACGGGACATGTTAACAAGTGAACAGTCTAAGTGAGGAGAATGTGTTCCCCTGATTGTTTAATACGCACGGGACATGTTACCAGATGAACAGTATAAGTGAGGAGAGTGTGTTCCCCTGATTGTTTAATACACACGGGACATGTTACCAGATGAACAGTATAAGTGAGGAGAGTGTGTTCCCCTGATTGTTTAATACGCACGGGACATGTTACCAGGTGAACAGTATAAGTGAGGAGAATGTGTTCCCCTGATGGTTTAATATTCACGGGACATGTTACCAGGTGAACAGTATAAGTGAGGCGAGTGTGTTCCCCTGATGGTTTAATATACACGGGACATGTTACCAGGTAAACAGTATATGTGAGGAGAGTGTGTTCCCCTGATTGTTTAATATACACGGGACATGTTAACAAGTGAACAGCATAAGTGAGGAGAGTGCGTTCCCCTGATTGTTTAATATACACGGGACATGTTACCAGGTGAACAGTGTAAGTGAGGAGAATGTTTTCCCCTGATGGTTTAATATTCACGGGACATGTTACCAGGTGAACAGTATAAGTGAGGCGAGTGTGTTCCCCTGATGGTTTAATATACACGGGACATGTTACCAGGTAAACAGTATATGTGAGGAGAGTGTGTTCCCCTGATGATTTAATATACAGAGGGCATGTTACCAGGTGAACAGTATAAGTGAGTAGATTGTGTTCCCCTGATGGTTTAATACACACAGGACATGTTACCAGGTGAACAGTATAAGTGAGGAGAGTGTGTTCCCCTGATGTTTTAATACACACAGGACATGTTACCCGGTGAACAGTATAAGTGAGGAGATTGTGTTCCCCTGATTGTTTAATACTGACAGGACATGTCACCAGGGGAACAGTATAAGTGAGGAGAATGTGTTCCCCTGATGGTTTAATATACACGGGACATGTTACCAGGTGAACAGTCTAAGTGAGGAGAATGTGTTCCCCTGATTGTTTAATACGCACGGGACATGTTACCAGGTGAACAGTATAAGTGAGGAGAATGTTTTCCCCTGATGGTTTAATATTCACGGGACATGTTACCAGGTGAACAGTATAAGTGAGGCGAGTGTGTTCCCCTGATGGTTTAATATACACGGGACATGTTACCAGGTAAACAGTATATGTGAGGAGAGTGTGTTCCCCTGATGATTTAATATACAGAGGGCATGTTACCAGGTGAACAGTATAAGTGAGTAGATTGTGTTCCCCTGATGGTTTAATACACACAGGACATGTTACCAGGTGAACAGTATAAGTGAGGAGAGTGTGTTCCCCTGATGTTTTAATACACACAGGACATGTTACCCGGTGAACAGTATAAGTGAGGAGATTGTGTTCCCCTGATTGTTTAATACTGACAGGACATGTCACCAGGGGAACAGTATAAGTGAGGAGAATGTGTTCCCCTGATGGTTTAATATACACGGGACATGTTACCAGGTGAACAGTATAAGTGAGGAGAATGTGTTCCCCTGATGGTTTAATATACACGGGACATGTTACCAGGTGAACAGTATAAGTGAGGAGAATGTGTTCCCCTGATGGTTTAATATACACGGGACATGTTACCAGGTGAACAGTATAAGTGAGGAGAGTGTGTTCCCCTGATGGTTTAATATACACGGGACATGTTACCAGATGAACAGTATAAGTGAGGCGAGTGTGTTCACCTGATGGTTTAATACGCACGGGACATGTCACCAAGTGAACTGTATAAGTGAGGAGAGTGTGTTCCCCTGATGGTTTAATGCACACAAGAAATTTTACCAGGTGAACAGTGTTAGTGAGGAGAGTGTGTTCCCCTGATGGTTTAATATACACGGGATATGTTACCAGGTGAACAGTATAAGTGAGGAGAGTGTGTTCCCCTGATGGTTTAATATACATGGGACATGTTACCAGGTGAACAGTATAAGTGAGGAGAGTGTGTTCCCCAGATTGTTTAATATGCACGGGACATGTGACTAGGTGAACAGTATAAGTGAGGAGAGTGTGTTCCCCTGATGGTTTAATATACACAGGGCATGTTACCAGGTGAACAGTATAAGTGAGGAGAGTGTGTTCCCCTGATGGTTTAATATACACAGGGCATGTTACCAGGTGAACAGTATAAGTGAGGAGAGTGTGTTCCCCTGATTGTTTAATACACATGGGACATGTTACCAGGTGAACAGTATAAGTGAGGAGAGTGTGTTCCCCTGATTGTTTAATACGCACGGGACATGTTACCAGGTGAACAGTATAAGTGAGGAGAGTGTGTTCCCCTTATGGTTTAATACACACGGGACATGTTACCAGGTGAACAGTATAAGTGAGAATAGTGTGTTCCCCTGATTGTTTAATGCACACGGGACATGTTACCAGCTGAACAGTATAAGTGAGGAGAGTGTGTTCCCCTGATGGTTTCATATACACGGGACATGTTACCAGGTGAACAGTATAAGTGAGGAGAGTGTGTTCCCCTGATGGTTTAATATACACGGGACATGTCACCAGGTGAACAGTAGAAGTGAGCAGAATGTTTTCCCCTGATGGTTAAATATGCAAAGGACATGTTGCCAGGTGAACAGTATAAGTGAGGAGAGTGTGTTCCCCTGATGGTTTAATACTGACGGGATATGTTACCAGATGAACAGTATAAGTGAGGAGAGTGTATTCCCCTGATGGTTTAATGCACACAGGACATGTTACCAGGTGAACAGTATAAGTGAGGAGAGTGTGTTCCTCTGATGGTTTAATATACACGGGACATGTTGCCAGGTGAACAGTATAAGTGAGGAGAATGTGTTCCCCTGATGGTTTAATATACACGGGACATGTTACCAGGGGAACAGTATAAGTGAGGACAGTGTGTTCCCCTGATGGTTTAATATACACGGGACATGTTACCAGATGAACAGTATAAGTGAGGCGAGTGTGTTCACCTGATGGTTTAATACGCACGGGACATGTTACCAGGTGAACAGTATAAGTGAGGAGAGTGTGTTCCCCTGATGGTTTAATGCACACAAGACATTTTACCAGGTGAACAGTGTAAGTGAGGAGAGTGTGTTCCCCTGATGGTTTAATGCACACAGGACATGTTACCAGGTGAACAGTATAAGTGAGGAGAGTGTGTTCCCCTGATGGTTTAATGCACACAAGACATTTTACCAGGTGAACAGTGTAAGTGAGGAGAGTGTGTTCCCCTGATGGTTTAATATACGCGGGATATGTTACCAGGTGAACAGTATAAGTGAGGAGAGTGTGTTCCCCTGATGGTTTAATATACACGGGACATGTTACCAGGTGAACAATATAAGTCAGGAGAGTGTGTTCCCCAGATTGTTTAATATACACGGGACATGTGACTAGGTGAACAGTATAAGTGAGGAGAGTGTGTTCCCCTGATGATTTAATATACACGGGACATGTTACCAGGTAAACAGTATAAGTGAGGAGAGTGTGTTCCCCTGATGGTTTAATACACACGGGACATGTTATCAGGTGAACGGTATAAGTGAGGAGAGTGTGTTCCCCTGATTGTTTAATGCACACGGGACATGTTACCAGGTGAACAGTATATGTGAGGAGAGTGTATTCCCCTGATGTTTTAATATACACAGGACATGTTACCAGGTGAACAGTATAAGTGAGGAGAGTGTGTTCCCCTGATTGTTTAATACGCACGGGACATGTTACCAGGTGAACAGTAGAAGTGAGGAGAATGTGTTCCCCTGATTGTTTAATACGCACGGGACATGTTACCAGGTGAACAGTATAAGTGAGGAGAATGTGTTCCCCTGATTGTTTAATACACACGGGACATGTTACCAGGTGAACAGTATAAGTGAGGAGAATGTGTTCCCCTGTTTGTTTAATACACACGGGACATGTTTCCAGGTGAACAGTATAAGTGAGGAAAATGTGTTCCCCTGTTTGTTTAATACGCACGGGACATGTTACCAAGTGAACAGTATAAGTGAGGAGAATGTGTTCCCCTGATTGTTTAATACACACGGGACATGTTACCAGGTGAACAGTATAAGTGAGGAGAATGTGTTCCCCTGTTTGTTTAATACACACGGGACATGTTACCAGGTGAACAGTATAAGTGAGGAGAGTGCGTTCCCCTGATTGTTTAATACACACGGGACATGTTACCAGGTGAACAGTATAAGTGAGGAGAATGTGTTCCCCTGTTGGTTTAATACGGACGGGACATTTTACCAAGTGAACAGTATAAGAGAGGAGAATGTGTTCCCCTGATTGTTTAATACGCACGGGACATGTTACCAGGTGAACAGTATAAGTGAGGAGAGTGTGTTCCCCTGATTGTTTAATACACAAAGGACATGTTACCAGGTGAACAGTATAAGTGAGGAGAATGTGTTCCCCTGTTTGTTTAATACGCACGGGACATGTTACCAAGTGAACAGTATAAGTGAGGAGAATGTGTTCCCCTGATTGTTTAATACACACGGGACATGTTACCAGGTGAATAGTATAAGTGAGGAAAATGTGTTCCCCTGTTTGTTTAATACGCACGGGACATGTTACCAAGTGAACAGTATAAGTGAGGAGAATGTGTTCCCCTGATTGTTTAATACACAAAGGACATGTTACCAGGTGAACAGTATAAGTGAGGAGAATGTGTTCCCCTGTTTGTTTAATACGCACGGGACATGTTACCAAGTGAACAGTATAAGTGAGGAGAATGTGTTCCCCTGATTGTTTAATACACACGGGACATGTTACCAGGTGAACAGTATAAGTGAGGAGAATGTGTTCCCCTGTTTGTTTAATACACACGGGACATGTTACCAGGTGAACAGTATAAGTGAGGAGAGTGCGTTCCCCTGATTGTTTAATACACACGGGACATGTTACCAGGTGAACAGTATAAGTGAGGAGAATGTGTTCCCCTGTTGGTTTAATACGGACGGGACATTTTACCAAGTGAACAGTATAAGAGAGGAGAATGTGTTCCCCTGATTGTTTAATACGCACGGGACATGTTACCAGGTGAACAGTATAAGTGAGGAGAGTGTGTTCCCCTGATTGTTCAATACACACGGGACATGTTACCAGGTGAACAGTATAAGTGAGAAGAGTGTGTTCCCCTGATTGTTCAATACACACGGGACATGTCACCAAGTGAAATGTATAATTGAGGAGAGTGTGTTGCCCTGATGGTTTAATATACACGGTACATGTTACCAGGTGAACAGTATAAGTGAGGAGACTGTGTTCCCCTGATGGTTTAATATACACGGAACATGTGACCAGGTGAACAGTATAAGTGAGGAGAGTGTGTTCCCCTGATGGTTTAATATACACGGGACATGTTCCCAGGTGAACAGTATAAGTGAGGAGAGTGTGTTCCCCTTGTGGTTTAATACACACGGGACATGTTATCAGGTGAATAGTATAAGTGAGGAGAATGCGTTCCCCTGATTGTTTAATACACACGGGACATGTTACCAGGTGAACAGTATAAGTGAGGAGAGTGTGTTCCCCTGATTGTTTAATACACACGGGACATGTTACCAGGTGAACAGTATAAGTGAGGAGAATGCGTTCCCCTGATTGTTTAATACACACGGGACATGTTACCAGGTGAACAGTATAAGTGAGGAGAGTGTGTTCCCCTTGTGGTTTAATACACACGGGACATGTTATCAGGTGAACAGTATAAGGGAGGAGAGTGTGTTCCCCTGATTGTTTAATACACACGGGACATGTTACCAGCTGAACAGTATAAGTGAGGAGAGTGTGTTCCCCTGATGGTTTCATATACACGGGACATGTAACCAGGAGAACAGAATAAGTGAAGGGAGTGCTTTCCCCTGATGGTTTAATATTCACGGGACATGTTACCAGGTGAACAGTATAGGTGAGGACAGTGTGTTCCCCTGATTGTTCAATACACACGGGACATGTCACCAAGTGAAATGTATAATTGAGGAGAGTGTGTTCCCCTGATGGTTTAATATACACGGTACATGTTACCAGGTGAACAGTATAAGTGAGGAGAGTGTGTTCCCCTGATGGTTTAATATACACGGGACATGTTCCCAGGTGAACAGTATAAGTGAGGAGAGTGTGTTCCCCTTGTGGTTTAATACACACGGGACATGATATCAGGTGAACATTATAAGTGAGGAGAGTGTGTTCCCCTGATTGTTTAATACACACGGGACATGTTACCAGCTGAACAGTATAAGTGAGGAGAGTGTGTTCCCCTGATTGTTTAATGCACACGGGACATGTTACCAGCTGAACAGTATAAGTGAGGAGAGTGTGTTCCCCTGATGGTTTCATATACACGGGACATGTAACCAGGAGAACAGAATAAGTGAAGGGAGTGCTTTCCCCTGATGGTTTAATATTCACGGGACATGTTACCAGGTGAACAGTATAAGTGAGGAGAGTGTGTTCCCCTGATTGTTTAATATACACGGGACATGTTACCAGGTGAACAGTATAAGTGAGGAGAGTGTGTTCCCCTGATTGTTTAATACTCACGGGACATGTTACCAGCTGAACAGTATAAGTGAGGAGAGTGTGTTCCCCTGATGGTTTAACACGCACGGGACATGTTACCAGGTGAACAGTATAAGTGAGGAGAGTGTGTTCCCCTGATGGTTTAACACGCACGGGACATGTTACCAGGTGAACAGTATAAGTGAGGCGAGTGTGTTCACCTGATGGTTTAATTTACACGGGACATGTTACCAGGTGAACAGTATAAGTGAGGAGAATGTGTTCCCCTGATGGTTTAATATACACGGGACAGGTGACTAGGTGAACAGTATAAGTGAGGAGAGTGTGTTCCCCTGATGGTTTAATATACACGGGAAATGTTACCAGGTTAGCAGTATAAGTGAGGAGATTGTGTTCCCCTGATGTTTTAATGCACACGGGACATGTTATCAGGTGAATGGTATAAGTGAGGAGAGTGTGTTCCCCTGATTGTTTAATGCACACGGGACATGTTACCAGGTGAACAGCATAAGTGAGGAGAGTGTGTTCCCCTAATGTTTTAATATACACAGGACATGTTACCAGGTGAACAGTATAAGTGAGGAGAGTGCTTTCCCCTGATGGTTTAATATTCACGGGACATGTTTCCAAGTGAACAGTGTAAGTGAGGAGAGTGTGTTCTCCTGATGGTTTAATATACACGGGATATGTTACCAAGAGAAAAGTCTAAGTGAGGAGAGTGTGTTCCCCTGATGGTTTAATATTCACGGGACATGTTACCAGGTGAACTGTATAAGTGAGGAGAGTGTGTTCCCCTGATGGTTTAATACTGACGGGACATGTTACCAGATGAACAGTGTAAGTGAGGAGAGTGTGTTCCCCTGATGGTTTCATATACACGGGACATGTTACCAGGTGAACAGTATAAGTGAGGAGAGTCTGTTCCCATGATAGTTTAATATACACGGGACATGTCACCAGGTGAACAGTATAAGTGAGGAGAGTGTGTTCCCCTGATGGTTTAATATACACGGGACATGTTACCAGATGAACAGTATAAATGAGTCGAGTGTGTTCACCTGATGGTTTAATACGCACGGGACATGTTACCAGGTGAACTGTATAAGTCAGGAGAGTGTGTTCCCCTGATGGTTTAATGCACACAGGACATTTTACCAGGTGAACAGTGTAAGTGAGGAGAGTGTGTTCCCCAGATGGTTTAATATACACGGGATATGTTACCAGGTGAACAGTATAAGTGAGGAGATTGTGTTCCCCTGATGGTTTAATATACACGGGACATGTTACCAGGTGAACAGTATAAGTGAGGAGAATGTGTTCCCCTGATGGTTTAATATACACGGGACAGGTGACTCGGTGAACAGTATAAGTGAGGAGAGTGTGTTCCCCTGATGGTTTAATATACACGGGACATGTTACCAGGTGAACAGTATAAGTGAGGAGAGTGTGTTCCCCTGATGGTTTAATACGCACGGGACATGTTACCAGGAGAAAAGTCTAAGTGAGGAGAGTGCTTTCCCCTGATGGTTTAATATTCACGGGACATGTTTCCAAGTGAACAGTGTAAGTGAGGAGAGTGTGTTCCCCTGATGGTTTAATATACACGGGATATGTTACCAAGAGAAAAGTCTAAGTGAGGAGAGTGTGTTCCCCTGATGGTTTAATATTCACGGGACATGTTACCAGGTGAACAGTATAAGTGAGGAGAATGTGTTCCCCTGATGGTTTAATATACACGGGACAGGTGACTCGGTGAACAGTATAAGTGAGGAGAGTGTGTTCCCCTGATGGTTTAATATACACGGGACATTTCATCAAGTGAACAGTATAAGTGAGGAGAGAGTGTTCCACTGATGGTTTAATACTGACGGGACATGTTACCAGATGAACAGTATAAGGGAGGAGAGTGTGTTCCCCTGATGGTTTAATACGCACGGGACATGTTACCAGGAGAAAAGTCTAAGTGAGGAGAGTGCTTTCCCCTGATGGTTTAATATTCACGGGACATGTTTCCAAGTGAACAGTGTAAGTGAGGAGAGTGTGTTCTCCTGATGGTTTAATATTCACGGGACATGTTACCAGGTGAACTGTATAAGTGAGGAGAGTGTGTTCCCCTGATGGTTTAATACTGACGGGACATGTTACCAGATGAACAGTGTAAGTGAGGAGAGTGTGTTCCCCTGATGGTTTAATATGCACGGGACATGTTACCAGGTGAACAGTATAAGTGAGGAGAGTGTGTTGCCCTGATGGTTTAATACACACAGGATATGTTACCAGCTGAACAGTATAAGTGAGGAGAGAGTGTTCCCCTGATGGTTTAATATGCACGGGACATGTTACCAGGTGAACAGTATAAGTGAGGAGAGTGTGTTCCCCTGATGGTTTAATATACACAGGACATGTTACCAGGTGAACAGTAGAAGTGAGGAGAGTGTGTTCCCCTGATGGTTTAATATACACAGGACATCTTACCAGGTGAACAGTATAAGTGAGGAGAGTGTGTTCCCCATGTGGTTTAATATACACGGGACATGTTACCAAGTGAACAGTATAAGTGAGGAGAGTGTGTTCCCCTGATGGTTTAATATGCACGGGACATGTTACCAAGTGAACAGTATAAGTGAGGAGAATGTGTTCCCCTGATTGTTTAATACACACGGGACATGTTACCAAGTGAACAGTATAAGTGAGGAGAGTGAGTTCCCCTGATTGTTTAATATACACGGGACATGTTACCAGCTGAACAGTATAAGTGAGGAGAGTGTGTTCCCCTGATGGTTTCATATACACGGGACATGTAACCAGGAGAACAGAATAAGTGAAGGGAGTGCTTTCCCCTGATGGTTTAATATTTACGGGACATGTTACCAGGTGAACAGTGTAGGTGAGGACAGTGTGTTCCCCTGATTGTTCAATACACACGGGACATGTCACCAAGTGAAATGTATAATTGAGGAGAGTGTGTTCCCCTGATGGTTTAATATACACGGTACATGTTACCAGGTGAACAGTATAAGTGAGGAGAGTGTGTTCCCCTGATGGTTTAATATACACGGAACATGTTACCAGATGAATAGTATAAGTGAGGAGAGTGTGTTCCCCTGATGGTTTAATATACACGGGACATGTTCCCAGTTGAACAGTATAAGTGAGGAGAGTGTGTTCCCCTTGTGGTTTAATACACACGGGACATGATATCAGGTGAACATTATAAGTGAGGAGAGTGTGTTCCCCTGATTGTTTAATGCACACGGGACATGTTACCAGGTGAACAGTATAAGTGAGGAGAGTGTGTTCCCCTGATGGTTTAACACGCACGGGACATGTTACCAGGTGAACAGTATAAGTGAGGCGAGTGTGTTCACCTGATGGTTTAATGCACACAGGACATTTTACAAGGTGAACAGTGTAAGTGATGAGAGTGTGTTCCCCTGATGGTTTAATATGCACAGGATATGTTACCAGGTGAACAGTATAAGTGAGTAGAGTGTGTTCCCCTGATGGTTTAATTTACACGGGACATGTTACCAGGTGAACAGTATAAGTGAGGAGAATGTGTTCCCCTGATGGTTTAATATACACGGGACAGGTGACTAGGTGAACAGTATAAGTGAGGAGAGTGTGTTCCCCTGATGGTTTAATATACACGGGAAATGTTACCAGGTTAGCAGTATAAGTGAGGAGATTGTGTTCCCCTGATGTTTTAATGCACACGGGACATGTTATCAGGTGAATGGTATAAGTGAGGAGAGTGTGTTCCCCTGATTGTTTAATGCACACGGGACATGTTACCAGGTGAACAGCATAAGTGAGGAGAGTGTGTTCCCCTGATGTTTTAATATACACAGGACATGTTACCAGGTGAACAGTATAAGTGAGGAGATTGTATTCCCCCGATGATTTAATATACACAGAACATGATACCAGGTGGAAAGTATAAGTGAGGAGAGTGTGTTCCCCTGATGGTTTAATATATACGGGACATGTTCCCAGGTGAACAGTATAAGTGAGGAGAGTGTGTTCCCCTGATGGTTTAATATACACTGGGCATATTACCAGGTGAACAGTATAAGTGAGGAGAGTGTGTTCCCCTTATGGTTTAATACACACGGGACATGTTATCAGGTGAACAGTATAAGTGAGGAGAGTGTGTTTCCCTGATTGTTTAATGCACACGGGACATGTTACCAGCTGAACAGTATAAGTGAGGAGAGTGTGTTCCCCTGATTGTTTAATACACAAGGGACATGTTACCAGGTGAACAGTATAAGTGAGGAGAGTGTGTTCCCCTGATTGTTTAATACACAAGGGACATGTTACCAGGTGAACAGTATAAGTGAGGAGAGTGTGTTCCCCTGATTGTTTAATACACAAGGGACATGTTACCAGTTGAACAGTATAAGTGAGGAGAATGTGTTCCCCTGATGGTTTCATATACACGGGACATGTTACCAGGAGAACAGTAGAAGTGAGGAGAGTGTGTTCCCCTGATTCTTTAATACACACGGGACATGTCACCAGGTGAACAGTATAAGTGAGGAGAGTGTGTTCCCCTGATTGTTTAATACTCACGGGACATGTTGCCAGGAGAACAGTATAAGTGAGGAGATTGTGTTCCCCTGATGGTTTAACATGCACGGGACATGTTACCAGGTGAACAGTATAAGTGAGGAGAGTGTGTTCCCCTGATGGTTTAATATACACAGGACATGATACCAGGTGAACAGTATAAGTGAGGAGAGTGAATTCCCCTGATTGTTTAATACACACAGGACATGTCACCATGTGAACAGTATAAGTGAGGAGAGTGTGTTCCCCTGATGGGTTAATATTCACTGGACATGTTACCAGATGAACAGTCTAAGTGAGGAAAGTGTGTTCCCCTGATGATTTAATGCACACAGGACATGTTAGCAGGTGAACAGTATAAGTGAGCAGAGAGTGTTCCCCTGATGGTTTAATACACACAGGACATGTTACCAGGTTAACAGTATAAGTGAGGAGATTGCTTTCCCCTGATGGTTTAATATTCACGGGACATGTTACCAGGTGAACAGTGTAAGTGAGGAGAGTGTGTTCCCCTGATTGTTTAATACTCACGGGACATGTTACCAGGTGAACAGTATATGTGAGGAGAGTGTGTTCCCCTGATGGTTTAATATACACGGGACATGTTACCAGGTGAACAGTATAAGTGAGGAGAATGTGTTCCCCTGATGGTTTAATATATACGGGACATGTTACCAGGTGAACAGTATAAGTGAGGAGAATGTGTTCCCCTGATGGTTTAATATACACGGGACATGTTACCAGGTGAACAGTATTAGTGAGGAGAGTGTGTTCCCCTGATGGTTTAATATACACGGGACATGTTACCAGATGAACAGTATAAGTGAGGCGAGTGTGTTCACCTGATGATTTAATACGCACGGGACATGTCACCAAGTGAACTGTTTAAGTGAGGAGAGTGTGTTCCCCTGATGGTTTAATGCACACAAGACATTTTACCAGGTGAACAGTGTAAGTGAGGAGAGTGTGTTCCCCTGATGGTTTAATATACACGGGATATGTTACCAGGTGAACAGTATAAGTGAGGAGAGTGTGTTCCCCTGATGGTTTAATATACACGGGACATGTTACCAGGTGAACAGTATAAGTGAGGAGAGTGTGTTCCCCAGATTGTTTAATATGCACGGGACATGTGACTAGGTGAACAGTATAAGTGAGGAGAGTGTGTTCCCCTGATGGTTTAATATACAAGGGACATGTTACAAGGTAAACAGTATAAGTGAGGAGAGTGTGTTCCCCTGATGGTTTAATATACACAGGTCATGTTACCAGGTGAACAGTATAAGTGAGGAGATTGTGTTCCCCTGATGGTGTAATACACACGGGACATGTTATCATTTGAACGGTATAAGTGAGGAGAATGTGTTCCCCTGATTGTTTAATACACACGGGACATGTTGCCAAGTGAACAGTATAAGTGAGGAGAATGTGTTCCCCTGATTGTTTAATACGCACGGGACATGTTACCAGGTGAACATTATAAGTGAGGAGAATGTGTTCCCCTGTTTGTTTAATACACACGGGACATGTTTCCAGGTGAACAGTATAAGTGAGGAGAGTGCGTTCCTCTGATTGTTTAATACACACGGGACATGTTACCAGGTGAACAGTATAAGTGAGGAGAATGTGTTCCCCTGTTGGTTTAATACGCACGGGACATTTTACCAGGTGAACAGTATAAGTGAGGAGAATGTGTTCCCCTGTTGGTTTAATACGCACGGGACATGTTTCCAGGTGAACAGTATAAGTGAGGAGAGTGTGTTCCCCTGATTGTTTAATACGCACTGGACATGTTACCAAATGAACATTTTAAGTGAGGAGAGTGTGTTCCCCTGTTGGTTTAATACGCACGGGACATGTTTCCAGGTGAACAGTATAAGTGAGGAGAGTGCGTTCCCCTGATTGTTTAATACGCACGGGACATTTTACCAGGTGAACAGTATAAGTGAGGAGAGGGCGTTCCCCTGATTGTTTAATACACACGGGACATGTTACCAGGTGAACAGTATAAGTGAGGAGAATGTGTTCCCCTGTTGGTTTAATACGCACGGGACATTTTACCAGGTGAACAGTATAAGTGAGGAGAATGTGTTCCCCTGTTGGTTTAATACGCACGGGACATTTTACCAAGTGAACAGTATAAGTGAGGAGAGTGTTTTCCCCTGATTGTTTAATACGCACGGGACATGTTACCAGGTGAACAGTATAAGTGAGGAGAGTGTGTTCCCCTGATTGTTCAATAGTCATGGGACATCTTACCAGGTGAACAGTATAAGTGAGGCGAGTGTGTTCCCCTGATGGTTTAATATACACGTGACATGTGACTAGGTGAACAGTATAAGTGAGGAGAGTGTGTTCCCCTGATGGTTTAATATACACGGGACATGTTACCAGGTAAACAGTATATGTGAGGAGAGTGTGTTCCCCTGATGGTTTAATATACAGAGGACATGTTACCAGGTGAACAGTATAAGTGAGGAGAGTGTGTTCCCCTGATTGTTTAATACTGACAGGACATGTCACCAGGGGAACAGTATAAGTGAGGAGAATGTGTTCCCCTGATTGTTTAATACACACAGGACATGTTACCAGGTGAACAGTATAAGTGAGGAGATTGTGTTCCCCTGATGGTTTAATACACACAGGACATGTTACCAGGTGAACAGTATAAGTGAGGAGAATGTGTTCCCCTGATTGTTTAATACACACGGGACATGTTACCAGGTGAACAGTATAAGTGAGAAGAATGAGTTCCCCTGTTTGTTTAATACACACGGGACATGTTACCAGGTAAACAGTATATGTGAGGAGAGTGTGTTCCCCTGATGGTTTAATATACACTTTACATGTTACCAGGTGAACAGTATAAGTGAGGAGAGTGTGTTCCCCTGATGGTTTAATATACACGAAACATGTTACCAGGTGAACAGTATAAGTGAGGAGAGTGTGTTCCCCTGATGGTTTAATATACACGTTACATGTTACCAGGTGAACAGTATAAGTGAGGAGAATGTGTTCCCCTGTTTGTTTAATACACACGGGACATGTTTCCAGGTGAACAGTATAAGTGAGGAGAGTGTGTTCCCCTGATGGTTTAATATACACTTTACATGTTACCAGGTGAACAGTATAAGTGAGGAGAGTGTGTTCCCCTGATGGTTTAATATACACGAAACATGTTACCAGGTGAACAGTATAAGTGAGGAGAGTGTGTTCCCCTGATGGTTTAATATACACGTTACATGTTACCAGGTGAACAGTATAAGTGAGGAGAATGTGTTCCCCTGTTTGTTTAATACACACGGGACATGTTTCCAGATGAACAGTATAAGTGAGGAGAATGTGTTCCCCTGTTTGTTTAATACGCACGGGACATGTTACCAAGTGAACAGTATAAGTGAGGAGAATGTGTTCCCCTGTTTGTTTAATACGCACGGGACATGTTACCAAGTGAACAGTATAAGTGAGGAGAGTGAGTTCCCCTGATTGTTTAATACACACTGGAAATGTTACCAGGTGAACAGTATAAGTGAGGAGAATGTGTTCCCCTGTTGGTTTAATACGGACGGGACATTTTACCAAGTGAACAGTATAAGTGAGGAGAATGTGTTCCCCTGATTGTTTAATACGCATGGGACATGTTACCAGGTGAACAGTATAGGTGAGGACTGTGTGTTCCCCTGATTGTTCAATACACACGGGACATGTTACCAGGTGAACAGTATAAGTGAGAAGAGTGTGTTCCCCTGATTGTTCAATACAAACGGGACATGTCACCAAGTGAAATGTATAATTGAGGAGAGTGTGTTCCCCTGATGGTTTAATATACACGGGACATGTTCCCAGGTGAACAGTATAAGTGAGGAGAGTGTGATCCCCTTGTGGTTTAATACACACGGGACATGTTATCAGGTGAACAGTATAAGTGAGGAGAGTGTGTTCCCCTGATGGTTTCATATACACGGGACATGTAACCAGGACAACAGAATAAGTGAAGGGAGTGCTTTCCCCTGATGGTTTAATATTCACGGGACATGTTACCAGTTGAACAGTATAATTGAGGAGAGTGTGTTCCCCTGATGGTTTAATATACACGGGACATGTTACCAGGTGAACAGTATAAGTGAGGAGAGTGTGTTCCCCTGATTGTTTAATACTCACGGGACATGTTACCAGCTGAACAGTATAAGTGAGGAGAGTGTGTTCCCCTGATGGTTTAATATACACGGTACATGTTACCAGGTGAACAGTATAAGTGAGGAGAGTGTGTTCCCCTGATGGTTTAATATACACGGTACATGTTACCAGGTGAACAGTATAAGTGAGGAGAGTTTGTTCCCCTGATTGTTTAATACTCACGGGACATGTTACCAGCTGAACAGTATAAGTGAGGAGAGTGTGTTCCCCTGATGGTTTAATATACACGGGACATGTTCCCAGGTGAACAGTATAAGTGAGGAGAGTGTGATCCCCTTGTGGTTTAATACACACGGGACATGTTATCAGGTGAACAGTATAAGTGAGGAGAGTGTGTTCCCCTGATGGTTTCATATACACGGGACATGTAACCAGGACAACAGAATAAGTGAAGGGAGTGCTTTCCCCTGATGGTTTAATATTCACAGGACATGTTACCAGTTGAACAGTATAATTGAGGAGAGTGTGTTCCCCTGATGGTTTAACACGCACGGGACATGTTACCAGGTGAACAGGATAAGTGAGGAGAGTGTGTTCCCCTGATTGTTCAATACAAACGGGACATGTCACCAAGTGAAATGTATAATTGAGGAGAGTGTGTTCCCCTGATGGTTTAATATACACGGGACATGTTACCAGGTGAACAGTATAAGTGAGGAGAGTGTTTTCCCCTGATGGTTTAATATACACGGAACATGTTACCAGGTGAACAGTATAAGTGAGGAGAGTGTGTTCCCCTGATGGTTTAACACGCACGGGACATGTTACCAGGTGAACAGTATAAGTGAGGCGAGTGTGTTCACCTGATGGTTTAATACGCACGGGACATGTCACCAAGTGAACTGTATAAGTCAGGAGAGTGTGTTCCCCTGATGGTTTAATGCACACAGGACATTTTACCAGGTGAACAGTGTAAGTGATGAGAGTGTGTTCCCCTGATGGTTTAATATGCACAGGATATGTTACCAGGTGAACAGTATAAGTGAGGAGAGTGTGTTCCCCTGATGGTTTAATTTACACGGGACATGTTACCAGGTGAACAGTATAAGTGAGGAGAATGTGTTTCCCTGATGGTTTAATATACACGGGACAGGTGACTAGGTGAACATTATAAGTGAGGAGAGTGTGTTCCCCTGATGGTTTAATATACACGGGACATGTTACCAGGTTAGCAGTATAAGTGAGGAGAGTGTGTTCCCCTGATGGTTTAATACACACGGAAAATGTTACCAGGTGAACAGTATAAGTGAGGAGAATGTGTTCCCCTGATGGTTTAATATACACGGGACATGTTTCCAGGTAAACAGTATAAGTGAGGAGAGTGTGTTCCCCTGATGGTTTAATATACACAGGGCATGTTACCAGGTGAACAGTATAAGTGAGGAGATTGTGTTCCCCTGATGGTTTAATACACACAGGACATGTTTCCAGGTGAACAGTATAAGTGAGGAGAGTGTGTTCCCCTGATGGTTTAATATACACGGGACATGTTCCCAGGTGAACAGTATAAGTGAGGAGAGTGTGTTCCCCTGATGGTTTAATATACACGGGACATGTTCCCAGGTGAACAGTATAAGTGAGGAGAGTGTGTTCCCCTTATGGTTTAATACACACGGGACATGTTCCCAGGTGAACAGTATAAGTGAGGAGAGTGTGTTCCCCTTATGGTTTAATACACACGGGACATGTTATCAGGTGAACAGTATAAGTGAGGAGAGTGTGTTCCCCTGATGGTTTAATATACACGGGACATGTTCCCAGGTGAACAGTATAAGTGAGGAGAGTGTGTTCCCCTGATGGTTTAATATACACGGGACATGTTCCCAGGTGAACAGTATAAGTGAGGAGAGTGTGTTCCCCTTATGGTTTAATACACACGGGACATGTTACCAGGTGAACAGTATAAGTGAGGAGAGTGTGTTTCCCTGATGGTTTAATACACACGGGACATGTTACCAGGTGAACAGTATAAGTGAGGAGAGTGTTTTCCCCTGATTGATTAATATACCCGGGACATGGCACCAGGTGAACAGTATAAGTGAGGAGAGTGTGTTCCCCTGATGGTTTAATCTACACAGGACATGTTACCAGGTGAACAGTAGAAGTGAGGAGAGTGTGTTCCCATGATTGTTTAATACACACGGGACATGTCACCAGGTGAACAGTATAAGTGAGGAGAGTGTGTTCCCCTGATGGTTTAATACTGACGGGACATGTTACCAGATGTACAGTATCAGTGAGGAGAGTGTGTTCCCCTGATTGTTTAATACACAGGGGACTTGTCACCAGGTGAACAGTATAAGTGAGGAGAGTGTGTTCCCCTGATGGTTTAATGCACACAGGACATGTTACCAGGTGAACAGTATAAGTGAGGAGAGTGTGTTCCCCTGATGGTTTAATATACACGGGACATGTTACCAGATAAACAGTATAAATGAGTCGAGTGTGTTCACCTGATGGTTTAATACGCACGGGACATGTTACCAGGTGAACTGTATAAGTCAGGAGAGTGTGTTCCCCTGATGGTTTAATGCACACAGGACATTTTACCAGGTGAACAGTGTAAGTGAGGAGAGTGTGTTCCCCAGATGGTTTAATATACACGGGATATGTTACCAGGTGAACAGTATAAGTGAGGAGATTGTGTTCCCCTGATGGTTTAATATACACGGGACATGTTACCAGGTGAACAGTATAAGTGAGGAGAATGTGTTCCCCTGATGGTTTAATATACACAGGACATGTTACCAGGTGAACAGTATAAGTGAGGAGAATGTGTTCCCCTGATGGTTTAATATACACGGGACAGGTGACTCGGTGAACAGTATAAGTGAGGAGAGTGTGTTCCCCTGATGGTTTAATATACACGGGACATTTCATCTAGTGACCAGTATAAGTGAGGAGAGTGTGTTCCCCTGATGGTTTAACACGCACGGGACATGTTACCAGGTGAACAGTATAAGTGAGGAGAGTGTGTTCCCTGATTGTTTAATACGCACGGGACATGTTACCAGGAGAAAAGTCTAAGTGAGGAGAGTGCTTTCCCCTGATGGTTTAATATTCACGGGACATGTTTCCAAGTGAACAGTGTAAGTGAGGAGAGTGTGTTCTCCTGATGGTTTAATATACACGGGATATGTTACCAAGAGATAAGTCTAAGTGAGGAGAGTGTGTTCCCCTGATGGTTTAATATTCACGGGACATGTTACCAGGTGAACTGTATAAGTGAGGAGAGTGTGTTCCCCTGATGGTTTAATACTGACGGGACATGTTACCAGATGAACAGTGTAAGTGAGGAGAGTGTGTTCCCCTGATGGTTTAATACACACAGGATATGTTACCAGCTGAACAGTAGAAGTGAGGAGAGACTGTTCCCCTGATGGTTTAATATGCACGGGACATGTTACCAGGTGAGCAGTATAAGTGAGGAGAGTGTGTTCCCCTGATGGTTTAATACACACGGGACATGTCACCAGGTGAACAGGATAAGTGAGTAGAATGTGTTCCCCTGATGGTTTAATATTCACTGGACATGTTACCAGATGAACAGTATAAGTGAGGAGAGTGTGTTCCCCTGATGCTTTAATATGCACGGGACATGTCACCAGGTGAACAGGATAAGTGAGTAGAATGTGTTCCCCTGATGGTTTAATATTCACTGGACATGTTACGAGATGAACAGTATAAATGAGGAGAGTGTGTTCCCCTGATTGTTTAATACATACAGGACATGTTACCAGGTGAACAGTATAAGTGAGGAGAATGTGTTCCCCTGATGGTTTAATATTCACTGGACATGTTACCAGGTGAACAGTATAAGTGAGGAGAGTGTGTTCCCTTGTTGGTTTAATATTCACAGGAAATGTTACCAGGTGAACAGTATAAGTGAGGAGAATGTGTTCCCCTGATGGTTTAATATTCACTGGACATGTTACCAGGTGAACAGTATAAGTGAGGAGAGTCTGTTCCCCTGATGGTTTCATATACACGGGACATGTTACCAGGTGAATAGTATAAGTGAGGAGAGTGTGTTCCCCTGATGGTTTAATATACACGGGACATGTTATCAGGTGAACAGTATAAGTGAGGATAGTGTGTTCCCCTGATTGTTTAATGCACACGGGACATGTTACCAACTGAACAGTATAAGTGAGGAGAGTGTGTTCCCCTGATGGTTTCATATACACGGGACATGTTACCAGGTGAACAGTATAAGTGAGGAGAGTGTGTTCCCCTGATGGTTTAATATACACGGGACATGTCACCAGGTGAACAGTAGAAGTGAGCAGAATGTTTTCCCCTGATGGTTAAATATGCAAAGGACATGTTACCAGGTGAACAGTATAAGTGAGGAGAGTGTGTTCCCCTGATGGTTTAATACTGACGGGACATGTTACCAGATGAACAGTATAAGTGAGGAGAGTGTGTTCCCCTGATGGTTTAATGCACACAGGACATGTTACCAGGTGAACAGTATAAGTGAGGAGAGTGTGTTCCCCTGATGGTTTAATATACACGGGACATGTTACCAGGTGAACAGTATAAGTGAGGAGAATGTGTTCCCCTGATGGTTTAATATACACGGGACATGTTTCCAGGGGAACAGTATAAGTGAGGACAGTGTGTTCCCCTGATGGTTTAATATACACGGGACATGTTACCAGATGAACAGTATAAGTGAGGAGAGTGTGTTCCCCTGATGGTTTAATACGCACGGGACATGTTACCAGGTGAACAGTATAAGTGAGGAGAGTGTGTTCCCCTGTTTGTTTAATACGCACGGGACATGTTACCAAATGAACAGTATAAGTGAGGAGAGTGCGTTCCCCTGATTGTTTAATGCACACGGGACATGTTTCCAGGTGAACAGTATAAGTGAGGAAAATGTGTTCCCCTGTTTGTTTAATACGCACGGGACATGTTACCAAGTGAAAAGTATAAGTGAGGAGAATGTGTTCCCCTGATTGTTTAATACACACGGGACATGTTACCAGGTGAACAGTATAAGTGAGGAGAATGTGTTCCCCTGTTTGTTTAATACGCACGGGACATGTTACCAAGTGAACAGTATAAGTGAGGAGAGTGCGTTCCCCTGATTGTTTAATACACACGGGACATGTTACCAGGTGAACAGTATAAGTGAGGAGAATGTGTTCCCCTGTTGGTTTAATACGGACGGGACATTTTACCAAGTGAACAGTATAAGTGAGGAGAGTGTGTTCCCCTGATTGTTTAATATACACGGGACATGTTACCAGGTGAACAGTATAAGTGAGAAGAGTGTGTTCCCCTGATTGTTCAATACACACGGGACATGTCACCAAGGGAAATGTATAATTGAGGAGAGTGTGTTGCCGTGATGGTTTAATATACACGATACATGTTACCAGGTGAACAGTATAAGTGAGGAGAGTGTGTTCCCCTGATGGTTTAATATACACGGAACATGTTACCAGGTGAACAGTATAAGTGAGGAGAGTGTGTTCCCCTGATGGTTTAATATACACGGGACATGTTCCCAGGTGAACAGTATAAGTGAGGAGAGTGTGTTCCCCTTGTGGTTTAATACACACGGGACATGTTATCAGGTGAACAGTATAAGGGAGGAGAGTGTGTTCCCCTGATTGTTTAATATACACAGGACATGTTACCAGGTGAATAGTATAAGTGAGGAGATGTGTTTCCCTGATTGTTTAATACGCACGGGACATGTTACCAGGTGAACAGTATAAGTGAGGAGAGTGTGTTTCCCTGATTGTTCAATACACACGGGGCATGTTACCAGGTGAACAGTATAAGTGAGAAGAGTGTGTTCCCCTGATTGTTCAATACACACGGGACATGTCACCAAGTGAAATGTATAATTGAGGAGAGTGTGTTGCCCTGATGGTTTAATATACACGATACATGTTACCAGGTGAACAGTATAAGTGAGGAGAGTGTGTTTCCCTGATTGTTTAATACGCACGGGACATGTTACCAAGTGAACAGTATAAGTGAGGAGAATGTGTTCCCCTGATTGTTTAATGCACACGGGACATGTTACCAGGTGAACAGTATAAGTGAGGAGAATGTGTTCCCCTGATTGTTTAATGCACACGGGACATGTTACCAGGTGAACAGTATAAGTGAGGAGAATGTGTTCCCCTGTTTGTTTAATACACACGGGACATGTTTCCAGGTGAACAGTATAAGTGAGGAGAATGTGTTCCCCTGTTTGTTTAATACGCACGGGACATGTGACCAGGTGAACAGTATAAGTGAGGTGAGTGTGTTGCCCTGATGGTTTAATATACACGATACATGTTACCAGGTGAACAGTATAAGTGAGGAGAGTGTGTTCCCCTGATGGTTTAATATACACGGAACATGTTACCAGGTGAACAGTATAAGTGAGGAGAGTGTGTTCCCCTGATGGTTTAATATACACGGGACATGTTCCCAGGTGAACAGTATAAGTGAGGAGAGTGTGTTCCCCTTGTGGTTTAATACACACGGGACATGTTATCAGGTGAACAGTATAAGGGAGGAGAGTGTGTTCCCCTGATTGTTTAATATACACAGGACATGTTACCAGGTGAATAGTATAAGTGAGGAGAGTGTGTTTCCCTGATTGTTTAATACGCACGGGACATGTTACCAAGTGAACAGTATAAGTGAGGAGAATGTGTTCCCCTGATTGTTTAATGCACACGGGACATGTTACCAGGTGAACAGTATAAGTGAGGAGAATGTGTTCCCCTGATTGTTTAATGCACACGGGACATGTTACCAGGTGAACAGTATAAGTGAGGAGAATGTGTTCCCCTGTTTGTTTAATACACACGGGACATGTTTCCAGGTGAACAGTATAAGTGAGGAGAGTGAGTTCCCCTGATTGTTTAATACGCACGGGACATGTTACCAAGTGAACAGTATAAGTGAGGAGAGTGAGTTCCCCTGATTGTTTAATACACACGGGACATGTTACCAAGTGAACAGTATAAGTGAGGAGAGTGAGTTCCCCTGATTGTTTAATACGCACGGGACATGTTACCAGGTGAACAGTATAAGTGAGGAGAGTGTGTTCCCCTGATTGTTCAATACACACGGGACACGTCACCAAGTGAAATGTATAATTGAGGAGAGTGTGTTCCCCTGATGGTTTAATATACACGGTACATGTTACCAGGTGAACAGTATAAGTGAGGAGAGTGTGTTCCCCTGATGGTTTAATATACACGGAACATGTTACCAGATGAATAGTATAAGTGAGGAGAGTGTGTTCCCCTGATGGTTTAATATACACGGGACATGTTCCCAGGTGAACAGTATAAGTGAGGAGAGTGTGTTCCCCTTGTGGTTTAATACACACGGGGCATGTTATCAGGTGAACAGTATAAGTGAGGAGAGTGTGTTCCCCTGATTGTTTAATGCACACGGGACATGTTACCAGCTGAACAGTATAAGTGAGGAGAGTGTGTTCCCCTGATGGTTTCATATACACGGGACATGTAACCAGGAGAACAGAATAAGTGAAGGGAGTGCTTTCCCCTGATGGTTTAATATTCACGGGACATGTTACCAGTTGAACAGTATAATTGAGAAGAGTGTGTTCCCCTGATGGTTTAATATACACGGGACATGTTACCAGGTGAACAGTATAAGTGAGGAGAGTGTGTTCCCCTAATTGTTTAATACGCACGGGACATGTTTCCAGGTGAACAGTAGAAGTGAGGAGAATGTGTTCCCCTGATTGTTTAATACGCACGGGACATATTACCAAGTGAACAGTATAAGTGAGGAGAATGTGTTCCCCTGATTGTTTAATACACACGGGACATGTTTCCAGGTGAACAGTAAAAGTGAGGAAAATGTGTTCCCCTGTTTGTTTAATACACACGGGACATGTTACCAGGTGAACAGTATAGGTTAGGACAGTGTGTTCCCCTGATTGTTTAATACACACGGGACATGTTACCAGGTGAACAGTATAAGTGAGGAAAATGTGTTCCCCTGATTGTTTAATACGCACGGGACATGTTACCAGGTGAACAGTATAGGTTAGGACAGTGTGTTCCCCTGATTGTTCAATACACACGGGACATGTTACCAGGTGAACAGTATAAGTGAGAAGAGTGTGTTCCCCTGATTGTTCTATACACACGGGACATGTTACCAGGTGAACAGTATATTTGAGGAGAGTGTGTTCCCCTGATGGTTTAATATACACGGAACATGTTACCAGATGAATAGTATAAGTGAGGAGAGTGTGTTCCCCTGATGGTTTAATATACACGGGACATGTTCCCAGGTGAACAGTATAAGTGAGGAGAGTGTGTTCCCCTGATTGTTTAATGCACACGGGACATGTTACCAGGTGAACAGTATAAGTGAGGAGAGTGTGTTCCCCTGATGGTTTCATATACACGGGACATGTAACCAGGAGAACAGAATAAGTCAAGGGAGTGCTTTCCCCTGATGGTTTAATATTCACGGGACATGTTACCAGTTGAACAGTATAATTGAGGAGAGTGTGTTCCCCTGATGTTTTAATATACACGGGACATGTTACCAGGTGAACAGTATAAGTGAGGAGAGTGTGTTCCCCTGATTGTTTAATACTCACGGGACATGTTACCATCTGAACAGTATAAGTGAGGAGAGTGTCTTCCCCTGATGGTTTAACACGCACGGGACATGTTACCAGTTGAACAGAATAAGTGAGGAGTGTGTTTTCCGCTGATGGTTTAATATACACGGAACATGTTACCAGGTGAACAGTATAAGTGAGGAGAGTGTGTTCCCCTGATGGTTTAACACGCACGGGACATGTTACCAGGTGAACAGTATAAGTGAGGCGAGTGTGTTCACCTGATGGTTTAATACGCACGGGACATGTCACCAAGTGAACTGTATAAGTCAGGAGAGTGTGTTCCCCTGATGGTTTAATGCACACAGGACATTTTACCAGGTGAACAGTGTAAGTGATGAGAGTGTGTTCCCCTGATGGTTTAATATGCACAGGATATGTTACCAGGTGAACAGTATAAGTGAGGAGAGTGTGTTCCCCTGATGGTTTAATTTACACGGGACATGTTACCAGGTGAACAGTATAAGTGAGGAGAATGTGTTCCCCTGATGGTTTAATATACACGGGACAGGTGACTAGGTGAACAGTATAAGTGAGGAGAGTGTGTTCCCCTGATGGTTTAATATACACGGGACATGTTACCAGGTTAGCAGTATAAGTGAGGAGAGTGTGTTCCCCTGATGGTTTAATATACACAGGGCATGTTACCAGGTGAACAGTATAAGTGAGGAGATTGTGTTCCCCTGATGTTTTAATACACACGGGACATGTTATCAGGTGAATGGTATAAGTGAGGAGAGTGTGTTCCCCTGATTGTTTAATGCACACGGGACATGTTACCAGGTGAACAGCATAAGTGAGGAGAGTGTGTTCCCCTGATGTTTTAATATACACAGGACATGTTACCAGGTGAACAGTATAAGTGAGGAGAATGTGTTCCCCTGATGGTTTAATATACACGGGACATGTTTCCAGGTAAACAGTATAAGTGAGGAGAGTGTGTTCCCCTGATGGTTTAATATACTCAGGGCATGTTACCAGGTGAACAGTATAAGTGAGGAGAGTGTGTTCCCCTTGTGGTTTAATACACACGGGACATGTTATCAGGTGAACAGTATAAGGGAGGAGAGTGTGTTCCCCTGATTGTTTAATATACACAGGACATGTTACCAGGTGAATAGTATAAGTGAGGAGAGTGTGTTTCCCTGATTGTTTAATACGCACGGGACATGTTACCAAGTGAACAGTATAAGTGAGGAGAATGTGTTTCCCTGATTGTTTAATGCACACGGGACATGTTACCAGGTGAACAGCATAAGTGAGGAGAATGTGTTCCCCTGATTGTTTAATGCACACGGGACATGTTACCAGGTGAACAGTATAAGTGAGGAGAATGTGTTCCCCTGTTTGTTTAATACACACGGGACATGTTTCCAGGTGAACAGTATAAGTGAGGAGAATGTGTTCCCCTGTTTGTTTAATACGCACGGGACATGTTACCAAGTGAACAGTATAAGTGAGGAGAATGTGTTCCCCTGATTGTTTAATACACACGGGACATGTTACCAGGTGAACAGTATAAGTGAGGAGAATGTCTTCCCCTGTTTGTTTAATACACACGGGACATGTTACCAAGTGAACAGTATAAGTGAGGAGAGTGAGTTCCCCTGATTGTTTAATACGCACGGGACATGTTACCAGGTGAACAGTATAAGTGAGGAGAATGTGTTCCCCTGTTGGTTTAATACGGACGGGACATTTTACCAAGTGAACAGTATAAGTGAGGAGAGTGTGTTCCCCTGATTGTTTAATGCACACGGGACATTTCACCAAGTGAAATGTATAATTGAGGAGAGTGTGTTCCCCTGATGGTTTAATATACACGGTACATGTTACCAGCTGAACAGTATAAGTGAGGAGAGTGTGTTCCCCTGATTGTTTAATGCACACGGGACATGTTACCAGCTGAACAGTATAAGTGAGGAGAGACTCTTCTCCTGATGGTTTAATATGCACGGGACATGTTACCAGGTGAACAGTATAAGTGAGGAGAGTGTGTTCCCCTGATGGTTTAATACACACGGGACATGTCACCAGGTGAACAGGATAAGTGAGTAGAATGTGTTCCCCTGATGGTTTAATATTCACTGGACATGTTACCAGATGAACAGTATAAGTGAGGAGAGTGTGTTCCCCTGATGCTTTAATATGCACGGGACATGTCACCAGGTGAACAGGATAAGTGAGTAGAATGTGTTCCCCTGATGGTTTAATATTCACTGGACATGTTACCAGGTGAACAGTATAAGTGAGGAGAGTGTGTTCCCCTGATGGTTTAATATGCAGGGGACATGTTACCAGATGAACAGTATAAGTGATGATAGTGTGTTCCCCTGATGGTTTAATATTCACTGGACATGTTACCAGATGAACAGTATAAGTGAGGAGAATGTGTTCCACTGATGGTTTAATATTCACTGGACATGTTACCAGGTGAACAGTATAAGTGAGGAGAGTGTGTTCCCCTGATGGTTTAATATTCACTGGACATGTTACCAGGTGAACAGTATAAGAAAGGAGAATGTGTTCCACTGATGGTTTAATATTCACTGGACATGTTACCAGACGAACAGTATAAGTGATGAGAGTGTGTTCCCCTGATGGTTTAATATTCACTGGACATGTTACCAGATGAACAGTTTAAGTGAGGAGAATGTGTTCCCCTGATGGTTTAATATTCACTGGACATGTTACCAGGTGAACAGTATAAGTGAGGAGAGTGTGTTCCCCTGATGGTTTAATATTCACTGGACATGTTACCAGATGAACAGTATAAGTGAGGAGAGTGAGTTCCCCTGATGGTTTAATATACACGGGACATGTTACCAGGTGAACAGTATAAGTGAGGAGAGTGAGTTCCCCTGATGGTTTAATATACACAGGACATGTTACTAGGTGAACAGTATAAGTGAGGAGATTGTGTTCCCCTGATTGTTTAATACACACGGGACATGTTACCAGGTGAACAGTATAAGTGAGAAGAATGAGTTCCCCTGTTTGTTTAATACTGACGGGACATGTTACCAGGTGAACAGTATAAGTGAGGAGAATGAGTTCCCCTGTTTGTTTAATACTGACGGGACATGTTACCAGGTGAACAGTATAAGTGAGGAGAATGTGTTCCCCTGATTGTTTAATACACACGGGACATGTTACCAGGTGAACAGTATAAGTGAGAAGAATGAGTTCCCCTGTTTGTTTAATACTGACGGGACATGTTACCAGGTGAACAGTATAAGTGAGGAGAGTGTGTTCCCCTGATGGTTTCATATACACGGGACATGTTACCAGGTGAACAGTATAAGTGAGGAGAGTGTGTTCCCCTGATGGTTTAATACTGACGGGACATGTTACCAGATGAACAGTATAAGTGAGGAGAGTGTGTTCCCCTGATGGTTTAATGCACACAGGACATGTTACCAGGTGAACAGTATAAGTGAGGAGAGTGTGTTCCCCTGATGGTTTAATATACACGGGACATGTTACCAGGTGAACAGTATAAGTGAGGAGAATGTGTTCCCCTGATGGTTTAATATACACGGGACATGTTTCCAGGGGAACAGTATAAGTGAGGACAGTGTGTTCCCCTGATGGTTTAATATACACGGGACATGTTACCAGATGAACAGTATAAGTGAGGCGAGTGTGTTCACCTGATGGTTTAATACGCACGGGACATGTTACCAGGTGAACAGTATAAGTGAGGAGAGTGTGTTCCCCTGATTGTTTAATACACACGGGACATGTTTCCAGGTGAACAGTATAAGTGAGGAGAGTGTGTTCCCCTGATGGTTTAATACACACGGGACATGTTACCAGGTGAACAGTATAAGTGAGGAGAATGTGTTCCCCTGATTGTTTAATACACACGGGACATGTTACCAGGTGAACAGTATAAGTGAGGAGAGTGTGTTCCCCTGATGGTTTAATACACACGGGACATGTTACCAGGTGAACAGTATAAGTGAGGAGAGTGTGTTCCCCTGATTGTTTAATACACACAGGACATGTTACCAGGTGAACAGTATAAGTGAGGAGAGTGTGTTCCCCTGATTGTTTAATATACACGGGACATGTCACCAAGTGAACAGTATAAGTGAGGAGAATGTGTTCCCCTGATTGTTTAATACACACGGGACATGTTACCAGGTGAACAGTATAAGTGAGGAGAGTGTGTTCCCCTGATTGTTTAATACACACAGGACATGTTACCAAGTGAACAGTATAAGTGAGGAGAATGTGTTCCCCTGATTGTTTAATACACACGGGACATGTTACCTGGTGAACAGTATAAGTGAGGAAAATGTGTTCCCCTGTTTGTTTAATACGCACGGGACATGTTACCAGGTGAACAGTATAAGTGAGGAGAGTGTGTTCCCCTGATGGTTTAATACACACGGGACATGTTACCAGGTGAACAGTATAAGTGAGGAGAGTGTGTTCCCCTGATTGTTTAATACACACAGGACATGTTACCAAGTGAACAGTATAAGTGAGGAGAATGTGTTCCCCTGATTGTTTAATACACACGGGACATGTTACCAGGTGAACAGTATAAGTGAGGAGAATGTGTTCCCCTGTTTGTTTAATACGCACGGGACATGTTACCAAGTGAACAGTATAAGTGAGGAGAATGTGTTCCCCTGATTGTTTAATACGCACGGGACATGTTACCAGGTGAACAGTATAAGTGAGGAGAGTGTGTTCCCCTGATGATTTAATATACACGGGACATGTCACCTGGTGAACTGTATAAGTGAGGAGAGTGCGTTCCCCTGATTGTTTAATACACACGGGACATGTTAACAGGTGAACAGTATAAGTGAGGAGAATGTGTTCCCCTGTTGGTTTAATACGGACGGGACATTTTACCAAGTGAACAGTATAAGTGAGGAGAATGTGTTCCCCTGATTGTTTAATACGCACGGGACATGTTACCAGGTGAACAGTAAAAGTGAGGAGAGTGTGTTTCCCTGATTGTTCAATACACACGGGACATGTCACCAAGTGAACAGTATAAGTGAGGAGAATGTGTTCCCCTGATTGTTTAATACACACGGGACATGTTACCAGGTGAACAGTATAAGTGAGGAGAATGTGTTCCCCTGTTTGTTTAATACGCACGGGACATGTTACCAAGTGAACAGTATAAGTGAGGAGAATGTGTTCCCCTGATTGTTTAATACGCACGGGACATGTTTCCAGGTGAACAGTATAAGTGAGGAGAGTGTGTTCCCCTGATTGTTTAATACACACGGGACATGTTACCAGGTGAACAGTATAAGTGAGGAGAGTGTGTTCCCCTGATGGTTTAATACACACGGGACATGTTACCAGGTGAACAGTATAAGTGAGGAGAATGTGTTCCCCTGATTGTTTAATACACACGGGACATGTTACCAGGTGAACAGTATAAGTGAGGAGAGTGTGTTCCCCTGATGGTTTAATACACACGGGACATGTTACCAGGTGAACAGTATAAGTGAGGAGAGTGTGTTCCCCTGATTGTTTAATACACACAGGACATGTTACCAAGTGAACAGTATAAGTGAGGAGAATGTGTTCCCCTGATTGTTCAATGCACACGGGACATGTTACCAAGTGAACAGTATAAGTGAGGAGAGTGTGTTCCCCTGATTGTTTAATACACACAGGACATGTTACCAAGTGAACAGTATAAGTGAGGAGAGTGTGTTCCCCTGATGGTTTAATACACACGGGACATGTTACCAGGTGAACAGTATAAGTGAGGAGAATGTGTTCCCCTGATTGTTTAATACACACGGGACATGTTACCAGGTGAACAGTATAAGTGAGGAGAGTGTGTTCCCCTGATGGTTTAATACACACGGGACATGTTACCAGGTGAACAGTATAAGTGAGGAGAGTGTGTTCCCCTGATTGTTTAATACACACAGGACATGTTACCAAGTGAACAGTATAAGTGAGGAGAATGTGTTCCCCTGATTGTTTAATACACACGGGACATGTTACCAGGTGAACTGTATAAGTGAGGAGAGTGTGTTCCCCTGATTGTTTAATACACACAGGACATGTTACCAAGTGAACAGTATAAGTGAGGAGAATGTGTTCCCCTGATTGTTTAATACTCACGGGACATGTTACCTGGTGAACAGTATAAGTGAGGAAAATGTGTTCCCCTGTTTGTTTAATACGCACGGGACATGTTACCAGGTGAACAGTATAAGTGAGGAGAGTGTGTTCCCCTGATGGTTTAATACACACGGGACATGTTACCAGGTGAACAGTATAAGTGAGGAGAGTGTGTTCCCCTGATTGTTTAATACACACAGGACATGTTACCAGGTGAACAGTATAAGTGAGGAGAATGTGTTCCCCTGTTTGTTTAATACGCACGGGACATGTTACCAAGTGAACAGTATAAGTGAGGAGAATGTGTTCCCCTGATTGTTTAATATGCACGGGACATGTTACCAGGTGAACAGTATAAGTGAGGAGAGTGTGTTCCCCTGATGGTTTAATATACACGGGACATGTCACCTGGTGAACTGTATAAGTGAGGAGAGTGCGTTCCCCTGATTGTTTAATACACACGGGACATGTTAACAGGTGAACAGTATAAGTGAGGAGAATGTGTTCCCCTGTTGGTTTAATACGGACGGGACATTTTACCAAGTGAACAGTATAAGTGAGGAGAATGTGTTCCCCTGATTGTTTAATACGCACGGGACATGTTACCAGGTGAACAGTAAAAGTGAGGAGAGTGTGTTTCCCTGATTGTTCAATACACACGGGACATGTTACCAGGTGAACAGTATAAGTGAGAAGAGTGTGTTCCCCTGATTGTTCAATACACACGGGACATGTCACCAAGTGAAATGTATAATTGAGGAGAGTGTGTTGCCCTGATGGTTTAATATACATGATACATGTTACCAGGTGAACAGTATAAGTGAGGAGAGTGTGTTCCCCTGATGGTTTAATATACACGGAACATGTTACCAGGTGAACAGTATAAGTGAGGAGAGTGTGTTCCCCTGATGGTTTAATATACACGGGACATGTTCCCAGGTGAACAGTATAAGTGAGGAGAGTGTGTTCCCCTTGTGGTTTAATACACACGGGACATGTTATCAGGTGAACAGTATAAGGGAGGAGAGTGTGTTCCCCTGATTGTTTAATATACACAGGACATGTTACCAGGTGAATAGTATAAGTGAGGAGAGTGTGTTTCCCTGATTGTTTAATACACACGGGACATGTTACCAGGTGAACAGTATAAGTGAGGAGAATGTGTTCCCCTGATTGTTTAATGCACACGGGACATGTTACCAGGTGAACAGTATAAGTGAGGAGAATGTGTTCCCCTGTTTGTTTAATACACACGGGACATGTTTCCAGGTGAACAGTATAAGTGAGGAGAATGTGTTCCCCTGTTGGTTTAATACGGACGGGACATTTTACCAAGTGAACAGTATAAGTGAGGAGAATGTGTTCCCCTGATTGTTTAATACGCACGGGACATGTTACCAGGTGAACAGTATAGGTGAGAAGAGTGTGTTCCCCTGATTGTTCAATACACGCGGGACATGTCACCAAGTGAAATGTATAATTGAGGAGAGTGTGTTCCCCTGATGGTTTAATATACACGGTACATGTTACCAGGTGAACAGTATAAGTGAGGAGAGTGTGTTCCCCTGATGGTTTAATATACACGGAACATGTTACCAGATGAATAGTATAAGTGAGGAGAGTGTGTTCCCCTGATGGTTTAATATACACGGGACATGTTACCAGGTGAACAGTATAAGTGAGGAGAGTGTGTTCCCCTTGTGGTTTAATACACACGGGACATGTTATCAGGTGAACAGTATAAGTGAGGAGAGTGTGTTCCCCTGATTGTTTAATGCACACGGGACATGTTACCAGCTGAACAGTATAAGTGAGGAGAGTGTGTTCCCCTGATGGTTTCATATACACGGGACATGTAACCAGGAGAACAGAATAAGTGAAGGGAGTGCTTTCCCCTGATGGTTTAATATTCACGGGACATGTTACCAGTTGAACAGTATAATTGAGGAGAGTGTGTTCCCCTGATGGTTTAATATACACGGGACATGTTACCAGGTGAACAGTATAAGTGAGGAGAGTGTGTTCCCCTGATTGTTTAATACTCACGGGACATGTTACCAGGTGAACAGTATAAGTGAGGAGAATGTGTTCCCCTGATTGTTTAATACGCACGGGACATATTACCAAGTGAACAGTATAAATGAGGAGAATGTGTTCCCCTGATTGTTTAATACACACGGGACATGTTACCAGGTGAACAGTATAAGTGAGGAGAATGTGTTCCCCTGATTGTTTAATACGCACGGGACATATTACCAAGTGAACAGTATAAATGAGGAGAATGTGTTCCCCTGATTGTTTAATACACACGGGACATGTTACCAGGTGAACAGTATAAGTGAGGAGAATGTGTTCCCCTGATTGTTTAATACGCACGGGACATATTACCAAGTGAACAGTATAAATGAGGAGAATGTGTTCCCCTGATTGTTTAATACACACGGGACATGTTACCAGGTGAACAGTATAAGTGAGGAGAATGTGTTCCCCTGTTTGTTTAATACGCACGGGACATGTTACCAAGTGAACAGTATAAGTGAGGAGAGTGCGTTCCCCTGATTGTTTAATACACACGGGACATGTTACCAAGTGAACAGTATAAGTGAGGAGAATGTGTTCCCCTGATTGTTTAATACGCACGGGACATATTACCAAGTGAACAGTATAAATGAGGAGAATGTGTTCCCCTGATTGTTTAATACACACGGGACATGTTACCAGGTGAACAGTATAAGTGAGGAGAATGTGTTCCCCTGTTTGTTTAATACGCACGGGACATGTTACCAAGTGAACAGTATAAGTGAGGAGAATGTGTTCCCCTGATTGTTTAATACGCACGGGACATATTACCAAGTGAACAGTATAAATGAGGAGAATGTGTTCCCCTGATTGTTTAATACACACGGGACATGTTACCAGGTGAACAGTATAAGTGAGGAGAATGTGTTCCCCTGTTTGTTTAATACGCACGGGACATGTTACCAAGTGAACAGTATAAGTGAGGAGAATGTGTTCCCCTGATTGTTTAATACGCACGGGACATATTACCAAGTGAACAGTATAAATGAGGAGAATGTGTTCCCCTGATTGTTTAATACACACGGGACATGTTACCAGGTGAACAGTATAAGTGAGGAGAATGTGTTCCCCTGTTTGTTTAATACGCACGGGACATGTTACCAAGTGAACAGTATAAGTGAGGAGAATGTGTTCCCCTGATTGTTTAATACGCACGGGACATATTACCAAGTGAACAGTATAATTGAGGAAAATGTGTTCCCCTGTTTGTTTAATACGCACGGGACATGTTACCAAGTGAACAGTATAAGTGAGGAGAATGTGTTCCCCTGATTGTTTAATACGCACGGGACATATTACCAAGTGAACAGTATAAATGAGGAGAATGTGTTCCCCTGATTGTTTAATACACACGGGACATGTTACCAGGTGAACAGTATAAGTGAGGAGAATGTGTTCCCCTGTTTGTTTAATACGCACGGGACATGTTACCAAGTGAACAGTATAAGTGAGGAGAGTGCGTTCCCCTGATTGTTTAATACACACGGGACATGTTTCCAGGTGAACAGTATAAGTGAGGAAAATGTGTTCCCCTGTTGGTTTAATACGGACGGGACATTTTACCAAGTGAACAGTATAAGTGAGGAGAATGTGTTCCCCTGATTGTTTAATACGCACGGGACATGTTACCAGGTGAACAGTATAAGTGAGGAGAGTGTGTTCCCTTGATTGTTCTATACACACGGGACATGTCACCAAGTGAAATGTATAATTGAGGAGAGTGTGTTGCCCTGATGGTTTAATATACATGATACATGTTACCAGGTGAACAGTATAAGTGAGGAGAGTGTGTTCCCCTGATGGTTTAATATACACGGAACATGTTACCAGGTGAACAGTATAAGTGAGGAGAGTGTGTTCCCCTGATGGTTTAATATACACGGGACATGTTCCCAGGTGAACAGTATAAGTGAGGAGAGTGTGTTCCCATTGTGGTTTAATACACACAGGACATGTTATCAGGTGAACAGTATAAGGGAGGAGAGTGTGTTCCCCTGATTGTTTAATATACACAGGACATGTTACCAGGTGAATAGTATAAGTGAGGAGAGTGTGTTTCCCTGATTGTTTAATACGCACGGGACATGTTACCAGGTGAACAGTATAAGTGAGGAGAATGTGTTCCCCTGTTTGTTTAATACACACGGGACATGTTTCCAGGTGAACAGTATAAGTGAGGAGAATGTGTTCCCCTGTTTGTTTAATACGCACGGGACATGTTACCAAGTGAACAGTATAAGTGAGGAGAATGTGTTCCCCTGATTGTTTAATACACACGGGACATGTTACCAGGTGAACAGTATAAGTGAGGAGAGTGTGTTCCCCTGTTGGTTTAATACGGACGGGACATTTTACCAAGTGAACAGTATAAGTGAGGAGAATGTGTTCCCCTGATTGTTTAATACGCACGGGACATGTTACCAGGTGAACAGTATAAGTGAGGAGAGTGTGTTCCCCTGATTGTTTAATACACACGGGACATGTTACCAGGTGAACAGTATAAGTGAGAAGAGTTTGTTCCCCTGATTGTTCAATACACACGGGACATGTCACCAAGTGAAATGTATAATTGAGGAGAGTGTGTTCCCCTGATGGTTTAATATACACGGTACATGTTACCAGGTGAACAGTATAAGTGAGGAGAGTGTGTTCCCCTGATTGTTTAATGCACACGGGACATGTTACCAGCTGAACAGTATAAGTGAGGAGAGTGTGTTCCCCTGATGGTTTCATATACACGGGACATGTAACCAGGAGAACAGAATAAGTGAAGGGAGTGCTTTCCCCTGATGGTTTAATATTCACGGGACATGTTACCAGTTGAACAGTATAATTGAGGAGAGTGTGTTCCCCTGATGGTTTAATATACACGGGACATGTTACCAGGTGAACAGTAAAAGTGAGGAGAGTGTGTTCCCCTGATTGTTTAATACTCACGGGACATGTTACCAGCTGAACAGTATAAGTGAGGAGAGTGTGTTCCCCTGATGGTTTAATATACACGGGACATGTTACCAGCTGAACAGTATAAGTGAGGAGAGTGTGTTCCCCTGATGGTTTAATATACACGGGACATGTTACCAGGTTAGCAGTATAAGTGAGGAGAGTGTGTTCCCCTGATGGTTTAATATACACAGGGCATGTTACCAGGTGAACAGTATAAGTGAGGAGATTGTGTTCCCCTGATTGTTTAATGCACACGGGACATGTTACCAGGTGAACAGCATAAGGGAGGAGAGTGTGTTCCCCTGATGTTTTAATATACACAGGACATGTTACCAGGTGAACAGTATAAGTGAGGAGAGTGTGTTCCCCTGATGGTTTAATATACACGGGACATGTTCCCAGGTGAACAGTATAAGTGAGGAGAGTGTGTTCCCCTTATGGTTTAATATACACGGGACATGTTCCCAGGTGAACAGTATAAGTGAGGAGAGTGTGTTCCCCTGATGGTTTAATATACACGGGACATGTTCCCAGGTGAACAGTATAAGTGAGGAGAGTGTGTTCCCCTGATTGTTTAATACTCACGGGACATGTTACCAGCTGAACAGTATAAGTGAGGAGAGTGTGTTCCCCTGATGGTTTAACACGCACGGGACATGTTACCAGGTGAACAGTATAAGTGAGAAGAGTGTTTTCCCCTGATGGTTTAATATACACGGAACATGTTACCAGGTGAACAGTATAAGTGAGGAGAGTGTGTTCCCCTGATGGTTTAATATACACAGGACATGTTACCAGGTGAACAGTATAAGTGAGGAGAGTGTGTTCCCCTTATGGTTTAATATACACGGGACATGTTACCAGGTGAACAGTATAAGTGAGGAGTGTGTGTTCCCCTGATGGTTTAATATACACAGGACATGTTACCAGGTGAACAGTATAAGTGAGGAGAGTGTGTTCCCCTGATTGTTTAATACTCACGGGACATGTTACCAGCTGAACAGTATAAGTGAGGAGAGTGTGTTCCCCTGATGGTTTAATACACACGGAAAATGTTACCAGGTGAACAGTATAAGTGAGGAGTGTGTGTTCCCCTGATGGTTTAATATACACAGGGCATGTCACCAGGTGAACAGTATAAGTGAGGAGTGTGTGTTCCCCTGATGGTTTAATATACACAGGGCATGTCACCAGGTGAACAGTATAAGTGAGGAGAGTGTGTTCCCCTTATGGTTTAATACACACGGGACATGTTACCAGGTGAACAGTATAAGTGAGGAGAGTGTGTTTCCCTGATTGTTTAATGCACATGGGACATGTTACCAGCTGAACAGTATAAGTGAGGAGAGTGTGTTCCCCTGATGGTTTAACACGCACGGGACATGTTCCCAGGTGAACAGTATAAGTGAGGAGAGTGTGTTCCCCTTGTGGTTTAATACACACGGGACATGTTATCAGGTGAACAGGATAAGTGAGGAGAGTGTGTTCCCCTGATTGTTTAATGCACACGGGACATGTTACCAGCTGAACAGTATAAGTGAGGAGAGTGTGTTCCCCTGATGGTTTCATATACACGGGACATGTAACCAGGAGAACAGAATAAGTGAAGGGAGTGCTTTCCCCTGATGGTTTAATATTCACGGGACATGTTACCAGTTGAACAGTATAATTGAGGAGAGTGTGTTCCCCTGATGGTTTAATATACACGGGACATGTTACCAGGTGAACAGTATAAGTGAGGAGAGTGTGTTCCCCTGATTGTTTAATACTCACGGGACATGTTACCAGCTGAACAGTATAAGTGAGGAGAGTGTGTTCCCCTGATGGTTTAACACGCACGGGACATGTTACCAGGTGAACAGTATAAGTGAGAAGAGTGTTTTCCCCTGATGGTTTAATATACACGGAACATGTTACCAGGTGAACAGTATAAGTGAGGAGAGTGTGTTCCCCTGATGGTTTAACACGCACGGGACATGTTACCAGGTGAACAGTATAAGTGAGGCGAGTGTGTTCACCTGATGGTTTAATACGCACGGGACATGTCACCAAGTGAACTGTATAAGTCAGGAGAGTGTGTTCCCCTGATGGTTTAATGCACACAGGATATTTTACCAGGTGAACAGTGTAAGTGATGAGAGTGTGTTCCCCTGATGGTTTAATATGCACAGGATATGTTACCAGGTGAACAGATTAAGTGAGGAGAGTGTGTTCCCCTGATGGTTTAATTTACACGGGACATGTTACCAGGTGAACAGTATAAGTGAGGAGAATGTGTTCCCCTGATGGTTTAATATACACGGGACAGGTGACTAGGTGAACAGTATAAGTGAGGAGAGTGTGTTCCCCTGATGGTTTAATATACACGGGACATGTTACCAGGTTAGCAGTATAAGTGAGGAGAGTGTGTTCCCCTGATGTTTTAATACACACGGGACATGTTATCAGGTGAATTGTATAAGTGAGGAGAGTGTGTTCCCCTGATTGTTTAATGCACACGGGACATGTTACCAGGTGAACAGCATAAGGGAGGAGAGTGTGTTCCCCTGATGTTTTAATATACACAGGACATGTTACCAGGTGAACAGTATAAGTGAGGAGAGTGTGTTCCCCTGATGTTTTAATATACACAGGACATGTTACCAGGTGAACAGTATAAGTGAGGAGATTGTATTCCCCTGATGATTTAATACACACGGAAAATGTTACCAGGTGAACAGTATAAGCGAGGAGAATGTGTTCCCCTGATGGTTTAATATACACGGGACATGTTTCCAGGTAAACAGTATAAGTGAGGAGAGTGTGTTCCCCTGATGGTTTAATATACACAGGGCATGTTACCAGGTGAACAGTATAAGTGAGGAGAGTGTGTTCCCCTGATGGTTTAATATACACAGGGCATGTTACCAGGTGAACAGTATAAGTGAGGAGAGTGTGTTCCCCTGATTGTTTAATACACACAGAACATGATACCAGGTGAACAGTATAAGTGAGGAGAGTGTGTTCCCCTGATGGTTTAATATACACGGGACATGTCACCAGGTGAACAGTATAAGTGAGGAGAGTGTGTTCCCCTGATGGTTTAATACTGACGGGACATGTTACCAGGTGAACAGTATAAGTGAGGAGAGTGTGTTCCCCTGATTGTTTAATACACACGGGACATGTCACCAGGTGAACAGTATAAGTGAGGAGAGTGTGTTCCCCTGATGGTTTAATATACACGGGACATGTTCCCAGGTGAACAGTATAAGTGAGGAGAGTGTGTTCCCCTGATGGTTTAATATACACTGGGCATATTACCAGGTGAACAGTATAAGTGAGGAGAGTGTGTTCCCCTGATGGTTTAATATACACTGGGCATATTACCAGGTGAACAGTATAAGTGAGGAGAGTGTGTTCCCCTGATGGTTTAATACTGACGGGACATGTTACCAGATGTACAGTATAAGTGAGGAGAGTGTGTTCCCCTGATGGTTTAATACTGACGGGACATGTTACCAGGTGAACAGTATAAGTGAGGAGAGTGTGTTCCCCTGATTGTTTAATACACACGGGACATGTCACCAGGTGAACAGTATAAGTGAGGAGAGTGTGTTCCCCTGATGGTTTAATATACACGGGACATGTTCCCAGGTGAACAGTATAAGTGAGGAGAGTGTGTTCCCCTGATGGTTTAATATACACTGGGCATATTACCAGGTGAACAGTATAAGTGAGGAGAGTGTGTTCCCCTTATGGTTTAATACAAACAGGACATGTTACCAGGTGAACAGTATAAGTGAGGAGAGTGTGTTTCCCTGATTGTTTAATGCACATGGGACATGTTACCAGCTGAACAGTATAAGTGAGGAGAGTGTGTTCCCCTGATGGTTTAACACGCACGGGACATGTTACCAGGTGAACAGTATAAGTGAGGAGAGTGTTTTCCCCTGATTGATTAATATACCCGGGACATGGCACCAGGTGAACAGTATAAGTCAGGAGAGTGTGTTCCCCTGATGGTTTAATATACACGGGACATGTTACCAGGTGAACAGTATAAGTGAGGAGAGTGTGTTCCCCTGATTGTTTAATACACACGGGACATGTTACCAGGTGAACAGTATAAGTGAGGAGAGTGTGTTCCCCTGATGGTTTAATACTGACGGGACATGTTACCAGATGTACAGTATAAGTGAGCAGAGTGTGTTCCCCTGATGGTTTAATACTGACGGGACATGTTACCAGGTGAACAGTATAAGTGAGGAGAGTGTGTTCCCCTGATTGTTTAATACACACGGGACATGTCACCAGGTGAACAGTATCAGTGAGCAGAATGTTTTACCCTGATGGTTAAATATGCAAAGGACATGTCACCAGGTGAACAGTATAAGTGAGGAGAGTGTGTTCCCCTGATGGTTTAATTTCTTTTCTTTTTTCTTTTGGGCCTCCTTATCTCGAGAGACAATGGATACGCGCCTGGAGGTGGTCAGTGGTTTGTGAAGCAGCGCCTGGAGTGGCTATAAAGGCCAATTCTGGAGTGACAGGCTCTTCCACAGGTGCTGCAGAGAAATTTGTTTGTTGGGGCTGTTGCACAGTTGGCTCTCCCCTTGCGCCTCTGTCTTTTTTCCTGCCAACTACTAAGTCTCTTCGACTCGCCACAATTTAGCCCTGTCTTTATGGCTGCCCGCCAGCTCTGGCGAATGCTGGCAACTGACTCCCACGACTTGTGATCAATGTCACACGATTTCATGTCGCGTTTGCAGACGTCTTTATAACGGAGACATGGACGGCCGGTGGGTCTGATACCAGTGGCGAGCTCGCTGTACAATGTGTCTTTGGGGATCCTGCCATCTTCCATGCGGCTCACATGGCCAAGCCATCTCAAGCGCCGCTGACTCAGTAGTGTGTATAAGCTGGGGGTGTTGGCCGCTTCAAGGACTTCTGTGTTGGAGATATAGTCCTGCCACCTGATGCCAAGTATTCTCCGAAGGCAGCGAAGATGGAATGAATTGAGACGTCGCTCTTGGCTGGCATACGTTGTCCAGGCCTCGCTGCCGTAGAGCAAGGTACTGAGGACACAGGCCTGATACACTCGGACTTTTGTGTTCCGTGTCAGTGCGCCATTTTCCCACACTCTCTTGGCCAGTCTGGACATAGCAGTGGAAGCCTTACCCATGCGCTTGTTGATTTCTGCATCTAGAGACAGGTTACTGGTGATAGTTGAGCCTAGGTAGGTGAACTCTTGAACCACTTCCAGAGCGTGGTCGCCAATATTGATGGATGGAGCATTTCTGACATCCTGCCCCATGATGTTCGTTTTCTTGAGGCTGATGGTTAGGCCAAATTCATTGCAGGCAGACGCAAACCTGTCGATGAGACTCTGCAGGCATTCTTCAGTGTGAGATGTTAAAGCAGCATCGTCAGCAAAGAGGAGTTCTCTGATGAGGACTTTCCGTACTTTGGACTTCGCTCTTAGACGGGCAAGGTTGAACAACCTGCCCCCTGATCTTGTGTGGAGGAAAATTCCTTCTTCAGAGGATTTGAACGCATGTGAAAGCAGCAGGGAGAAGAAAATCCCAAAAAGTGTGGGTGCGAGAACACAGCCCTGTTTCACACCACTCAGGATAGGAAAGGGCTCTGATGAGGAGCCACCATGTTGAATTGTGCCTTTCATATTGTCATGGAATGAGGTGATGATACTTAGTAGCTTTGGTGGACATCCGATCTTTTCTAGTAGTCTGAAGAGACCACGTCTGCTGACGAGGTCAAAGGCTTTGGTGAGATCAATGAAAGCAATGTAGAGGGGCATCTGTTGTTCACGGCATTTCTCCTGTATCTGACGAAGGGAGAACAGCATGTCAATAGTCGATCTCTCTGCACGAAAGCCACACTGTGCCTCACGTCGTTGGCACCAGCTAGACCTCATTGTCACAAGGCGAGCCGCCTTAAACAGTGTTCAAATCACACGCAGCTTCCACAGTGCGGACTGCGACACCGACCACTCCCTGGTGTGCAGCAAGGTTAGACTCAGACCAAAGAAGTTGCATCATTCCAAGCAGAAGGGCCACCCGCGCATCAACACGAGCAGAATTTCTCACCCACAGCTGTTACAAAAATTTCTAAATTCACTTGTAACAGCCCTTCAAAACACTCCCACAGGGGATGCTGAGACCAAGTGGGCCCACATCAGAGACGCCATCTATGAGTCAGCTTTGACCACCTACGGCAAAAGTGCGAAGAGAAATGCAGACTGGTTTCAATCTCATAATGAAGAGCTGGAACCTGTCATAGCCGCTAAGCGCATTGCACTTTTGAACTACAAGAAAGCCCCCAGCGATTTAACATCCGCAGCACTTAAAGCAGCCAGAAGTACTGCACAAAGAACGGCTAGGCGTTGCGCAAACGACTACTGGCAACACCTATGCAGTCATATTCAGCTGGCCTCAGACACCGGAAACATCAGAGGAATGTATGATGGCATGAAGAGAGCTCTTGGGCCAACCATCAAGAAGATCACCCCCCTCAAATCTAAATCGGGGGACATAATCACTGACCAACGCAAACAGATGGACCGCTGGGTTGAGCACTACCTAGAACTGTACTCCAGGGAGAATGCTGTCACTGAGACTGCCCTCAATGCAGCCCAGCCTCTACCAGTCATGGATGAGCTGGACATACAGCCAACCAAATCGGAACTCAGTGATGCCATTGATTCCCTAGCCAGCGGAAAAGCCCCTGGGAAGGACAGCATTACCCCTGAAATAATCAAGAGTGCCAAGCCTGCTATACTCTCAGCACTACATGAACTGCTATGCCTGTGCTGGGACGAGGGAGCAGTACCCCAGGACATGCGCGATGCCAACATCATCACTCTCTATAAAAACAAAGGTGACCGCGGTGACTGCAACAACTACCGTGGAATCTCCCTGCTCAGCATAGTGGGGAAAGTCTTTGCTCGAGTCGCTCTGAACAGGCTCCAGAAGCTGGCCGAGCGCGTCTACCCTGATGGTTTAATGCACACAGGACATGTTACCAGGTGAACAGTATCAGTGAGGAGAATGTGTTCCCCTGATGGTTTAATATACACGGGACATGTTACCAGGTGAACAGTATAAGTGAGGAGAGTCTGTTCCCATGATTGTTTAATATACACGGGACATGTCACCAGGTGAACAGTATAAGTGAGGAGAGTGTGTTCCCCTGATGGTTTAATATACACGGGACATGTTACCAGATGAACAGTATAAATGAGTCGAGTGTGTTCACCTGATGGTTTAATACGCACGGGACATGTTACCAGGTGAACTGTATAAGTCAGGAGAGTGTGTTCCCCTGATGGTTTAATGCACACAGGACATTTTACCAGGTGAACAGTGTAAGTGAGGAGAGTGTGTTCCCCAGATGGTTTAATATACACGGGATATGTTACCAGGTGAACAGTATAAGTGAGGAGATTGTGTTCCCCTGATGGTTTATTATACACGGGACATGTTACCAGGTGAACAGTATAAGTGAGGAGAATGTGTTCCCCTGATGGTTTAATATACACGGGACAGGTGACTCGGTGAACAGTATAAGTGAGGAGAGTGTGTTCCCCTGATGGTTTAATATAAACGGGACATTTCATCAAGTGAACAGTATAAGTGAGGAGAGAGTGTTCCACTGATGGTTTAATACTGACGGGACATGTTACCAGATGAACAGTATAAGTGAGGAGAGTGTGTTCCCCTGATGGTTTAATACGCACGGGACATGTTACCAGGAGAAAAGTCTAAGTGAGGAGAGTGCATTCCCCTGATGGTTTAATATTCACGGGACATGTTTCCAAGTGAACAGTGTAAGTGAGGAGAGTGTGTTCTCCTGATGGTTTAATATACACGGGATATGTTACCAAGATAAATGTCTAAGTGAGGAGAGTGTGTTCCCCTGATGGTTTAATATTCACGGGACATGTTACCAGGTGAACTGTATAAGTGAGGAGAGTGTGTTCCCCTGATGGTTTAATACTGACGGGACATGTTACCAGATGAACAGTGTAAGTGAGGAGAGTGTGTTCCCCTGATGGTTTAATACACACAGGATATGTTACCAGCTGAACAGTATAAGTGAGGAGAGAGTGTTCCCCTGATTGTTTAATATGCACGGGACATGCTACCAGGTGAACAGTATAAGTGAGGAGAGTGTGTTCCCCTGATGGTTTAATATACACGGGACATGTTACCAGGTGAACAGTATAAGTAAGGAGAGTGTGTTCCCCTGATGGTTTAATATTCACTGGACATGTTACCAGGTGAACAGTATAAGTGAGGAGAGTGTGTTCCCCTGATGGTTTAATATGCACGGGACATGTTACCAGGTGATCAGTATAAGTGAGGAGAATGTGTTCCCCTGATGGTTAAATATTCACTGGACATGTTACCAGGTGAACAGTATAAGTGAGGAGAGTGTGTTCCCTTGTTGGTTTAATATTCACTGGACATGTTACCAGGTGAACAGTATAAGTGAGGAGAATGTGTTCCCCTGATGGTTTAATATTCACTGGACATGTTACCAGGTGAACAGTATAAGTGAGGAGAATGTGTTCCCCTGATGGTTTAATATTCACTGGACATGTTACCATGTGAACAGTATAAGTGAGGAGAGTGTGTTCCCCTGATGGTTTAATATGCACGGGACATGTTACCAGATGAACAGTATAAGTGATGAGAGTGTGTTCCCCTGATGGTTTAATATTCACTGGACATGTTACCAGGTGAACAGTATAAGTGAGGAGAGTGTGTTCCCCTGATGGTTTAATATGCACGGGACATGTTACCAGATGAACAGTATAAGTGAGGAGAATGTGTTCCCCTGATGGTTTAATATTCACTGGACATGTTACCAGGTGAACAGTATAAGTGAGGAGAGTGTGTTCCCCTGATGGTTTAATATTCACTGGACATGTTACCAGATGAACACTATAAGTGAGGAGAGTGAGTTCCCCTGATGGTTTAATATACACGGGACATGTTACCAGGTGAACAGTATAAGTGAGGAGAGTGAGTTCCCCTGATGGTTTAATATACACAGGACATGTTACCAGGTGAACAGTATAAGTGAGGAGAGTGTGATCCCCTGATTGTTTAATACGCATGGGACATGTCACCAGGTGAACAGTATAATTGAGGAGAGTGTGATCCCCTGATTGTTTAATACACACGGGACATGTCACCAGGTGAACAGTATAAGTCAGGAGAGTCTGTTCCCCTGATTGTTTAATACTGACGGGACATGTCACCAGGTGAACAGTGTAAGTGAGGAGAGTCTGTTCCCCTGATGGTTTAATGCACACGGGACATGTTACCAGGTGAACAGTATAAGTGAGGAGAGTGTGTTCCCCTGATGGTTTCATATACACGGGACATGTTACCAGGAGAACAGTATTAGTGAGGGGATTGCTTTCCCCTGATGGTTTAATATTCACGGGACATGTTACCAGGTGAAGAGTATAAGTAAGGAGAGTTTGTTCCCCTGATGGTTTAATATACACAGGACATGTCACCAGGTGAACAGTATAAGTGAGGAGAGTGTGTTCCCATGATTGTATAATACACACGGGACATGTTACCAGGTGAACAGTGTAATTGAGAAGAGTGTGATCCCCAGATTGTTTAATACACACGGGACATGTTACCAGGTGAACAGTATAAGTGAGGAGAGTCTGTTCCCCTGATTGTTTAATACTGACGGGACATGTCACCAGGTGAACAGTATAAGTGAGGAGAGTGTGTTCCCCTGATGGTTTAATATACACAGGACATGTTACCAGGTGAACAGTATAAGTGAGGAGAGTGTATTCCCCTGATTGTTTAATACAAACAGGACATGTTACCAGGTGAACAGTATAAGTGAGGAGAATGTGTTCCCCTGATGGTTTAATATACACTGGACATATTATCTGGTGAACAGTATAAGTGAGGAGAGTGTGTTCCCCTGATGGTTTAATATACACTGGACATGTTACCAGGTGAACAGTATAAGTGAGGAGAGTGAGTTCCCCTGATGGTTTAATATACACGGGACATGTCACCAGGTGAACAGTATAAGTGAGGAGAGTGTGTTCCCCTGATTGTTTAATACACATGGGACATGTCACCAGGTGAACAGTATAAGTGAGCAGAGTGTTTTCCCCTGATGGTTAAATATGCAAAGGACATGTTACCAGGTGAACAGTATAAGTAAGGAGAGTGTGTTCCCCTGATGGTTTAATACTGACGGGACATGTTACCAGATGAACAGTTTCAGTGAGGAGAATGTGTTCCTCTGATGGTTTCATGCAGACAGGACATGTTACCAGGTGAACAGTATAAGTGAGGAGAGTGTGTTCCCCTGATGGTTTAATGCACACGGGACATGTTACCAGGTGAACAGTATAAGTGAGGAGAGTGTGTTCCCCTGATGGTTTCATATACACGGGACATGTTACCAGGAGAACAGTATAAGTGAGGGGAGTGTGTTCCCCTGATGGTTTAATATACACAGGACATGTTACCAGGTGAACAGTATAAGTGAGGAGAATGTGTTCCCCTGATGGTTTAATATGCACTGGACATATTATCTGGTGAACAGTATAAGTGAGGAGAGTGTGTTCCCCTGATGGTTTAATACTGACGGGACATGTTACCAGATGAACAGTATAAGTGAGGAGAGTGTGTTCCCCTGATGTTTTAATATACACTGGACATGTTACCAGGTGAACAGTATAAGTGAGGAGAGTGTGTTCCCCTGATGGTTTAATACTGACGGGACATGTTACCAGATGAACAGTATAAGTGAGGGGAGTGCTTTCCCCTGATGGTTTAATATTCACGGGACATGTTACCAGGTGAACAGTATAAGTAAGGAGAGTGTGTTCCCCTGATGGTTTAATATACACAGGACATGTTACCAGGTGAACAGTATAAGTGAGGAGAATGTGTTCCCCTGATGGTTTAATATGCACTGGACATATTATCTGGTGAACAGTATAAGTGAGGAGAGTGTGTTCCCCTGATGGTTTAATACTGACGGGACATGTTACCAGATGAACAGTATAAGTGAGGAGAGTGTGTTCCCCTGATGTTTTAATATACATTGGACATGTTACCAGGTGAACAGTATAAGTGAGGAGAGTGTGTTCCCCTGATGGTTTAATACTGACGGGACATGTTACCAGATGAACAGTATAAGTGAGGAGAGTGTGTTCCTCTGATGGTTTCATGCACACAGGACATGTTACCAGGTGAACAGTATAAGTGAGGAGAGTGTGTTCCCCTGATTGTTAAATACTGACGGGACATGTTACCAGGTGAACAGTATAAGTGAGGAGAGTGTGTTCCCCTGATGTTTTAATATACACTGGACATGTTACCAGGTGAACAGTATAAGTGAGGAGAGTGTGTTCCCCTGATGGTTTAATACTGACGGGACATGTTACCAGATGAACAGTATAAGTGAGGAGAGTGTGTTCCTCTGATGGTTTCATGCACACAGGACATGTTACCAGGTGAACAGTATAAGTGAGGAGAGTGTGTTCCCCTGATGGTTTAATATACACGGGACATGTTACCAGGTGAACAGTATAAGCGAGGAGAGTGTGTTCCCCTTATGGTTTAATATACACGGAACATGTCACCAGGTGAACAGGATAAGTGAGGAGAGTGTGTTCCCCTGATTGTTTTATGCTCACGGGACATGTCACCAGGTGAACAGTATAAGTGAGGAGAGTGTGTTCCCCTGATGGTTTAACACGCAGGGGACATGTTACAAGGTGAACAGTATAAGTGAGGAGAGTGTCTTCCCCTGATGGTTTAATATACGAGGGAAATGTTACCAGGTGAACAGTATAAGTGAGGAGAGTGTGTTCCTCTGATTGTTTAATACACACGGGACATGTTACCAGGTGAACAGTATAAGTGAGGAGAGTGTGTTCCCCTGATGGTTTAATATACGAGGGAAATGTTACCAGGTGAACTGTATAAGTGAGGAGAGTGTGTTCCCCTGATGGTTTAATATACGAGGGAAATGTTACCAGGTGAACAGTATAAGTGAGGAGAGTGTGTTCCCCTGATTGTTTAATACTCACGGAACATGTTACCAGGTGAACAGGATAAGTGAGGAGAGTGTGTTACCCTGATGGTTTAACACGCACGGGACATGTTACCAGGTGAACAGTATAAGTGAGGAGAATGTGTTCCCCTGATGGTTTAATATGCACTGGACATATTACCAGGTGAACAGTATAAGTGAGGAGAGTGAGTTCCCCTGATTGTTTTATACTCACGGGACATGTTACCAGGTGAACAGTATAAGTGAGGAGAGAGTGTTCCCCTGATGGTTTAACACGCACGGGACATGTTACCAGGTGAACAGTATAAGTGAGGAGAGTGTGTTCCCCTGATGGTTTAAAATACGAGGGAAATGTTACCAGGTGAACAGTATAAGTGAGGAGAGTATGTTCCCCTGATTGTTTTATACTCACGGGACATGTTACCAGGTGAACAGTATAAGTGAGGAGAGAGTGTTCCCCTGATGGTTTAACACGCACGGGACATGTTACCAGGTGAACAGTATAAGTGAGGAGAGTGTGTTCCCCTGATGGTTTAAAATACGAGGGAAATGTTACCAGGTGAACAGTATAAGTGAGGAGAGTGTGTTCCCCTGATGGTTTAATATACGAGGGAAATGTTACCAGTTGAACAGTATAAGTGAGGAGAGTGTGTTCCCCTGATTGTTTAATACTCACGGAACATGTTACCAGGTGAACAGGATAAGTGAGAAGAGTGTGTTCCCCAGATGGTTTAACACGCATGGGACATGTTACCAGGTGAACAGTATAAGTGAGGAGAATGTGTTCCCCTGATTGTTTAATATACACTGGACATATTACCAGGTGAACAGTATAAATGAGGAGAGTGTGTTCACCTGATGGGTTAATATACACGGGACATGTTACCAGGTGAACAGAATAAGTGAGGAGATTGTGTTCCCCTGATGGTTTAACACGCACGGGACATGTTACCAGGTGAATAGTATAAGTGAGGAGAGTGTGTTCCCCTGATTGTTTAATACACACGGGACATGTTACCAGGTGAACAGTATAAGTGAGGCGAGTGTGTTCCCCTGATTGTTTAATACATACAGGACATGTCACCAGGTGAAGAGGATAAGTGTGTAGAATGTGTTCCCCTGATGGTTTAATATTCACTGGACATGTTACCAGATGAACAGTATAAATGAGGAGAGTGTGTTCCCCTGATTGTTTAATACATACAGGACATGTTACCAGGTGAACAGTATAAGTGAGGAGAGTGTGTTCCCCTGATGGTTTAATATGCACGGGACATGTTACCAGATGAACAGTATAAGTGAGGAGAGTGAGTTCCCCTGATGGTTTAATATACACGGGACATGTTACCAGGTGAACAGAATAATTGAGGAGAGTGAGATCCCCTGATTGTTTAATACACACGGGACATGTCACCAGGTGAACAGTATAAGTGAGGAGAGTGTGTTCCCCTGATTGTTTAATACACACGGGACATGTCACCAGGTGAACAGTATATGTGAGGAGAGTGTGTTCCCCTGATGGTTTAACACGCACGGGACATGTTACCAGGTGAACAGGATGAGTTAGTAGAGTGTGTTCCGCTGATGGTTTAATATACCCGGGACATGTCAGCAGGTGAACAGTATAATTGAGGAGAGTGTGATCCCCTGATTGTTTAATACACACGGGACATTTCACCAGGTGAACAGTGTAAGTGAGGAGAGTGTGTTCCCCTGATTGTTCAATACACACGGGACATGTTACCAGGTGAAAAGTATAAGTGAGGAGAGTGTGTTCCCCTGATGGTTTAATGCACACGGGACATGTTAGCAGGTGAACAGTATAAGTGAAGAGAGTCTGTTCCCCTGATTGTTTAATACTGACGGGACATGTCACCAGGTGAACAGTATAAGTGAGGAGAGTCTGTTCCCCTGATGGTTTAATACACACGGGACATTTCACCAGGTGAACAGTGTAAGTGAGGAGAGTGTGTTCCCCTTATTGTTCAATACACACGGGACATGTTACCAGGTGAAAAGTATAAGTGAGGAGAGTGTGTTCCACTGATTGTTTAATACACACGGGACATGTCACCAGGTGAACAGTATAAGTGAGGAGAGTGTGTTCCCCTGATTGTTTAATACACACGGGACATGTTACCAGGTGAACAGTATAAGTGAGGAGAGTGTGTTCCCCTGAAGGTTTCATATACACGGGACATGTTACCAGGAGAACAGTATAAGTGAGGGGAGTGCTTTCCCCTGATGGTTTAATATTCACGGGACATGTTACCAGGTGAACAGTATAAGTAAGGAGAGTGTGTTCCCCTGATGGTTTAATATACACAGGACATGTTACCAGGTGAACAGTATAAGTGAGGAGAATGTGTTCCCCTGATGGTTTAATATACACAGGACATGTTACCAGGTGAACAGTATAAGTGAGGAGAGTGTGTTCCCCTGATTGTTTAATACTCACGGGACATGTTACCAGGTGAACAGTATAAGTGAGGAGAGTGTGTTCCCCTGATGGTTTAACACGCACGGGACATGTTACCAGGTGAACAGTATAATTGAGGAGAATGTGTTCCCCTGATGGTTTAATATACACAGGACATGTTACCAGGTGAACAGTATAAGTGAGGAGAGTGTGTTGCCCTGATTGTTTAATACTGACGGGACATGTCACCAGGTGAACAGTATAAGTGAGGAGAGTGTGTTCCCCTGATGGTTTAATATACACAGGACACGTTACCAGGTGAACAGTATAAGTGAGGAGAGTGTGTTCCCCTGATTGTTTAATACACACGGGACATGTCGTCGGGTGAACAGTATAAGTGAGGAGAGTGTGTTCCCCTGATTGTTTAATACACACGGGACATGTCACCAGGTGAACAGTATAAGTGAGGAGAGTGTGTTCCCCTGATTGTTTAATACACACGGGACATGTCATCGGGTGAACAGTATAAGTGAGGAGAGTGTGTTCCCCTGATTGTTTAATACACACGGGACATGTCACCAGGTGAACAGTATAAGTGAGCAGAATGTTTTCCCCTGATGGTTAAATATGCAAAGGACATGTTACCAGGTGAACAGTATAAGTGAGGAGACTGTGTTCTCCTGATGGTTTAATACTGACGGGACATGTTACCAGATGAACAGTATAAGTGAGGAGAGTGTGTTCCTCTGATGGTTTAATGCACACAGGACATGTTACCAGGTGAACAGTATAAGTGAGGAGAGTGTCTTCCCCTGATTGTTTAATACACACCGGACATGTTACCAGGTGAACAGTATAAGTGAGGAGAGTGTGTTCCACTGATGGTTTAATATACGAGGGAAATGTTACCAGGTGAACAGTATAAGTGAGGAGAGTGTGTTCCCCTGATTGTTTAATACTCACGCAACATGTTACCAGGTGAACAGGATAAGTGAGGAGAGTGTGTTCCCCTGATGGTTTAACACGCACGGGACATGTTACCAGGTGAACAGTATAAGTGAGGAGAGTGCTTTCCCCTGATTGTTTAATATACACTGGACTTGTTACCAGGTGAACAGTATAAGTGAGGAGAGTGTGTTCCCCTGATTGTTTAATACTCACGGGACATGTTACCAGGTGAACAGTATAAGTGAGAAGAATGTGTTCCCCTGATGGTTTAATATACACGGGACATGTTACCAGGTGAACAGTATAAGCGAGGAGAGTGTGTTCCCCTGATGGTTTAATATACACGGGACATGTTACCAGATGAACAGTATAAGTGAGGCGAGTGTGTTCACCTGATGGGTTAATACAGACGGGACATGTCACCAGGTGAACAGTATAAGTGAGGAGAGTATGTTCCCCTGATTGTTTTATACTCACGGGACATGTTGCCAGGTGAACAGTATAAGTGAGGAGAGAGTGTTCCCCTGATGGTTTAACACGCACGGGACATGTTACCAGGTGAACAGTATAAGTGAGGAGAGTGTGTTCCCTGATGGTTTAATATACGAGGGAAATGTTACCAGGTGAACAGTCTAAGTGAGGAGAGTGTGTTCCCCTGATGGTTTAATATACGAGGGAAATGTTAACAGGTGAACAGTATAAGTGAGGAGAGTGTGTTCCCCTGATTGTTTAATACTCACGGAACATGTTACTAGGTGAACAGTATAAGTGAGGAGATTGTGTTCCCCTGATGGTTTAACACGCACGGGACATGTTACCAGGTGAACAATATAAGTGAGGAGAGTGTGTTCCCCTGATTGTTTATTTCTCACGGGACATGTTACCAGGTGAATAGTATAAGTGAGGAGAGTGTGTTCCCCTGATGGATTAACACGCACGGGACATGTTACCAGGTGAATAGTATAAGTGAGGAGAGTGTGTTCCCCTGATTGTTTAATACACACGGGACATGTTACCAGGTGAACAGTATAAGTGAGGCGAGTATGTTCCCCTGATGGTTTAATATACGAGGGAAATGTTAACAGGTGAATAGTATAAGTGAGGAGAGTGTGTTCCCCTGATGGTTTAACACGCACGGGACATGTTACCAGGTGAATAGTATAAGTGAGGAGAGTGTGTTCCCCTGATTGTTTAATACTCACGGGACATGTTACCAGGTGAACAGTATAAGTGAGGAGAGTGTGTTCCCCTGATGGTTTAACACGCACGGGACATGTTACCAGGTGAACAGTATAAGTGAGGAGAGTGTGTTCCCCTGATTGTTTAATATACCCGGGACATGTCACCAGGTGAAGAGGAGAATTGAGGAGAGTGTGTTCCCCTGATTGTTTAATACACACGGGACATGTCACCAGGTGAACAGTATAAGTGAGCAGAATGTTTTCCCCGATGGTTAAATATGCAAAGGACATGTTACCAGGTGAACAGTATAAGTGAGGAGACTGTGTTCCCCTGATGGTTTAACACGCACGGGACATGTTACCAGGTGAATAGTATAAGTGAGGAGAGTGTGTTCCCCTGATTGTTTAATACACACGGGACATGTCACCAGGTGAACAGTATAAGTGAGGAGAGTGTGTTCCCCTGATTGTTTAATACACACGGGACATGTCACCAGGTGAACAGTATAAGTGAGCAGAATGTTTTCCCCTGATGGTTAAATATGCAAAGGACATGTTACCAGGTGAACAGTATAAGTGAGGAGACTGTGTTCCCCTGATGGTTTAACACGCACGGGACATGTTACCAGATGAACAGTATAAGTGAGGAGAGTGTGTTCCCCTGATTGTTTAATACACACGGGACATGTTACCAGGTGAACAGTATAAGTGAGGCGAGTATGTTCCCCTGATGGTTTAATATACGAGGGAAATGTTAACAGGTGAACAGTATAAGTGAGGAGAGTGTGTTCCCCTGATGGTTTAATATACACGGGACATGTTACCAGGTGAACAGTATAAGTGAGGAGTGTTTGTTTCCCTGATTGTTTAATACACACGGGACATGTCACCAGGTGAACAGTATAAGTGAGGAGAGTGTGTTCCCCTGATGGTTTAACACGCACGGGACATGTTACCAGGTGAACAGTATAAGTGAGGAGAGTGTGTTCCCCTGATTGTTTAATACACACGGGACATGTCACCAGGTGAACAGTATAAGTGAGGAGAGTGTGTTCCCCTGATGGTTTAACACGCACGGGACATGTTACCAGGTGAACAGTATAAGTGAGGAGAGTGTGTTCCCCAGATTGTTTAATACACACGGGACATGTTACCAGGTGAACAGTATAAGTGAGGAGACTGTGTTCTCCTGATGGTTTAATACTGACGGGACATGTTACCAGGTGAACAGTATAAGTGAGGAGAGAGTGTTCCTCTGATGGTTTAATGCACACGGGACATGTTACCAGGTGAAGAATATAAGTGAGGAGAGTGCTTTCCCCTGATGGTTTAATATTCACGGGACATGTTACCAGGTGAACAGTATAAGTGAGGAGAGTGTGTTCCCCTGATGGTTTAATATACACGGGACATGTCACCAGGTGAACATTATAATTGAGGAGAGTGTGTTCCCCTGATGGTTTCATGCACACAGGACATGTTACCAGGTGAACAGTATGAGTGAGGAGAGTGTGTTCCCCTGATTGTTTAATACACACAGGACATGTTACCAGGTGAACAGTATGAGTGAGGAGAGTGTGTTCCCCTGATGGTTTAATATACTCAGGACATGCTTCCAGGAGAACAGTTTTAGTGAGGAGACTGTGTTCCCCTGATGGTTTAATATACACGGGACATGTTACCAGGTGAACAGGAAGGCGAGGAGAGTGTGTTCCCCTGATTGTTCAATTTACACGGGACGTTTTACCAGGTGAACAGTATAAGTGAGGAGAGTGTGTTCCCCTCATGGTTTAATATACACGGAACATGTTACCAGGTGAACAGTATACGTGAGGAGAGTGTGTTCCCCTAATGTTTTAATAGACACGGGACATGTTACCAGGTGAACAGTATAAGTGAGGAGAGTGTGTTCCCCTAATGTTTTAATAGACACGGGACATGTTACCAGGTGAACAGTATACGTGAGGAGAGTGTGTTCCCCTAATGTTTTAATAGACACGGGACATGTTACCAGGTGAACAGTATAAGTGAGGAGAGTGTGTTCCCCTGATGGTTTAATACACAAAGGACATGTTACCAGGTGAACAGTATAATTGAGGAGAGTGTGTTCCCCTAATGTTTTAATAGACACGGGACATGTTACCAGGTGAACAGTATACGTGAGGAGAGTGTGTTCCCCTAATGTTTTAATAGACACGGGACATGTTACCAGGTGAACAGTATAAGTGAGGAGAGTGTGTTCCCCTGATTGTTTAATACTGACGGGATGGGAGTGGGGGAGGGCAGTGGGGGAGTGGAGTGGGAGTGGAGTGGGGGAATGGAGTGGGAGGGGAGTGGGGGAGTGCAGTGGGAGGCGGCTGGGAGGGGGAGTGGGAGGCGAGTGGGAGCGGGAGTGGGAGGGGTAGTGGGAGGGGAGGAGGTCGGGGAGAGGAGGAGGGGAGGGGGGAAGGGGAAGGGTGAGGGTGAGGGGATTGCCATGGGAGGGAGTAGGTGAGCGTTAAGGAGAGTGGGAGAGGGGAGTGAGGGAGTGAGGGAGGGGAGTGGGGAAGTGGCAGGGGTAGGGGAGTGGGAGTGGGAGATGGGTGGCGGACGGGTGTGGGAAGTGGGTGGAGGCGGGGTTGGGAAGGTGAGTGGGGGAGGGGAGTGGGGGAGGGGAGTGGGAAGGGGGTGTTGGAGAGGTTGGGAAGGTTTGTGGGGGAGGGGAGTGGGGAAGGAGTGGGGGAGGGGTTGGGAAGGTGAGTGGGGGAGGGGAGTGGGGGAGGGGAGTGGGGAAGGGGGTGGGGGAGGGGAGTGGGAAGGGGGTGGGGGAGGGGTTGGGAAGGTGATTGGGGGAGGGGTCTGGGGGAGGGGTGTGCGGGTGGGGAGGGGGGAATTGATTGGGAAGGGGAGTGGGGGAGGGGAGAGGACGGGAGTAGGGGTGGCAGTGGGAGAGGGGAGTGGGAAGGGGAGTGGAGTAGGGGAGAGGAGGGTAGGAGGGTAGCGTAGGGGAGGAGGGGGGAGGAGGGTAGAGGAGGGGAGTAGGGGTGGCTGTGGGAGAGGGGAGTGGAAATGGGAGTGGAGGAGGGGAGAGGAGGGGAGGAGGGTAGAGGAGGGGAGTAGGGGTGGCTGTGGGAGAGGGGAGTGGGAATGGGAGTGGAGGAGGGGAGAGGAGGGGAGGAGGGTAGAGTAGGGGAGGAGGGGAGAGGAGGGGAGTAGGGCGGAGGGGATGGGAGAGGAGAGTGGGAAGAGGAGTGGTGGAGGGGAGAGGAGGGGAGTCGGGTAGGCTGTGGGAGATTGGAGTGGGAAGGATAGTGGGGGAGGTAAGAGGTGGGGAGAGGAGGCTGTGAGAGAGGGGAATGGCAAGGGGAGTGTGGAGGGGAGAGGATGGGAATGGGGAGGCTGTGGGAGAGGGGCGTGGTTAGCGGAAGGTGGAGGGGAGCGGAGGGAGGAGAGGGGTAGCGAGTGGGAGTGGCAGAGGGAAGTGTGTGAAGGGAGTGTGGGAGGGTTGAAGGGGAGCGGAGTGGAGGAGGGATGTGGGGGACGGTGAGTGGGTGAGGGGAGTGGGACAGGGGAGTGGAAAGGGAGTGGGAAAGGGTAGTGGGGGAGGGGAGTGGATGCGGAGTGGGGAGGGGAGTGGAAGGGGAGTGGGGGAGGTGAGTGGAAGGGGAGTGGGGGGGAGTGGAGTGGAAGGGGAGTGGGGGAGGGGAGTGGAAGGGGAGTGGGGGGGAGTGGAGTGGAAGGGGAGTGGGGGAGGGGAGTGGGGGAGGGGAGTGGAAGTGGTGGGCGAGCAAAGTTGGAAGGACTGTGGGAGGGGAGTTTGAGGGGAGTTGGAAGGGGAGGGGAGTGGGAGAGGGGAGTGGAAGTGGTGGGCGAGCAAAGTTGGAAGGACTGTGGGAGGGGAGTTTGAGGGGAGTTGGAAGGGGAGGGGAGTGGGAGAGGGGAGTGGAAGGGGAGTGGGGGAAGGGAGGGGAAGGTGGAGGTGAGCGGAAGGAGGAGAGGGGTAGCGAGTGGGAGTGGCGGAGGGAAGTGTTTGATGGGAGTGTGGGAGGGTTGAAGGGGAGCGGAGTGGAGGAGGGATGTGGGGGACGGTGAGTGGGTGAGGGGAGTGGGACAGGGGAGTGGAAAGGGAGTGGGAAAGGGTAGTGGGGGAGGGGAGTGGAAGCGGAGTGGGGAGGGAGTGGAAGGGGGGAACGGGAGTGGAGGAGGGGGAGTGGGGGAGGGGGTGTGGGGGAGTGGGGTGGTGTGGGGGAGTGGGGGAGGGGAGTGTGGGAGTGGAGGAGGGGGAGTGGGGGAGGGGGTGTGGGGGAGTGGGGTGGTGGAGGGGAGTGGGGGAGTGGGGGAGTGGGGGAGGGGAGTGTGGGAGGGGCGTGGGACAGCAGAGTGGAAGAGGAGTGGGAAAGGGTAGTGGGGGAGGGGAGTGGAAGCGGAGTGGGGAGGGGAGTGGAAGGGGATTTGGGGAGGGGAGTGGAAGGGGATTGGGGGGGGAGGGGAATGGAAGGGGAGTGGGGGAGGGGAGTGGGGGAGGGGAGTGGAAGGGGAGTGGGCGAGCAAAGTGGGAAGGAGAGTGGGGGAGGGGAGTGGAGGTGGGATTTTGGGGACTGGAGTGGGGTTGAGGAGTGTGGGAGGGGAGTGATGATGGGTAGTGGTGGAGGGTGGTTGGGGCAGGGGAGTTGGGGAGGGTCGTGTGTTAGGGGAATGGGGAGGGGGTTTGGGGAGCGGAATGGAGGAGCGAAGTTTGGGAGGCGAGTGGGGAGGGGAGTGGAAGGGGAGTGGGTGAGCGAAGTGGGAAGGAGAGTGGGGGAGGGGTGTGGGGGAGGGGAGTTGGAAGGGGAGTGGGGGAGGGGAGTTGGAAGGGGAGTGGGGGAGGGGAGTGGGGAAGTGGGGGAGCGAAGTGGGAAGGAGAGTGGGGGAGGGGAGTGCGAAGGAGAGTGGGGGAGGGGAATGCGAAGGAGAGTGGGGGAGGGGAGTGCGTAGGGGTGTGGGAAGGGGAGTGAGGGAGGGGAGTGGGAATGGGAGTGGGGGAGGGGAGTGGAAGGGCAGTGGGGGCGGGGAGTGGAGTAGTGGAGAGGAGAGGAGTGCAGAGGAGGAGAGTGGGGTCGTGGAGTTGGGGAGGGGATTGGGAAGGGGAGTGGGGAGGAGAGAGGAGGGGGAGAGGAGAGGGGTAGAGAGTGGGAGTGGTGGAGGGAAGTGGGGGAGGAGAGTGTGGGAGGAGAGAAGGGAAGGGTACTGGGGTAGGGGAGTGGGAGTGGGGTGTGGAGAAGTGGAGTGGGGGTGGGGTGTGATGCAGGGGCGTGGGTGTGTGGGGGGAGTGGGGTAGGGGAGTTGGTGAGGGGTGTGGAGGAAGGGAGTGGGTGTGTGTAGGGGAGTGGGGTCAGGGAGTGGGTGTGGGGTGTGGAGGAGGGGAGTGGGGGAGGAGATTGGGGAGGAGAGTGGGGGAGGGGAGTGGGGGAGGAGCGTGGAGTAGGGGAGTGGGTGAGGGGAGTGGGGTAGGGGAATGGGGGAGGGGGGTTGGGGAGCGGAGTGGAGTAAGGACGTTTGGGAGGGGAGTGGGGGAGGGGAGTGATTTAGGGGAGTGGTGGAGGGGTGTGGGGTAGGGGAATTGGGGCGGGGAGTGGGCAAGTGGAGCTGGGGAGCGCAGTGGTGTAGGGGAGTCGGGGAGTGAGTTTGGTGAGGGGAGTGCGGTAGGGATGTGGGGGTGGAGAGTGGGGGTGAGCGGGGGAGAGGAGAGGGATAGGGGAGTGGGGGATGTGTGTGGGAGGGAGTTGGGCAGGGGAATGGGTGTGGGAAGTTGGGGAGGGGAGTGGGGGATGGGAGTTAGGGAGGGGAGTGGGGGAGGTGAGTGGGAGGGAGTTGGTGGGGGGAGTTGGAAGGGGAGTGGGTGGGGTGTGGGGTAGGGGCGTAGAAGGAATGTGGGGGAGGGGAGTGGAAATGGTGTGGAGGAGGGGAGTGGGGGAGGGGATGTGGGGAGGGGAGTGGGGGAGGGGAGTGCGGGTGGGGAGTGGAAGGGGAGTGGGGGAGGGGAGTGGGAAGGAGAGTGGGGGAGGGGAGTTGGAAGGGGAGTGGGAAGGGGAGTGGAAATGGAGTGGGGTAGGGGGTGAGGGAGGGGTGTGGGTATGGGGAGTAGGGGAGGGGAGTGGAGGAGGAGATTTGGGGACGGGAGTGGGGTTGGGGAGTGGGGGAGGGGTGTGATGTAGAGTAGTGGTGGAGGGGGTTGGGGAGGGGAGTTGGGGAGGGGAGTGGGGTAGGGGAATGGGGAGGGGGGTTGGGGAGCGGAATGGAGGAGGGAAGTTTATGAGGCGAGTGGGGGAGGGGAGTGGAGAGGAGTGGAGAGGAGGGGAGTGGGGGAGGGGTGTGATGTCGGGTAGTGGTGGAGGGGGGTTGGGGAGGGGAGTTGGGGAGGGGAGTGGGGTAGGGGAATGGGGAGGGGGGTTGGGGAGCGGAATGGAGGAGGGAAGTTTGGGAGGCAAGTGGGGGAGGGGAGTGGAGAGGAGTGGAGAGGAGGGGAGTGGGGGAGGGGATTGGGAAGGGGAGTGGGGAGGAGAGATGAGGGGGAGAGGAGAGGGGTAGAGAGTGGGAGTGGTGGAGGGAAGTGGGAGAGGAGATTGTGGGAGGAGAGAAGGAGAGAGGACTGGGGTAGGGGAGTGGGAGTGGGGAGTGGTGCAGGGGATTGGGTGTGTGGAGGGGAGTGGGGTAGGGGAGTGGGAGTGGAGTGTGGAGGAAGGGAGTGGGTGTGTGGAGGGGAGTGGGGGAGGTGAGTGCGGGAGGGGAGTGGGGGAGGGATTTGGGGGAGGGCAGATGGGGAGGTGAGTGGGGTTGGGGAGTGGGGGAGGGGCATGGGGGAGTGGAGTGGAGGGGAGAGTTTGGGGAGGGGATTTGGGTAGGAGAATGGGGGAGGGTGTTGGGGAGCGGAGTAGGGGAGGGGAGTGGGGGAGGGGAGTGGAGTGGGGGAGGAGATTGGGGGAGGGGAGTGGGGGAGGAGATTGGGGGAGGGGAATGAGGGAGGAGTGTGGAGTAGGGGTTTGGGGGAGAGGAATGGGATAGGGGAAGGGGAGGGGTATTGGAGAACGGGGTGGGGTAGCGGAGTGGAGTAGGGAAGTTTGGGAGGCGAGTGGGGGAGCTGAGTGGGGGAGCGGAGTGATATAGGGGGGTGGGGGAGGGGAGTGGGGTAGGGGAGTTGGGGCGGGGAGTGGGCAAGGGGAGCTGGGGAGCGCAGTGGGGTAGAGGAGTGGGGGTGGAGAGTGGGAGTGAGCGGGGGAGGGGAGTGGTATTGGGGAGTGGGGGAGGTGAGTGGGAGGAAGTTGGTGGGGGGATTTGGGGAGCTGAGTGGGGGAGGGAAGTTGGGGAAGTGAGTGGGGTTGGGGTGTGAGGGAGGGGAGTTAGGGAGGGGAGTGGGGAGTTGAGTGGGAGGGAGTTAGTGAGGGGAGTTGGGGAGGTGAGGGGGGAGGGGAGTGGGGGAGGGGAGTTAGGGAGGGGAGTTAGGGAGGTGAGTGGGAGGGAGTTAGTGAGGGGAGTTGGGGAGTTGAGTGGGGGAGGGGAGTGGGGGTGCGGAGTTAGGGAGGTGGGTGGGGTAGGGGAGTGGGGTTGGGGAGCGGAATGGAGGAGGGCAGTTTGGGAGGCGAGTGTGGGAGGGGAGTGGAGAGGAGTGGAGAGGAGGGGAGTGGGGGAGGTGAGTGAGAGGGAGTTAGTGAGGGGAGTTGGTGAGGTGAGGGGGAGGGAGTTGGTGAGGGGGATTGGGGAGGTAAGTGGGGTGGGGGAGTGAGGGAGGGGAGTTAGGGAGGGGAGTGGGGTGAGGGAGGGGAGTTAGGGAGGGGAGTGGGGGAGGTGAGTGGGAGGGAGTTAGTGAGGGGAGTTGGGGAGGTGAGGGGGAGGGGAGTGGGGGAGGCGAGTTAGGGAGGGGAGTTAAGGAGGTGAGTGGGAGGGAGTTGGTGAGGGGAGTTGGGGAGGTGAGTAGTGGAGGGGTGTGGGCTTGCGGAGTTAGGGATGTGAGTGGGGTTGGGGTGTGGGGGAGTGGAGTGGGTAAGGGGAGCTGGGGATGGGATTTGGGTAGGGGAAAGGGGGAGGGTGTTTGGGGAGCGGAGTGGAGTAGGGAAGTTTGGGAGGCGAGTGGGGGATGGGAGTGGTGTCGGGGAGTGGGGGAGGGGTGTGATATATGCGGGTGGGGGAGGGGAGTGGGGTAGGGGAGTTGGGGCGGGGAGTGGGCAAGGGGAGCTGGGGAGCGCAGTGGGGTGGGGAGTGGGGGTGGAGAATGGGGGTGAGCGGGGGAGGGGAGTGGGATAGGGGAGTGGGTACCATGAGTGGAGGGAGTTGGGCAGGGGAGTGAGTGAGGGGAGTTGGGGAGGGGTGTGAGGGAGGGGAGTTAGGGAGAGGAGTGGGGGAGGTGAGTGGGAGGGAGTTGGTGGGGAGAGTTGGGGAGATGAGTGGGGGAGGGGAATGGGGGAGGGAAGTTGGTGATCTGAGAGGGGTAGGGGCGTGAGGGAGGGGAGTTAGGGAGGGGAGTGGGGGAGGTGAGTGGGAGGGAGTTAGTGAGTGGAGTTATGGAGGTGAGTGGGAGGGAGTTGGGAAGGTGAATGGGGGAGGGGAGTTGGGGTAGGGGAGTGGGGGAGGGGAGTGGGTAAGGGGTGCTGGGGAGGGGATTTGGGTAGGGGAATGGGGGCGTGTGTTTGGGGAGCGGAGTGGAGTATTGAAGTTTGGGAGGCGAGTGGGGAATGGGAGTGGTGTAGGGGAGGGGGGAGGAGAATGACAGAGGGGAGTGGGGGAAGGGATCTGGTGAGGGGAGTGGGGTAGTGGAGTGGGGGAGGGGTGTGATATAGGGGAGTGCGGGAGGGGAGTGGGGTAGGGGAGTTGGGGCGGGGAGTGGGAAATGGGAGCTGGGGAGTGCAGTGGGGTAGGGGAGTGGGGGTGGAGAGTGGGGGGTGAGCGGTGGATTGGAGTGGGATAGGGGAGTTGGGGAGATGTGGGGGAGGGGAGTGAGGGATGGGAGTTAGGGAGGGGAGTGGGGGAGGTGAGTGGGAGGGAGTTAGTGAGTGGAGTTGTGGAGGTGAGGGGGTGGGGAGTGGGGGAGGGGAGTTATGCAGGTGAGTGGGAGGGAGTTGGGAAGGTGAGTTGGGGAGGGGAGTTGGCGTGCGGAGTTAGGGAGGTGAGTGGCGTCGGGGAGTTGGGGAGGGGAGTTAGGGAGGGGAGTGGGGGAGGTGAGTGGGAGGGAGTTGTTGGGGGGAGTTGGGGAGATGAGTGGGGGAGGGGAGTGGGGGAGGGAAGTTGGTGATGTGAGTGGGGTAGGGAGTGAGGGAGGGGATTTAGGGAGGGGAGTGGGGGAGGTGAGTGGGAGGACTTAGTGAGGGGAGTTGGGGAGGTGAGGGGGAGGGGAGTGGGGGAGGGGAGTTAGGGATGTGAGTAGGGCAGGGGAGTGGGGGAGGGGAGTGGGTAAGGGGAGCTGGGGAGGGGATATGGGTAGGGGAATAGGGGAGGGGGTTTGGGGAGCGGAGTGGAGTAGGGAAGTTTGGGAGGCGAGTGGGGGAAGGGAGTGGTGTAGGGGAGTGGGGGAGGGGATTGACATAGGGGAGTGGGGGAGGGGAGCTGGAGAGGGGAGTGGGGTAGGGGAGTGGGGGAGGGGAATGGTGCAGGGGAGTGGGGGTGGGGAGTGCGGGAGGGGTGTTGGGGAAGGGAGTGGGGGAGGGGAGTGGGGGAGGGAAGTTGGTGATGTGAGTGGGGTAGGGGAGTGAGGGAGGGGATTTAGGGAGGGGAGTGGGGGAGGTGAGTGGGAGGACTTAGTGAGGGGAGTTGGGGAGGTGAGGGGGAGGGGAGTGGGGGAGGGGAGTTAGGGATGTGAGTAGGGCAGGGGAGTGGGGGAGGGGAGTGGGTAAGGGGAGCTGGGGAGGGGATATGGGTAGGGGAATAGGGGAGGGGGTTTGGGGAGCGGAGTGGAGTAGGGAAGTTTGGGAGGCGAGTGGGGGAAGGGAGTGGTGTAGGGGAGTGGGGGAGGGGATTGACATAGGGGAGTGGGGGAGGGGAGCTGGAGAGGGGAGTGGGGTAGGGGAGTGGGGGGACGGGAATGGTGCAGGGGAGTGGGGTGGGGAGTGCGGGAGGGGTGTTGGGGAAGGGAGTGGGGAGGGGAATGAGGGATTGGAGTGGGGGAGGTGAGTGGGGGAGGGGAGTGGGGTAGGGGTGTTGGGGATGGGAGTGGGGGAGGGGAGTGATATAGTGATGTGGGGAAGTGGTAGTGGGGGAGGGGAGTGGGGGAGGTGAGTGGGGGAGGTGAGGGGGGTAGGGGTGTTGGGGAGGGGAGTGGGGGAGGTGAGTGGGAGGGAGTTGTTGGGGGAGTTGGGGAGATGAGTGGGGGAGGGGAGTGGGGGAGGGAAGTTGGTGACGTGAGTGGGGTAGGGGAGTCAGGGAGGGGATTTAGGGAGGGGAGTGGGGGAGGTGAGAGGGAGGACTTAGTGAGGGGAGTTGGGGAGGTGAGGGCGAGGGGAGTGGGGGAGGGGAGTTAGGGATGTGAGTGGGGCAGGGGAGTGGGGGAGGGGAGTGGGTAAGGGGAGCTGGGGAGGGGATTGACATAGGGGAGTGGGGGAGGGGTGTTGGGGAGGGGAATGGGGGAGGGGAGTGGAGTAGGGGAGTGGGGGAGGGGTGTGAGGGAGGGAGTTTGGGGAGGGGTGTGGGGGAGGGGAGCGGGGGAGGGCTGTGGGGTAGGGGAGTGGTGGAGGGGAATGGGGGATTGGAGTGGGGGAGGGGAGTGGGGTAGGGGTGTTGGGGATGGGAGTGGGGGAGGGGAGTGATATTGCGCAGTGGGGAAGTGGAGTGGGAGGAGTAGAGTGGGGGAGTGGGGTAGGGGTGTTGGGGATGGGAGTGGGGTAGGGGTGTTGGGGAGGGGAATGGGGGAGGGGAGTGGTGGAGAGGAGTGGGGGAGGGGAGTGGGGTAGGGGTGTTGGGGAGGGGAGTGGGGGAGGAGAGTGGGGGAGGGGAGTGGGGTAGGGGTGTTGGGGAGGGGAGTGGTGGAGGGGAGTGGGGGAGGGGAGTGGGGTAGGGGTGTGGGGGAGGGGAGTGGGGGAGAGGAGTGGGGGAGTGGAGTGGGGGAGGGGAGTGGGGTAGGGGTGTTGGGGAGGGGAGTGGGAGGAGTGGAGTGGGGGAGGGGAGTGGGGGAGGGGAGTGGGGTAGGGGTGTTGGGGAGGGGAGTGGGGGAGGGGAGTTTGGGGAGGGGAGTGGGGGAGGGGAGTTTGGGGAGGGGAGTGGGGGAGGGGAGTGGGGGAGGGGAGTGGGGGAGGGGAGTGGGAGGAGTGGGGTGGGGGAGGGGAGTGGGGGAGGGGAGTGGGGTAGGGGTGTTGGGGATGGGAGTGGGGTAGGGGTGTTGGGGAGGGGAATGGGGGAGGGGAGTGATGGAGAGGAGTGGGGGAGGGGAGTGGGGGTGGGGAGTGGGGGAGGGGAGTGGGGGAGGGGAGAGGGGTAGGGGTGTTGGGGAGGGGAGTGGGGGAGTGGAGTGGGGGAGTGGAGTGGGGGAGGGGTGTGGGGGAGGGGAGTGGGGGAGGGGAGTGGGATAGGGGTGTTGGGGAGGGGAGTGGGGGAGGGGAGTGGGATAGGGGTGTTGGGGAGGGGAGTGGGGGAGGGGAGTGGGAGGAGTGGAGTGGGGGAGGGGAGTGGGGGAGGGGAGTGGGGTAGGGGTGTTGGGGATGGGAGTGGGGTAGGGGTGTTGGGGAGGGGAATGGGGGAGGGGAGTGATGGAGAGGAGTGGAGGAGTGGAGTGGGGGAGGGGAGTGGGGGAGGGGAGTGGGGGTGGGGAGTGGGGGAGGGGAGTGGGGTAGGGGTGTTGGGGAGGGGAGTGGGGGAGTGGAGTGGGGGAGTGGAGTGGGGGAGGGGTGTGGGGGAGGGGAGTGGGGGAGGGGAGTGGGGGAGGGGAGTGGGGGAGGGGAGTGGGATAGGGGTGTTGGGGAGGGGAGTGGGGGAGAGGAGTGGGGGAGGGGTGTTGGGGAGGGGAGTGGGGGAGGGGAGTGGGATAGGGGTGTTGGGGAAGGGAGTGGGGGAGGGGAGTGTGGGAGGAGAGTGGGGTAGGGGTGTTGGGGAGGGGAGTGGGGGAGGGGAGTGGTGGAGAGGAGTGACTTGGAACATGTACTGACATTAATGGTGCTATATAAATACAAGTTGTTGTTGTGTTGGACATATATCACCTTTCCTTCATCATGACTGGGTGAAAATGCTGTAACTCCTTCTCCAACACCATTGTGAGATGACCTTCACCACACAGACTGCAGAGGTTCAAGGTAATGGACCAGCATCACCTTCTCAATGGACAACTGGGGATGGACAATATCTGCTGGTCTAGTGACAGACACATCCTAACAATGAAGACAAATATCTGTCTGTGTAAAATGGATGAAAAGTCTTTACACAAAGAGAATCATAGAGAGATACTGCACTGAAACAGACTCTTTGGCCCATCGAGTCTGTGCTGACCAACAGCCACCCATTTATATATCCGACATTAATCCCCTATTTCCTACCACATCCCCACCATCCTCCAACCACCTAACGAGACTAGGGACATTTACAATGGCCAATTTATCAATCAAACTGCAAGTCTTTGTCTGTGGGAGGAAACCAGAGCACCCGGCAGAAACCCACATGGTCACAGGGAAAACTTGCAAACTCCACACAGGCAGCACCCAGAACAGAACCCGGGACACTGGAGCTGTGAGACTGTGGCAGCAAACAGAACCGAACCTAGGTCACTGGAGCTGTGAGACTGTGGCAGTCCCCAGAAACGAACCCGGGTCACTGGAGCTGTGAGACTGTGGCAGTCCCCAGAAACGAACCCGGGTCACTGGAGCTGTGAGACTGTGGCTGTAAACAGAACCGAACCCAGGTCACTGAAGCTGTGAGACTGTGGCAGTAAACAGAACCGAACCCGGGTCACTGGAGCTGTGAGACTGTGGCAGTAAACAGAACCGAACCCAGGTTACTGGAGCTGTGAGGCTGTGGCAGTGAACAGAACCGAACCCGGGACACTGGAGCTGTGAGGCTGTGGCAGTAAACAGAACCGAACCCGGGTCACTGGAGCTGTGAGACTGTGGCAGTAAACAGAACCGAACCCGGGTCACTGGAGCTGTGAGACTGTGGCAGTAAACAGAACCGAACCCGGGTCACTGGAGCTGTGAGACTGTGGCAGTAAACAGAACCGAACCCAGGTCACTGGAGCGGTGAGACTGTGGCAGTAAACAGAACCGAACTCAGGACACTGGAGCTGTGAGACTGTGGCAGTAAACAGAACCGAACCCGGGTCACTGGAGCTGTGAGGCTGTGGCAGTAAACAGAACTGAACCCAGGTCACTGGAGCTGTGAGGCTGTGGCAGTAAACAGAACCGAACCCGGGTCACTGGAGCTGTGAGACTGGCAGTAAACAGAACCGAACCCAGGTCACTGGAGCTGTGAGGCTGTGACAGTACGCAGAACCGAACCCAGGTCACTGGAGCTGTGAGGCTGTGGCAGTAAACAGAACCGAACCCAGGTCACTGAAGCTGTGAGACTGTGGCAGTACGCAGAACCGAACCCGGGTCACTGGAGCAGTGAGACTGTGGCAGTAAACAGAACCGAACCCGGGACACTGGAGCTGTGAGACTGTGGCAGTAAACAGAACAGAACCCAGGTCACTGGAGCTGTGAGACTGTGGCAGTAAACAGAACCGAACCCAGGTCACTGGAGCTGTGAGACTGTGGCAGTAAACAGAACTGAACCCATGTCACTGGAGCTGTGAGACTGTGGCAGTAAACAGAACCGAACCCGGGTCACTGGAGCTGTGAGACTGTGGCAGTAAACAGAACCGAACCCGGGTCACTGGAGCTGTGAGACTGTGGCAGTAAACAGAACTGAACCCATGTCACTGGAGCTGTGAGACTGTGGCAGTAAACAGAACCGAACCCAGGTCACTGGAGCTGTGAGGCTGTGGCAGTCCCCAGAACCGAACCCGGGACACTGGAGCTGTGAGGCTGTGGCAGTAAACAGAACCGAACCCGGGACACTGGAGATGTGAGACTGTGGCAGTACGCAGAACCGAACCCAGGTCACTGGAGCTGTGAGACTGTGGCAGTAAACAGAACCGAACCCAGGTCACTGGAGCTGTGAGACTGTGGCAGTAAACAGAACCGAACCCGGGTCACTGGAGCTGTGAGACTGTGGCAGTGAACAGAACCGAACCCAGGTCACTGGAGCTGTGAGACTGTGGCAGTAAACAGAACCGAACCGAGGTCACTGGAGCTGTGAGACTGTGGCAGTACGCAGAACCGAACCCGGGACACTGGAGCTGTGAGGCTGTGGCAGTAAACAGAACCGAACCCGGGACACTGGAGCTGTGAGACTGTGGCAGTACGCAGAACCGAACCCAGGTCACTGGAGCTGTGAGACTGTGGCAGTAAACAGAACTGAACCCGGGACACTGGAGCTGTGAGACTGTGACAGTAAACAGAACCGAACCCGGGTCACTGGAGCTGTGAGACTGTGGCAGTAAACAGAACCGAACCCAGGTCACTGGAGCTGTGAGACTGTGACAGTAAACAGAACCGAACCCGGGTCACGGGAGCTGTGAGACTGTGGCAGTAAACAGAACCGAACCCAGGTCACTGGAGCTGTGAGACTGTGGCAGTAAACAGAACCGAACCCGGGTCACTGGAGCTGTGAGACTGTGGCAGTAAACAGAACCGAACCCAGGTCACTGGAGCTGTGAGACTGTGGCAGTAAACAGAACCGAACCCAGGTCACTGGAGCTGTGAGACTGTGGTAGTAAACAGAACCGAACCCAGGTCACTGGAGCTGTGAGACTGTGGCAGTAAACAGAACCGAACCCAGGTCACTGGAGCTGTGAGACTGTGGCAGTAAACAGAACCGAACCCGGGTCACTGGAGCTGTGAGACTGGCAGTAAACAGAACCGAACCCAGGTCACTGGAGCTGTGAGGCTGTGACAGTACGCAGAACCGAACCCAGGTCACTGGAGCTGTGAGGCTGTGGCAGTAAACAGAACCGAACCCAGGTCACTGAAGCTGTGAGACTGTGGCAGTACGCAGAACCGAACCCGGGTCACTGGAGCAGTGAGACTGTGGCAGTAAACAGAACCGAACCCGGGACACTGGAGCTGTGAGACTGTGGCAGTAAACAGAACAGAACCCAGGTCACTGGAGCTGTGAGACTGTGGCAGTAAACAGAACCGAACCCAGGTCACTGGAGCTGTGAGACTGTGGCAGTAAACAGAACTGAACCCATGTCACTGGAGCTGTGAGACTGTGGCAGTAAACAGAACCGAACCCGGGTCACTGGAGCTGTGAGACTGTGGCAGTAAACAGAACCGAACCCGGGTCACTGGAGCTGTGAGACTGTGGCAGTAAACAGAACTGAACCCATGTCACTGGAGCTGTGAGACTGTGGCAGTAAACAGAACCGAACCCAGGTCACTGGAGCTGTGAGGCTGTGGCAGTCCCCAGAACCGAACCCGGGACACTGGAGCTGTGAGGCTGTGGCAGTAAACAGAACCGAACCCGGGACACTGGAGATGTGAGACTGTGGCAGTACGCAGAACCGAACCCAGGTCACTGGAGCTGTGAGACTGTGGCAGTAAACAGAACCGAACCCAGGTCACTGGAGCTGTGAGACTGTGGCAGTGAACAGAACCGAACCCAGGTCACTGGAGCTGTGAGACTGTGGCAGTAAACAGAACCGAACCGAGGTCACTGGAGCTGTGAGACTGTGGCAGTACGCAGAACCGAACCCGGGACACTGGAGCTGTGAGGCTGTGGCAGTAAACAGAACCGAACCCGGGACACTGGAGCTGTGAGACTGTGGCAGTACGCAGAACCGAACCCAGGTCACTGGAGCTGTGAGACTGTGGCAGTAAACAGAACCGAACCCAGGTCACTGGAGCTGTGAGACTGTGGCAGTAAACAGAACCGAACCCGGGTCACTGGAGCTGTGAGACTGTGGCAGTAAACAGAACCGAACCCAGGTCACTGGAGCTGTGAGACTGTGGCAGTAAACAGAACCGAACCCGGGTCACTGGAGCTGTGAGACTGTGGCAGTAAACAGAACCGAACCCAGGTCACTGGAGCTGTGAGACTGTGGCAGTAAACAGAACTGAACCCGGGACACTGGAGCGGTGAGACTGTGGCAGTAAACAGAACCGAACCCAGGTCACTGGAGCTGTGAGACTGTGGCAGTAAACAGAACTGAACCCGGGTCACTGGAGCTGTGAGACTGTGGCAGTAAACAGAACTGAACCCGGGTCACTGGAGCTGTGAGACTGTGGCAGTAAACAGAACCGAACCCGGGTCACTGAAGCTGTGAGACTGTGGCAGTAAACAGAACTGAACCCAGGTCACTGGAGCTGTGAGACTGTGGCAGTAAACAGAACCGAACCCGGGTCACTGGAGCTGTGAGACTGTGGCAGTAAACAGAACCGAACCCAGGTCACTGGAGCTGTGAGACTGTGGCAGTAAACAGAACCGAACCCGGGTCACTGGAGCTGTGAGACTGTGGCAGTAAACAGAACCGAACCCGGGACACTGCAGCTGTGAGACTGTGGCAGTAAACAGAACCGAACCCCGGTCACTGGAGCTGTGAGACTGTGGCAGTAAGCAGAACTGAACCCGGGACACTGGAGCTGTGAGGCTGTGGCAGTAAACAGAACCGAACCCAGGTCACTGGAGCTGTGAGACTGTGGCAGTAAACAGAACCGAACCCAGGTCACTGGAGCTGTGAGACTGTGGCAGTAAACAGAACCGAACCCGGGTCACTGGAGCTGTGAGACTGTGGCAGTAAACAGAACTGAACCCGGGTCACTGGAGCTGTGAGACTGTGGCAGTAAACAGAACTGAACCCGGGTCACTGGAGCTGTGAGACTGTGGCAGTAAACAGAACCGAACCCGGGTCACTGGAGCTGTGAGGCTGTGGCAGTCAACAGAACCGAACCCGGGTCACTGGAGCTGTGAGGCTGTGGCAGTAAACAGAACCGAACCCAGGTCACTGGAGCTGTGAGGCTGTGGCAGTGAACAGAACCGAACCCGGGTCACTGGAGCTGTGAGACTGTGGCAGGAAACAGAACCGAACCCAGGTCACTGGAGCTGTGAGACTGTGGCAGTAAACAGAACTGAACCCGGGTCACTGGAGCTGTGAGACTGTGGCAGTAAACAGAACCGAACCCAGGTCACTGGAGCTGTGAGACTGTGGCAGTAAACAGAACCGAACCCAGGTCACTGGAGCTGTGAGACTGTGGCAGTAAACAGAACCGAACCCAGGTCACTGGAGCTGTGAGGCTGTGGCAGTAAACAGAACCGAACCCGGGTCACCGGAGCTGTGAGACTGTGGCAGTAAACAGAACTGAACCCGGGTCACTGGAGCTGTGAGACTGTGGCAGTGAACAGAACCGAACCCGGGTCACTGGAGCTGTGAGACTGTGGCAGGAAACAGAACCGAACCCGGGACACTGGAGCTGTGAGACTGTGGCAGTAAACAGAACCGAACCCAGGTCACTGGAGCTGTGAGACTGTGGCAGTAAACAGAACCGAACCCGGTCACTGGAGCTGTGAGACTGTGGCAGTGAACAGAACCGATCCCGGGTCACTGGAGCTGTGAGACTGTGGCAGTAAACAGAACCGAACCCAGGTCACTGGAGCTGTGAGACTGTGGCAAAAAACAGACCCGAACCCGGGACACTGGAGCTGTGAGACTGTGGCAGTAAACAGAACCGAACCCGGGTCACTGGAGCTGTGAGACTGTGGCAGTAAACAGAACCGAACCCGGGTCACTGGAGCTTTGAGACTGTGGCAGTAAACAGAACTGAACCCGGGACACTGGAGCGGTGAGACTGTGGCAGTAAACAGAACTGAACCCGGGTCACTGGAGCTGTGAGACTGTGGCAGTAAACAGAACCGAACCCGGGTCACTGGAGCTGTGAGACTGTGGCAGTAAACAGAACCGAACCCAGGTCACTGGAGCTGTGAGACTGTGGCAGTAAACAGAACCGAACCCAGGTCACTGGAGCTGTGAGACTGTGGCAGTAAACAGAACCGAACACAGGACACTGGAGCGGTGAGACTGTGGCAGTAAACAGAACCGAACCCGGGTCACTGAAGCTGTGAGACTGTGGCAGTAAACAGAACTGAACCCAGGTCACTGGAGCTGTGAGACTGTGGCAGTAAACAGAACCGAACCCGGGACACTGCAGCTGTGAGACTGTGGCAGTAAACAGAACCGAACCCCGGTCACTGGAGCTGTGAGACTGTGGCAGTAAACAGAACTGAACCCGGGACACTGGAGCGGTGAGACTGTGGCAGTAAACAGAACCGAACCCGGGTCACTGAAGCTGTGAGACTGTGGCAGTAAACAGAACTGAACCCAGGTCACTGCAGCTGTGAGACTGTGGCAGTAAACAGAACCGAACCCCGGTCACTGGAGCTGTGAGACTGTGGCAGTAAGCAGAACTGAACCCGGGACACTGGAGCTGTGAGGCTGTGGCAGTAAACAGAACCGAACCCAGGTCACTGGAGCTGTGAGACTGTGGCAGTAAACAGAACCGAACCCAGGTCGCTGGAGCTGTGAGACTGTGGCAGTAAACAGAACCGAACCCGGGTCACTGGAGCTGTGAGACTGTGGCAGTAAACAGAACTGAACCCGGGTCACTGGAGCTGTGAGACAGTGGCAGTAAACAGAACTGAACCCGGGTCACTGGAGCTGTGAGACTGTGGCAGTAAACAGAACCGAACCCGGGTCACTGGAGCTGTGAGGCTGTGGCAGTCAACAGAACCGAACCCGGGTCACTGGAGCTGTGAGGCTGTGGCAGTAAACAGAACCGAACCCAGGTCACTGGAGCTGTGAGGCTGTGGCAGTGAACAGAACCGAATCCGGGTCACTGGAGCTGTGAGACTGTGGCAGGAAACAGAACCGAACCCAGGTCACTGGAGCTGTGAGACTGTGGCAGTAAACAGAACTGAACCCGGGTCACTGGAGCTGTGAGACTGTGGCAGTAAACAGAACCGAACCCAGGTCACTGGAGCTGTGAGACTGTGGCAGTAAACAGAACCGAACCCAGGTCACTGGAGCTGTGAGACTGTGGCAGTAAACAGAACCGAACCCAGGTCACTGGAGCTGTGAGGCTGTGGCAGTAAACAGAACAGAACCCGGGTCACCGGAGCTGTGAGACTGTGGCAGTAAACAGAACTGAACCCGGGACACTGGAGCTGTGAGACTGTGGCAGTGAACAGAACCGAACCCGGGTCACTGGAGCTGTGAGACTGTGGCAGGAAACAGAACCGAACCCGGTCACTGGAGCTGTGAGACTGTGGCAGTGAACAGAACCGATCCCGGGTCACTGGAGCTGTGAGACTGTGGCAGTAAACAGAACCGAACCCAGGTCACTGGAGCTGTGAGACTGTGGCAAAAAACAGACCCGAACCCGGGACACTGGAGCTGTGAGACTGTGGCAGTAAACAGAACCGAACCCGGGTCACTGGAGCTGTGAGACTGTGGCAGTAAACAGAACCGAACCCGGGTCACTGGAGCTTTGAGACTGTGGCAGTAAACAGAACTGAACCCGGGACACTGGAGCGGTGAGACTGTGGCAGTAAACAGAACCGAACCCAGGTCACTGGAGCTGTGAGACTGTGGCAGTAAACAGAACTGAACCCGGGACACTGGAGCTGTGAGACTGTGGCAGTAAACAGAACCGAACCCAGGTCACTGGAGCTGTGAGGCTGTGGCAGTCCCCAGAACCGAACCCGGGACACTGGAGCTGTGAGGCTGTGGCAGTAAACAGAACCGAACCCGGGACACTGGAGCTGTGAGACTGTGGCAGTACGCAGAACCGAACCCAGGTCACTGGAGCTGTGAGACTGTGGCAGTAAACAGAACCGAACCCAGGTCACTGGAGCTGAGAGACTGTGGCAGTAAACAGAACCGAACCCGGGTCACTGGAGCTGTGAGACTGTGGCAGTAAACAGAACCGAACCCAGGTCACTGGAGCTGTGAGACTGTGGCAGTAAACAGAACCGAACCCAGGTCACTGGAGCTGTGAGACTGTGGCAGTAAACAGAACCGAACCCGGGTCACTGGAGCTGTGAGACTGTGGCAGTAAACAGAACCGAACCCGGGTCACTGGAGCTGTGAGACTGTGGCAGTAAACAGAACCGAACCCAGGTCACTGGAGCTGTGAGACTGTGGCAGTAAACAGAACCGAACCCGGGACACTGGAGCTGTGAGACTGTGGCAGTAAACAGAACCGAACCCGGGTCAGTGGAGCTGTGAGACTGTGGCAGTAAACAGAACTGAACCCGGGACACTGGAGCGGTGAGACTGTGGCAGTAAACAGAACCGAACCCAGGTCACTGGAGCTGTGAGACTGTGGCAGTAAACAGAACTGAACCCGGGTCACTGGAGCTGTGAGACTGTGGCAGTAAACAGAACCGAACCCGGGTCACTGAAGCTGTGAGACTGTGGCAGTAAACAGAACCGAACCCAGGTCACTGGAGCTGTGAGACTGTGGCAGTAAACAGAACCGAACCCGGGTCACTGGAGCTGTGAGACTGTGGCAGTAAACAGAACCGAACCCGGGTCACTGGAGCTGTGAGACTGTGGCAGTAAACAGAACCGAACCCGGGACACTGGAGCTGTGAGGCTGTGGCAGTAAACAGAACCGAACCCGGGACACTGGAGCTGTGAGACTGTGGCAGTAAACAGAACTGAACCCGGGTCAGTGGAGCTGTGAGACTGTGGCAGTAAACAGAACCGAACCCGGGTCAGTGGAGCTGTGAGACTGTGGCAGTAAACAGAACCGAACCCGGGTCAGTGGAGCTGTGAGACTGTGGCAGTAAACAGAACCGAACCCGGGTCACTGGAGCAGTGAGACTGTGGCAGTAAACAGAACTGAACCCGGGACACTGGAGCTGTGAGTCTGTGGCAGTAAACAGAACTGAACCCAGGTCACTGGAGCTGTGAGACTGTGGCAGTAAACAGAACCGAGCCCGGGACACTGGAGCTGTGAGACTGTGGCAGTCAACAGAACCGAACCCGGGTCACTGGAGCTGTGAGGCTGTGGCAGTAAACAGAACCGAACCCGGGACACTGAAGCTGTGAGACTGTGGCAGTAAACAGAACCGAACCCAGGTCACTGGAGCTGTGAGACTGTGGCAGTAAACAGAACCGAACCCGGGTCACTGGAGCTGTGAGACTGTGGAGGTAAACAGAACCGAACCCAGGTCACTGGAGCTGTGAGACTGTGGCAGTAAACAGAACCGAACCCGGGTCAGTGGAGCTGTGAGACTGTGGCAGTAAACAGAACCGAACCCGGGTCAGTGGAGCTGTGAGACTGTGGCAGTAAACAGAACCGAACCCAGGTCACTGGAGCTGTGAGACTGTGGCAGTAAACAGAACTGAACCCAGGTCACTGGAGCTGTGAGACTGTGGCAGTAAACAGAACCGAGCCCGGGACACTGGAGCTGTGAGACTGTGGCAGTAAACAGAACCGAACCCGGGTCACTGGAGCTGTGAGGCTGTGGCAGTAAACAGAACTGAACCCGGGTCACTGGAGCTGTGAGACTGTGGCAGTAAACAGAACCGAACCCAGGTCACTGGAGCTGTGAGACTGTGGCAGTAAACAGAACCGACCCCGGGACACTGGAGCTGTGAGGCTGTGGCAGTAAACAGAACCGAACCCAGGTCACTGGAGCTGTGAGGCTGTGGCAGTAAACAGAACTGAACCCAGGTCACTGGAGCAGTGAGACTGTGGCAGTAAACAGAACTGAACCCAGGTCACTGGAGCTGTGAGACTGTGGCAGTAAACAGAACTGAACCCAGGTCACTGGAGCTGTGAGACTGTGGCAGTCCCCAGAACCGAACCCGGGTCACTGAAGCTGTGAGACTGTGGCAGTAAACAGAACCGAACCCATGTCACTGGAGCTGTGAGACTGTGGCAGTAAACAGAACCGAACCCGGGTCACTGGAGCAGTGAGACTGTGGCAGTAAACAGAACCGAACCCGGGACACTGGAGCTGTGAGACTGTGGCAGTAAACAGAACTGAACCCAGGTCACTGGAGCTGTGAGGCTGTGGCAGTCAACAGAACTGAACCCGGGTCACTGAAGCTGTGAGACTGTGGCAGTAAATAGAACTGAACCCATGTCACTGGAGCTGTGAGACTGTGGCAGTAAACAGAACCGAACCCAGGTCACTGGAGCAGTGAGACTGTGGCAGTAAACAGAACCGAACCCGGGTCACTGGAGCTGTGAGACTGTGGCAGTAAACAGAACCGAACCCAGGTCACTGGAGCTGTGAGGCTGTGGCAGTAAACAGAACCGAACCCAGGTCAGTGGAGCTGTGAGACTGTGGCAGTAAACAGAACCGAACCCGGGACACTGGAGCTGTGAGACTGTGGCAGTAAACAGAACCGAACCCGGGTCACTGGAGCTGTGAGACTGTGGCAGTAAACAGAACTGAACCCAGGTCACTGGAGCTGTGAGACTGTGGCAGTAAACAGAACCGAACCCGGGTCACCGGAGATGTGAGACTGTGGCAGTAAACAGAAACGAACCCGGGACACTGGAGCTGTGAGACTGTGGCAGTAAACAGAACTGAACCCAGGTCACTGGAGCTGTGAGACTGTGGCAGTAAACAGAACCGAACCCGGGACACTGGAGCTGTGAGACTGTGGCAGTAAACAGAACCGAACCCAGGACACTGGAGCTGTGAGACTGTGGCAGTAAACAGAACCGAACCCAGGTCACTGGAGCTGTGAGACTGTGGCAGTAAACAGAACCGAACCCGGGTCACTGGAGCTGTGAGACTGTGGCAGTAAACAGAACCGAACCCGGGTCACTGGAGCTTTGAGACTGTGGCAGTAAACAGAACTGAACCCGGGACACAGGAGCGGTGAGACTGTGGCAGTAAACAGAACCGAACCCAGGTCACTGGAGCTGTGAGGCTGTGGCAGTCCCCAGAACCGAACCCGGGACACTGGAGCTGTGAGGCTGTGGCAGTAAACAGAACCGAACCCGGGACACTGGAGCTGTGAGACTGTGGCAGTACGCAGAACCGAACCCAGGTCACTGGAGCTGTGAGACTGTGGCAGTAAACAGAACCGAACCCAGGTCACTGGAGCTGAGAGACTGTGGCAGTAAACAGAACCGAACCCGGGTCACTGGAGCTGTGAGACTGTGGCAGTAAACAGAACCGAACCCAGGTCACTGGAGCTGTGAGACTGTGGCAGTAAACAGAACCGAACCCAGGTCACTGGAGCTGTGAGACTGTGGCAGTAAACAGAACCGAACCCGGGTCACTGGAGCTGTGAGACTGTGGCAGTAAACAGAACCGAACCCAGGTCACTGGAGCTGTGAGACTGTGGCAGTAAACAGAACTGAACCCGGGACACTGGAGCGGTGAGACTGTGGCAGTAAACAGAACCGAACCCAGGTCACTGGAGCTGTGAGACTGTGGCAGTAAACAGAACTGAACCCGGGTCACTGGAGCTGTGAGACTGTGGCAGTAAACAGAACCGAACCCGGGTCACTGAAGCTGTGAGACTGTGGCAGTAAACAGAACCGAACCCAGGTCACTGGAGCTGTGAGACTGTGGCAGTAAACAGAACCGAACCCGGGTCACTGGAGCTGTGAGACTGTGGAGGTAAACAGAACCGAACCCAGGTCACTGGAGCTGTGAGACTGTGGCAGTAAACAGAACCGAACCCGGGTCAGTGGAGCTGTGAGACTGTGGCAGTAAACAGAACCGAACCCGGGTCAGTGGAGCTGTGAGACTGTGGCAGTAAACAGAACCGAACCCAGGTCAGTGGAGCTGTGAGACTGTGGCAGTAAACAGAACTGAACCCAGGTCACTGGAGCTGTGAGACTGTGGCAGTAAACAGAACCGAGCCCGGGACACTGGAGCTGTGAGACTGTGGCAGTAAACAGAACCGAACCCGGGTCACTGGAGCTGTGAGGCTGTGGCAGTCAACAGAACCGAACCCGGGTCACTGGAGCTGTGAGGCTGTGGCAGTAAACAGAACCGAACCCAGGTCACTGGAGCTGTGAGGCTGTGGCAGTGAACAGAACCGAACCCGGGTCACTGGAGCTGTGAGACTGTGGCAGGAAACAGAACCGAACCCAGGTCACTGGAGCTGTGAGACTGTGGCAGTAAACAGAACTGAACCCAGGTCACTGGAGCTGTGAGACTGTGGCAGTAAACAGAATCGAACCCGGGACACTGGAGCTGTGAGACTGTGGCAGTAAACAGAACTGAACCCGGGTCACTGGAGCTGTGAGACTGTGGCAGTAAACAGAACCGAACCCGGGTCACTGGAGCTGTGAGACTGTGGCAGTAAACAGAATCGAACCCGGGACACTGGAGCTGTGAGACTGTGGCAGTAAACAGAACTGAACCCGGGTCACTGGAGCTGTGAGACTGTGGCAGTAAACAGAACCGAACCCAGGTCACTGGAGCTGTGAGACTGTGGCAGTAAACAGAACCGACCCCGGGACACTGGAGCTGTGAGGCTGTGGCAGTAAACAGAACCGAACCCAGGTCACTGGAGCTGTGAGGCTGTGGCAGTAAACAGAACTGAACCCAGGTCACTGGAGCTGTGAGACTGTGGCAGTAAACAGAACTGAACCCAGGTCACTGGAGCTGTGAGACTGTGGCAGTAAACAGAACTGAACCCGGGTCACTGAAGCTGTGAGACTGTGGCAGTAAACAGAACCGAACCCATGTCACTGGAGCTGTGAGGCTGTGGCAGTAAACAGAACCGAACCCGGGACACTGGAGCAGTGAGACTGTGGCAGTAAACAGAACTGAACCCAGGTCACTGGAGCTGTGAGGCTGTGGCAGTAAACAGAACTGAACCCGGGTCACTGAAGCTGTGAGACTGTGGCAGTAAATAGAACTGAACCCAGGTCACTGGAGCTGTGAGGCTGTGGCAGTAAACAGAACCGAACCCAGGTCACTGGAGCAGTGAGACTGTGGCAGTAAACAGAACCGAACCCGGGTCACTGGAGCTGTGAGACTGTGGCAGTAAACAGAACCGGACCCAGGTCACTGGAGCTGTGAGACTGTGGCAGTAAACAGAACCGAACCCAGGTCACTGGAGCTGTGAGACTGTGGCAGTAAACAGAACCGAACCCGGGTCACCGGAGATGTGAGACTGTGGCAGTAAACAGAAACGAACCCGGGACACTGGAGCTGTGAGACTGTGGCAGTAAACAGAACTGAACCCAGGTCACTGGAGCTGTGAGACTGTGGCAGTAAACAGAACCGAACCCGGGACACTGGAGCTGTGAGACTGTGGCAGTAAACAGAACCGAACCCAGGACACTGGAGCTGTGAGACTGTGGCAGTAAACAGAACCGAACCCAGGTCACTGGAGCTGTGAGACTGTGGCAGTAAACAGAACCGAACCCAGGTCACTGGAGCTGTGAGGCTGTGACAGTAAACAGAACCGAACCCAGGTCACTGGAGCTGTGAGACTGTGGCAGTAAACAGAACCGAACCCGGGTCACTGGAGCGGTGAGACTGTGGCAGTAAACAGAACCGAACCCAGGTCACTGGAGCTGTGAGGCTGTGACAGTAAACAGAACCGAACCCAGGTCACTGGAGCTGTGAGACTGTGGCAGTAAACAGAACCGAACCCGGGTCACTGGAGCTGTGAGACTGTGGCAGTAAACAGAACCGGACCCAGGTCACTGGAGCTGTGAGACTGTGGCAGTAAACAGAACCGAACCCGGGTCACTGGAGCTGTGAGACTGTGGCAGTAAACAGAACTGAACCCAGGTCACTGGAGCTGTGAGGCTGTGGCAGTAAACAGAACCGAACCCAGGACACTGGAGCTGTGAGACTGTGGCAGTAAACAGAACCGAACCCGGGTCACTGGAGCTGTGAGACTGTGGCAGTAAACAGAACCGGACCCAGGTCACTGGAGCTGTGAGACTGTGGCAGTAAACAGAACCGAACCCGGGTCACTGGAGCTGTGAGACTGTGGCAGTAAACAGATCTGAACCCAGGTCACTGGAGCTGTGAGACTGTGGCAGTAAACAGAACCGAACCCGGGTCACTGGAGCTGTGAGACTGTGGCAGTAAACAGAACTGAACCCAGGTCACTGGAGCTGTGAGACTGTGGCAGTAAACAGAACCGAACCCAGGTCACTGGAGCTGTGAGACTGTGGCAGTAAACAAAACCGAACCCAGGTCACTGGAGCTGTGAGACTGTGGCAGTAAACAGAACCGAACCCGGGTCACTGGAGCTGTGAGACTGTGGCAGTAAACAGAACCGAACCCGGGTCACTGGAGCTGTGAGACTGTGGCAGTAAACAGAACCAAACCCGGGTCACTGGAGCTGTGAGACTGTGGCAGTAAACAGAACCGAACCCAGGTCACTGGAGCTGTGAGACTGTGGCAGTCCCCAGAATCGAACCCAGGTCACTGGAGCTGTGAGGCTGTGGCAGTAAACAGAACCGAACCCAGGACACTGGAGCTGTGAGACTGTGGCAGTAAACAGAACCGAACCCGGGTCACCGGAGCTGTGAGACTGTGGCAGTAAACAAAACCGAACCCGGGTCACTGGAGCTGTGAGACTGTGGCAGCAAACAGAACCGAACCCATGTCACTGGAGCTGTGAGACTGTGGCAGTAAACAGAACCGAACCCAGGTCACTGGAGCTGTGAGACTGTGGCAGCAAACAGAACCGAACCCATGTCACTGGAGCTGTGAGACTGTGGCAGTAAACAGAACCGAACCCGGGTCACTGGAGCTGTGAGACTGTGGCAGTAAACAGAACCGAACCCGTGACACTGGAGCTGTGAGACTGTGGCAGTAAACAGAACCGAACCCGGGTCACTGGAGCTGTGAGGCTGTGGCAGTAAACAGAACCGAACCCAGGACACTGGAGCTGTGAGACTTTGGCAGTAAACAGAACCGAACCCGGGTCACCGGAGCTGTGAGACTGTGGCAGTCCCCAGAACCGAACCCAGGTCACTGGAGCTGTGAGACTGTGGCAGTAAACAGAACTGAACCCGGGTCACTGGAGCTGTGAGACTGTGGCAGTAAACAGAACCGAACCCAGGTCACTGGAGCTGTGAGACTGTGGCAGTCCCCAGAACCGAACCCAGGTCACTGGAGCTGTGAGGCTGTGGCAGTAAACAGAACCGAACCCAGGACACTGGAGCTGTGAGACTGTGGCAGTAAACAGAACCGAACCCGGGTCACTGGAGCTGTGAGGCTGTGGCAGTAAACAGAACCGAACCCAGGTCACTGGAGCTGTGAGACTGTGGCAGTCCCCAGAACCGAACCCGGGACACTGGAGCTGTGAGACTGTGGCAGTAAACAGAACTGAACCCGGGACACTGGAGCTGTGAGGCTGTGGCAGTAAACAGAACCGAACCCGGGTCAATGGAGCTGTGAGGCTGTGGCAGTAAACAGAACCGAACCAGGGTCACTGGAGCTGTGAGGCTGTGGCAGTAAACAGAACCGAACCCGGGTCACCGGAGCTGTGAGACTGTGGCAGTAAACAGAACCGAACCCGGGTCACCGGAGCTGTGAGACTGTGGCAGTAAACAGAACCGAACCCAGGTCACTGGAGCTGTGAGGCTGTGGCAGTAAACAGAACTGAACCCTGGTCACTGGAGCAGTGAGACTGTGGCAGTAAACAGAACTGAACCCAGGTCACTGGAGCTGTGAGACTGTGGCAGTAAACAGAACTGAACCCAGGTCACTGGAGCTGTGAGACTGTGGCAGTCCCCAGAACCGAACCCGGGTCACTGAAGCTGTGAGACTGTGGCAGTAAACAGAACCGAACCCATGTCACTGGAGCTGTGAGACTGTGGCAGTAAACAGAACCGAACCCGGGTCACTGGAGCAGTGAGACTGTGGCAGTAAACAGAACTGAACCCAGGTCACTGGAGCTGTGAGGCTGTGGCAGTAAACAGAACTGAACCCGGGTCACTGAAGCTGTGAGACTGTGGCAGTAAACAGAACCGAACCCAGGACACTGGAGCTGTGAGACTGTGACAGTAAACAGAACCGAACCCAGGTCACTGGAGCAGTGAGACTGTGGCAGTAAACAGAACCGAACCCGGGTCACTGGAGCAGTGAGACTGTGGCAGTAAACAGAACCGAACCCAGGTCACTGGAGCAGTGAGACTGTGGCAGTAAACAGAACCGAACCCAGGTCACTGGAGCAGTGAGACTGTGGCAGTAAACAGAACCGAACCCAGGTCACTGGAGCAGTGAGACTGTGGCAGTAAACAGAACCGAACCCGGGTCACTGGAGCTGTGAGACTGTGGCAGTAAACAGAACTGAACCCAGGTCACTGGAGCTGTGAGACTGTGGCAGTAAACAGAACCGAACCCGGGTCACCGGAGATGTGAGACTGTGGCAGTAAACAGAACCGAACCCGGGACACCGGAGCTGTGAGACTGTGGCAGTAAACAGAACCGAACCCAGGTCACTGGAGCTGTGAGGCTGTGACAGTAAACAGAACCGAACCCAGGTCACTGGAGCTGTGAGACTGTGGCAGTAAACAGAACCGAACCCGGGTCACTGGAGCTGTGAGACTGTGGCAGTAAACAGAACCGAACCCGGGACACTGGAGCTGTGAGACTGTGGCAGTAAACAGAACCGAACCCAGGTCACTGGAGCTGTGAGACTGTGGCAGTAAACAGAACCGAACCGGGGACACTGGAGCTGTGAGACTGTGGCAGTAAACAGAACCGAACCCAGGTCACTGGAGCTGTGAGACTATGGCAGTAAACAGAACCGAACCCGGGTCACTGGAGCGGTGAGACTGTGGCAGTTAACAGAACTGAACCCGGGTCACTGGAGCTGTGAGACTGTGGCAGTAAACAGAACCGAACCCGGGTCACTGGAGCTGTGAGACTGTGGCAGTAAACAGAACCGAACCCGGGTCACTGGAGCTGTGAGACTGTGGCAGTAAACAGAACCAAACCCATGTCACTGGAGCTGTGAGACTGTGGCAGTAAACAGAACCGAACCCGGGTCACTGGAGCTGTGAGACTGTGACACTAAACAGAACCGAACCCGGGTCACTGGAGCTGTGAGACTGTGGCAGTAAACAGAACCGAACCCAGGTCACTGGAGCTGTGAGACTGTGGCAGTCCCCAGAACCGAACCCAGGTCACTGGAGCTGTGAGGCTGTGGCAGTAAACAGAACCGAACCCAGGACACTGGAGCTGTGAGACTGTGGCAGTAAACAGAACCGAACCCGGGTCACCGGAGCTGTGAGACTGTGGCAGTAAACAGAACCGAACCCGGGTCACCGGAGCTGTGAGACTGTGGCAGTAAACAAAACCGAACCCGGGTCACTGGAGCTGTGAGACTGTGGCAGTAAACAGAACCGAACCCGGGTCACTGGAGCTGTGAGACTGTGGCAGTAAACAGAACCGAACCCGGGACACTGGAGCTGTGAGACTGTGGCAGTAAACAGAACCGAACCCAGGACACTGGAGCTGTGAGACTTTGGCAGTAAACAGAACCGAACCCGGGTCACTGGAGCTGTGAGACTGTGGCAGTAAACAGAACCGAACCCAGGACACTGGAGCTGTGAGACTGTGGCAGTAAACAGAACCGAACCCAGGACACTGGAGCTGTGAGACTGTGGCAGTAAACAGAACTGAACCCGGGTCACTGGAGCTGTGAGACTGTGGCAGTAAACAGAACCGAACCCAGGTCACTGGAGCTGTGAGACTGTGGCAGTCCCCAGAACCGAACCCAGGTCACTGGAGCTGTGAGGCTGTGGCAGTAAACAGAACTGAACCCGGGTCACTGGAGCTGTGAGGCTGTGGCAGTAAACAGAACCGAACCCAGGTCACTGGAGCTGTGAGACTGTGGCAGTCCCCAGAACCGAACCCAGGTCACTGGAGCTGTGAGGCTGTGGCAGTAAACAGAACCGAACCCAGGACACTGGAGCTGTGAGACTGTGGCAGTAAACAGAACCGAACCCGGGTCACCGGAGCTGTGAGACTGTGGCAGTAAACAGAACCGAACCCGGGTCACCGGAGCTGTGAGACTGTGGCAGTAAACAGAACCGAACCCGGGTCACTGGAGCTGTGAGACTGTGGCAGTAAACAGAACCGAACCCGGGTCACTGGAGCTGTGAAGCTGTGGCAGTAAACAGAACCGAACCCATGTCACTGGAGCTGTGAGACTGTGGCAGTAAACAGAACCGAACCCGGGTCACTGGAGCTGTGAGGCTGTGGCAGTAAACAGAACCGAACCCAGGACACTGGAGCTGTGAGACTGTGGCAGTAAACAGAACCGAACCCGGGTCACTGGAGCTGTGAGACTGTGGCAGTAAACAGAACCGAACCCAGGTCACTGGAGCTGTGAGACTGTGGCAGTCCCCAGAACCGAACCCAGGTCACTGGAGCTGTGAGGCTGTGGCAGTAAACAGAACTGAACCCGGGTCACTGGAGCTGTGAGGCTGTGGCAGTAAACAGAACCGAACCCAGGTCACTGGAGCTGTGAGACTGTGGCAGTCCCCAGAACCGAACCCAGGTCACTGGAGCTGTGAGGCTGTGGCAGTAAACAGAACCGAACCCAGGACACTGGAGCTGTGAGACTGTGGCAGTAAACAGAACCGAACCCGGGTCACCGGAGCTGTGAGACTGTGGCAGTAAACAGAACCGAACCCGGGTCACCGGAGCTGTGAGACTGTGGCAGTAAACAGAACCGAACCCGGGTCACTGGAGCTGTGAGACTGTGGCAGTAAACAGAACCGAACCCGGGTCACTGGAGCTGTGAGGCTGTGGCAGTAAACAGAACCGAACCCAGGACACTGGAGCTGTGAGACTGTGGCAGTAAACAGAACCGAACCCGGGTCACTGGAGCTGTGAGGCTGTGGCAGTAAACAGAACCGAACCCAGGACACTGGAGCTGTGAGACTGTGGCAGTAAACAGAACCGAACCCGGGTCACTGGAGCTGTGAGACTGTGGCAGTAAACAGAACTGAACCCGGGTCACTGGAGCTGTGAGACTGTGGCAGTAAACAGAACCGAACCCAGGTCACTGGAGCTGTGAGACTGTGGCAGTAAACAGAACCGAACCCAGGTCACTGGAGCTGTGAGGCTTTGGCAGTAAACAGAACTGAACCCGGGACACTGGAGCGGTGAGACTGTGGCAGTAAACAGAACTGAACCCGGGTCACTGGAGCTGTGAGACTGTGGCAGTAAACAGAACCGAACCCAGGTCACTGGAGCTGTGAGACTGTGGCAGTAAACAGAACCGAACCCAGGTCACTGGAGCTGTGAGACTGTGGCAGTAAACAGAACCGAACCCAGGACACTGGAGCTGTGAGACTGTGGCAGTAAACAGAACCGAACCCAGGTCACTGGAGCTGTGAGACTGTGGCAGTGAACAGAACAGAACCCAGGTCACTGGAGCTGTGAGACTGTGGCAGTAAACAGAACCGAACCCAGGACACTGGAGCTGTGAGACTGTGACAGTAAACAGAACCAAACCCGGGTCACTGGAGCTGTGAGACTGTGGCAGTAAACAGAACCGAACCAAGGTCACCGGAGCTGTGAGACTGTGGCAGTAAACAGAACCGAACCCAGGTCACTGGAGCTGTGAGACTGTGGCAGTAAACAGAACCGAACCCAGGACACTGGAGCTGTGAGACTGTGGCAGTAAACAGAACCGAATCCGGGTCACTGGAGCTGTGAGACTGTGACACTAAACAGAACCGAACCCGGTCACTGGAGCTGTGAGACTGTGGCAGTCCCCAGAACCGAACCCAGGTCACTGGAGCTGTGAGGCTGTGGCAGTAAACAGAACCGAACCCAGGTCACTGGAGCTGTGAGACTGTGGCAGTAAACAGAACCGAACCCGGGACACTGGAGCTGTGAGACTGTGGCAGTAAACAGAACCGAACCCGGGTCACCGGAGCTGTGAGACTGTGGCAGTAAACAGAACTGAACCCGGGTCACTGGAGCTGTGAGACTGTGGCAGTAAACAGAACCGAACCCGGGACACTGGAGGTGTGAGACTGTGGCAGTAAACAGAACCGAACCCGGGTCACTGGAGCTGTCAGACTGTGGCAGTAAACAGAACCGAACCCGGGACACTGGAGCTGTGAGACTGTGGCAGTAAACAGAACCGAACCCGGGACACTGGAGCTGTGAGACTGTGGCAGTAAACAGAACCGAACCCGGGTCACTGGAGCTGTGAGACTGTGGCAGTAAACAGAACCGAACCCAGGTCACTGGAGCTGTGAGACTGTGGCAGTAAACAGAACCGAACCCGGGTCACTGGAGCTGTGTGACTGTGGCAGTCCCCAGAACCGAACCCAGGACACTGGAGCTGTGAGACTGTGGCAGTAAACAGAACCGAACCCGGGACACTGGAGCTGTGAGACTGTGGCAGTAAACAGAACCGAACCCAGGACACTGGAGCTGTGAGACTGTGGCAGTAAACAGAACCGAACCCGGGACACTGGAGCTGTGAGACTGTGGCAGTAAACAGAACCGAACCCGGGACACTGGAGCTGTGAGACTGTGGCAGTAAACAGAACCGAACCCGGGACACTGGAGCTGTGAGACTGTGACAGTAAACAGAACCGAACCCGGGACACTGGAGCTGTGAGACTGTGGCAGTAAACAGAACCGAACCGGGGACACTGGAGCTGTGAGACTGTGGCAGTAAACAGAACCGAACCCGGGTCACGGGAGCTGTGAGACTGTGGCAGTAAACAGAAACGAACCCAGGACACTGGAGCTGTGAGACTGTGACAGTAAACAGAACCGAACCCGGGACACTGGAGCAGTGAGACTGTGGTAGTAAACAGAACTGAACCCGGGACACTGGAGCTGTGAGACTGTGGCAGTAAACAGAACTGAACCCAGGTCACTGGAGCTGTGAGACTGTGGCAGTAAACAGAACTGAACCCAGGTCACTGGAGCTGTGAGACTGTGGCAGTAAACGGAACTGAACCCGGGTCACTGGAGCTGTGAGACTGTGGCAGTAAACAGAACCGAACCCAGGTCACTGGAGCTGTGAGACTGTGGCAGTAAACAGAACCGAACCCAGGTCACTGGAGCTGTGAGACTGTGGCAGTCCCCAGAACCGAACCCAGGTCACTGGAGCTGTGAGGCTGTGGCAGTAAACAGAACTGAACCCGGGTCACTGGAGCTGTGAGGCTGTGGCAGTAAACAGAACCGAACCCAGGTCACTGGAGCTGTGAGACTGTGGCAGTCCCCAGAACCGAACCCAGGTCACTGGAGCTGTGAGGCTGTGGCAGTAAACAGAACCGAACCCGGGTCACTGGAGCTGTGAGACTGTGGCAGTAAACAGAACCGAACCCGGGTCACTGGAGCTGTGAGACTGTGACAGTAAACAGAACTGAACCCAGGTCACTGGAGCTGTGAGACTGTGGCAGTAAACAGAACTGAACCCGGGACACTGGAGCTGTGAGACTGTGGCAGTAAACAGAACCGAACCCAGGTCACTGGAGCTGTGAGACTGTGGCAGTAAACAGAACCGAACCCGGGACACTGGAGCTGTGAGACTGTGGCAGTAAACAGAACTGAACCCGGGTCACTGGAGCTGTGAGACTGTGGCAGTAAACAGAACCGAACCCAGGACACTGGAGCTGTGAGGCTGTGGCAGTAAACAGAACTGAACCCGGGACACTGGAGCTGTGAGACTGTGGCAGTAAACAGAACCGAACCCATGTCACTGGAGCTGTGAGACTGTGGCAGTAAACAGAACCGAACCCGGGTCACTGGAGCTGTGAGACTGTGGCAGTAAACAGAACCGAACCCATGTCACTGGAGCTGTGAGACTGTGGCAGTAAACAGAACCGAACCCGGGTCACTGGAGCAGTGAGACTGTGGCAGTAAACAGAACTGAACCCAGGTCACTGGAGCTGTGAGGCTGTGGCAGTAAACAGAACTGAACCCGGGTCACTGAAGCTGTGAGACTGTGGCAGTAAATAGAACTGAACCCATGTCACTGGAGCTGTGAGACTGTGGCAGTAAACAGAACCGAACCCAGGTCACTGGAGCAGTGAGACTGTGGCAGTAAACAGAACCGAACCCGGGTCACTGGAGCAGTGAGACTGTGGCAGTAAACAGAACCGAACCCAGGTCACTGGAGCAGTGAGACTGTGGCAGTAAACAGAACCGAACCCAGGTCACTGGAGCAGTGAGACTGTGGCAGTAAACAGAACCGAACCCAGGTCACTGGAGCAGTGAGACTGTGGCAGTAAACAGAACCGAACCCGGGTCACTGGAGCTGTGAGACTGTGGCAGTAAACAGAACTGAACCCAGGTCACTGGAGCTGTGAGACTGTGGCAGTAAACAGAACCGAACCCGGGTCACCGGAGATGTGAGACTGTGGCAGTAAACAGAACCGAACCCGGGACACCGGAGCTGTGAGACTGTGGCAGTAAACAGAACCGAACCCAGGTCACTGGAGCTGTGAGGCTGTGACAGTAAACAGAACCGAACCCAGGTCACTGGAGCTGTGAGACTGTGGCAGTAAACAGAACCGAACCCGGGTCACTGGAGCTGTGAGGCTGTGGCAGTAAACAGAACCGAACCCGGGTCACTGGAGCGGTGAGACTGTGGCAGTAAACAGAACTGAACCCGGGTCACTGGAGCTGTGAGACTGTGGCAGTAAACAGAACCGAACCCGGGACACTGGAGCTGTGAGACTGTGGCAGTAAACAGAACCGAACCCAGGTCACTGGAGCTGTGAGACTGTGGCAGTAAACAGAACCGAACCGGGGACACTGGAGCTGTGAGACTGTGGCAGTAAACAGAACCGAACCCAGGTCACTGGAGCTGTGAGACTATGGCAGTAAACAGAACCGAACCCGGGACACTGGAGCGGTGAGACTGTGGCAGTTAACAGAACTGAACCCGGGTCACTGGAGCTGTGAGACTGTGGCAGTAAACAGAACCGAACCCGGGTCACTGGAGCTGTGAGACTGTGGCAGTAAACAGAACCGAACCCGGGTCACTGGAGCTGTGAGACTGTGGCAGTAAACAGAACCAAACCCATGTCACTGGAGCTGTGAGACTGTGGCAGTAAACAGAACCGAACCCGGGACACTGGAGCTGTGAGACTGTGGCAGTAAACAGAACCGAACCCGGGTCACTGGAGCTGTGAGACTGTGGCAGTAAACAGAACCGAACCCAGGTCACTGGAGCTGTGAGACTGTGGCAGTCCCCAGAACCGAACCCAGGTCACTGGAGCTGTGAGGCTGTGGCAGTAAACAGAACCGAACCCAGGACACTGGAGCTGTGAGACTGTGGCAGTAAACAGAACCGAACCCGGGTCACCGGAGCTGTGAGACTGTGGCAGTAAACAGAACCGAACCCGGGTCACCGGAGCTGTGAGACTGTGGCAGTAAACAAAACCGAACCCGGGTCACTGGAGCTGTGAGACTGTGGCAGTAAACAGAACCGAACCCATGTCACTGGAGCTGTGAGACTGTGGCAGTAAACAGAACCGAACCCGGGTCACTGGAGCTGTGAGACTGTGGCAGTAAACAGAACCGAACCCGGGACACTGGAGCTGTGAGACTGTGGCAGTAAACAGAACCGAACCCAGGACACTGGAGCTGTGAGACTTTGGCAGTAAACAGAACCGAACCCGGGTCACTGGAGCTGTGAGACTGTGGCAGTAAACAGAACCGAACCCAGGACACTGGAGCTGTGAGACTGTGGCAGTAAACAGAACCGAACCCAGGACACTGGAGCTGTGAGACTGTGGCAGTAAACAGAACTGAACCCGGGTCACTGGAGCTGTGAGACTGTGGCAGTAAACAGAACCGAACCCAGGTCACTGGAGCTGTGAGACTGTGGCAGTCCCCAGAACCGAACCCAGGTCACTGGAGCTGTGAGGCTGTGGCAGTAAACAGAACTGAACCCGGGTCACTGGAGCTGTGAGGCTGTGGCAGTAAACAGAACCGAACCCAGGTCACTGGAGCTGTGAGACTGTGGCAGTCCCCAGAACCGAACCCAGGTCACTGGAGCTGTGAGGCTGTGGCAGTAAACAGAACCGAACCCAGGACACTGGAGCTGTGAGACTGTGGCAGTAAACAGAACCGAACCCGGGTCACCGGAGCTGTGAGACTGTGGCAGTAAACAGAACCGAACCCGGGTCACCGGAGCTGTGAGACTGTGGCAGTAAACAGAACCGAACCCGGGTCACTGGAGCTGTGAGACTGTGGCAGTAAACAGAACCGAACCCGGGTCACTGGAGCTGTGAAGCTGTGGCAGTAAACAGAACCGAACCCATGTCACTGGAGCTGTGAGACTGTGGCAGTAAACAGAACCGAACCCGGGTCACTGGAGCTGTGAGGCTGTGGCAGTAAACAGAACCGAACCCAGGACACTGGAGCTGTGAGACTGTGGCAGTAAACAGAACCGAACCCGGGTCACTGGAGCTGTGAGACTGTGGCAGTAAACAGAACCGAACCCAGGTCACTGGAGCTGTGAGACTGTGGCAGTCCCCAGAACCGAACCCAGGTCACTGGAGCTGTGAGGCTGTGGCAGTAAACAGAACCGAACCCATGTCACTGGAGCTGTGAGACTGTGGCAGTAAACAGAACCGAACCCGGGTCACTGGAGCTGTGAGGCTGTGGCAGTAAACAGAACCGAACCCAGGACACTGGAGCTGTGAGACTGTGGCAGTAAACAGAACCGAACCCGGGTCACTGGAGCTGTGAGGCTGTGGCAGTAAACAGAACCGAACCCAGGACACTGGAGCTGTGAGACTGTGGCAGTAAACAGAACCGAACCCGGGTCACTGGAGCTGTGAGACTGTGGCAGTAAACAGAACTGAACCCGGGTCACTGGAGCTGTGAGACTGTGGCAGTAAACAGAACCGAACCCAGGTCACTGGAGCTGTGAGACTGTGGCAGTAAACAGAACCGAACCCAGGTCACTGGAGCTGTGAGGCTTTGGCAGTAAACAGAACTGAACCCGGGACACTGGAGCGGTGAGACTGTGGCAGTAAACAGAACTGAACCCGGGTCACTGGAGCTGTGAGACTGTGGCAGTAAACAGAACCGAACCCAGGTCACTGGAGCTGTGAGACTGTGGCAGTAAACAGAACCGAACCCAGGTCACTGGAGCTGTGAGACTGTGGCAGTAAACAGAACCGAACCCAGGACACTGGAGCTGTGAGACTGTGGCAGTAAACAGAACCGAACCCAGGTCACTGGAGCTTTGAGACTGTGGCAGTGAACAGAACAGAACCCAGGTCACTGGAGCTGTGAGACTGTGGCAGTAAACAGAACCGAACCCAGGACACTGGAGCTGTGAGACTGTGACAGTAAACAGAACCAAACCCGGGTCACTGGAGCTGTGAGACTGTGGCAGTAAACAGAACCGAACCAAGGTCACCGGAGCTGTGAGACTGTGGCAGTAAACAGAACCGAACCCAGGTCACTGGAGCTGTGAGACTGTGGCAGTAAACAGAACCGAACCCAGGACACTGGAGCTGTGAGACTGTGGCAGTAAACAGAACCGAATCCGGGTCACTGGAGCTGTGAGACTGTGACACTAAACAGAACCGAACCCGGTCACTGGAGCTGTGAGACTGTGGCAGTCCCCAGAACCGAACCCAGGTCACTGGAGCTGTGAGGCTGTGGCAGTAAACAGAACCGAACCCAGGTCACTGGAGCTGTGAGACTGTGGCAGTAAACAGAACCGAACCCGGGACACTGGAGCTGTGAGACTGTGGCAGTAAACAGAACCGAACCCGGGTCACCGGAGCTGTGAGACTGTGGCAGTAAACAGAACTGAACCCGGGTCACTGGAGCTGTGAGACTGTGGCAGTAAACAGAACCGAACCCGGGACACTGGAGGTGTGAGACTGTGGCAGTAAACAGAACCGAACCCGGGTCACTGGAGCTGTCAGACTGTGGCAGTAAACAGAACCGAACCCGGGACACTGGAGCTGTGAGACTGTGGCAGTAAACAGAACCGAACCCGGGACACTGGAGCTGTGAGACTGTGGCAGTAAACAGAACCGAACCCGGGTCACTGGAGCTGTGAGACTGTGGCAGTAAACAGAACCGAACCCAGGTCACTGGAGCTGTGAGACTGTGGCAGTAAACAGAACCGAACCCGGGTCACTGGAGCTGTGTGACTGTGGCAGTCCCCAGAACCGAACCCAGGACACTGGAGCTGTGAGACTGTGGCAGTAAACAGAACCGAACCCGGGACACTGGAGCTGTGAGACTGTGGCAGTAAACAGAACCGAACCCAGGACACTGGAGCTGTGAGACTGTGGCAGTAAACAGAACCGAACCCGGGACACTGGAGCTGTGAGACTGTGGCAGTAAACAGAACCGAACCCGGGACACTGGAGCTGTGAGACTGTGGCAGTAAACAGAACCGAACCCGGGACACTGGAGCTGTGAGACTGTGACAGTAAACAGAACCGAACCCGGGACACTGGAGCTGTGAGACTGTGGCAATAAACAGAACCGAACCCGGGACACTGGAGCTGTGAGACTGTGGCAGTAAACAGAACCGAACCCGGGTCACGGGAGCTGTGAGACTGTGACAGTAAACAGAACCGAACCCGGGACACTGGAGCAGTGAGACTGTGGTAGTAAACAGAACTGAACCCGGGACACTGGAGCTGTGAGACTGTGGCAGTAAACAGAACTGAACCCAGGTCACTGGAGCTGTGAGACTGTGGCAGTAAACAGAACTGAACCCAGGTCACTGGAGCTGTGAGACTGTGGCAGTAAACAGAACTGAACCCAGGTCACTGGAGCTGTGAGACTGTGGCAGTAAACGGAACTGAACCCGGGTCACTGGAGCTGTGAGACTGTGGCAGTAAACAGAACCGAACCCAGGTCACTGGAGCTGTGAGACTGTGGCAGTCCCCAGAACCGAACCCAGGTCACTGGAGCTGTGAGGCTGTGGCAGTAAACAGAACTGAACCCGGGTCACTGGAGCTGTGAGGCTGTGGCAGTAAACAGAACCGAACCCAGGTCACTGGAGCTGTGAGACTGTGGCAGTCCCCAGAACCGAACCCAGGTCACTGGAGCTGTGAGGCTGTGGCAGTAAACAGAACCGAACCCGGGTCACTGGAGCTGTGAGACTGTGGCAGTAAACAGAACCGAACCCGGGTCACCGGAGCTGTGAGACTGTGGCAGTAAACAGAACCGAACCCGGGTCACCGGAGCTGTGAGACTGTGGCAGTTAACAGAACCGAACCCGGGTCACTGGAGCTGTGAGACTGTGGCAGTAAACAGAACCGAACCCGGGTCACTGGAGCTGTGAGACTGTGGCAGTAAACAGAACCGAACCCGGGTCACTGGAGCTGTGAGCATGTGGCAGTAAACAGAACCGAACCCGGGTCACTGGAGCTGTGAGCATGTGGCAGTAAACAGAACCGAACCCAGGACACTGGAGCTGTGAGACTGTGGCAGTAAACAGAACTGAACCCGGGTCACTGGAGCTGTGAGACTGTGGCAGTAAACAGAACCGAACCCGGGTCACTGGAGCTGTGAGGCTGTGGCAGTAAACAGAACTGAACCCGGGACACTGGAGCGGTGAGACTGTGGCAGTAAACAGAACCGAACCCAGGTCACTGGAGCTGTGAGACTGTGGCAGTAAACAGAACCGAACCCAGGTCACTGGAGCTGTGAGACTGTGGCAGTAAACAGAACCAAACCCGGGTCTCTGGAGCTGTGAGACTGTGGCAGTAAACAGAACCGAACCCAGGTCACTGGAGCTGTGAGACTGTGGCAGTAAACAGAACCGAACCCAGGACACTGGAGCTGTGAGACTGTGGCAGTAAACAGAACCGAACCCAGGTCACCGGAGCTGTGAGACTGTGGCAGTAAACAGAACCGAACCCAGGTCACTGGAGCTGTGAGACGGTGGCAGTCCCCAGAACCGAACCCGGGACACTGGAGCTGTGAGGCTGTGGCAGTAAACAGAACCGAACCCAGGTCACTGGAGCTGTGAGACTGTGGCAGTAAACAGAACCGAACCCAGGTCACTGGAGCTGTGAGACTGTGGCAGTAAACAGAACCGAACCCGGGTCACTGGAGCTGTGAGACTGTGGCAGTAAACAGAACCGAACCCGGGACACTGGAGCTGTGAGACTGTGACAGTAAACAGAACCGAACCCGGGACACTGGAGCTGTGAGACTGTGGCAGTAAACAGAACCGAACCCGGGACACTGGAGCTGTGAGACTGTGGCAGTAAACACAACTGAACCCGGGTCACTGAAGCTGTGAGACTGTGGCAGTAAACAGAACCGAACCCGGGTCACTGGAGCTGTGAGCCTGTGGCAGTAAACAGAACCGAACCCAGGTCACTGGAGCTGTGAGACTGTGGCAGTAAACAGAACCGAACCCGGGACACTGGAGCTGTGAGACTGTGGCAGTAAACAGAACTGAACCCGGGACACTGGAGCTGTGAGACTGTGGCAGTAAACAGAACCGAACCCGGGACACTGGTGGTGTGAGACTGTGGCAGTAAACAGAACCGAACCCGGGACACTGGAGCTGTGAGACTGTGGCAGTAAACAGAACTGAACCCGGGACACTGGAGCTGTGAGACTGTGGCAGTAAACAGAACCGAACCCGGGTCACTGGAGCTGTGTGACTGTGGCAGTAAACAGAACCGAACCCAGGACACTGGAGCTGTGAGACTGTGGCAGTAAACAGAACCGAACCCGGTACACTGGAGCTGTGAGACTGTGGCAGTAAACAGAACCGAACCCGGGACACTGGAGCTGTGAGACTGTGGCAGTAAACAGAACCGAATCCGGGACACTGGAGCTGTGAGACTGTGGCAGTAAACAGAACCGAACCCGGGACACTGGAGCTGTGAGACTGTGGCAGTAAACAGAACCGAACCCGGGACACTGGAGCTGTGAGACTGTGGCAGTAAACAGAACCGAACCCGGGACACTGGAGCTGTGAGACTGTGGCAGTAAACAGAACCGAACCCGGGACACTGGAGCTGTGAGACTGTGACAGTAAACGGAACCGAACCCGGGACACTGGAGCTGTGAGACTGTGGCAGTAAACAGAACCGAACCCGGGACACTGGAGCTGTGAGACTGTGGCAGTAAACAGAACCGAACCCGGGTCACGGGAGCTGTGAGACTGTGGCAGTAAACAGAAACGAACCCAGGACACTGGAGCTGTGAGACTGTGACAGTAAACAGAACCGAACCCGGGACACTGGAGCAGTGAGACTGTGGTAGTAAACAGAACTGAACCCGGGACACTGGAGCTGTGAGACTGTGGCAGTAAACAGAACTGAACCCAGGTCACTGGAGCTGTGAGACTCTGGCAGTAAACAGAACCGAACCCAGGTCACTGGAGCTGTGAGACTGTGGCAGTAAACAGAACCGAACCCGGGTCACTGGAGCTGTGAGACTGTGGCAGTAAACAGAACCGAACCCGGGTCACTGGAGCTGTGAGACTGTGGCAGTAAACAGAACCGAACCCGGGTCACTGGAGCTGTGAGCATGTGGCAGTAAACAGAACCGAACCCGGGTCACTGGAGCTGTGAGCATGTGGCAGTAAACAGAACCGAACCCAGGACACTGGAGCTGTGAGACTGTGGCAGTAAACAGAACTGAACCCGGGTCACTGGAGCTGTGAGACTGTGGCAGTAAACAGAACCGAACCCGGGTCACTGGAGCTGTGAGGCTGTGGCAGTAAACAGAACTGAACCCGGGACACTGGAGCGGTGAGACTGTGGCAGTAAACAGAACTGAACCCGGGTCACTGGAGCTGTGAGACTGTGGCAGTAAACAGAACCGAACCCAGGTCACTGGAGCTGTGAGACTGTGGCAGTAAACAGAACCGAACCCAGGTCACTGGAGCTGTGAGACTGTGGCAGTAAACAGAACCAAACCCGGGTCTCTGGAGCTGTGAGACTGTGGCAGTAAACAGAACCGAACCCAGGTCACTGGAGCTGTGAGATTGTGGCAGTAAACAGAACCGAACCCAGGACACTGGAGCTGTGAGACTGTGGCAGTAAACAGAACTGAACCCGGGTCACTGGAGCTGTGAGACTGTGGCAGTAAACAGAACCGAACCCAGGTCACTGGAGCTGTGAGACGGTGGCAGTCCCCAGAACCGAACCCGGGACACTGGAGCTGTGAGGCTGTGGCAGTAAACAGAACCGAACCCAGGTCACTGGAGCTGTGAGACTGTGGCAGTAAACAGAACCGAACCCAGGTCACTGGAGCTGTGAGACTGTGGCAGTAAACAGAACCGAACCCGGGTCACTGGAGCTGTGAGACTGTGGCAGTAAACAGAACCGAACCCGGGACACTGGAGCGGTGAGACTGTGGCAGTAAACAGAACCGAACCCGGGTCACTGGAGCTGTGAGGCTGTGGCAGTAAACAGAACCGAACCCGGGTCACTGGAGCTGTGAGACTGTGGCAGTAAACAGAACCGAACCCGGGACACTGGAGCTGTGAGACTGTGGCAGTAAACAGAACTGAACCCGGGTCACTGGAGCTGTGAGACTGTGACAGTAAATAGAACCGAACCCGGGACACTGGAGCTGTGAGACTGTGGCAGTAAACAGAACCGAACCCGGGACACTGGAGCTGTGAGACTGTGGCAGTAAACAGAACCGAACCCGGGACACTGGAGCTGTGAGACTGTGGCAGTAAACACAACTGAACCCGGGTCACTGAAGCTGTGAGACTGTGGCAGTAAACAGAACCGAACCCGGGTCACTGGAGCTGTGAGCCTGTGGCAGTAAACAGAACCGAACCCAGGTCACTGGAGCTGTGAGACTGTGGCAGTAAACAGAACCGAACCCGGGACACTGGAGCTGTGAGACTGTGGCAGTAAACAGAACTGAACCCGGGTCACTGGAGCTGTGAGACTGTGGCAGTAAACAGAACCGAACCCGGGACACTGGTGGTGTGAGACTGTGGCAGTAAACAGAACCGAACCCGGGACACTGGAGCTGTGAGACTGTGGCAGTAAACAGAACTGAACCCGGGACACTGGAGCTGTGAGACTGTGGCAGTAAACAGAACCGAATCCGGGACACTGGAGCTGTGAGACTGTGGCAGTAAACAGAACCGAACCCGGGACACTGGAGCTGTGAGACTGTGGCAGTAAACAGAACCGAACCCGGGACACTGGAGCTGTGAGACTGTGGCAGTAAACAGAACCGAACCCGGGACACTGGAGCTGTGAGACTGTGGCAGTAAACAGAACCGAACCCGGGACACTGGAGCTGTGAGACTGTGACAGTAAACGGAACCGAACCCGGGACACTGGAGCTGTGAGACTGTGGCAGTAAACAGAACCGAACCCGGGACACTGGAGCTGTGAGACTGTGGCAGTAAACAGAACCGAACCCGGGTCACGGGAGCTGTGAGACTGTGGCAGTAAACAGAAACGAACCCAGGACACTGGAGCTGTGAGACTGTGACAGTAAACAGAACCGAACCCGGGACACTGGAGCAGTGAGACTGTGGTAGTAAACAGAACTGAACCCGGGACACTGGAGCTGTGAGACTGTGGCAGTAAACAGAACTGAACCCAGGTCACTGGAGCTGTGAGACTCTGGCAGTAAACAGAACAGAACCCGGGTCACTGGAGCTGTGAGTCTGTGGCAGTAAACGGAACCGAACCCGGGACACTGGAGCGGTGAGACTGTGGCAGTAAACAGAACCGAACCCGGGACACTGGAGCTGTGAGACTGTGGCAGTAAACAGAACCGAACCCGGGTCACTGGAGCTGTGAGACTGTGGCAGTAAACAGAACCGAACCCGGGTCACTGGAGCTGTGAGACTGTGGCAGTAAACAGAACCGAACCTGGGTCACTGGAGCTGTGAGACTGTGGCAGTAAACAAAAGCGAACCCGGGACACTGGAGCTGTGAGACTGTGGCAGTAAACGGAACTGAACCCGGGTCACTGGAGCTGTGAGACTGTGGCAGTAAACAGAACTGAACCCAGGTCACTGGAGCTGTGAGACTGTGGCAGTAAACAGAACTGAACCCAGGTCACTGGAGCTGTGAGACTGTGGCAGTAAACGGAACTGAACCCGGGTCACTGGAGCTGTGAGACTGTGGAAGTAAACAGAACCGAACCCAGGTCACTGGAGCTGTGAGACTGTGGCAGTAAACAGAACCGAACCCAGGTCACTGGAGCTGTGAGACTGTGGCAGTCCCCAGAACCGAACCCAGGTCACTGGAGCTGTGAGGCTGTGGCAGTAAACAGAACTGAACCCGGGTCACTGGAGCTGTGAGGCTGTGGCAGTAAACAGAACCGAACCCAGGTCACTGGAGCTGTGAGACTGTGGCAGTCCCCAGAACCGAACCCAGGTCACTGGAGCTGTGAGGCTGTGGCAGTAAACAGAACCGAACCCAGGACACTGGAGCTGTGAGACTGTGGCAGTAAACAGAACCGAACCCGGGTCACCGGAGCTGTGAGACTGTGGCAGTAAACAGAACCGAACCCGGGTCACCGGAGCTGTGAGACTGTGGCAGTAAACAGAACCGAGCCCAGGTCAATGGAGCTGTGAGACTGTGGCAGTAAACAGAACCGAACCCAGGTCACTGGAGCTGTGAGACTGTGGCAGTAAACAGAACCGAACCCAGGTCACTGAAGCTGTGAGACTGTGGCAGTAAACAGAACTGAACCCGGGACACTGGAGCTGTGAGACTGTGGCAGTAAACAGAACCGAACCCAGGACACTGGAGCTGTGAGACTGTGGCAGTAAACAGAACCGAATCCGGGTCACTGGAGCTGTGAGACTGTGACACTAAACAGAACCGAACCCGGGTCACTGGAGCTGTGAGACTGTGGCAGTCCCCAGAACCGAACCCAGGTCACTGGAGCTGTGAGGCTGTGGCAGTAAACAGAACCGAACCCAGGTCACTGGAGCTGTGAGACTGTGGCAGTAAACAGAACCGAACCCGGGACACTGGAGCTGTGAGACTGTGGCAGTAAACAGAACCGAACCCGGGTCACCGGAGCTGTGAGACTGTGGCAGTAAACAGAACTGAACCCGGGTCACTGGAGCTGTGAGACTGTGGCAGTAAACAGAACCGAACCCGGGACACTGGAGGTGTGAGACTGTGGCAGTAAACAGAACCGAACCCGGGTCACTGGAGCTGTCAGACTGTGGCAGTAAACAGAACCGAACCCGGGACACTGGAGCTGTGAGACTGTGGCAGTAAACAGAACCGAACCCGGGACACTGGAGCTGTGAGACTGTGGCAGTAAACAGAACCGAACCCGGGTCACTGGAGCTGTGAGACTGTGGCAGTAAACAGAACCGAACCCAGGTCACTGGAGCTGTGAGACTGTGGCAGTAAACAGAACCGAACCCGGGTCACTGGAGCTGTGTGACTGTGGCAGTCCCCAGAACCGAACCCAGGACACTGGAGCTGTGAGACTGTGGCAGTAAACAGAACCGAACCCGGGACACTGGAGCTGTGAGACTGTGGCAGTAAACAGAACCGAACCCAGGACACTGGAGCTGTGAGACTGTGGCAGTAAACAGAACCGAACCCGGGACACTGGAGCTGTGAGACTGTGGCAGTAAACAGAACCGAACCCGGGACACTGGAGCTGTGAGACTGTGGCAGTAAACAGAACCGAACCCGGGACACTGGAGCTGTGAGACTGTGGCAGTAAACAGAACCGAACCCGGGACACTGGAGCTGTGAGACTGTGACAGTAAACAGAACCGAACCCGGGACACTGGAGCTGTGAGACTGTGGCAGTAAACAGAACCGAACCCGGGACACTGGAGCTGTGAGACTGTGGCAGTAAACAGAACCGAACCCGGGTCACGGGAGCTGTGAGACTGTGGCAGTAAACAGAAACGAACCCAGGACACTGGAGCTGTGAGACTGTGACAGTAAACAGAACCGAACCCGGGACACTGGAGCAGTGAGACTGTGGTAGTAAACAGAACTGAACCCGGGACACTGGAGCTGTGAGACTGTGGCAGTAAACAGAACTGAACCCAGGTCACTGGAGCTGTGAGACTGTGGCAGTAAACAGAACTGAACCCAGGTCACTGGAGCTGTGAGACTGTGGCAGTAAACAGAACTGAACCCAGGTCACTGGAGCTGTGAGACTGTGGCAGTAAACAGAACTGAACCCAGGACACTGGAGCTGTGAGACTGTGGCAGTAAACGGAACTGAACCCAGGTCACTGGAGCTGTGAGACTGTGGCAGTAAACAGAACTGAACCCAGGTCACTGGAGCTGTGAGACTGTGGCAGTAAACAGAACCGAACCCAGGTCACTGGAGCTGTGAGACTGTGGCAGTAAACAGAACCGAACCCAGGTCACTGGAGCTGTGAGACTGTGGCAGTCCCCAGAAGCGAACCCAGGTCACTGGAGCTGTGAGACTGTGGCAGTAAACAGAACCGAACCCAGGACACTGGAGCTGTGAGACTGTGGCAGTAAACAGAACCGAACCCGGGTCACCGGAGCTGTGAGACTGTGGCAGTAAACAGAACCGAACCCAGGTCACTGGAGCTGTGAGACTGTGGCAGTAAACAGAACCGAACCCAGGTCACTGGAGCTGTGAGACTGTGGCAGTCCCCAGAAGCGAACCCAGGTCACTGGAGCTGTGAGACTGTGGCAGTAAACAGAACCGAACCCAGGACACTGGAGCTGTGAGACTGTGGCAGTAAACAGAACCGAACCCGGGTCACCGGAGCTGTGAGACTGTGGCAGTAAACAGAACCGAACCCGGGTCACCGGAGCTGTGAGACTGTGGCAGTTAACAGAACCGAACCCGGGTCACTGGAGCTGTGAGACTGTGGCAGTAAACAGAACCGAACCCGGGTCACTGGAGCTGTGAGACTGTGGCAGTAAACAGAACCGAACCCGGGTCACTGGAGCTGTGAGCATGTGGCAGTAAACAGAACCGAACCCAGGACACTGGAGCTGTGAGACTGTGGCAGTAAACAGAACTGAACCCGGGTCACTGGAGCTGTGAGACTGTGGCAGTAAACAGAACCGAACCCGGGACACTGGAGCTGTGAGACTGTGGCAGTAAACAGAACTGAACCCAGGTCACTGGAGCTGTGAGACTGTGGCAGTAAACAGAACTGAACCCGGGTCACTGGAGCTGTGAGACTGTGGCAGTAAACAGAACCGAACCCAGGTCACTGGAGCTGTGAGACTGTGGCAGTAAACAGAACCGAACCCAGGACACTGGAGCTGTGAGACTGTGACAGTAAACAGAACCAAACCCGGGTCTCTGGAGCTGTGAGACTGTGGCAGTAAACAGAACCGAACCCAGGTCACCGGAGCTGTGAGACTGTGGCAGTAAACAGAACCGAACACAGGTCACTGGAGCTGTGAGACGGTGGCAGTCCCCAGAACCGAACCCGGGACACTGGAGCTGTGAGGCTGTGGCAGTAAACAGAACCGAACCCAGGTCACTGGAGCTGTGAGACTGTGGCAGTAAACAGAACCGAACCCAGGTCACTGGAGCTGTGAGACTGTGGCAGTAAACAGAACCGAACCCAGGTCACTGGAGCTGTGAGACTGTGGCAGTAAACAGAACTGAACCCGGGTCACTGGAGCTGTGAGACTGTGGCAGTAAACAGAACCGAACCCGGGTCACTGGAGCTGTGAGCCTGTGGCAGTAAACAGAACCGAACCCAGGTCACTGGAGCTGTGAGACTGTGGCAGTAAACAGAACCGAACCCGGGACACTGGAGCTGTGAGACTGTGGCAGTAAACAGAACTGAACCCGGGACACTGGAGCTGTGAGACTGTGGCAGTAAACAGAACCGAACCCGGGACACTGGTGGTGTGAGACTGTGGCAGTAAACAGAACCGAACCCGGGACACTGGAGCTGTGAGACTGTGGCAGTAAACAGAACCGAACCCGGGTCACTGGAGCTGTGTGACTGTGGCAGTAAACAGAACCGAACCCAGGACACTGGAGCTGTGAGACTGTGGCAGTAAACAGAACCGAACCCGGGACACTGGAGCTGTGAGACTGTGGCAGTAAACAGAACCGAACCCGGGACACTGGAGCTGTGAGACTGTGGCAGTAAACAGAACCGAACCCGGGACACTGGAGCTGTGAGACTGTGGCAGTAAACAGAACCGAACCCGGGACACTGGAGCTGTGAGACTGTGGCAGTAAACAGAACCGAACCCGGGACACTGGAGCTGTGAGACTGTGGCAGTAAACAGAACCGAACCCGGGACACTGGAGCTGTGAGACTGTGGCAGTAAACAGAACCGAACCCGGGTCACGGGAGCTGTGAGACTGTGGCAGTAAACAGAAACGAACCCAGGACACTGGAGCTGTGAGACTGTGACAGTAAACAGAACCGAACCCGGGACACTGGAGCAGTGAGACTGTGGTAGTAAACAGAACTGAACCCGGGACACTGGAGCTGTGAGACTGTGGCAGTAAACAGAACTGAACCCAGGTCACTGGAGCTGTGAGACTCTGGCAGTAAACAAAACAGAACCCGGGTCACTGGAGCTGTGAGACTGTGGCAGTAAACGGAACCGAACCCGGGACACTGGAGCGGTGAGACTGTGGCAGTAAACAGAACCGAACCCGGGACACTGGAGCTGTGAGACTGTGGCAGTAAACAGAACCGAACCCGGGTCACTGGAGCTGTGAGACTGTGGCAGTAAACAAAACCGAACCCGGGACACTGGAGCTGTGAGACTGTGGCAGTAAACAGAACTGAACCCAGGTCACTGGAGCTGTGAGACTGTGGCAGTAAACGGAACTGAACCCGGGTCACTGGAGCTGTGAGACTGTGGCAGTAAACAGAACCGAACCCAGGTCACTGGAGCTGTGAGACTGTGGCAGTAAACAGAACCGAACCCAGGTCACTGGAGCTGTGAGACTGTGGCAGTAAACAGAACCGAACCCAGGTCACTGGAGCTGTGAGACTGTGGCAGTAAACAGAACCGAACCCAGGTCACTGGAGCTGTGAGACTGTGGCAGTAAACAGAACTGAACCCAGGTCACTGGAGCTGTGAGACTCTGGCAGTAAACAGAACAGAACCCGGGTCACTGGAGCTGTGAGACTGTGGCAGTAAACGGAACCGAACCCGGGACACTGGAGCGGTGAGACTGTGGCAGTAAACAGAACCGAACCCGGGACACTGGAGCTGTGAGACTGTGGCAGTAAACAGAACCGAACCCGGGTCACTGGAGCTGTGAGACTGTGGCAGTAAACAAAACCGAACCCGGGACACTGGAGCTGTGAGACTGTGGCAGTAAACAGAACTGAACCCAGGTCACTGGAGCTGTGAGACTGTGGCAGTAAACGGAACTGAACCCGGGTCACTGGAGCTGTGAGACTGTGGCAGTAAACAGAACCGAACCCAGGTCACTGGAGCTGTGAGACTGTGGCAGTAAACAGAACCGAACCCAGGTCACTGGAGCTGTGAGACTGTGGCAGTAAACAGAACCGAACCCGGGTCACTGGAGCTGTGAGACTGTGGCAGTCCCCAGAACCGAACCCAGGTCACTGGAGCTGTGAGGCTGTGGCAGTAAACAGAACCGAACCCAGGACACTGGAGCTGTGAGACTGTGGCAGTAAACAGAACTGAACCCAGGTCACTGGAGCTGTGAGACTGTGGCAGTAAACAGAACTGAACCCAGGTCACTGGAGCTGTGAGACTGTGGCAGTAAACAGAACTGAACCCGGGACACTGGAGCTGTGAGACTGCGGCAGTAAACAGAACCGAACCCGGGTCACCGGAGCTGTGAGACTGTGGCAGTTAACAGAACCGAACCCGGGTCACTGGAGCTGTGAGACTGTGGCAGTAAACAGAACCGAACCCGGGTCACTGGAGCTGTGAGCATGTGGCAGTAAACAGAACCGAACCCAGGACACTGGAGCTGTGAGACTGTGGCAGTAAACAGAACTGAACCCGGGTCACTGGAGCTGTGAGACTGTGGCAGTAAACAGAACTGAACCCGGGTCACTGGAGCTGTGAGACTGTGGCAGTAAACAGAACCGAACCCAGGTCACTGGAGCTGTGAGGCTGTGGCAGTAAACAGAACTGAACCCGGGTCACTGGAGCTGTGAGACTGTGGCAGTAAACAGAACCGAACCCGGGTCACTGGAGCTGTGAGCATGTGGCAGTAAACAGAACCGAACCCAGGACACTGGAGCTGTGAGACTGTGGCAGTAAACAGAACTGAACCCAGGTCACTGGAGCTGTGAGACTGTGGCAGTAAACAGAACTGAACCCAGGTCACTGGAGCTGTGAGACTGTGGCAGTAAACAGAACTGAACCCGGGACACTGGAGCTGTGAGACTGCGGCAGTAAACAGAACCGAACCCGGGTCACCGGAGCTGTGAGACTGTGGCAGTTAACAGAACCGAACCCGGGTCACTGGAGCTGTGAGACTGTGGCAGTAAACAGAACCGAACCCGGGTCACTGGAGCTGTGAGCATGTGGCAGTAAACAGAACCGAACCCAGGACACTGGAGCTGTGAGACTGTGGCAGTAAACAGAACTGAACCCGGGTCACTGGAGCTGTGAGACTGTGGCAGTAAACAGAACTGAACCCGGGTCACTGGAGCTGTGAGACTGTGGCAGTAAACAGAACCGAACCCAGGTCACTGGAGCTGTGAGGCTGTGGCAGTAAACAGAACTGAACCCGGGTCACTGGAGCTGTGAGACTGTGGCAGTAAACAGAACCGAACCCGGGTCACTGGAGCTGTGAGCATGTGGCAGTAAACAGAACCGAACCCAGGACACTGGAGCTGTGAGACTGTGGCAGTAAACAGAACTGAACCCGGGTCACTGGAGCTGTGAGACTGTGGCAGTAAACAGAACTGAACCCGGGTCACTGGAGCTGTGAGACTGTGGCAGTAAACAGAACCGAACCCAGGTCACTGGAGCTGTGAGGCTGTGGCAGTAAACAGAACTGAACCCGGGACACTGGAGCTGTGAGACTGTGGCAGTAAACAGAACCGAACCCAGGTCACTGGAGCTGTGAGACTGTGGCAGTAAACAGAACCGAACCCGGGAAACTGGAGCTGTGAGACTGTGGCAGTAAACAGAACCGAACCCGGGACACTGGAGCTGTGAGACTGTGGCAGTAAACAGAACCGAACCCAGGTCACCGGAGCTGTGAGACTGTGGCAGTAAACAGAACCGAACCCAGGTCACTGGAGCTGTGAGACGGTGGCAGTCCCCAGAACCGAACCCGGGACACTGGAGCTGTGAGGCTGTGGCAGTAAACAGAACCGAACCCAGGTCACTGGAGCTGTGAGACTGTGGCAGTAAACAGAACCGAACCCGGGTCACTGGAGCTGTGAGACTGTGGCAGTAAACAGAACCGAACCCGGGACACTGGAGCGGTGAGACTGTGGCAGTAAACAGAACCGAACCCGGGTCACTGGAGCTGTGAGGCTGTGGCAGTAAACAGAACCGAACCCGGGTCACTGGAGCTGTGAGACTGTGGCAGTAAACAGAACCGAACCCGGGACACTGGAGCTGTGAGACTGTGGCAGTAAACAGAACTGAACCCGGGTCACTGGAGCTGTGAGACTGTGACAGTAAACAGAACCGAACCCGGGACACTGGAGCTGTGAGACTGTGGCAGTAAACAGAACCGAACCCGGGTCACTGGAGCTGTGAGCCTGTGGCAGTAAACAGAACCGAACCCAGGTCACTGGAGCTGTGAGACTGTGGCAGTAAACAGAACCGAACCCGGGACACTGGAGCTGTGAGACTGTGGCAGTAAACAGAACTGAACCCGGGACACTGGAGCTGTGAGACTGTGGCAGTAAACAGAACCGAACCCGGGACACTGGTGGTGTGAGACTGTGGCAGTAAACAGAACCGAACCCGGGACACTGGAGCTGTGAGACTGTGGCAGTAAACAGAACCGAACCCGGGACACTGGAGCTGTGAGACTGTGGCAGTAAACAGAACCGAACCCGGGTCACTGGAGCTGTGTGACTGTGGCAGTAAACAGAACCGAACCCAGGACACTGGAGCTGTGAGACTGTGGCAGTAAACAGAACCGAACCCGGGACACTGGAGCTGTGAGACTGTGGCAGTAAACAGAACCGAACCCGGGACACTGGAGCTGTGAGACTGTGGCAGTAAACAGAACCGAACCCGGGACACTGGAGCTGTGAGACTGTGGCAGTAAACAGAACCGAACCCGGGACACTGGAGCTGTGAGACTGTGGCAGTAAACAGAACCGAACCCGGGACACTGGAGCTGTGAGACTGTGGCAGTAAACAGAACCGAACCCGGGACACTGGAGCTGTGAGACTGTGGCAGTAAACAGAACCGAACCCGGGACACTGGAGCTGTGAGACTGTGACAGTAAACAGAACCGAACCCGGGACACTGGAGCTGTGAGACTGTGGCAGTAAACAGAACCGAACCCGGGACACTGGAGCTGTGAGACTGTGGCAGTAAACAGAACCGAACCCGGGTCACGGGAGCTGTGAGACTGTGGCAGTAAACAGAAACGAACCCAGGACACTGGAGCTGTGAGACTGTGACAGTAAACAGAACCGAACCCGGGACACTGGAGCAGTGAGACTGTGGTAGTAAACAGAACTGAACCCGGGACACTGGAGCTGTGAGACTGTGGCAGTAAACAGAACTGAACCCAGGTCACTGGAGCTGTGAGACTCTGGCAGTAAACAGAACAGAACCCGGGTCACTGGAGCTGTGAGACTGTGGCAGTAAACGGAACCGAACCCGGGACACTGGAGCGGTGAGACTGTGGCAGTAAACAGAACCGAACCCGGGTCACTGGAGCTGTGAGACTGTGGCAGTAAACAGAACCGAACCCGGGACACTGGAGCTGTGAGACTGTGGCAGTAAACAGAACCGAACCCGGGTCACTGGAGCTGTGAGACTGTGGCAGTAAACAGAACCGAACCCGGGACACTGGAGCTGTGAGACTGTGGCAGTAAACAGAACCGAACCCGGGTCACTGGAGCTGTGAGACTGTGGCAGTAAACAGAACCCAACCCAGGTCACTGGAGCTGTGAGGCTGTGGCAGTAAACAGAACTGAACCCAGGTCACTGGAGCTGTGAGACTGTGGCAGTAAACAGAACTGAACCCAGGTCACTGGAGCTGTGAGACTGTGGCAGTAAACAGAACCGAACCCGGGACACTGGAGCTGTGAGACTGTGGCAGTAAACAGAACCGAACCCGGGTCACTGGAGCTGTGAGACTGTGGCAGTAAACAGAACCGAACACAGGTCACTGGAGCTGTGAGACTGTGGCAGTAAACAGAACTGAACCCAGGTCACTGGAGCTGTGAGACTGTGGCAGTAAACAGAACAGAACCCAGGTCACCGGAGCTGTGAGACTGTGGCAGTAAACAGAACCGAACCCAGGTCACTGAAGCTGTGAGACTGTGGCAGTAAACAGAACCGAACCCGGGACACTGGAGCTGTGAGACTGTGGCAGTAAACAGAACCGAACCCAGGTCACTGAAGCTGTGAGACTGTGGCAGTAAACAGAACCGAACCCGGGTCACCGGAGCTGTGAGACTGTGGCAGTAAACAGAACCGAACCCAGGTCACTGGAGCTGTGAGACTGTGGCAGTAAACAGAACCGAACCCAGGTCACTGGAGCTGTGAGACTGTGGCAGTAAACAGAACCGAACCCAGGACACTGGAGCTGTGAGGCTGTGGCAGTGAACAGAACCGAACCCGGGTCACTGGAGCTGTGAGACTGTGGCAGTAAACAGAACCGAACCCAGGTCACTGGAGCTGTGAGACTGTGGCAGTAAACAGAACCGAACCCAGGTCACTGGAGCTGTGAGACTGTGGCAGTAAACAGAACCGAACCCAGGTCACTGGAGCTGTGAGACTGTGGCAGTAAACAGAACCAAACCCGGGTCACTGGAGCTGTGAGACTGTGGCAGTAAACAGAACCGAACCCGGGTCACTGGAGCTGTGAGACTGTGGCAGTAAACAGAACCGAACCCGGGACACTGGAGCTGTGAGACTGTGGCAGTAAACAGAACCGAACCCAGGTCACTGGAGCGGTGAGACTGTGGCAGTAAACAGAACCGAACCCGGGTCACTGGAGCTGTGAGACTGTGGCAGTAAACAGAACCGAACCCGGGTCACTGGAGCTGTGAGACTGTGGCAGTAAACAGAACCGAACCCAGGTCACTGGAGCTGTGAGACTGTGGCAGTAAACAGAACTGAACCCGGGACACTGGAGCTGTGAGGCTGTGGCAGTAAACAGAACCGAACCCGGGTCACTGGAGCTGTGAGACTGTGGCAGTAAACAGAACTGAACCCGGGTCACTGGAGCTGTGAGACTGTGGCAGTGAACAGAACTGAACCCAGGTCACTGGAGCTGTGAGACTGTGGCAGTAAACAGAACCGAACCCGGGTCACTGGAGCTGTGAGACTGTGGCAGTAAACAGAACCGAACCCGGGACACTGGAGCTGTGAGACTGTGGCAGTAAACAGAACCGAACCCGGGACACTGGAGCTGTGAGACTGTGGCAGTAAACAGAACCGAACCCAGGTCACTGGAGCTGTGAGACTGTGGCAGTAAACAGAACCGAACCCAGGTCACTGGAGCTGTGAGACTGTGGCAGTAAACAGAACCGAACCCAGGTCACGGGAGCTGTGAGACTGTGGCAGTAAACAGAACCGAACCCAGGTCACTGGAGCGGTGAGACTGTGGCAGTAAACAGAACCGAACCCGGGTCACTGGAGCTGTGAGACTGTGGCAGTAAACAGAACCGAACCCGGGTCACTGGAGCTGTGAGACTGTGGCAGTAAACAGAACCGAACCCGGGACACTGGAGCTGTGAGACTGTGGCAGTAAACAGAACCGAACCCGGGTCACTGGAGCTGTGAGACTGTGGCAGTAAACAGAACCGAACCCAGGTCACTGGAGCTGTGAGACTGTGGCAGTAAACAGAACTGAACCCGGGACACTGGAGCTGTGAGGCTGTGGCAGTAAACAGAACCGAACCCGGGTCACTGGAGCTGTGAGACTGTGGCAGTAAACAGAACTGAACCCGGGTCACTGGAGCTGTGAGACTGTGGCAGTGAACAGAACTGAACCCAGGTCACTGGAGCTGTGAGACTGTGGCAGTAAACAGAACCGAACCCGGGTCACTGGAGCTGTGAGACTGTGGCAGTAAACAGAACCGAACCCGGGACACTGGAGCTGTGAGACTGTGGCAGTAAACAGAACCGAACCCGGGACACTGGAGCTGTGAGACTGTGGCAGTAAACAGAACCGAACCCAGGTCACTGGAGCTGTGAGACTGTGGCAGTAAACAGAACCGAACCCAGGTCACTGGAGCTGTGAGACTGTGGCAGTAAACAGAACCGAACCCGGGACACTGGAGCTGTGAGACTGTGGCAGTAAACAGAACTGAACCCAGGTCACTGGAGCGCTGAGGTTGCGGTACTAATACCTGTTACAAAAACAATACTCTGTTACATTGAGAGGCTGATTGACAGCGTCTCCAGACAGAGTTCATAAAAACAGCGAGTGCTGGAAATATTCAGCAGGTCAGGCAACATCTGTGGAGAGAGAAACAGAGTTAATAAAAACAGAGAGTGCTGGAAATATTCAGCAGGTCAGGCAACATCTGTGGAGAGAGAAACAGAGTTAATAAAAACAGAGAGTGCTGGAAATACTCAGCAGGTCGGGCAACATCTGTGGAGAGAGAAACAGAGTTAATAAAAACAGAGAGTGCTGGAAATACTCAGCAGGTCGGGCAACATCTGTGGAGAGAGAAACAGAGTTAATAAAAACAGAGAGTGCTGGAAATACTCAGCAGGTCGGGCAACATCTGTGGAGAGAGAAACAGAGTTAATAAAAACAGAGAGTGCTGGAAATATTCAGCAGGTCGGGCAACATCTGTGCAGAGAGAAACGGAGTTAACGTTTCAGCTCTGTGACCCTTCATCAGAACTAACAGATATAAGAAATGTAAAAGATTTTAAGCAAGTAAAGCGGGGGTGGGGTAAGAGATAACAAAAGAGAAGGTGTTGATAGGACAAGGTCACAGACTAACAGACCAGAAGGTCATGGAGCAAAGACCAACAATATGTTAATGTTTTGCTGAAAGACACTTTAATGTAAAGCTGTGTTATCTTGTATCTCCTGGAAGCAGACACTCTGCTCTCTGACCCATGGTGACTGCACTGTGACCCAGAATATGGTGACTTCACATCTTCTTTCTTTCAGTAGGAGATATTCAATTCAGGAATGTTTTAGCATGGTATAGGATGTGTTCATTTGACACCTGTTAGCTTTGACCATTTGTCCTTTGTCCTTGTCAGACAGTTTCAACACACAAAGACCAAGATTTGTTTTCTTTCAATGCCATTTTGGATACATTGTTCATTTTGTAAATTAAAGGCTGATTTTTTTTCCTTAAAGACAAAGATGGTTTCTGGAGCTCTTTGGAGTTATTTTCACGATTGTTGTATTATCACAGCTGTGGTTTGTGTGACAACTCCATGTGGATGTTAAACTGCAAGGGTGATTGCACTGTCAAAGGCCTCTCCAGTCCTTAAACTGTCAGTGTATCCTGCATTGCAAGGTGCTGTCACCGTGCAAGAGGTAATTGAATTACAAAGGACTATTAAACTGTCAGTGTATCCTGCATTGCAAGGTGCTGTCACCGTGCAAGAGGTAATTGAATTACAAAGGACTATTAAACTGTCAGTGTATCCTGCATTGCAAGGTGCTGTCACCGTGCAAGAGGTGATTGAATTACAAAGGACTATTAAACTGTCATTGTATCCTGCATTGCAAGGTGCTGTCACCGTGCAAGAGGTGATTGAATTACAAAGGACTATTAAACTGTCAGTGTATCCTGCATTGCAAGGTGCTGTCACCGTGCAAGAGGTGATTGAATTACAAAGGACTATTAAACTGTCAGTGTATCCTGCATTGCAAGGTGCTGTCACCGTGCAAGAGGTGATTGAATTACAAAGGACTATTAAACTGTCAGTGTATCCTGCATTGCAAGGTGCTGTCACCGTGCAAGAGGTGATTGAATTACAAAGGACTATGAAACTGTCAGTGTATCCTGCATTGCAAGGTGCTGTCACCGTGGAAGAGGTGATTGAATTACAAAGGACTATGAAACTGTCAGTGTATCCTGCATTGCAAGGTGCTGTCACCGTGCAAGAGGTGATTGAATTACAAAGGACTATTAAACTGTCAGTGTATCCTGCATTGCAAGGTGCTGTCACCGTGCAAGAGGTGATTGAATTACAAAGGACTATTAAACTGTCAGTGTATCCTGCATTGCAAGGTGCTGTCACCGTGCAAGAGTTGATTGAATTACAAAGGAATATTAAACTGTCAGTGTATCCTGCATTGCAAGGTGCTGTCACCGTGCAAGAGGTGATTGAATTACAAAGGACTATTAAACTGTCAGTGTATCCTGCATTGCAAGGTGCTGTCACCGTGCAAGAGGTGATTGAATTACAAAGGACTATTAAACTGTCAGTGTATCCTGCATTGCAAGGTGCTGTCACCGTGCAAGAGGTGATTGAATTACAAAGGACTATTAAACTGTCATTGTTTCCTGCATTGCAAGGTGCTGTCACCGTGCAAGAGGTGATTGAATTACAAAGGACTATTAAACTGTCAGTGTATCCTGCATTGCAAGGTGCTGTCACCGTGCAAGAGGTGATTGAATTACAAAGGACTATTAAACTGTCATTGTATCCTGCATTGCAAGGTGCTGTCACCGTGCAAGAGGTGATTGAATTACAAAGGACTATTAAACTGTCAGTGTATCCTGCATTGCAAGGTGCTGTCACCGTGCAAGAGGTGATTGAATTACAAAGGACTATTAAACTGTCAGTGTATCCTGCATTGCAAGGTGCTGTCACCGTGCAAGAGGTGATTGAATTACAAAGGACTATTAAACTGTCAGTGTATCCTGCATTGCAAGGTGCTGTCACCGTGCAAGAGGTGATTGAATTACAAAGGACTATTAAACTGTCAGTGTATCCTGCATTGCAAGGTGCTGTCACCGTGCAAGAGGTGATTGAATTACAAAGGACTATTAAACTGTCAGTGTATCCTGCATTGCAAGGTGCTGTCACCGTGCAAGAGGTGATTGAATTACAAAGGACTATTAAACTGTCAGTGTATCCTGCATTGCAAGCTGCTGTCACCGTGCAAGAGGTGATTGAATTACAAAGGACTATTAAACTGTCATTGTATCCTGCATTGCAAGGTGCTGTCACCGTGCAAGAGGTGATTGAATTACAAAGGACTATTAAACTGTCAGTGTATCCTGCATTGCAAGGTGCTGTCACCGTGCAAGAGGTGATTGAATTACAAAGGACTATTAAACTGTCAGTGTATCCTGCATTGCAAGGTGCTGTCACCGTGCAAGAGGTGATTGAATTACAAAGGACTATTAAACTGTCAGTGTATCCTGCATTGCAAGGTGCTGTCACCGTGCAAGAGGTGATTGAATTACAAAGGACTATTAAACTGTCAGTGTATCCTGCATTGCAAGGTGCTGTCACCGTGCAAGAGGTGATTGAATTACAAAGGACTATTAAACTGTCAGTGTATCCTGCATTGCAAGGTGCTGTCACCGTGCAAGAGGTGATTGAATTACAAAGGACTATTAAACTGTCAGTGTATCCTGCATTGCAAGGTGCTGTCACCGTGCAAGAGGTGATTGAATTACAAAGGACTATTAAACTGTCAGTGTATCCTGCATTGCAAGGTGCTGTCACCGTGCAAGAGGTGATTGAATTACAAAGGACTATTAAACTGTCATTGTATCCTGCATTGCAAGATGCTGTCACCGTGCAAGAGGTGATTGAATTATAAAGGACTATTAAACTGTCATTGTATCCTGCATTGCAAGGTGCTGTCACCGTGCAAGAGGTGATTGAATTACAAAGGACTATTAAACTGTCAGTGTATCCTGCATTGCAAGGTGCTGTCACCGTGCAAGAGGTGATTGAATTATAAAGGACTATTAAACTGTCAGTGTATCCTGCATTGCAAGGTGCTGTCACCGTGCAAGAGGTGATTGAATTACAAAGGACTATTAAACTGTCAGTGTATCCTGCATTGCAAGGTGCTGTCACCGTGCAAGAGGTGATTGAATTACAAAGGACTATTAAACTGTCATTGTATCCTGCATTGCAAGGTGCTGTCACCGTGCAAGAGGTGATTGAATTACAAAGGACTATTAAACTGTCAGTGTATCCTGCATTGCAAGGTGCTGTCACCGTGCAAGAGGTGATTGAATTATCAAGGACTATTAAACTGTCATTGTATCCTGCATTGCAAGGTGCTGTCACCGTGCAAGAGGTGATTGAATTACAAAGGACTATTAAACTGTCAGTGTATCCTGCATTGCAAGGTGCTGTCACCGTGCAAGAGGTGATTGAATTATAAAGGACTATTAAACTGTCATTGTATCCTGCATTGCAAGGTGCTGTCACCGTGCAAGAGGTGATTGAATTACAAAGGACTATTAAACTGTCAGTGTATCCTGCATTGCAAGGTGCTGTCACCGTGCAAGAGGTGATTGAATTATAAAGGACTATTAAACTGTCAGTGTATCCTGCATTGCAAGGTGCTGTCACCGTGCAAGAGGTGATTGAATTACAAAGGACTATTAAACTGTCAGTGTATCCTGCATTGCAAGGTGCTGTCACCGTGCAAGAGGTGATTGAATTATAAAGGACTATTAAACTGTCAGTGTATCCTGCATTGCAAGGTGCTGTCACCGTGCAAGAGGTGATTGAATTACAAAGGACTATTAAACTGTCAGTGTATCCTGCATTGCAAGGTGCTGTCACCGTGCAAGAGGTGATTGAATTACAAAGGACTATTAAACTGTCAGTGTATCCTGCATTGCAAGCTGCTGTCACCGTGCAAGAGGTGATTGAATTACAAAGGACTATTAAACTGTCATTGTATCCTGCATTGCAAGGTGCTGTCACCGTGCAAGAGGTGATTGAATTACAAAGGACTATTAAACTGTCAGTGTATCCTGCATTGCAAGGTGCTGTCACCGTGCAAGAGGTGATTGAATTACAAAGGGTATTTCTTTGCAAGAGGCTTCTGCTTTCCAGCACGTAGCTATTGAACTGCAAGAGTGTTCACACTACAAGAAGATATTACAGTGTAAGAGGCCATTGTAATGTAAAGTGTTATTGTATTAATCATGGATACTGTATTGTAAGCCCCCAATGTACTGCTTCAGGTTATTGCATTGCAAAGGGCAATTGCACTCCGATGAGCTATTGCTCTGTAAAAGTCCATTACTTTGCCAGTGTGCAATGTTATCAATGGGCTATTGCATGACTTAGCCCTATTGCATTGCAAGTAGTTGTTTCAGTGCATTGCCAAACATTCTTGGTTTTCTTGCGTTGCATGTGGATGTTGTATTGAAAGGGACCATTGCATTGAAAGGGGCTCTGACATTGCAAGGATAATAGTCTGCAAGGGAGGGACTGTTGGACTGCAAGCGCTATTGCAATGAAATGCGTGTTGCATTGCTGGAGTTTTTGCTCTGCAAATAGTTCTTGTATTGCAAGGTGCCTTTGCATTTTCATTGCAAGTGGATGTTGCACACCATGCTCCATTGCAAACTCAAAGACCTTTGCATTGGAAGGAGTTATTGCACTACCAAAGGTCCCTGCATTGCAAGCTGCTATTGCACTGCAAGAGGCTATTGCAATACAAGGATCATCCACACTAATGGTTCCATTACATTGCAACTGGATGTTACATGGCAAGTGTCTATTGTATTGAAAGTCACAATTGCAAAACAAATAGCTATTGCACTGCAGGGAAATTTTGTATTGCGAGATGGTTTCCATTGTGAGAGGATATTATATTTCAATAGGGTATCAAAAGGCAATTTGCTCTTGGACTGCACCTGGCTTTTGTACCATAAGCATGTTATGCAAAGCATAGAACTGTTGCACTGTAAGGGGAAAATACATTGTCAGGGTCTATTGTACACCAAAGAGCTTTTGCACTGCAAGAGGCTACTGAATTGTCATGGTCTGTTGTGTTCAAAAGGCTATAGCATTTCTTCACGTTATTGCTATGTCACTCTTAGAGACTATTACATTGCATGTTGTTTTTACACTGTGAGTGGAGATTGCACTGTATGGGGCTATTGCTTTGTTAGTGGATGTTGTACTGCAAAGGCTATTGTACTACAAGTTTTTGTGTTGCATTGTAAGGGTCTAGTGCACCATAACTTCAATGGGATTTCAAATGCTTGTTACATTGCAACATTCTATGACATCTCAAGGTGCTTTTTGCACTACAAGGGGCTGCAGCACTACATGGGAAATTTGCATTACAATTGGATTTTACATAGCAAGTCCCATTGCATTACATGGGCAAATGCACAGGAAAGGCCTCTGCATTGCAAGATGCTATTGTGCTGCTAGAGGTTCCTGCACTGCGAGGTACAATTACCCTGTCAGAGGTTCCTGCACTGCGAGGTACAATTACCCTGTCAGAGGTTCCTGTACTGCGAGGTACAATTACCCTGTCAGAGGTTCCTGTACTGCGAGGTACAATTACCCTGTCAGAGGTTCCTGTACTGCGAGGTACAATTACACTGTCAGAGGTTCCTGCACTGCGAGGTACAATTACCCTGTCAGAGGTTCCTGCACTGCGAGGTACAATTACCCTGTCAGAGGTTCCTGCACTGCGAGGGACAATTACACTGTCAGAGGTTCCTGCACTGCGAGGTACAATTACCCTGTCAGAGGTTCCTGCACTGCGAGGTACAATTACCCTGTCAGAGGTTCCTGTACTGTGAGGTACAATTACCCTGTCAGAGGTTCCTGTACTGCGAGGTACAATTACCCTGTCAGAGGTTCCTGCACTGCGAGGTACAATTACCCTGTCAGAGGTTCCTGCACTGCGAGCTACAATTACCCTGTCAGAGGTTCCTGTACTGCGAGGTACAATTACCCTGTCAGAGGTTCCTGTACTGTGAGGTACAATTACCCTGTCAGAGGTTCCTGTACTGCGAGGTACAATTACCCTGTCAGAGGTTCCTGTACTGCGAGGTACAATTACACTGTCAGAGGTTCCTGCACTGCGAGGTACAATTACCCTGTCAGAGGTTCCTGTACTGCGAGGTACAATTACCCTGTCAGAGGTTCCTGTACTGCGAGGTACAATTACCCTGTCAGAGGTTCCTGTACTGTGAGGTACAATTACCCTGTCAGAGGTTCCTGCACTGCGAGGTACAATTACCCTGTCAGAGGTTCCTGTACTGCGAGGTACAATTACACTGTCAGAGGTTCCTGTACTGCGAGGTACAATTACCCTGTCAGAGGTTCCTGCACTGTGAGGTACAATTACCCTGTCAGAGGTTCCTGCACTGCGAGGTACAATTACCCTGTCAGAGGTTCCTGTACTGCGAGGTACAATTACCCTGTCAGAGGTTCCTGTACTGCGAGGTACAATTACCCTGTCAGAGGTTCCTGTACTGTGAGGTACAATTACACTGTCAGAGGTTCCTGTACTGCGAGGTACAATTACCCTGTCAGAGGTTCCTGTACTGCGAGGTACAATTACCCTGTCAGAGGTTCCTGCACTGCGAGGTACAATTACCCTGTCAGAGGTTCCTGCACTGCGAGGTACAATTACCCTGTCAGAGGTTCCTGTACTGCGAGGTACAATTACCCTGTCAGAGGTTCCTGTACTGCGAGGTACAATTACCCTGTCAGAGGTTCCTGCACTGCGAGGTACAATTACCCTGTCAGAGGTTCCTGTACTGCGAGGTACAATTACCCTGTCAGAGGTTCCTGTACTGCGAGGTACAATTCCCCTGTCAGAGGTTCCTGTACTGCGAGGTACAATTACACTGTCAGAGGTTCCTGTACTGCGAGGTACAATTACCCTGTCAGAGGTTCCTGTACTGCGAGGTACAATTCCCCTGTCAGAGGTTCCTGTACTGCGTGGTACAATTACCCTGTCAGAGGTTCCTGTACTGCGAGGTACAATTACCCTGTCAGAGGTTCCTGCACTGTGAGGTACAATTACCCTGTCAGAGGTTCCTGTACTGCGAGGTACAATTACCCTGTCAGAGGTTCCTGTACTGCGAGGTACAATTACCCTGTCAGAGGTTCCTGTACTGCGAGGTACAATTACCCTGTCAGAGGTTCCTGTACTGCGAGGTACAATTACCCTGTCAGAGGTTCCTGTACTGCGAGGTACAATTACCCTGTCAGAGGTTCCTGTACTGCGAGGTACAATTACCCTGTCAGAGGTTCCTGTACTGTGAGGTACAATTACCCTGTCAGAGGTTCCTGTACTGCGAGGTACAATTACACTGTCAGAGGTTCCTGTACTGCGAGGTACAATTACCCTGTCAGAGGTTCCTGTACTGCGAGGTACAATTACCCTGTCAGAGGTTCCTGCACTGCGAGGTACAATTACCCTGTCAGAGGTTCCTGTACTGCGAGGTACAATTACCCTGTCAGAGGTTCCTGCACTGCGAGGTACAATTACCCTGTCAGAGGTTCCTGTACTGCGAGGTACAATTACCCTGTCAGAGGTTCCTGTACTGCGAGGTACAATTACCCTGTCAGAGGTTCCTGTACTGCGAGGTACAATTACCCTGTCAGAGGTTCCTGTACTGCGAGGTAGAATTATCCTGTCAGAGGTTCCTGTACTGCGAGGTACAATTACCCTGTCAGAGGTTCCTGTACTGCGAGGTACAATTACCCTGTCAGAGGTTCCTGTACTGCGAGGTACAATTACCCTGTCAGAGGTTCCTGCACTGCGAGATACTATTACACTGTCAGAGGTTCCTGTACTGCGAGGTACAATTACCCTGTCAGAGGTTCCTGTACTGCGAGGTACTATTACCCTGTCAGAGGTTCCTGTACTGCGAGGTACAATTACCCTGTCAGAGGTTCCTGTACTGCGAGGTACAATTACCCTGTCAGAGGTTCCTGCACTGCGAGGTACAATTACCCTGTCAGAGGTTCCTGTACTGCGAGGTACAATTACCCTGTCAGAGGTTCCTGTACTGTGAGGTACAATTACCCTGTCAGAGGTTCCTGTACTGCGAGGTACAATTACCCTGTCAGAGGTTCCTGTACTGCGAGGTACAATTACACTGTCAGAGGTTCCTGCACTGCGAGGTACAATTACCCTGTCAGAGGTTCCTGTACTGCGAGGTACAATTACCCTGTCAGAGGTTCCTGTACTGCGAGGTACAATTACCCTGTCAGAGGTTCCTGTACTGCGAGGTACAATTACCCTGTCAGAGGTTCCTGCACTGCGAGGTACAATTACCCTGTCAGAGGTTCCTGCACTGCGAGGTACAATTACCCTGTCAGAGGTTCCTGTACTGCGAGGTACAATTACCCTGTCAGAGGTTCCTGCACTGCGAGGTACAATTACCCTGTCAGAGGTTCCTGCACTGCGAGGTACAATTACCCTGTCAGAGGTTCCTGCACTGCGAGGTACAATTACCCTGTCAGAGGTTCCTGTACTGCGAGGGACAATTACCCTGTCAGAGGTTCCTGTACTGCGAGGTACAATTACCCTGTCAGAGGTTCCTGCACTGCGAGGTACAATTACCCTGTCAGAGGTTCCTGTACTGCGAGGTACAACTACACTGTCAGAGGTTCCTGTACTGCGAGGTACAATTACCCTGTCAGAGGTTCCTGTACTGCGAGGTACAATTACCCTGTCAGAGGTTCCTGCACTGTGAGGTACAATTACCCTGTCAGAGGTTCCTGTACTGCGAGGTACAATTACCCTGTCAGAGGTTCCTGTACTGCGAGGTACAATTACCCTGTCAGAGGTTCCTGTACTGCGAGGTACAATTACCCTGTCAGAGGTTCCTGCACTGCGAGGTACAATTACCCTGTCAGAGGTTCCTGCACTGTGAGGTACAATTACCCTGTCAGAGGTTCCTGTACTGCGAGGTACAATTACCCTGTCAGAGGTTCCTGTACTGCGAGGTACAATTACCCTGTCAGAGGTTCCTGCACTGCGAGGTACAATTACCCTGTCAGAGGTTCCTGCACTGCGAGGTACAATTACCCTGTCAGAGGTTCCTGTACTGCGAGGTACAATTACCCTGTCAGAGGTTCCTGCACTGCGAGGTACAATTACACTGTCAGAGGTTCCTGTACTGCGAGGTACAATTACACTGTCAGAGGTTCCTGCACTGCGAGGTACTATTACCCTGTCAGAGGTTCCTGTACTGCGAGGTACAATTACCCTGTCAGAGGTTCCTGTACTGCGAGGTACAATTACCCTGTCAGAGGTTCCTGCACTGCGAGGTACAATTACCCTGTCAGAGGTTCCTGTACTGCGAGGTACAATTACACTGTCAGAGGTTCCTGTACTGCGAGGTACAATTACCCTGTCAGAGGTTCCTGCACTGCGAGGTACAATTACCCTGTCAGAGGTTCCTGCACTGCGAGGTACAATTACCCTGTCAGAGGTTCCTGTACTGCGAGGTACAATTACCCTGTCAGAGGTTCCTGCACTGCGAGGTACAATTACCCTGTCAGAGGTTCCTGTACTGCGAGGTACAATTACCCTGTCAGAGGTTCCTGTACTGCGAGGTACAATTACCCTGTCAGAGGTTCCTGTACTGCGAGGTACAATTACACTGTCAGAGGTTCCTGTACTGCGAGGTACAATTACCCTGTCAGAGGTTCCTGCACTGCGAGGTACAATTACCCTGTCAGAGGTTCCTGTACTGTGAGGTACAATTACCCTGTCAGAGGTTCCTGCACTGCGAGGTACAATTACCCTGTCAGAGGTTCCTGTACTGTGAGGTACAATTACCCTGTCAGAGGTTCCTGTACTGCGAGGTACAATTACCCTGTCAGAGGTTCCTGTACTGTGAGGTACAATTACCCTGTCAGAGGTTCCTGTACTGCGAGGTACAATTACACTGTCAGAGGTTCCTGCACTGCGAGGTACAATTACCCTGTCAGAGGTTCCTGCACTGCGAGGTACAATTACACGGTCAGAGGTTCCTGTACTGCGAGGTACAATTACCCTGTCAGAGGTTCCTGTACTGCGAGGTACAATTACCCTGTCAGAGGTTCCTGTACTGTGAGGTACAATTACCCTGTCAGAGGTTCCTGTACTGCGAGGTACAATTACACTGTCAGAGGTTCCTGTACTGCGAGGTACAATTACCCTGTCAGAGGTTCCTGTACTGCGAGGTACAATTACCCTGTCAGAGGTTCCTGTACTGCGAGGTACAATTACCCTGTCAGAGGTTCCTGTACTGCGAGGTACAATTACCCTGTCAGAGGTTCCTGCACTGCGAGGTACTATTACCCTGTCAGAGGTTCCTGTACTGCGAGGTACAATTACCCTGTCAGAGGTTCCTGTACTGCGAGGTACAATTACCCTGTCAGAGGTTCCTGTACTGCGAGGTACAATTACACTGTCAGAGGTTCCTGCACTGCGAGGTACAATTACCCTGTCAGAGGTTCCTGTACTGCGAGGTACAATTACCCTGTCAGAGGTTCCTGTACTGCGAGGTACAATTACACTGTCAGAGGTTCCTGCACTGCGAGGTACAATTACCCTGTCAGAGGTTCCTGCACTGCGAGGTACAATTACCCTGTCAGAGGTTCCTGCACTGTGAGGTACAATTACCCTGTCAGAGGTTCCTGTACTGCGAGGTACAATTACCCTGTCAGAGGTTCCTGTACTGCGAGGTACAATTACCCTGTCAGAGGTTCCTGTACTGCGAGGTACAATTACACTGTCAGAGGTTCCTGTACTGCGAGGTACAATTACCCTGTCAGAGGTTCCTGTACTGCGAGGTACAATTACCCTGTCAGAGGTTCCTGTACTGCGAGGTACAATTATCCTGTCAGAGGTTCCTGTACTGCGAGGTACAATTATCCTGTCAGAGGTTCCTGCACTGCGAGGTACAATTACCCTGTCAGAGGTTCCTGCACTGCGAGGTACAATTACCCTGTCAGAGGTTCCTGTACTGCGAGGTACAATTACCCTGTCAGAGGTTCCTGTACTGCGAGGTACAATTACCCTGTCAGAGGTTCCTGTACTGCGAGGTACAATTACCCTGTCAGAGGTTCCTGTACTGCGAGGTACAATTATCCTGTCAGAGGTTCCTGTACTGCGAGGTACAATTACCCTGTCAGAGGTTCCTGTACTGCGAGATACAATTACCCTGTCAGAGGTTCCTGTACTGCGAGGTACAATTACCCTGTCAGAGGTTCCTGCACTGTGAGGTACAATTACCCTGTCAGAGGTTCCTGTACTGCGAGGTACAATTACCCTGTCAGAGGTTCCTGCACTGCGAGGTACAATTACCCTGTCAGAGGTTCCTGTACTGCGAGGTACTATTACCCTGTCAGAGGTTCCTGTACTGCGAGGTACAATTACCCTGTCAGAGGTTCCTGTACTGCGAGGTACAATTACCCTGTCAGAGGTTCCTGTACTGCGAGGTACAATTACCCTGTCAGAGGTTCCTGTACTGCGAGGTACAATTACCCTGTCAGAGGTTCCTGTACTGCGAGGTACAATTACCCTGTCAGAGGTTCCTGCACTGCGAGGTACAATTACCCTGTCAGAGGTTCCTGTACTGTGAGGTACAATTACACTGTCAGAGGTTCCTGCACTGCGAGGTACAATTACCCTGTCAGAGGTTCCTGCACTGCGAGGTACAATTACCCTGTCAGAGGTTCCTGTACTGCGAGGTACAATTACACTGTCAGAGGTTCCTGCACTGCGAGGTACAATTACCCTGTCAGAGGTTCCTGTACTGCGAGGTACAATTACCCTGTCAGAGGTTCCTGTACTGCGAGATACAATTACCCTGTCAGAGGTTCCTGTACTGCGAGGTACAATTACCCTGTCAGAGGTTCCTGCACTGTGAGGTACAATTACCCTGTCAGAGGTTCCTGCACTGCGAGGTACAATTACCCTGTCAGAGGTTCCTGCACTGCGAGGTACAATTACCCTGTCAGAGGTTCCTGTACTGCGAGGTACTATTACCCTGTCAGAGGTTCCTGTACTGCGAGGTACAATTACCCTGTCAGAGGTTCCTGTACTGCGAGGTACAATTACCCTGTCAGAGGTTCCTGTACTGCGAGGTACAATTACCCTGTCAGAGGTTCCTGTACTGCGAGGTACAATTACCCTGTCAGAGGTTCCTGTACTGCGAGGTACAATTACCCTGTCAGAGGTTCCTGCACTGCGAGGTACAATTACCCTGTCAGAGGTTCCTGTACTGTGAGGTACAATTACACTGTCAGAGGTTCCTGCACTGCGAGGTACAATTACCCTGTCAGAGGTTCCTGCACTGCGAGGTACAATTACCCTGTCAGAGGTTCCATTACTGCGAGGTACAATTACCCTGTCAGAGGTTCCTGTACTGCGAGGTACAATTACCCTGTCAGAGGTTCCTGTACTGCGAGGTACAATTACCCTGTCAGAGGTTCCTGTACTGCGAGGTACAATTACCCTGTCAGAGGTTCCTGTACTGCGAGGTACAATTACCCTGTCAGAGGTTCCTGTACTGCGAGGTACAATTACCCTGTCAGAGGTTCCTGCACTGCGAGGTACAATTACCCTGTCAGAGGTTCCTGTACTGCGAGGTACAATTACCCTGTCAGAGGTTCCTGTACTGCGAGGTACAATTACACTGTCAGAGGTTCCTGTACTGCGAGGTACAATTACCCTGTCAGAGGTTCCTGCACTGCGAGGTACAATTACCCTGTCAGAGGTTCCTGTACTGCGAGGTACAATTACCCTGTCAGAGGTTCCTGTACTGCGAGGTACAATTACCCTGTCAGAGGTTCCTGTACTGCGAGGTACAATTACCCTGTCAGAGGTTCCTGTACTGCGAGGTACAATTACCCTGTCAGAGGTTCCTGCACTGCGAGGTACAATTACACTGTCAGAGGTTCCTGTACTGCGAGGTACAATTACCCTGTCAGAGGTTCCTGTACTGCGAGGTACAATTACCCGGTCAGAGGTTCCTGTACTGCGAGGTACAATTACCCTGTCAGAGGTTCCTGTACTGCGAGGTACAATTACCCTGTCAGAGGTTCCTGTACTGCGAGGTACAATTACCCTGTCAGAGGTTCCTGTACTGCGAGGTACAATTACCCGGTCAGAGGTTCCTGTACTGCGAGGTACAATTACCCTGTCAGAGGTTCCTGTACTGTGAGGTACAATTACCCTGTCAGAGGTTCCTGCACTGTGAGGTACAATTACCCTGTCAGAGGTTCCTGTACTGCGAGGTACAATTACCCTGTCAGAGGTTCCTGCACTGCGAGGGACAATTACCCTGTCAGAGGTTCCTGTACTGCGAGGTACAATTACCCTGTCAGAGGTTCCTGTACTGCGAGGTACAATTACCCTGTCAGAGGTTCCTGTACTGCGAGGTACAATTACCCTGTCAGAGGTTCCTGTACTGCGAGGTACTATTACCCTGTCAGAGGATCCTGTACTGCGAGGTACAATTACCCTGTCAGAGGTTCCTGTACTGCGAGGTACAATTACCCTGTCAGAGGTTCCTGTACTGCGAGGTACTATTACCCTGTCAGAGGTTCCTGTACTGCGAGGTACAATTACCCTGTCAGAGGTTCCTGTACTGCGAGGTACAATTACCCTGTCAGAGGTTCCTGTACTGCGAGGTACTATTACCCTGTCAGAGGTTCCTGTACTGCGAGGTACAATTACCCTGTCAGAGGTTCCTGTACTGCGAGGTACAATTACCCTGTCAGAGTTTCCTGTACTGCGAGGTACAATTACCCTGTCAGAGGTTCCTGTACTGCGAGGTACAATTACACTGCAATAGGCCTTTGCATTCCAATAGTCAAGCATGCTAACAAGGTCCAGGGCATTGTAAGTGAATGGTGTGTTAAACGTTTCTATTACTTTGCACTTATAAATGTCTATGGCACTGCCTGAGTGAGCGTGTTAATATTAATCTGTGTTCTCTGTCAGTGTGTTAATATTCCTGAGGACAGTGGGGGTGTTTTACACTTCACAGGGTGTATCTGACTGTGGGTCATGATGTACACAGTGTGTCAGTGAGTGTGTTAATATTAATCTGTGTTCTCTGTCAGTGTGTTAATATTCCTGAGGACAGTGGGGATGTTTTACACTTCACAGGGTGTATCTGACTGTGAGTCATGATATATACAGTGTGTCAGTGAGTGTGTTAATATTAATCTGTGTTCTCTGTCAGTGTGTTAATATTACTGAGGACAGTGGGGGTGTTTTACACTTCACCGGGTGTATCTGACTGTGGGTCCTGATATACACAGTGTGTCAGTGAGTGTGTTAATATTAATCTGTGTTCTCTGTCAGTGTGTTAATATTACTGAGGACAGTGGGGGTGTTTTACACTTCACAGGGTGTATCTGACTGTGGGTCATGATATACACAGTGTGTCAGTGAGTGTGTTAATATTAATCTGTGTTCTCTGTCAGTGTGTTAATATTACTGAGGACAGTGGGGGTGTTTTACACTTCACAGGGTGTATCTAACTGTGGGTCATGATATACACAGTGTGTCAGTGAGTGTGTTAATATTAATCTGTGTTCTCTGTCAGTGTGTTAATATTCCTGAGGACAGTGGGGGTGTTTTACACTTCACAGGGTGTATCTGACTGTGGGTCATGATGTACACAGTGTGTCAGTGAGAGTGTTAATATTAATCTGTGTTCTCTGTCAGTGTGTTAATATTACTGCGGACAGTGGGGGTGTTTTACACTTCACAGGGTGTATCTGACTGTGGGTCATGATATACACAGTGTGTCAGTGAGTGTGTTAATATTAATCTGTGTTCTCTGTCAGTGTGTTAATATTCCTGAGGACAGTGGGGGTGTTTTACACTTCACAGGGTTTATCTGACTGTGGGTCATGATATACACAGTGTGTCAGTGAGAGTGTTAAAATTAATCTGTGTTCTCTGTCAGTGTGTTAATATTACTGAGGACAGTGGGGATGTTTTACACTTCACAGGGTTTATCTGACTGTGAGTCATGATGTACACAGTGTGTCAGTGAGTGTGTTAATATTAATCTGTGTTCTCTGTCAGTGTGTTAATATTCCTGAGGACAGTGGGGGTGTTTTACACTTCACAGGGTGTATCTGACTGTGAGTCATGATATACACAGTGTGTCAGTGAGTGTGTTAATATTAATCTGTGTTCTCTGTCAGTGTGTTAATATTACTGAGGACAGTGGGGGTGTTTTACACTTCACAGGGTGTATCTGACTGTGAGTCATGATATACACAGTGTGTCAGTGAGTGTGTTAATATTAATCTGTGTTCTCTGTCAGTGTGTTAATATTACTGAGGACAGTGGGGATGTTTTACACTTCACAGGGTGTATCTGACTGTGGGTCATGATATACACAGTGTGTCAGTGAGTGTGTTAATATTAATCTGTGTTCTCTGTCAGTGTGTTAATATTCCTGAGGACAGTGGTGGTGTTTTACACTTCACAGGGTGTATCTGACTGTGGGTCATGATATACACAGTGTGTCAGTGAGTGTGTTAATATTAATCTGTGTTCTCTGTCAGTGTGTTAATATTCCTGAGGACAGTGGTGGTGTTTTACACTTCACAGGGTGTATCTGACTGTGGGTCATGATATACACAGTGTGTCAGTGAGTGTGTTAATATTAATCTGTGTTCTCTGTCAGTGTGTTAATATTACTGAGGACAGTGGGGGTGTTTTACACTTCACAGGGTGTATCTGACTGTGGGTCATGATGTACACAGTGTGTCAGTGAGTGTGTTAATATTAATCTGTGTTCTCTGTCAGTGTGTTAATATTCCTGAGGACAGTGGGGGTGTTTTACACTTCACAGGCTGTATCTGACTGTGGGTCATGATATACACAGTGTGTGAGTGAGTGTGTTAATATTAATCTGTGTTCTCTGTCAGTGTGTTAATATTACTGAGGACAGTGGGGGTGTTTTACACTTCACCGGGTGTATCTGACTGTGGGTCATGATATACACAGTGTGTCAGTGAGTGTGTTAATATTAATCTGTGTTCTCTGTCAGTGTGTTAATATTCCTGAGGAAAGTGGGGGTGTTTTACACTTCACAGGGTGTATCTGACTGTGAGTCATGATGTACACAGTGTGTCAGTGAGTGTGTTAATATTAATCTGTGTTCTCTGTCAGTGTGTTAATATTACTGAGGACAGTGGGGGTGTTTTACACTTCACAGGGTTTGTCTGACTGTGAGTCATGATGTACACAGTGTGTCAGTGAGTGTGTTAATATTAATCTGTGTTCTCTGTCAGTGTGTTAATATTACTGAGGACAGTGGGGATGTTTTACACTTCACAGGGTGTATCTGACTTTGGGTCATGATATACACAGTGTGTCAGTGAGTGTGTTAATATTAATCTGTGTTCTCTGTCAGTGTGTTAATATTACTGAGGAAAATGGGGGTGTTTTACACTTCACAGGCTGTATCTGACTGTGGGTCATGATATACACAGTGTGTCAGTGAGTGTGTTAATATTAATCTGTGTTCTCTGTCAGTGTGTTAATATTACTGAGGACAGTGGGGGTGTTTTACACTTCACAGGGTGTATCTGACTGTGAGTCATGATATACACAGTGTGTCAGTGAGTGTGTTAATATTAATCTGTGTTCTCTGTCAGTGTGTTAATATTACTGAGGACAGTGGGGGTGTTTTACACTTCACAGGGTGTATCTGACTGTGGGTCATGATGTACACAGTGTGTCAGTGAGTGTGTTAATATTAATCTGTGTTCTCTGTCAGTGTGTTAATATTCCTGAGGACAGTGGTGGTGTTTTACACTTCACAGGGTGTATCTGACTGTGGGTCATGATATACACAGTGTGTCAGTGAGTGTGTTAATATTAATCTGTGTTCTCTGTCAGTGTGTTAATATTACTGAGGACAGTGGGGGTGTTTTACACTTCACAGGGTGTATCTGACTGTGGGTCATGATGTACACAGTGTGTCAGTGAGTGTGTTAATATTAATCTGTGTTCTCTGTCAGTGTGTTAATATTCCTGAGGACAGTGGGGGTGTTTTACACTTCACAGGCTGTATCTGACTGTGGGTCATGATATACACAGTGTGTCAGTGAGTGTGTTAATATTAATCTGTGTTCTCTGTCAGTGTGTTAATATTACTGAGGACAGTGGGGGTGTTTTACACTTCACAGGGTGTATCTGACTGTGGGTCATGATATACACAGTGTGTGAGTGAGTGTGTTAATATTAATCTGTGTTCTCTGTCAGTGTGTTAATATTACTGAGGACAGTGGGGGTGTTTTACACTTCACAGGGTTTATCTGACTGTGAGTCATGATGTACACAGTTTGTCAGTGAGTGTGTTAATATTAATCTGTGTTCTCTGTCAGTGTGTTAATATTACTGAGGACAGTGGGGATGTTTTACACTTCACAGGGTGTATCTGACTTTGGGTCATGATATACACAGTGTGTCAGTGAGTGTGTTAATATTAATCTGTGTTCTCTGTCAGTGTGTTAATATTACTGAGGACAGTGGGGGTGTTTTACACTTCACAGGCTGTATCTGACTGTGGGTCATGATATACACAGTGTGTCAGTGAGTGTGTTAATATTAATCTGTGTTCTCTGTCAGTGTGTTAATATTACTGAGGACAGTGGGGGTGTTTTACAGTTCACCGGGTGTATCTGACTGTGGGTCCTGATATACACAGTGTGTCAGTGAGTGTGTTAATATTAATCTGTGTTCTCTGTCAGTGTGTTAATATTACTGAGGACAGTGGGGGTGTTTTACACTTCACAGGGTGTATCTAACTGTGGGTCATGATATACACAGTGTGTCAGTGAGAGTGTTAATATTAATCTGTGTTCTCTGTCAGTGTGTTAATATTACTGAGGACAGTGGGGGTGTTTTACACTTCACAGGGTTTATCTGACTGTGAGTCATGATGTACACAGTGTGTCAGTGAGTGTGTTAATATTAATCTGTGTTCTCTGTCAGTGTGTTAATATTACTGAGGACAGTGGGGATGTTTTACACTTCACAGGGTGTATCTGACTTTGGGTCATGATATACACAGTGTGTCAGTGAGTGTGTTAATATTAATCTGTGTTCTCTGTCAGTGTGTTAATATTACTGAGGACAGTGGGGGTGTTTTACACTTCACAGGCTGTATCTTACTGTGGGTCATGATATACACAGTGTGTCAGTGAGTGTGTTAATATTAATCTGTGTTCTCTGTCAGTGTGTTAATATTACTGAGGACAGTGGGGGTGTTTTACACTTCACCGGGTGTATCTGACTGTGGGTCCTGATATACACAGTGTGTCAGTGAGTGTGTTAATATTAATCTGTGTTCTCTGTCAGTGTGTTAATATTACTGAGGACAGTGGGGGTGTTTTACACTTCACAGGGTGTATCTGACTGTGGGTCATGATGTACACAGTGTGTCAGTGAGAGTGTTAATATTAATCTGTGTTCTCTGTCAGTGTGTTAATATTACTGAGGACAGTGGGGGTGTTTTACACTTCACAGGGTGTATCTGACTGTGGGTCATGATGTACACAGTGTGTCAGTGAGTGTGTTAATATTAATCTGTGTACTCTGTCAGTGTGTTAATATTCCTGAGGACAGTGGGGGTGTTTTACACTTCACAGGGTGTATCTGACTGTGGGTCATGATATACACAGTGTGTCAGTGAGTGTGTTAATATTAATCTGTGTTCTCTGTCAGTGTGTTAATATTCCTGAGGACAGTGGGGGTGTTTTACACTTCACAGGGTGTATCTGACTGTGGGTCATGATGTACACAGTGTGTCAGTGAGTGTGTTAATATTAATCTGTGTTCTCTGTCAGTGTGTTAATATTACTGAGGACAGTGGGGGTGTTTTACACTTCACCGGGTGTATCTGACTCTGGGTCATGATATACACAGTGTGTCAGTGAGTGTGTTAATATTAATCTGTGTTCTCTGTCAGTGTGTTAATATTACTGAGGACAGTGGGGGTGTTTTACACTTCACAGGGTGTATCTGACTGTGGGTCATGATGTACACAGTGTGTCAGTGAGTGTGTTAATATTAATCTGTGTTCTCTGTCAGTGTGTTAATATTGCTGAGGACAGTGGGGGTGTTTTACACTTCACAGGGTGTATCTGACTGTGGGTCATGATATACACAGTGTGTCAGTGAGTGTCTTAATATTAATCTGTGTTCTCTGTCAGTGTGTTAATATTGCTGAGGACAGTGGGGGTGTTTTACACTTCACAGGGTGTATCTGACTGTGGGTCATGATATACACAGTGTGTCAGTCAGTGTGTTAATATTAATCTGTGTTCTCTGTCAGTGTGTTAATATTACTGAGGACAGTGGGGGTGTTTTACACTTCACAGGGTTTATCTGACTGTGGGTCATGATATACACAGTGTGTCAGTGAGTGTGTTAATATTAATCTGTGTTCTCTGTCAGTGTGTTGATATTCCTGAGGACAGTGGGGGTGTTTTACACTTCACAGGGTTTATCTGACTGTGAGTCATGATATACACAGTGTGTCAGTGAGTGTGTTAATATTAGTCTGTGTTCTCTGTCAGTGTGTTAATATTACTGAGGACAGTGGGGGTGTTTTACACTTCACAGGGTGTATCTGACTGTGGGTCATGATGTACACAGTGTGTCAGTGAGTGTGTTAATATTAATCTGTGTTCTCTGTCATTGTGTTAATATTCCTGAGGACAGTGGGGGTGTTTTACACTTCACAGGCTGTATCTGACTGTGGGTCATGATATACACAGTGTGTCAGTGAGTGTGTTAATATTAATCTGTGTTCTCTGTCAGTGTGTTAATATTACTGAGGACAGTGGGGGTGTTTTACACTTCACAGGGTGTATCTGACTGTGGGTCATGATATACACAGTGTGTGAGTGAGTGTGTTAATATTAATCTGTGTTCTCTGTCAGTGTGTTAATATTACTGAGGACAGTGGGGGTGTTTTACACTTCACCGGGTGTATCTGACTGTGGGTCATGATATACACAGTGTGTCAGTGAGTGTGTTAATATTAATCTGTGTTCTCTGTCAGTGTGTTAATATTCCTGAGGACAGTGGGGGTGTTTTACACTTCACAGGGTGTATCTGACTGTGAGTCATGATGTACACAGTGTGTCAGTGAGTGTGTTAATATTAATCTGTGTTCTCTGTCAGTGTGTTAATATTACTGAGGACAGAGGGGGTGTTTTACACTTCACAGGGTTTATCTGACTGTGGGTCATGATATACACAGTGTGTCAGTGAGTGTGTTAATATTAATCTGTGTTCTCTGTCAGTGTGTTAATATTCCTGAGGACAGTGGGGGTGTTTTACACTTCACCGGGTGTATCTGACTGTGGGTCATGATGTACACAGTGTGTCAGTGAGTGTGTTAATATTAATCTGTGTTCTCTGTCAGTGTGTTAATATTACTGAGGACAGTGGGGGTGTTTTACACTTCACAGGGTGTATCTGACTGTGGGTCATGATATACACAGTGTGTCAGTGAGTGTGTTAATATTAATCTGTGTTCTCTGTCAGTGTGTTAATATACCTGAGGACAGTGGGGATTTTATACACTTCACAGGGTGTATCTGACTGTGGGTCATGATGTACACAGTGTGTCAGTGAGTGTGTTAATATTAATCTGTGTTCTCTGTCAGTGTGTTAATATTCCTGAGGACAGTGGGGGTGTTTTACACTTCACAGGGTGTATCTGACTGTGGGTCATGATATACACAGTGTGTCAGTGAGTGTGTTAATATTAATCTGTGTTCTCTGTCAGTGTGTTAATATTACTGAGGACAGTGGGGGTGTTTTACACTTCGCAGGGTTTATCTGACTGTGAGTCATGATATACACAGTGTGTCAGTGAGTGTGTTAATATTAATCTGTGTTCTCTGTCAGTGTGTTAATATTACTGAGGACAGTGGGGGTGTTTTACACTTCACCGGGTGTATCTGACTGTGGGTCATGATATACACAGTGTGTCAGTGAGTCTGTTCATATTAATCTGTGTTCTCTGTCTGTGTGTTAATATTACTGAGGACAGTGGGGGTGTTTTACACTTCACAGGGTTTATTTGACTGTGGGTCATGATATACACAGTGTGTCAGTGAGTGTGTTAATATTAATCTGTGTTCTCTGTCAGTGTGTTAATATTACTGAGGACAGTGGGGGTGTTTTACACTTCACAGGGTGTATCTGACTGTGGGTCATGATATACTCAGTGTGTCAGTGAGTGTGTTAATATTAATCTGTGTTCTCTGTCAGTGTGTTAATATTACTGAGGACAGTGGGGGTGTTTTACACTTCACAGGGTTTATCTGACTGTGGGTCATGATATACACAGTGTGTCAGTGAGTGTGTTAATATTAATCTGTGTTCTCTGTCAGTGTGTTAATATTACTGAGGACAGTGGGGGTGTTTTACACTTCACAGGGTTTATCTGACTGTGAGTCATGATGTACACAGTGTGTCAGTGAGTGTGTTAATATTAATCTGTGTTCTCTGTCAGTGTGTTAATATTCCTGAGGACAGTGGGGGTGTTTTACACTTCACAGGGTGTATCTGACTGTGAGTCATGATATACACAGTGTGTCAGTGAGTGTGTTAATATTAATCTGTGTTCTCTGTCAGTGTGTTAATATTCCTGAGGACAGTGGGGGTGTTTTACACTTCACAGGGTGTATCTGACTGTGGGTCATGATGTACACAGTGTGTCAGTGAGTGTGTTAATATTAATCTGTGTTCTCTGTCAGTGTGTTCATATTCCTGAGGACAGTGGGGGTGTTTTACACTTCACAGGGTTTATCTGACTGTGAGTCATGATATACACAGTGTGTCAGTGAGTGTGTTAATATTAATCTGTGTTCTCTGTCAGTGTGTTAATATTACTGAGGACAGTGGGGGTGTTTTACACTTCACAGGGTGTATCCGACTGTGGGTCATGATATACACAGTGTGTCAGTGAGTGTGTTAATATTAATCTGTGTTCTCTGTCAGTGTGTTAATATTACTGAGGACAGTGGGGGTGTTTTACACTTCACAGGGTGTATCTGACTGTGGGTCATGATATACACAGTGTGTCAGTGAGTGTGTTAATATTAATCTGTGTTCTCTGTCAGTGTGTTAATATTACTGAGGACAGTGGGGGTGTTTTACACTTCACAGGGTTTATCTGACTGTGGGTCATGATATACACAGTGTGTCAGTGAGTGTGTTAATAGTAATCTGTGTTCTCTGTCAGTGTGTTAATATACCTGAGGACAGTGGGGATGTTTTACACTTCACAGGGTGTATCTGACTGTGGGTCATGATGTACACAGTGTGTCAGTGAGTGTGTTAATATTAATCTGTGTTCTCTGTCAGTGTGTTAATATTACTGAGGACAGTGGGGGTGTTTTACACTTCACAGGGTTTATCTGACTGTGGGTCATGATATACACAGTGTGTCAGTGAGTGTGTTAATATTAATCTGTGTTCTCTGTCAGTGTGTTAATATTCCTGAGGACAGTGGGGGTGTTTTACACTTCACAGGGTGTATCTGACTGTGGGTCATGATATACACAGTGTGTCAGTGAGTGTGTTAATATTAATCTGTGTTCTCTGTCAGTGTGTTAATATTACTGAGGACAGTGGGGGTGTTTTACACTTCACAGGGTTTATCTGACTGTGAGTCATGATATACACAGTGTGTCAGTGAGTGTGTTAATATTAATCTGTGTTCTCTGTCAGTGTGTTAATATTACTGAGGACAGTGGGGGTGTTTTACACTTCACCGGGTGTATCTGACTGTGGGTCATGATATACACAGTGTGTCAGTGAGTGTGTTAATATTAATCTGTGTTCTCTGTCAGTGTGTTAATATTACTGAGGACAGTGGGGGTGTTTTACACTTCACAGGGTTTATCTGACTGTGGGTCATGATATACACAGTGTGTCAGTGAGTGTGTTAATATTAATCTGTGTTCTCTGTCAGTGTGTTAATATTACTGAGGACAGTGGGGGTGTTTTACACTTCACAGGGTGTATCTGACTGTGGGTCATGATATACACAGTGTGTCAGTGAGTGTGTTAATATTAATCTGTGTTCTCTGTCAGTGTGTTAATATTACTGAGGACAGTGGGGGTGTTTTACACTTCACAGGGTTTATCTGACTGTGGGTCATGATATACACAGTGTGTCAGTGAGTGTGTTAATATTAATCTGTGTTCTCTGTCAGTGTGTTAATATTACTGAGGACAGTGGGGGTGTTTTACACTTCACAGGGTTTATCTGACTGTGAGTCATGATGTACACAGTGTGTCAGTGAGTGTGTTAATATTAATCTGTGTTCTCTGTCAGTGTGTTAATATTCCTGAGGACAGTGGGGGTGTTTTACACTTCACAGGGTGTATCTGACTGTGAGTCATGATATACACAGTGTGTCAGTGAGTGTGTTAATATTAATCTGTGTTCTCTGTCAGTGTGTTAATATTCCTGAGGACAGTGGGGGTGTTTTACACTTCACAGGGTGTATCTGACTGTGGGTCATGATGTACACAGTGTGTCAGTGAGAGTGTTAATATTAATCTGTGTTCTCTGTCAGTGTGTTAATATTACTGAGGACAGTGGGGGTGTTTTACACTTCACAGGGTGTATCTGACTGTGGGTCATGATGTACACAGTGTGTCAGTGAGTGTGTTAATATTAATCTGTGTACTCTGTCAGTGTGTTAATATTCCTGAGGACAGTGGGGGTGTTTTACACTTCACAGGGTGTATCTGACTGTGGGTCATGATATACACAGTGTGTCAGTGAGTGTGTTAATATTAATCTGTGTTCTCTGTCAGTGTGTTAATATTCCTGAGGACAGTGGGGGTGTTTTACACTTCACAGGGTGTATCTGACTGTGGGTCATGATGTACACAGTGTGTCAGTGAGTGTGTTAATATTAATCTGTGTTCTCTGTCAGTGTGTTAATATTACTGAGGACAGTGGGGGTGTTTTACACTTCACCGGGTGTATCTGACTCTGCATCATGATATACACAGTGTGTCAGTGAGTGTGTTAATATTAATCTGTGTTCTCTGTCAGTGTGTTAATATTACTGAGGACAGTGGGGGTGTTTTACACTTCACAGGGTGTATCTGACTGTGGGTCATGATGTACACAGTGTGTCAGTGAGTGTGTTAATATTAATCTGTGTTCTCTGTCAGTGTGTTAATATTGCTGAGGACAGTGGGGGTGTTTTACACTTCACAGGGTGTATCTGACTGTGGGTCATGATATACACAGTGTGTCAGTGAGTGTGTTAATATTAATCTGTGTTCTCTGTCAGTGTGTTAATATTACTGAGGACAGTGGGGGTGTTTTACACTTCACAGGCTGTATCTGACTGTGGGTCATGATATACACAGTGTGTCAGTGAGTGTGTTAATATTAATCTGTGTTCTCTGTCAGTGTGTTAATATTACTGAGGACAGTGGGGGTGTTTTACACTTCACAGGGTGTATCTGACTGTGGGTCATGATATACACAGTGTGTCAGTGAGTGTGTTAATATTAATCTGTGTTCTCTGTCAGTGTGTTAATATTGCTGAGGACAGTGGGGGTGTTTTACACTTCACAGGGTGTATCTGACTGTGGGTCATGATATACACAGTGTGTCAGTGAGTGTGTTAATATTAATCTGTGTTCTCTGTCAGTGTGTTAATATTACTGATGACAGTGGGGGTGTTTTACACTTCACAGGGTGTATCTGACTGTGGGTCATGATATACACAGTGTGTCAGTGAGTGTGTTAATATTAATCTGTGTTCTCTGTCAGTGTGTTAATATTACTGAGGACAGTGGGGGTGTTTTACACTTCACAGGGTTTATCTGACTGTGGGTCATGATATACACAGTGTGTCAGTGAGTGTGTTAATATTAATCTGTGTTCTCTGTCAGTGTGTTGATATTCCTGAGGACAGTGGGGGTGTTTTACACTTCACAGGGTTTATCTGACTGTGGGTCATGATTTACACAGTGTGTCAGTGAGAGTGTTAATATTAATCTGTGTTCTCTGTCAGTGTGTTAATATTCCTGAGGACAGTGGGGGTGTTTTACACTTCACAGGGTGTATCTGACTGTGGGTCATGATATACACAGTGTGTCAGTGAGTGTGTTAATATTAATCTGTGTTCTCTGTCAGTGTGTTAATATTACTGAGGACAGTGGGGATGTTTTACACTTCACAGGGTTTATCTGACTGTGAGTCATGATGTACACAGTGTGTCAGTGAGTGTGTTAATATTAATCTGTGTTCTCTGTCAGTGTGTTAATATTACTGAGGACAGTGGGGGTGTTTTACACTTCACAGGGTGTATCTGACTGTGAGTCATGATATACACAGTGTGTCAGTGAGTGTGTTAATATTAATCTGTGTTCTCTGTCAGTGTGTTAATATTACTGAGGACAGTGGGGGTGTTTTACACTTCACAGGGTGTATCTGACTGTGGGTCATGATGTACACAGTGTGTCAGTGAGTGTGTTAATATTAATCTGTGTTCTCTGTCAGTGTGTTAATATTCCTGAGGACAGTGGGGGTGTTTTACACTTCACAGGCTGTATCTGACTGTGGGTCATGATATACACAGTGTGTCAGTGAGTGTGTTAATATTAATCTGTGTTCTCTGTCAGTGTGTTAATATTACTGAGGACAGTGGGGGTGTTTTACACTTCACAGGGTGTATCTGACTGTGGGTCATGATATGCACAGTGTGTGAGTGAGTGTGTTAATATTAATCTGTGTTCTCTGTCAGTGTGTTAATATTCCTGAGGACAGTGGGGGTGTTTTACACTTCACAGGGTGTATCTGACTGTGGGTCATGATGTACACAGTGTGTCAGTGAGTGTGTTAATATTAATCTGTGTTCTCTGTCAGTGTGTTAATATTCCTGAGGACAGTGGGGGTGTTTTACACTTCACAGGGTGTATCTGACTGTGGGTCATGATGTACACAGTGTGTCAGTGAGTGTGTTAATATTAATCTGTGTTCTCTGTCAGTGTGTTAATATTCCTGAGGACAGTGGGGGTGTTTTACACTTCACAGGGTGTATCTGACTGTGGGTCATGATGTACACAGTGTGTCAGTGAGTGTGTTAATATTAATCTGTGTTCTCTGTCAGTGTGTTAATATTACTGAGGACAGTGGGGGTGTTTTACACTTCACCGGGTGTATCTGACTGTGGGTCATGATATACACAGTGTGTCAGTGAGTCTGTTAATATTAATCTGTGTTCTCTGTCAGTGTGTTAATATTACTGAGGACAGTGGGGGTGTTTTACACTTCACAGGGTTTATCTGACTGTGGGTCATGATATACACAGTGTGTCAGTGAGTGTGTTAATATTAATCTGTGTTCTCTGTCAGTGTGTTAATATTACTGAGGACAGTGGGGGTGTTTTACACTTCACAGGGTGTATCTGACTGTGGGTCATGATATACACAGTGTGTCAGTGAGTGTGTTAATATTAATCTGTGTCTCTGTCAGTGTGTTAATATTACTGAGGACAGTGGGGGTGTTTTACACTTCACAGGGTTTATCTGACTGTGGGTCATGATATACACAGTGTGTCAGTGAGTGTGTTAATATTAATCTGTGTTCTCTGTCAGTGTGTTAATATTACTGAGGACAGTGGGGGTGTTTTACACTTCACAGGGTTTATCTGACTGTGAGTCATGATGTACACAGTGTGTCAGTGAGTGTGTTAATATTAATCTGTGTTCTCTGTCAGTGTGTTAATATTCCTGAGGACAGTGGGGGTGTTTTACACTTCACAGGGTGTATCTGACTGTGAGTCATGATATACACAGTGTGTCAGTGAGTGTGTTAATATTAATCTGTGTTCTCTGTCAGTGTGTTAATATTCCTGAGGACAGTGGGGGTGTTTTACACTTCACAGGGTGTATCTGACTGTGGGTCATGATGTACACAGTGTGTCAGTGAGTGTGTTAATATTAATCTGTGTTCTCTGTCAGTGTGTTAATATTCCTGAGGACAGTGGGGGTGTTTTACACTTCACAGGGTGTATCTGACTGTGGGTCATGATGTACACAGTGTGTCAGTGAGTGTGTTAATATTAATCTGTGTTCTCTGTCAGTGTGTTAATATTACTGAGGACAGTGGGGGTGTTTTACACTTCACCGGGTGTATCTGACTGTGGGTCATGATATACACAGTGTGTCAGTGAGTCTGTTAATATTAATCTGTGTTCTCTGTCAGTGTGTTAATACTACTGAGGACAGTGGGGGTGTTTTACACTTCACAGGGTTTATCTGACTGTGGGTCATGATATACACAGTGTGTCAGTGAGTGTGTTAATATTAATCTGTGTTCTCTGTCAGTGTGTTAATATTACTGAGGACAGTGGGGGTGTTTTACACTTCACAGGGTGTATCTGACTGTGGGTCATGATATACACAGTGTGTCAGTGAGTGTGTTAATATTAATCTGTGTCTCTGTCAGTGTGTTAATATTACTGAGGACAGTGGGGGTGTTTTACACTTCACAGGGTTTATCTGACTGTGGGTCATGATATACACAGTGTGTCAGTGAGTGTGTTAATATTAATCTGTGTTCTCTGTCAGTGTGTTAATATTACTGAGGACAGTGGGGGTGTTTTACACTTCACAGGGTTCATCTGACTGTGAGTCATGATGTACACAGTGTGTCAGTGAGTGTGTTAATATTAATCTGTGTTCTCTGTCAGTGTGTTAATATTCCTGAGGACAGTGGGGGTGTTTTACACTTCACAGGGTGTATCTGACTGTGAGTCATGATATACACAGTGTGTCAGTGAGTGTGTTAATATTAATCTGTGTTCTCTGTCAGTGTGTTAATATTCCTGAGGACTGTGGGGGTGTTTTACACTTCACAGGGTGTATCTGACTGTGGGTCATGATGTACACAGTGTGTCAGTGAGTGTGTTAATATTAATCTGTGTTCTCTGTCAGTGTGTTAATATTCCTGAGGACAGTGGGGGTGTTTTACACTTCACAGGGTTTATCTGACTGTGAGTCATGATATACACAGTGTGTCAGTGAGTGTGTTAATATTAATCTGTGTTCTCTGTCAGTGTGTTAATATTACTGAGGACAGTGGGGGTGTTTTACACTTCACAGGGTGTATCCGACTGTGGGTCATGATATACACAGTGTGTCAGTGAGTGTGTTAATATTAATCTGTGTTCTCTGTCAGTGTGTTAATATTACTGAGGACAGTGGGGGTGTTTTACACTTCACAGGGTGTATCTGACTTTGGGTCATGATATACACAGTGTGTCAGTGAGTGTGTTAATATTAATCTGTGTTCTCTGTCAGTGTGTTAATATTCCTGAGGACAGTGGGGGTGTTTTACACTTCACAGGCTGTACCTGACTGTGGGTCATGATGTACACAGTGTGTCAGTGAGTGTGTTAATATTAATCTGTGTTCTCTGTCAGTGTGTTAATATTCCTGAGGACAGTGGGGGTGTTTTACACTTCACAGGGTTTATCTGACTGTGAGTCATGATATACACAGTGTGTCAGTGAGTGTGTTAATATTAATCTGTGTTCTCTGTCAGTGTGTTAATATTACTGAGGACAGTGGGGGTGTTTTACACTTCACAGGGTGTATCCGACTGTGGGTCATGATATACACAGTGTGTCAGTGAGTGTGTTAATATTAATCTGTGTTCTCTGTCAGTGTGTTAATATTACTGAGGACAGTGGGGGTGTTTTACACTTCACAGGGTGTATCTGACTGTGGGTCATGATATACACAGTGTGTCAGTGAGTGTGTTAATATTAATCTGTGTTCTCTGTCAGTGTGTTAATATTCCTGAGGACAGTGGGGGTGTTTTACACTTCACAGGGTGTATCTGACTGTGGGTCATGATGTACACAGTGTGTCAGTGAGTGTGTTAATATTAATCTGTGTTCTCTGTCAGTGTGTTAATATTCCTGAGGACAGTGGGGGTGTTTTACACTTCACAGTGTGTATCTGACTGTGGGTCATGATGTACACAGTGTGTCAGTGAGTGTGTTAATATTAATCTGTGTTCTCTGTCAGTGTGTTAATATTACTGAGGACAGTGGGGGTGTTTTACACTTCACCGGGTGTATCTGACTGTGGGTCATGATATACACAGTGTGTCAGTGAGTCTGTTAATATTAATCTGTGTTCTCTGTCAGTGTGTTAATATTACTGAGGACAGTGGGGGTGTTTTACACTTCACAGGGTTTATCTGACTGTGGGTCATGATATACACAGTGTGTCAGTGAGTGTGTTAATATTAATCTGTGTTCTCTGTCAGTGTGTTAATATTACTGAGGACAGTGGGGGTGTTTTACACTTCACAAGGTGTATCTGACTGTGGGTCATGATATACACAGTGTGTCAGTGAGTGTGTTAATATTAATCTGTGTCTCTGTCAGTGTGTTAATATTACTGAGGACAGTGGGGGTGTTTTACACTTCACAGGGTTTATCTGACTGTGGGTCATGATATACACAGTGTGTCAGTGAGTGTGTTAATATTAATCTGTGTTCTCTGTCAGTGTGTTAATATTACTGAGGACAGTGGGGGTGTTTTACACTTCACAGGGTTTATCTGACTGTGAGTCATGATGTACACAGTGTGTCAGTGAGTGTGTTAATATTAATCTGTGTTCTCTGTCAGTGTGTTAATATTCCTGAGGACAGTGGGGGTGTTTTACACTTCACAGGGTGTATCTGACTGTGAGTCATGATATACACAGTGTGTCAGTGAGTGTGTTAATATTAATCTGTGTTCTCTGTCAGTGTGTTAATATTCCTGAGGACAGTGGGGGTGTTTTACACTTCACAGGGTGTATCTGACTGTGAGTCATGATGTACACAGTGTGTCAGTGAGTGTGTTAATATTAATCTGTGTTCTCTGTCAGTGTGTTAATATTCCTGAGGACAGTGGGGGTGTTTTACACTTCACAGGGTTTATCTGACTGTGGGTCATGATATACACAGTGTGTCAGTGAGTGTGTTAATATTAATCTGTGTTCTCTGTCAGTGTGTTAATATTACTGAGGACAGTGGGGGTGTTTTACACTTCACAGGGTGTATCCGACTGTGGGTCATGATATACACAGTGTGTCAGTGAGTGTGTTAATATTAATCTGTGTTCTCTGTCAGTGTGTTAATATTACTGAGGACAGTGGGCGTGTTTTACACTTCACAGGGTGTATCTGACTGTGGGTCATGATATACACAGTGTGTCAGTGAGTGTGTTAATATTAATCTGTGTTCTCTGTCAGTGTGTTAATATTCCTGAGGACAGTGGGGGTGTTTTACACTTCACAGGGTGTATCTTACTGTGGGTCATGATATACACAGTGTGTCAGTGAGTGTGTTAATATTAATCTGTGTTCTCTGTCAGTGTGTTAATATTACTGAGGACAGTGGGGGTGTTTTACACTTCACAGGGTTTATCTGACTGTGGGTCATGATATACACAGTGTGTCAGTGAGTGTGTTAATATTAATCTGTGTTCTCTGTCAGTGTGCTAATATTCCTGAGGACAGTGGGGGTGTTTTACACTTCACAGGGTTTATCTGACTGTGGGTCATGATTTACACAGTGTGTCAGTGAGAGTGTTAATATTAATCTGTGTTCTCTGTCAGTGTGTTAATATTCCTGAGGACAGTGGGGGTGTTTTACACTTCACAGGGTGTATCTGACTGTGGGTCATGATATACACAGTGTGTCAGTGAGTGTGTTAATATTAATCTGTGTTCTCTGTCAGTGTGTTAATATTACTGAGGACAGTGGGGATGTTTTACACTTCACAGGGTTTATCTGACTGTGAGTCATGATGTACACAGTGTGTCAGTGAGTGTGTTAATATTAATCTGTGTTCTCTGTCAGTGTGTTAATATTACTGAGGACAGTGGGGGTGTTTTACACTTCACAGGGTGTATCTGACTGTGAGTCATGATATACACAGTGTGTCAGTGAGTGTGTTAATATTAATCTGTGTTCTCTGTCAGTGTGTTAATATTACTGAGGACCGTGGGGGTGTTTTACACTTCACAGGGTGTATCTGACTGTGGGTCATGATGTACACAGTGTGTCAGTGAGTGTGTTAATATTAATCTGTGTTCTCTGTCAGTGTGTTAATATTCCTGAGGACAGTGGGGGTGTTTTACACTTCACAGGCTGTATCTGACTGTGGGTCATGATATACACAGTGTGTCAGTGAGTGTGTTAATATTAATCTGTGTTCTCTGTCAGTGTGTTAATATTACTGAGGACAGTGGGGGTGTTTTACACTTCACAGGGTGTATCTGACTGTGGGTCATGATATACACAGTGTGTGAGTGAGTGTGTTAATATTAATCTGTGTTCTCTGTCAGTGTGTTAATATTACTGAGGACAGTGGGGGTGTTTTACACTTCACCGGGTGTATCTGACTGTGGGTCATGATATACACAGTGTGTCAGTGAGTGTGTTAATATTAATCTGTGTTCTCTGTCAGTGTGTTAATATTCCTGAGGACAGTGGGGGTGTTTTACACTTCACAGGGTGTATCTGACTGTGGGTCATGATGTACACAGTGTGTCAGTGAGTGTGTTAATATTAATCTGTGTTCTCTGTCAGTGTGTTAATATTCCTGAGGACAGTGGGGGTGTTTTACACTTCACAGGGTGTATCTGACTGTGGGTCATGATGTACACAGTGTGTCAGTGAGTGTGTTAATATTAATCTGTGTTCTCTGTCAGTGTGTTAATATTCCTGAGGACAGTGGGGGTGTTTTACACTTCACAGGGTGTATCTGACTGTGGGTCATGATGTACACAGTGTGTCAGTGAGTGTGTTAATATTAATCTGTGTTCTCTGTCAGTGTGTTAATATTACTGAGGACAGTGGGGGTGTTTAACACTTCACCGGGTGTATCTGACTGTGGGTCATGATATACACAGTGTGTCAGTGAGTCTGTTAATATTAATCTGTGTTCTCTGTCAGTGTGTTAATATTACTGAGGACAGTGGGGGTGTTTTACACTTCACAGGGTTTATCTGACTGTGGGTCATGATATACACAGTGTGTCAGTGAGTGTGTTAATATTAATCTGTTTTCTCTGTCAGTGTGTTAATATTACTGAGGACAGTGGGGGTGTTTTACACTTCACAGGGTGTATCTGACTGTGGGTCATGATATACACAGTGTGTCAGTGAGTGTGTTAATATTAATCTGTGTCTCTGTCAGTGTGTTAATATTACTGAGGACAGTGGGGGTGTTTTACACTTCACAGGGTTTATCTGACTGTGGGTCATGATATACACAGTGTGTCAGTGAGTGTGTTAATATTAATCTGTGTTCTCTGTCAGTGTGTTAATATTCCTGAGGACAGTGGGGGTGTTTTACACTTCACAGGCTGTATCTGACTGTGGGTCATGATATACACAGTGTGTCAGTGAGTGTGTTAATATTAATCTGTGTTCTCTGTCAGTGTGTTAATATTACTGAGGACAGTGGGGGTGTTTTACACTTCACAGGGTGTATCTGACTGTGGGTCATGATATACACAGTGTGTGAGTGAGTGTGTTAATATTAGTCTGTGTTCTCTGTCAGTGTGTTAATATTACTGAGGACAGTGGGGGTGTTTTACACTTCACCGGGTGTATCTGACTGTGGGTCATGATATACACAGTGTGTCAGTGAGTGTGTTAATATTAATCTGTGTTCTCTGTCAGTGTGTTAATATTCCTGAGGACAGTGGGGGTGTTTTACACTTCACAGGGTGTATCTGACTGTGAGTCATGATATACACAGTGTGTCAGTGAGTGTGTTAATATTAATCTGTGTTCTCTGTCAGTGTGTTAATATTCCTGAGGACAGTGGGGGTGTTTTACACTTCACAGGGTGTATCTGACTGTGGGTCATGATGTACACAGTGTGTCAGTGAGTGTGTTAATATTAATCTGTGTTCTCTGTCAGTGTGTTAATATTCCTGAGGACAGTGGGGGTGTTTTACACTTCACAGGGTTTATCTGACTGTGAGTCATGATATACACAGTGTGTCAGTGAGTGTGTTAATATTAATCTGTGTTCTCTGTCAGTGTGTTAATATTACTGAGGACAGTGGGGGTGTTTTACACTTCACAGGGTGTATCCGACTGTGGGTCATGATATACACAGTGTGTCAGTGAGTGTGTTAATATTAATCTGTGTTCTCTGTCAGTGTGTTAATATTACTGAGGACAGTGGGGGTGTTTTACACTTCACAGTATGTATCTGACTGTGGGTCATGATATACACAGTGTGTCAGTGAGTGTGTTAATATTAATCTGTGTTCTCTGTCAGTGTGTTAATATTCCTGAGGACAGTGGGGGTGTTTTACACTTCACAGGGTGTATCTGACTGTGGGTCATGATATACACAGTGTGTCAGTGAGTGTGTTAATATTAATCTGTGTTCTCTGTCAGTGTGTTAATATTACTGAGGACAGTGGGGGTGTTTTACACTTCACAGGGTTTATCTGACTGTGGGTCATGATATACACAGTGTGTCAGTGAGTGTGTTAATATTAATCTGTGTTCTCTGTCAGTGTGTTGATATTCCTGAGGACAGTGGGGGTGTTTTACACTTCACAGGGTTTATCTGACTGTGGGTCATGATTTACACAGTGTGTCAGTGAGAGTGTTAATATTAACCTGTGTTCTCTGTCAGTGTGTTAATATTACTGAGGACAGTGGGGGTGTTTTACACTTCACAGGGTGTATCTGACTGTGGGTCATGATATACACAGTGTGTCAGTGAGTGTGTTAATATTAATCTGTGTTCTCTGTCAGTGTGTTAATATTACTGAGGACAGTGGGGATGTTTTACACTTCACAGGGTTTATCTGACTGTGAGTCATGATGTACACAGTGTGTCAGTGAGTGTGTTAATATTAATCTGTGTTCTCTGTCAGTGTGTTAATATTACTGAGGACAGTGGGGGTGTTTTACACTTCACAGGGTGTATCTGACTGTGAGTCATGATATACACAGTGTGTCAGTGAGTGTGTTAATATTAATCTGTGTTCTCTGTCAGTGTGTTAATATTACTGAGGACAGTGGGGGTGTTTTACACTTCACAGGCTGTATCTGACTGTGGGTCATGATATACACAGTGTGTCAGTGAGTGTGTTAATATTAATCTGTGTTCTCTGTCAGTGTGTTAATATTACTGAGGACAGTGGGGGTGTTTTACACTTCACAGGGTGTATCTGACTGTGGGTCATGATATACACAGTGTGTGAGTGAGTGTGTTAATATTAATCTGTGTTCTCTGTCAGTGTGTTAATATTACTGAGGACAGTGGGGGTGTTTTACACTTCACCGGGTGTATCTGACTGTGGGTCATGATATACACAGTGTGTCAGTGAGTGTGTTAATATTAATCTGTGTTCTCTGTCAGTGTGTTAATATTCCTGAGGACAGTGGGGGTGTTTTACACTTCACAGGGTGTATCTGACTGTGGGTCATGATGTACACAGTGTGTCAGTGAGTGTGTTAATATTAATCTGTGTTCTCTGTCAGTGTGTTAATATTCCTGAGGACAGTGGGGGTGTTTTACACTTCACAGGGTGTATCTGACTGTGGGTCATGATGTACACAGTGTGTCAGTGAGTGTGTTAATATTAATCTGTGTTCTCTGTCAGTGTGTTAATATTCCTGAGGACAGTGGGGGTGTTTTACACTTCACAGGGTGTATCTGACTGTGGGTCATGATGTACACAGTGTGTCAGTGAGTGTGTTAATATTAATCTGTGTTCTCTGTCAGTGTGTTAATATTCCTGAGGACAGTGGGGGTGTTTTACACTTCACAGGGTGTATCTGACTGTGGGTCATGATATACACAGTGTGTCAGTGAGTGTGTTAATATTAATCTGTGTTCTCTGTCAGTGTGTTAATATTACTGAGGACAGTGGGGGTGTTTTACACTTCACAGGGTTTATCTGACTGTGGGTCATGATATACACAGTGTGTCAGTGAGTGTGTTAATATTAATCTGTGTTCTCTGTCAGTGTGTTGATATTCCTGAGGACAGTGGGGGTGTTTTACACTTCACAGGGTTTATCTGACTGTGGGTCATGATTTACACAGTGTGTCAGTGAGAGTGTTAATATTAATCTGTGTTCTCTGTAAGTGTGTTAATATTCCTGAGGACAGTGGGGGTTTTTTACACTTCACAGGGTGTATCTGACTGTGGGTCATGATATACACAGTGTGTCAGTGAGTGTGTTAATATTAATCTGTGTTCTCTGTCAGTGTGTTAATATTACTGAGGACAGTGGGGATGTTTTACACTTCACAGGGTTTATCTGACTGTGAGTCATGATGTACACAGTGTGTCAGTGAGTGTGTTAATATTAATCTGTGTTCTCTGTCAGTGTGTTAATATTACTGAGGACAGTGGGGGTGTTTTACACTTCACAGGGTGTATCTGACTGTGAGTCATGATATACACAGTGTGTCAGTGAGTGTGTTAATATTAATCTGTGTTCTCTGTCAGTGTGTTAATATTACTGAGGACAGTGGGGGTGTTTTACACTTCACAGGGTGTATCTGACTGTGAGTCATGATGTACACAGTGTGTCAGTGAGTGTGTTAATATTAATCTGTGTTCTCTGTCAGTGTGTTAATATTCCTGAGGACAGTGGGGGTATTTTACACTTCACAGGCTGTATCTGACTGTGGGTCATGATATACACAGTGTGTCAGTGAGTGTGTTAATATTAATCTGTGTTCTCTGTCAGTGTGTTAATATTACTGAGGACAGTGGGGGTGTTTTACACTTCACAGGGTGTATCTGACTGTGGGTCATGATATACACAGTGTGTGAGTGAGTGTGTTAATATTAATCTGTGTTCTCTGTCAGTGTGTTAATATTCCTGAGGACAGTGGGGGTGTTTTACACTTCACCGGGTGTATCTGACTGTGGGTCATGATATACACAGTGTGTCAGTGAGTGTGCTAATATTAATCTGTGTTCTCTGTCAGTGTGTTAATATTCCTGAGGACAGTGGGGGTGTTTTACACTTCACAGGGTGTATCTGACTGTGGGTCATGATGTACACAGTGTGTCAGTGAGTGTGTTAATATTAATCTGTGTTCTCTGTCAGTGTGTTAATATTCCTGAGGACAGTGGGGGTGTTTTACACTTCACAGGGTGTATCTGACTGTGGGTCATGATGTACACAGTGTGTCAGTGAGTGTGTTAATATTAATCTGTGTTCTCTGTCAGTGTGTTAATATTCCTGAGGACAGTGGGGGTGTTTTACACTTCACAGGGTGTATCTGACTGTGGGTCATGATATACACAGTGTGTCAGTGAGTGTGTTAATATTAATCTGTGTTCTCTGTCAGTGTGTTAATATTACTGAGGACAGTGGGGGTGTTTTACACTTCACAGGGTTTATCTGACTGTGGGTCATGATATACACAGTGTGTCAGTGAGTGTGTTAATATTAATCTGTGTTCTCTGTCAGTGTGTTGATATTCCTGAGGACAGTGGGGGTGTTTTACACTTCACAGGGTTTATCTGACTGTGGGTCATGATTTACACAGTGTGTCAGTGAGAGTGTTAATATTAATCTGTGTTCTCTGTCAGTGTGTTAATATTCCTGAGGACAGTGGGGGTGTTTTACACTTCACAGGGTGTATCTGACTGTGGGTCATGATATACACAGTGTGTCAGTGAGTGTGTTAATATTAATCTGTGTTCTCTGTCAGTGTGTTAATATTACTGAGGACAGTGGGGATGTTTTACACTTCACAGGGTTTATCTGACTGTGAGTCATGATGTACACAGTGTGTCAGTGAGTGTGTTAATATTAATCTGTGTTCTCTGTCAGTGTGTTAATATTACTGAGGACAGTGGGGGTGTTTTACACTTCACAGGGTGTATCTGACTGTGAGTCATGATATACACAGTGTGTCAGTGAGTGTGTTAATATTAATCTGTGTTCTCTGTCAGTGTGTTAATATTACTGAGGACAGTGGGGGTGTTTTACACTTCACAGGGTGTATCTGACTGTGGGTCATGATGTACACAGTGTGTCAGTGAGTGTGTTAATATTAATCTGTGTTCTCTGTCAGTGTGTTAATATTCCTGAGGACAGTGGGGGTATTTTACACTTCACAGGCTGTATCTGACTGTGGGTCATGATATACACAGTGTGTCAGTGAGTGTGTTAATATTAATCTGTGTTCTCTGTCAGTGTGTTAATATTACTGAGGACTGTGGGGGTGTTTTACACTTCACAGGGTGTATCTGACTGTGGGTCATGATATACACAGTGTGTGAGTGAGTGTGTTAATATTAATCTGTGTTCTCTGTCAGTGTGTTAATATTACTGAGGACAGTGGGGGTGTTTTACACTTCACCGGGTGTATCTGACTGTGGGTCATGATATACACAGTGTGTCAGTGAGTGTGTTAATATTAATCTGTGTTCTCTGTCAGTGTGTTAATATTCCTGAGGACAGTGGGGGTGTTTTACACTTCACAGGGTGTATCTGACTGTGGGTCATGATGTACACAGTGTGTCAGTGAGTGTGTTAATATTAATCTGTGTTCTCTGTCAGTGTGTTAATATTCCTGAGGACAGTGGGGGTGTTTTACACTTCACAGGGTGTATCTGACTGTGGGTCATGATGTACACAGTGTGTCAGTGAGTGTGTTAATATTAATCTGTGTTCTCTGTCAGTGTGTTAATATTCCTGAGGACAGTGGGGGTGTTTTACACTTCACAGGGTGTATCTGACTGTGGGTCATGATGTACACAGTGTGTCAGTGAGTGTGTTAATATTAATCTGTGTTCTCTGTCTGTGTGTTAATATTCCTGAGGACAGTGGGGGTGTTTTACACTTCACAGGGTGTATCTGACTGTGGGTCATGATATACACAGTGTGTCAGTGAGTGTGTTAATATTAATCTGTGTTCTCTGTCAGTGTGTTAATATTACTGAGGACAGTGGGGGTGTTTTACACTTCACAGGGTTTATCTGACTGTGAGTCATGATATACACAGTGTGTCAGTGAGTGTGTTAATATTAATCTGTGTTCTCTGTCAGTGTGTTAATATTACTGAGGACAGTGGGGGTGTTTTACACTTCACCGGGTGTATCTGACTGTGGGTCATGATATTCACAGTGTGTCAGTGAGTCTGTTAATATTAATCTGTGTTCTCTGTCAGTGTGTTAATATTACTGAGGACAGTGGGGGTGTTTTACACTTCACAGGCTGTATCTGACTGTGGGTCATGATATACACAGTGTGTCAGTGAGTGTGTTAATATTAATCTGTGTTCTCTGTCAGTGTGTTAATATTACTGAGGACAGTGGGGGTGTTTTACACTTCACAGGGTGTATCTGACTGTGGGTCATGATATACACAGTGTGTCAGTGAGTGTGTTAATATTAATCTGTGTTCTCTGTCAGTGTGTTAATATTACTGAGGACAGTGGGGGTGTTTTACACTTCACAGGGTTTATCTGACTGTGGGTCATGATATACACAGTGTGTCAGTGAGTGTGTTAATATTAATCTGTGTTCTCTGTCAGTGTGTTAATATTACTGAGGACAGTGGGGGTGTTTTACACTTCACAGGGTTTATCTGACTGTGAGTCATGATATACACAGTGTGTCAGTGAGTGTGTTAATATTAATCTGTGTTCTCTGTCAGTGTGTTAATATTACGGAGGACAGTGGGGATGTTTTACACTTCACAGGGTGTATCTGACTGTGGGTCATGATGTACACAGTGTGTCAGTGAGTGTGTTAATATTAATCTGTGTTCTCTGTCAGTGTGTTAATATTCCTGAGGACAGTGGGGGTGTTTTACACTTCACAGGGTGTATCTGACTCTGGGTCATGATGTCCACAGTGTGTCAGTGAGTGTGTTAATATTAATCTGTGTTCTCTGTCAGTGTGTTAATATTACTGAGGACAGTGGGGGTGTTTTACACTTCACAAGGTGTATCTGACTGTGGGTCATGATGTACACAGTGTGTCAGTGAGTGTGTTAATATTAATCTGTGTTCTCTGTCAGTGTGTTAATATTCCTGAGGACAGTGGGGGTGTTTTACACTTCACAGGGTGTATCTGACTGTGGGTCATGATGTACACAGTGTGTCAGTGAGTGTGTTAATATTAATCTGTGTTCTCTGTCAGTGTGTTAATATTACTGAGGACAGTGGGGGTGTTTTACACTTCACAGGGTGTATCTGACTGTGGGTCATGATGTACACAGTGTGTCAGTGAGTGTGTTAATATTAATCTGTGTTCTCTGTCAGTGTGTTAATATTCCTGAGGACAGTGGGGGTGTTTTACACTTCACAGGGTTTATCTGACTGTGAGTCATGATATACACAGTGTGTCAGTGAGTGTGTTAATATTAATCTGTGTTCTCTGTCAGTGTGTTAATATTACTGAGGACAGTGGGGGTGTTTTACACTTCACAGGGTGTATCCGACTGTGGGTCATGATATACACAGTGTGTCAGTGAGTGTGTTAATATTAATCTGTGTTCTCTGTCAGTGTGTTAATATTACTGAGGACAGTGGGGGTGTTTTACACTTCACAGGGTTTATCTGACTGTGGGTCATGATATACACAGTGTGTCAGTGAGTGTGTTAATATTAATCTGTGTTCTCTGTCAGTGTGTTGATATTCCTGAGGACAGTGGGGGTGTTTTACACTTCACAGGGTTTATCTGACTGTGGGTCATGATTTACACAGTGTGTCAGTGAGAGTGTTAATATTAATCTGTGTTCTCTGTCAGTGTGTTAATATTCCTGAGGACAGTGGGGGTGTTTTACACTTCACCGGGTGTATCTGACTGTGGGTCATGATATACACAGTGTGTCAGTGAGTGTGTTAATATTAATCTGTGTTCTCTGTCAGTGTGTTAATATTCCTGAGGACAGTGGGGGTGTTTTACACTTCACAGGGTGTATCTGACTGTGGGTCATGATGTACACAGTGTGTCAGTGAGTGTGTTAATATTAATCTGTGTTCTCTGTCAGTGTGTTAATATTCCTGAGGACAGTGGGGGTGTTTTACACTTCACAGGGTGTATCTGACTGTGGGTCATGATGTACACAGTGTGTCAGTGAGTGTGTTAATATTAATCTGTGTTCTCTGTCAGTGTGTTAATATTCCTGAGGACAGTGGGGGTGTTTTACACTTCACAGGGTGTATCTGACTGTGGGTCATGATGTACACAGTGTGTCAGTGAGTGTGTTAATATTAATCTGTGTTCTCTGTCTGTGTGTTAATATTCCTGAGGACAGTGGGGGTGTTTTACACTTCACAGGGTGTATCTGACTGTGGGTCATGATATACACAGTGTGTCAGTGAGTGTGTTAATATTAATCTGTGTTCTCTGTCAGTGTGTTAATATTACTGAGGACAGTGGGGGTGTTTTACACTTCACAGGGTTTATCTGACTGTGAGTCATGATATACACAGTGTGTCAGTGAGTGTGTTAATATTAATCTGTGTTCTCTGTCAGTGTGTTAATATTACTGAGGACAGTGGGGGTGTTTTACACTTCACCGGGTGTATCTGACTGTGGGTCATGATATACACAGTGTGTCAGTGAGTCTGTTAATATTAATCTGTGTTCTCTGTCAGTGTGTTAATATTACTGAGGACAGTGGGGGTGTTTTACACTTCACAGGGTTTATCTGACTGTGGGTCATGATATACACAGTGTGTCAGTGAGTGTGTTAATATTAATCTGTGTTCTCTGTCAGTGTGTTAATATTACTGAGGACAGTGGGGGTGTTTTACACTTCACAGGGTGTATCTGACTGTGGGTCATGATATACACAGTGTGTCAGTGAGTGTGTTAATATTAATCTGTGTTCTCTGTCAGTGTGTTAATATTACTGAGGACAGTGGGGGAGTTTTACACTTCACAGGGTTTATCTGACTGTGGGTCATGATATACACAGTGTGTCAGTGAGTGTGTTAATATTAATCTGTGTTCTCTGTCAGTGTGTTAATATTACTGAGGACAGTGGGGGTGTTTTACACTTCACAGGGTTTATCTGACTGTGAGTCATGATGTACACAGTGTGTCAGTGAGTGTGTTAATATTAATCTGTGTTCTCTGTCAGTGTGTTAATATTCCTGAGGACAGTGGGGGTGTTTTACACTTCACAGGGTGTATCTGACTGTGAGTCATGATATACACAGTGTGTCAGTGAGTGTGTTAATATTAATCTGTGTTCTCTGTCAGTGTGTTAATATTCCTGAGGACAGTGGGGGTGTTTTACACTTCACAGGGTGTATCTGACTGTGGGTCATGATGTACACAGTGTGTCAGTGAGTGTGTTAATATTAATCTGTGTTCTCTGTCAGTGTGTTAATATTCCTGAGGACAGTGGGGGTGTTTTACACTTCACAGGGTTTATCTGACTGTGAGTCATGATATACACAGTGTGTCAGTGAGTGTGTTAATATTAATCTGTGTTCTCTGTCAGTGTGTTAATATTACTGAGGACAGTGGGGGTGTTTTACACTTCACAGGGTGTATCCGACTGTGGGTCATGATATACACAGTGTGTCAGTGAGTGTGTAATATTAATCTGTGTTCTCTGTCAGTGTGTTAATATTACTGAGGACAGTGGGGGTGTTTTACACTTCACAGGGTGTATCTGACTGTGGGTCATGATATACACAGTGTGTCAGTGAGTGTGTTAATATTAATCTGTGTTCTCTGTCAGTGTGTTGATATTCCTGAGGACAGTGGGGGTGTTTTACACTTCACAGGGTTTATCTGACTGTGGGTCATGATTTACACAGTGTGTCAGTGAGAGTGTTAATATTAATCTGTGTTCTCTGTCAGTGTGTTAATATTCCTGAGGACAGTGGGGGTGTTTTACACTTCACAGGGTGTATCTGACTGTGGGTCATGATATACACAGTGTGTCAGTGAGTGTGTTAATATTAATCTGTGTTCTCTGTCAGTGTGTTAATATTACTGAGGACAGTGGGGATGTTTTACAATTCACAGGGTTTATCTGACTGTGAGTCATGATGTACACAGTGTGTCAGTGAGTGTGTTAATATTAATCTGTGTTCTCTGTCAGTGTGTTAATATTACTGAGGACAGTGGGGGTGTTTTACACTTCACAGGGTGTATCTGACTGTGAGTCATGATATACACAGTGTGTCAGTGAGTGTGTTAATATTAATCTGTGTTCTCTGTCAGTGTGTTAATATTACTGAGGACAGTGGGGGTGTTTTACACTTCACAGGGTGTATCTGACTGTGGGTCATGATGTACACAGTGTGTCAGTGAGTGTGTTAATATTAATCTGTGTTCTCTGTCAGTGTGTTAATATTCCTGAGGACAGTGGGGGTGTTTTACACTTCACAGGCTGTATCTGACTGTGGGTCATGATATACACAGTGTGTCAGTGAGTGTGTTAATATTAATCTGTGTTCTCTGTCAGTGTGTTAATATTACTGAGGACAGTGGGGGTGTTTTACACTTCACAGGGTGTATCTGACTGTGGGTCATCATATACACAGTGTGTGAGTGAGTGTGTTAATATTAATCTGTGTTCTCTGTCAGTGTGTTAATATTACTGAGGACAGTGGGGGTGTTTTACACTTCACCGGGTGTATCTGACTGTGAGTCATGATATACACAGTGTGTCAGTGAGTGTGTTAATATTAATCTGTGTTCTCTGTCAGTGTGTTAATATTCCTGAGGACAGTGGGGGTGTTTTACACTTCACAGGGTGTATCTGACTGTGGGTCATGATGTACACAGTGTGTCAGTGAGTGTGTTAATATTAATCTGTGTTCTCTGTCAGTGTGTTAATATTCCTGAGGACAGTGGGGGTGTTTTACACTTCACAGGGTGTATCTGACTGTGGGTCATGATGTACACAGTGTGTCAGTGAGTGTGTTAATATTAATCTGTGTTCTCTGTCAGTGTGTTAATATTCCTGAGGACAGTGGGGATGTTTTACACTTCACAGGGTGTATCTGACTGTGGGTCATGATGTACACAGTGTGTCAGTGAGTGTGTTAATATTAATCTGTGTTCTCTGTCAGTGTGTTAATATTCCTGAGGACAGTGGGGGTGTTTTACACTTCACAGGGTGTATCTGACTGTGGGTCATGATGTACACAGTGTGTCAGTGAGTGTGTTAATATTAATCTGTGTTCTCTGTCAGTGTGTTAATATTCCTGAGGACAGTGGGGGTGTTTTACACTTCACAGGGTGTATCTGACTGTGGGTCATGATGTACACAGTGTGTCAGTGAGTGTGTTAATATTAATCTGTGTTCTCTGTCAGTGTGTTAATATTCCTGAGGACAGTGGGGATGTTTTACACTTCACAGGGTGTATCTGACTGTGGGTCATGATGTACACAGTGTGTCAGTGAGTGTGTTAATATTAATCTGTGTTCTCTGTCAGTGTGTTAATATTCCTGAGGACAGTGGGGGTGTTTTACACTTCACAGGGTGTATCTGACTGTGGGTCATGATGTACACAGTGTTTCAGTGAGTGTGTTAATATTAATCTGTGTTCTCTGTCAGTGTGTTAATATTCCTGAGGACAGTGGGGGTGTTTTACACTTCACAGGGTGTATCTGACTGTGGGTCATGATATACACAGTGTGTCAGTGAGTGTGTTAATATTAATCTGTGTTCTCTGTCAGTGTGTTAATATTACTGAGGACAGTGGGGGTGTTTTACACTTCACAGGGTTTATCTGACTGTGAGTCATGATATACACAGTGTGTCAGTGAGTGTGTTAATATTAATCTGTGTTCTCTGTCAGTGTGTTAATATTACTGAGGACAGTGGGGGTGTTTTACACTTCACCGGGTGTATCTGACTGTGGGTCATGATATACACAGTGTGTCAGTGAGTCTGTTAATATTAATCTGTGTTCTCTGTCAGTGTGTTAATATTACTGAGGACAGTGGGGGTGCTTTACACTTCACAGGGTTTATCTGACTGTGGGTCATGATATACACAGTGTGTCAGTGAGTGTGTTAATATTAATCTGTGTTCTCTGTCAGTGTGTTAATATTACTGAGGACAGTGGGGGTGTTTTACACTTCACAGGGTGTATCTGACTGTGGGTCATGATATACACAGTGTGTCAGTGAATGTGTTACTATTAATCTGTGTTCTCTGTCAGTGTGTTAATATTACTGAGGACAGTGGGGGTGTTTTACACTTCACAGGGTTTATCTGACTGTGGGTCATGATATACACAGTGTGTCAGTGAGTGTGTTAATATTAATCTGTGTTCTCTGTCAGTGTTTTAATATTACTGAGGACAGTGGGGGTGTTTTACACTTCACAGGGTTTATCTGACTGTGAGTCATGATGTACACAGTGTGTCAGTGAGTGTGTTAATATTAATCTGTGTTCTCTGTCAGTGTGTTAATATTCCTGAGGACAGTGGGGGTGTTTTACACTTCACAGGGTGTATCTGACTGTGGGACATGATATACACAGTGTGTCAGTGAGTGTGTTAATATTAATCTGTGTTCTCTGTCAGTGTGTTAATATTACTGAGGACAGTGGGGGTGTTTTACACTTCACAGGGTTTATCTGACTGTGGGTCATGATATACACAATGTGTCAGTGAGTGTGTTAATATTAATCTGTGTTCTCTGTCAGTTTGTTAATATTCCTGAGGACAGTGGGGATGTTTTACACTTCACAGGGTGTATCTGACTGTGGGTCATGATATACACAGTGTGTCAGTGAGTGTGTTAATATTAATCTGTGTTCTCTGTCAGCGTGTTAATATTCCTGAGGACAGTGGGGGTGTTTTACACTTCACAGGGTTTATCTGACTGTGGGTCATGATATACACAGTGTGTCAGTGAGTGTGTTAATATTAATCTGTGTTCTCTGTCAGTGTGTTAATATTACTGAGGACAGTGGGGGTGTTTTACACTTCACAGGGTGTATCTGACTGTGGGTCATGATGTACACAGTGTGTCAGTGAGTGTGTTAATATTAATCTGTGTTCTCTGTCAGTGTGTTAATATTACTGAGGACAGTGGGGGTGTTTTACACTTCACAGGGTGTATCTGACTGTGGGTCATGATATACACAGTGTGTCAGTGAGTGTGTTAATATTAATCTGTGTTCTCTGTCAGTGTGTTAATATACCTGAGGACAGTGGGGATGTTTTACACTTCACAGGGTGTATCTGACTGTGGGTCATGATGTACACAGTGTGTCAGTGAGTGTGTTAATATTAATCTGTGTTCTCTGTCAGTGTGTTAATATTCCTGAGGACAGTGGGGGTGTTTTACACTTCACAGGGTGTATCTGACTGTGGGTCATGATATACACAGTGTGTCAGTGAGTGTGTTAATATTAATCTGTGTTCTCTGTCAGTGTGTTAATATTCCTGAGGACAGTGGGGGTGTTTTACACTTCACAGGGTGTATCTGACTGTGGGTCATGATATACACAGTGTGTCAGTGAGTGTGTTAATATTAATCTGTGTTCTCTGTCAGTGTGTTAATATTACTGAGGACAGTGGGGGTGTTTTACACTTCACAGGGTTTATCTGACTGTGAGTCATGATATACACAGTGTGTCAGTGATTGTGTTAATATTAATCTGGGTTCTCTGTCAGTGTGTTAATATTACTGAGGACAGTGGGGGTGTTTTACACTTCACAGGGTGTATCTGACTGTGGGTCATGATATACACAGTGTGTCAGTGAGTGTGTTAATATTAATCTGTGTTCTCTGTCAGTGTGTTAATATTCCTGAGGACAGTGGGGGTGTTTTACACTTCACAGGGTGTATCTGACTGTGGGTCATGATATACACAGTGTGTCAGTGAGTGTGTTAATATTAATCTGTGTTCTGTGTCAGTGTGTTAATATTCCTGAGGACAGTGGGGGTGTTTTACACTTCACCGGGTGTTTCTGACTGTGGGTCATGATATACACAGTGTGTCAGTGAGTGTGTTAATATTAATCTGTGTTCTCTGTCAGTGTGTTAATATTACTGAGGACAGTGGGGGTGTTTTACACTTCACCGGGTGTATCTGACTGTGGGTCATGATATACACAGTGTGTCAGTGAGTGTGTTAATATTAATCTGTCTTCTCTGTCAGTGTGTTAATATTACTGAGGACAGTGGGGGTGTTTTACACTTCACAGGGTTTATCTGACTGTGAGTCATGATATACACAGTGTGTCAGTGAGTGTGTTAATATTAATCTGGGTTCTCTGTCAGTGTGTTAATATTACTGAGGACAGTGGGGGTGTTTTACACTTCACAGGGTGTATCTGACTGTGGGTCATGATATACACAGTGTGTCAGTGAGTGTGTTAATATTAATCTGTGTTCTCTGTCAGTGTGTTAATATTCCTGAGGACAGTGGGGGTGTTTTACACTTCACAGGGTGTATCTGACTGTGGGTCATGATATACACAGTGTGTCAGTGAGTGTGTTAATATTAATCTGTGTTCTGTGTCAGTGTGTTAATATTCCTGAGGACAGTGGGGGTGTTTTACACTTCACCGGGTGTTTCTGACTGTGGGTCATGATATACACAGTGTGTCAGTGAGTGTGTTAATATTAATCTGTGTTCTCTGTCAGTGTGTTAATATTACTGAGGACAGTGGGGGTGTTTTACACTTCACCGGGTGTATCTGACTGTGGGTCATGATATACACAGTGTGTCAGTGAGTCTGTTAATATTAATCTGTGTTCTCTGTCAGTGTGTTAATATTACTGAGGACAGTGGGGGTGTTTTACACTTCACAGGGTTATCTGACTGTGGGTCATGATATACACAGTGTGTCAGTGAGTGTGTTAATATTAATCTGTGTTCTCTGTCAGTGTGTTAATATTACTGAGGACAGTGGGGGTGTTTTACACTTCACAGGGTGTATCTGACTGTGGGTCATGATATACACAGTGTGTCAGTGAGTGTGTTAATATTAATCTGTGTTCTCTGTCAGTGTGTTAATATTACTGAGGACAGTGGGGGTGTTTTACACTTCACAGGGTTTATCTGACTGTGGGTCATGATATACACAGTGTGTCAGTGAGTGTGTTAATATTAATCTGTGTTCTCTGTCAGTGTGTTAATATTACTGAGGACAGTGGGGGTGTTTTACACTTCACAGGGTTTATCTGACTGTGAGTCATGATGTACACAGTGTGTCAGTGAGTGTGTTAATATTAATCTGTGTTCTCTGTCAGTGTGTTAATATTCCTGAGGACAGTGGGGGTGTTTTACACTTCACAGGGTGTATCTGACTGTGAGTCATGATATACACAGTGTGTCAGTGAGTGTGTTAATATTAATCTGTGTTCTCTGTCAGTGTGTTAATATTCCTGAGGACAGTGGGAGTGTTTTACACATCACAGGGTGTATCTGACTGTGGGTCATGATGTACACAGTGTGTCAGTGAGTGTGTTAATATTAATCTGTGTTCTCTGTCAGTGTGTTAATATTCCTGAGGACAGTGGGGGTGTTTTACACTTCACAGGGTTTATCTGACTGTGAGTCATGATATACACAGTGTGTCAGTGAGTGTGTTAATATTAATCTGTGTTCTCTGTCAGTGTGTTAATATTACTGAGGACAGTGGGGGTGTTTTACACTTCACAGGGTGTATCCGACTGTGGGTCATGATATACACAGTGTGTCAGTGAGTGTGTTAATATTAATCTGTGTTCTCTGTCAGTGTGTTAATATTACTGAGGACAGTGTGGGTGTTTTACACTTCACAGGGTGTATCTGACTGTGGGTCATGATATACACAGTGTGTCAGTGAGTGTGTTAATATTAATCTGTGTTCTCTGTCAGTGTGTTAATATTACTGAGGACAGTGGGGGTGTTTTACACTTCACAGGGTTTATCTGACTGTGGGTCATGATATACACAGTGTGTCAGTGAGTGTGTTAATATTAATCTGTATTCTCTGTCAGTGTGTTAATATTCCTGAGGACAGTGGGGATGTTTTACACTTCACAGGGTGTATCTGACTGTGGGTCATGATATACACAGTGTGTCAGTGAGTGTGTTAATATTAATCTGTGTACTCTGTCAGCGTGTTAATATTCCTGAGGACAGTGGGGGTGTTTTACACTTCACAGGGTTTATCTGACTGTGGGTCATGATATACACAGTGTGTCAGTGAGTGTGTTAATATTAATCTGTGTTCTCTGTCAGTGTGTTAATATTACTGAGGACAGTGGGGGTGTTTTACACTTCACAGGGTGTATCTGACTGTGGGTCATGATGTACACAGTGTGTCAGTGAGTGTGTTAATATTAATCTGTGTTCTCTGTCAGTGTGTTAATATTACTGAGGACAGTGGGGGTGTTTTACACTTCACCGGGTGTATCTGACTGTGGGTCATGATATACACAGTGTGTCAGTGAGTGTGTTAATATTAATCTGTGTTCTCTGTCAGTGTGCTAATATTCCTGAGGACAGTGGGGGTGTTTTACACTTCACAGGGTGTATCTGGCTGTGGGTCATGACGTACACAGTGTGTCAGTGAGTGTGTTAATATTAATCTGTGTTCTCTGTCAGTGTGTTAATATTCCTGAGGACGTTGGGGATGTTTTACACTTCACAGGGTGTATCTGACTGTGGGTCATGATATACACAGTGTGTCAGTGAGTGTGTTAATATTAATCTGTGTTCTCTGTCAGGTGTTAATATTACTGAGGACAGTCTTGGTGTTTTACACTTCACAGGGTGTATCTGACTGTGGGTCATGATGTACACAGTGTGTCAGTGAGTGTGTTAATATTAATCTGTGTTCTCTGTCAGTGTGTTAATATTACTGAGGACAGTGGGGGTGTTTTACACTTCACAGGGTTTATCTGACTGTGGGTCATGATTTACACAGTGTGTCAGTGAGTGTGTTAATATTAATCTGTGTTCTCTGTCAGTGTGTTAATATTACTGAGGACAGTGGGGATGTTTTACACTTCACAGGGTGTATCTGACTGTGGGTCATGATATACACAGTGTGTCAGTGAGTGTGTTAATATTAATCTGTGTTCTCTGTCAGTGTGTTAATATTACTGAGGACAGTGGGGGTGTTTTACACTTCACAGGGTGTATCTGACTGTGGGTCATGATATACACAGTGTGTCAGTGAGTGTGTTAATATTAATCTGTGTTCTCTGTCGGTGTGTTAATATTACTGAGGACAGTGGGGGTGTTTTACACTTCACAGGGTGTATCTGACTGTGGGTCATGATGTACACTGTGTGTCAGTGAGTGTGTTAATATTAATCTGTGTTCTCTGTCAGTGTGTTAATATTACTGAGGACAGTGGGAGTGTTTTACACTTCACAGGGTGTATCTGACTGTGGGTCATGATATACACAGTGTGTCAGTGAGTGTGTTAATATTAATCTGTGTTCTCTGTCAGTGTGTTAATATTCCTGAGGACAGTGGGGGTGTTTTACACTTCACAGGGTTTATCTGACTGTGGGTCATGATATACACAGTGTGTCAGTGAGTGTGTTCATATTAATCTGTGTTCTCTGTCAGTGTGTTAATATTCCTGAGGACAGTGGGGGTGTTTTACACTTCACAGGGTTTATCTGACTGTGAGTCATGATATACACAGTGTGTCAGTGAGTGTGTTAATATTAATCTGTGTTCTCTGTCAGTGTGTTAATATTACTGAGGACAGTGGGGGTGTTTTACACTTCACAGGGTGTATCCGACTGTGGGTCATGATATACACAGTGTGTCAGTGAGTGTGTTAATATTAATCTGTGTTCTCTGTCAGTGTGTTAATATTACTGAGGACAGTGGGGGTGTTTTACACTTCACAGGGTGTATCTGACTGTGGGTCATGATATACACAGTGTGTCAGTGAGTGTGTTAATATTAATCTGTGTTCTCTGTCAGTGTGTTAATATTACTGAGGACTATGGGGGTGTTTTACACTTCACAGGGTTTATCTGACTGTGGGTCATGATATACACAGTGTGTCAGTGAGTGTGTTAATATTAATCTGTATTCTCTGTCAGTGTGTTAATATTCCTGAGGACAGTGGGGATGTTTTACACTTCACAGGGTGTATCTGACTGTGGGTCATGATATACACAGTGTGTCAGTGAGTGTGTTAATATTAATCTGTGTACTCTGTCAGCTTGTTAATATTCCTGAGGACAGTGGGGGTGTTTTACACTTCACAGGGTTTATCTGACTGTGGGTCATGATATACACAGTGTGTCAGTGAGTGTGTTAATATTAATCTGTGTTCTCTGTCAGTGTGTTAATATTCCTGAGGACAGTGGGGGTGTTTTACACTTCACAGGGTGTATCTGACTGTGGGTCATGATGTACACAGTGTGTCAGTGAGTGTGTTAATATTAATCTGTGTTCTCTGTCAGTGTGTTAATATTACTGAGGACAGTGGGGGTGTTTTACACTTCACAGGGTGTATCTGACTGTGGGTCATGATGTACACAGTGTGTCAGTGAGTGTGTTAATATTAATCTGTGTTCTCTGTCAGTGTGTTAATATTACTGAGGACAGTGGGGGTGTTTTACACTTCACCGGGTGTATCTGACTGTGGGTCATGATATACACAGTGTGTCAGTGAGTGTGTTAATATTAATCTGTGTTCTCTGTCAGTGTGTTAATATTCCTGAGGACAGTGGGGGTGTTTTACACTTCACAGGGTGTATCTGGCTGTGGGTCATGATGTACACAGTGTGTCAGTGAGTGTGTTAATATTAATCTGTGTTCTCTGTCAGTGTGTTAATATTCCTGAGGACGTTGGGGATGTTTTACACTTCACAGGGTGTATCTGACTGTGGGTCATGATATACACAGTGTGTCAGTGAGTGTGTTAATATTAATCTGTGTTCTCTGTCAGGTGTTAATATTACTGAGGACAGTCTTGGTGTTTTACACTTCACAGGGTGTATCTGACTGTGGGTCATGATGTACACAGTGTGTCAGTGAGTGTGTTAATATTAATCTGTGTTCTCTGTCAGTGTGTTAATATTACTGAGGACAGTGGGGGTGTTTTACACTTCACAGTGTTTATCTGACTGTGGGTCATGATTTACACAGTGTGTCAGTGAGTGTGTTAATATTAATCTGTGTTCTCTGTCAGTGTGTTAATATTACTGAGGACAGTGGGGATGTTTTACACTTCACAGGGTGTATCTGACTGTGGGTCATGATATACACTGTGTGTCAGTGAGTGTGTTAATATTAATCTGTGTTCTCTGTCAGTGTGTTAATATTACTGAGGACAGTGGGGGTGTTTTACACTTCACAGGGTGTATCTGACTGTGGGTCATGATATACACAGTGTGTCAGTGAGTGTGTTAATATTAATCTGTGTTCTCTGTCAGTGTGTTAATATTACTGAGGACAGTGGGGGTGTTTTACACTTCACAGGGTGTATCTGACTGTGGGTCATGATGTACACTGTGTGTCAGTGAGTGTGTTAATATTAATCTGTGTTCTCTGTCAGTGTGTTAATATTACTGAGGACAGTGGGAGTGTTTTACACTTCACAGGGTGTATCTGACTGTGGGTCATGATATACACAGTGTGTCAGTGAGTGTGTTAATATTAATCTGTGTTCTCTGTCAGTGTGTTAATATTCCTGAGGACAGTGGGGGTGTTTTACACTTCACAGGGTTTATCTGACTGTGGGTCATGATATACACAGTGTGTCAGTGAGTGTGTTCATATTAATCTGTGTTCTCTGTCAGTGTGTTAATATTACTGAGGACAGTGGGGGTGTTTTACACTTCACAGGGTGTATCTGACTGTGGGTCATGATGTACACAGTGTGTCAGTGAGTGTGTTAATATTAATCTGTGTTCTCTGTCAGTGTGTTAATATTGCTGAGGACAGTGGGGGTGTTTTACACTTCACAGGGTGTATCTGACTGTGGGTCATGATATACACAGTGTGTCAGTGAGTGTGTTAATATTAATCTGTGTTCTCTGTCAGTGTGTTAATATTGCTGAGGACAGTGGGGGTGTTTTACACTTCACAGGGTGTATCTGACTGTGGGTCATGATATACACAGTGTGTAAGTGAGTGTGTTAATATTAATCTGAGTTCTCTGTCAGGTGTTAATATTCCTGAGGACAGTGGGGATGTTTTACACTTCACAGGGTGTATCTGACTGTGGGTCATGATATACACAGTGTGTCAGTGAGTGTGTTAATATTAATCTGTGTTCTCTGTCAGTGTGTGAATATTACTGAGGACAGTGGGTGTGTTTTACACTCACAGGGTGTATCTGACTGTGGGTCATGATATACACAGTGTGTCAGTGAGTGTGTTAATATTAATCTGTGTTCTCTGTCAGTGTGTTAATATTACTGAGGACAGTGGGGGTGTTTTACACTTCACAGGGTGTATCTGACTGTGGGTCATGATATACACAGTGTGTCAGTGAGTGTGTTAATATTAATATGTGTTCTCTGTCAGTGTGTTAATATTCCTGAGGACAGTGGGGGTGTTTTACACTTCACAGGGTTTATCTGACTGTGGGTCATGATATACACAGTGTGTCAGTGAGTGTGTTAATATTAATCTGTGTTCTCTGTCAGTGTGTTAATATTACTGAGGACAGTGGGGGTGTTTTACACTTCACAGGGTGTATCTGACTGTGGGTCATGATGTACACAGTGTGTCAGTGAGTGTGTTAATATTAATCTGTGTTCTCTGTCAGTGTGTTAATATTGCTGAGGACAGTGGGGATGTTTTACACTTCACAGGGTGTATCTGACTGTGGGTCATGATATACACAGTGTGTCAGTGAGTGTGTTAATATTAATCTGTGTTCTCTGTCAGTGTGTTAATATTACTGAGGACAGCGGAGGTGTTTTACACTTCACAGGGTGTATCTGACTGTGGGTCATGATATACATAGTGTGTCAGTGAGTGTGTTAATATTAATCTGTGTTCTCTGTCAGTGTGTTAATATTACTGAGGACAGTGGGGATGTTTTACACTTCACAGGGTTTATCTGACTGTGAGTCATGATATACACAGTGTGTCAGTGAGTGTGTTAATATTAATCTGTGTTCTCTGTCAGTGTGTTAATATTACTGAGGACAGTGGGGGTGTTTTACACTTCACAGGGTGTATCTGACTGTGGGTCATGATATACACAGTGTGTCAGTGAGTGTGTTAATATTAATCTGTGTTCTCTGTCAGTGTGTTAATATAACTGAGGACAGTGGGGGTGTTTTACACTTCACAGGGTGTATCTGACTGTGGGTCATGATATACACAGTGTGTCAGTGAGTGTGTTAATATTAATCTGTGTTCTCTGTCAGTGTGTTAATATTACTGAGGACAGTGGGGGTGTTTTACACTTCACAGGGTGTATCTGACTGTGGGTCATGATGTACACAGTGTGTCAGTGAGTGTGTTAATATTAATCTGTGTTCTCTGTCAGGTGTTAATATTACTGAGGACAGTGGGGGTGTTTTACACTTCACAGGGTGTATCTGACTGTGGGTCATGATATACACAGTGTGTCAGTGAGTGTGTTAATATTAATCTGTGTTCTCTGTCAGTGTGTTAATATTCCTGTGGACAGTGGGGGTGTTTTACACTTCACAGGGTTTATTTGACTGAGGGTCATGATGTACACAGTGTGTCAGTGAGTGTGTTAATATTAATCTGTGTTCTCTGTCAGTGTGTTAATATTACTGAGGACAGTGGGGGTGTTTTACACTTCACGGGGTGTATCTGACTGTGGGTCATGATGTACACAGTGTGTCAGTGAGTGTGTTAATATTAATCTGTGTTCTCTGTCAGTGTGTTAATATTACTGAGGACAGTGGGGGTGTTTTACACTTCACAGGGTGTATCTGACTGTGGGTCATGATGTACACAGTGTGTCAGTGAGTGTGTTAATATTAATCTGTGTTCTCTGTCAGTGTGTTAATATTACTGAGGACAGTGGGGGTGTTTTACACTTCACAGGGTTTATCTGACTGTGGGTCATGATATACACAGTGTGTCAGTGAGTGTGTTAATATTAATCTGTGTTCTCTGTCAGTGTGTTAATATTCCTGAGGACAGTGGGGGTGTTTTACACTTCACAGGGTTTATCTGACTGTGGGTCATGATATACACAGTGTGTCAGTGAGTGTGTTGATATTAATCTGTGTTCTCTGTCAGTGTGTTAATATTCCTGAGGACAGTGGGGATGTTTTACACTTCACAGGGTTTATCTGACTGTGGGTCATGATATACACAGTGTGTCAGTGAGTGTGTTAATATTAATCTGTGTTCTCTGTCAGTGTGTTAATATTACTGAGGACAGTGGGGGTGTTTTACACTTCACAGGGTGTATCTGACTGTGGGTCATGATATACACAGTGTGTCAGTGAGTGTGTTAATATTAATCTGTGTTCTCTGTCAGTGTGTTAATATTCCTGTGGACAGTGGGGGTGTTTTACACTTCACAGGGTTTATTTGACTGAGGGTCATGATGTACACAGTGTGTCAGTGAGTGTGTTAATATTAATCTGTGTTCTCTGTCAGTGTGTTAATATTACTGAGGACAGTGGGGGTGTTTTACACTTCACGGGGTGTATCTGACTGTGGGTCATGATGTACACAGTGTGTCAGTGAGTGTGTTAATATTAATCTGTGTTCTCTGTCAGTGTGTTAATATTACTGAGGACAGTGGGGGTGTTTTACACTTCACAGGGTGTATCTGACTGTGGGTCATGATGTACACAGTGTGTCAGTGAGTGTGTTAATATTAATCTGTGTTCTCTGTCAGTGTGTTAATATTACTGAGGACAGTGGGGGTGTTTTACACTTCACAGGGTTTATCTGACTGTGGGTCATGATATACACAGTGTGTCAGTGAGTGTGTTAATATTAATCTGTGTTCTCTGTCAGTGTGTTAATATTCCTGAGGACAGTGGGGGTGTTTTACACTTCACAGGGTTTATCTGACTGTGGGTCATGATATACACAGTGTGTCAGTGAGTGTGTTAATATTAATCTGTGTTCTCTGTCAGTGTGTTAATATTCCTGAGGACAGTGGGGATGTTTTACACTTCACAGGGTTTATCTGACTGTGGGTCATGATATACACAGTGTGTCAGTGAGTGTGTTAATATTAATCTGTGTTCTCTGTCAGTGTGTTAATATTACTGAGGACAGTGGGGGTGTTTTACACTTCACAGGGTGTATCTGACTGTGGGTCATGATGTACACAGTGTGTCAGTGAGTGTGTTAATATTAATCTGTGTTCTCTGTCAGTGTGTTAATATTACTGAGGACAGTGGGGGTGTTTTACACTTCACAGGGTGTATCTGACTGTGGGTCATGATATACACAGTGTGTCGGTGAGTGTGTTAATATTAATCTGTGTTCTCTGTCAGTGTGTTAATATTACTGAGGACAGTGGGGGTGTTTTACACTTCACAGGGTGTATCTGACTGTGGGTCATGATATACACAGTGTGTCAGTGAGTGTGTTAATATTAATCTGTGTTCTCTGTCAGTGTGTTAATATTCCTGAGGACAGTGGGGGTGTTTTACACTTCACAGGGTTGATCTGACTGTGGGTCATGATGTACACAGTGTGTCAGTGAGAGTGTTAATATTAATCTGTGTTCTCTGTCAGTGTGTTAATATTACTGAGGACAGTGGGGATGTTTTACACTTCACAGGGTGTATCTGACTGTGGGTCATGATATACACAGTGTGTCAGTGAGTGTGTTAATATTAATCTGTGTTCTCTGTCAGTGTGTTAATATTACTGAGGACAGTGGGGGTATTTTACACTTCACAGGGTGTATCTGACTGTGGGTCATGATGTACACAGTGTGTCAGTGAGTGTGTTAATATTAATCTGTGTTCTCTGTCAGTGTGTTAATATTACTGAGGACAGTGGGGGTGTTTTACACTTCACAGGGTGTATCTGACTGTGGGTCATGATATACACAGTGTGTCAGTGAGTGTGTTAATATTAATCTGTGTTCTCTGTCAGTGTGTTAATATTACTGAGGACAGTGGGGGTGTTTTACACTTCACAGGGTGTATCTGACTGTGGGTCATGATATACACAGTGTGTCAGTGAGTGTGTTAATATTAATCTGTGTTCTCTGTCAGTGTGTTAATATTACTGAGGACAGTGGGGGTGTTTTACACTTCACAGGGTTTATCTGACTGTGGGTCATGATGTACACAGTGTGTCAGTGAGTGTGTTAATATTAATCTGTGTTCTCTGTCAGTGTGTTAATATTCCTGAGGACAGTGGGGGTGTTTTACACTTCACAGGGTGTATCTGACTGTGGGTCATGATATACACAGTGTGTCAGTGAGTGTGTTAATATTAATCTGTGTTCTCTGTCAGTGTGTTAATATTACTGAGGACAGTGGGGGTGTTTTACACTTCACAGGGTGTATCTGACTGTGGGTCATGATATACACAGTGTGTCAGTGAGTGTGTTAATATTAATCTGTGTTCTCTGTCAGTGTGTTAATATTACTGAGGACAGTGGGGGTGTTTTACACTTCACAGGGTGTATCTGACTGTGGGTCATGATATACACAGTGTGTCAGTGAGTGTGTTAATATTAATCTGTGTTCTCTGTCAGTGTGTTAATATTACTGAGGACAGTGGGGTGTTTTACACTTCACCGGGTGTATCTGACTGTGGGTCATGATATACACAATGTGTCAGTGAGTGTGTTAATATTAATCTGTGTTCTCTGTCAGTGTGTTAATATTACTGAGGACTGTGGGGGTGTTTTACACTTCACCGGGTGTATCTGACTGTGGGTCATGATATAAACAGTGTGTCAGTGAGTGTGTTAATATTAATCTGTGTTCTCTGTCAGTGTGTTAATATTCCTGAGGACAGTGGGGGTGTTTTACACTTCACAGTGTTTATCTGACTGTGGGTCATGATATACACAGTGTGTCAGTGAGTGTGTTAATATTAATCTGTGTTCTCTGTCAGTGTGTTAATATTACTGAGGACAGTGGGGTGTTTTACACTTCACAGGGTTTATCTGTCTGTGGGTCATGATATACACAATGTGTCAGTGAGTGTGTTAATATTTATCTGTGTTCTCTGTCAGTGTGTTAATATTACTGAGGACTGTGGGGGTGTTTTACACTTCACCGGGTGTATCTGACTGTGGGTCATGATATAAACAGTGTGTCAGTGAGTGTGTTAATATTAATCTGTGTTCTCTGTCAGTGTGTTAATATTCCTGAGGACAGTGGGGGTGTTTTACACTTCACAGGGTGTATCTGACTGTGGGTCATGATATACACAGTGTGTCAGTGAGTGTGTTAATATTAATCTGTGTTCTCTGTCAGTGTGTTAATATTCCTGAGGACAGTGGGGGTGTTTTACACTTCACAGGGTTTATCTGACTGTGGGTCATGATATACACAGTGTGTCAGTGAGTGTGTTAATATTAATCTGTGTTCTCTGTCAGTGTGTTAATATTACTGAGGACAGTGGGGATGTTTTACACTTCACAGGGTGTATCTGACTGTGGGTCATGATATACACAGTGTGTCAGTGAGTGTGTTAATATTAATCTGTGTTCTCTGTCAGTGTGTTAATATTCCTGAGGACAGTGGGGGTGTTTTACACTTCACAGGGTGTATCTGACTGTGGGTCATGATGTACACAGTGTGTCAGTGAGTGTGTTAATATTAATCTGTGTTCTCTGTCAGTGTGTTAATATTACTGAGGACAGTGGGGGTGTTTTACACTTCACAGGGTGTATCTGACTGTGGGTCATGATGTACACAGTGTGTCAGTGAGTGTGTTAATATTAATCTGTGTTCTCTGTCAGTGTGTTAATATTGCTGAGGACAGTGGGGATGTTTTACACTTCACAGGGTGTATCTGACTGTGGGTCATGATGTACACAGTGTGTCAGTGAGTGTGTTAATATTAATCTGTGTACTCTGTCAGTGTGTTAATATTACTGAGGACAGTGGGGGTGTTTTACACTTCACAGGGTGTATCTGACTGTGGGTCATGATGTACACAGTGTGTCAGTGAGTGTGTTAATATTAATCTGTGTTCTCTGTCAGTGTGTTAATATTGCTGAGGACAGTGGGGATGTTTTACACTTCACAGGGTGTATCTGACTGTGGGTCATGATGTACACAGTGTGTCAGTGAGTGTGTTAATATTAATCTGTGTACTCTGTCAGTGTGTTAATATTACTGAGGACAGTGGGGGTGTTTTACACTTCACAGGGTGTATCTGACTGTGGGTCATGATGTACACAGTGTGTCAGTGAGTGTGTTAATATTAATCTGTGTTCTCTGTCAGTGTGTTAATATTGCTGAGGACAGTGGGGATGTTTTACACTTCACAGGGTGTATCTGACTGTGGGTCATGATGTACACAGTGTGTCAGTGAGTGTGTTAATATTAATCTGTGTACTCTGTCAGTGTGTTAATATTACTGAGGACAGTGGGGGTGTTTTACACTTCACAGGGTGTATCTGACTGTGGGTCATGATATACACAATGTGTCAGTGAGTGTGTTAATATTTATCTGTGTTCTCTGTCAGTGTGTTAATATTACTGAGGACTGTGGGGGTGTTTTACACTTCACCGGGTGTATCTGACTGTGGGTCATGATATAAACAGTGTGTCAGTGAGTGTGTTAATATTAATCTGTGTTCTCTGTCAGTGTGTTAATATTCCTGAGGACAGTGGGGGTGTTTTACACTTCACAGGGTGTATCTGACTGTGGGTCATGATATACACAGTGTGTCAGTGAGTGTGTTAATATTAATCTGTGTTCTCTGTCAGTGTGTTAATATTCCTGAGGACAGTGGGGGTGTTTTACACTTCACAGGGTGTATCTGACTGTGGGTCATGATGTACACAGTGTGTCAGTGAGTGTGTTAATATTAATCTGTGTTCTCTGTCAGTGTGTTAATATTACTGAGGACAGTGGGGGTGTTTTACACTTCACAGGGTGTATCTGACTGTGGGTCATGATGTACACAGTGTGTCAGTGAGTGTGTTAATATTAATCTGTGTTCTCTGTCAGTGTGTTAATATTGCTGAGGACAGTGGGGATGTTTTACACTTCACAGGGTGTATCTGACTGTGGGTCATGATGTACACAGTGTGTCAGTGAGTGTGTTAATATTAATCTGTGTACTCTGTCAGTGTGTTAATATTACTGAGGACAGTGGGGGTGTTTTACACTTCACAGGGTGTATCTGACTGTGGGTCATGATGTACACAGTGTGTCAGTGAGTGTGTTAATATTAATCTGTGTTCTCTGTCAGTGTGTTAATATTGCTGAGGACAGTGGGGATGTTTTACACTTCACAGGGTGTATCTGACTGTGGGTCATGATGTACACAGTGTGTCAGTGAGTGTGTTAATATTAATCTGTGTACTCTGTCAGTGTGTTAATATTACTGAGGACAGTGGGGGTGTTTTACACTTCACAGGGTGTATCTGACTGTGGGTCATGATGTACACAGTGTGTCAGTGAGTGTGTTAATATTAATCTGTGTTCTCTGTCAGTGTGTTAATATTGCTGAGGACAGTGGGGATGTTTTACACTTCACAGGGTGTATCTGACTGTGGGTCATGATGTACACAGTGTGTCAGTGAGTGTGTTAATATTAATCTGTGTACTCTGTCAGTGTGTTAATATTACTGAGGACAGTGGGGGTGTTTTACACTTCACAGGGTGTATCTGACTGTGGGTCATGATATACACAGTGTGTCAGTGAGTGTGTTAATATTAATCTGTGTTCTCTGACAGTGTGTTAATATTACTGAGGCATTGGGGATGTTTTACGCTTCACAGGGTGTATCTGACTGTGGGTCATGATATACACAGTGTGTCAGTGAGTGTGTTAATATTAATCTGTGTTCTCTGTCAGTGTGTTAATATTACTGAGGACAGCGGGGGTGTTTTACACTTCACAGGGTGTATCTGACTGTGGGTCATGATGTACACAGTGTGTCAGTGAGTGTGTTAATATTAATCTGTGTTCTCTGTCAGTGTGTTAATATTTTTGAGGACAGTGGGGGTGTTTTACACTTCACAGGGTGTATCTGACTGTGGGTCATGATGTACACAGTGTGTCAGTGAGTGTGTTAATATTAATCTGTGTTCTCTGTCAGTGTGTTAATATTACTGAGGACAGTGGGGGTGTTTTACACTTCACAGGGTGTATCTGACTGTGGGTCATGATATACACAGTGTGTCAGTGAGTGTGTTAATATTAATCTGTGTTCTCTGTCAGTGTGTTAATATTTTTGAGGACAGTGGGGGTGTTTTACACTTCACAGGGTGTATCTGACTGTGGGTCATGATATACACAGTGTGTCAGTGAGTGTGTTAATATTAATCTGTGTTCTCTGTCAGTGTGTTAATATTACTGAGGACAGTGGGGGTGTTTTACACTTCACAGGGTGTATCTGACTGTGGGTCATGATATACACAGTGTGTCAGTGAGTGTGTTAATATTAATCTATGTTCTCTGTCAGTGTGTTAATATTTTTGAGGACAGTGGGGGTGTTTTACACTTCACAGGGTGTATCTGACTGTGGGTCATGATATACACAGTGTGTCAGTGAGTGTGTTAATATTAATCTGTGTTCTCTGTCAGTGTGTTAATATTCCTGAGGACAGTGGGGGTGTTTTACACTTCACAGGGTGTATCTGACTGTGGGTCATGATATACACAGTGTGTCAGTGAGTGTGTTAATATTAATCTGTGTTCTCTGTCAGTGTGTTAATATTACTGAGGACAGTGGGGGTGTTTTGCACTTCACAGGGTTTATCTGACTGTGGGTCATGATATACACAGTATGTCAGTGAGTGTGTTAATATTAATCTGTGTTCTCTGTCAGTGTGTTAATATTCCTGAGGACAGTGGGGGTGTTTTACACTTCACAGGGTTTATCTGACTGTGGGTCATGATATACACAGTGTGTCAGTGAGTGTGTTAATATTAATCTGTGTTCTCTGTCAGTGTGTTAATATTACTGAGGACAGTGGGGATGTTTTACACTTCACAGGGTGTATCTGACTGTGGGTCATGATATACACAGTGTGTCAGTGAGTGTGTTAATATTAATCTGTGTTCTCTGTCAGTGTGTTAATATTCCTGAGGACAGTGGGGGTGTTTTACACTTCACAGGGTGTATCTGACTGTGGGTCATGATGTACACAGTGTGTCAGTGAGTGTGTTAATATTAATCTGTGTTCTCTGTCAGTGTGTTAATATTACTGAGGACAGTGGGGGTGTTTTACACTTCACAGGGTGTATCTGACTGTGGGTCATGATGTACACAGTGTGTCAGTGAGTGTGTTAATATTAATCTGTGTTCTCTGTCAGTGTGTTAATATTGCTGAGGACAGTGGGGATGTTTTACACTTCACAGGGTGTATCTGACTGTGGGTCATGATGTACACAGTGTGTCAGTGAGTGTGTTAATATTAATCTGTGTACTCTGTCAGTGTGTTAATATTACTGAGGACAGTGGGGGTGTTTTACACTTCACAGGGTGTATCTGACTGTGGGTCATGATGTACACAGTGTGTCAGTGAGTGTGTTAATATTAATCTGTGTTCTCTGTCAGTGTGTTAATATTGCTGAGGACAGTGGGGATGTTTTACACTTCACAGGGTGTATCTGACTGTGGGTCATGATGTACACAGTGTGTCAGTGAGTGTGTTAATATTAATCTGTGTACTCTGTCAGTGTGTTAATATTACTGAGGACAGTGGGGGTGTTTTACACTTCACAGGGTGTATCTGACTGTGGGTCATGATGTACACAGTGTGTCAGTGAGTGTGTTAATATTAATCTGTGTTCTCTGTCAGTGTGTTAATATTGCTGAGGACAGTGGGGATGTTTTACACTTCACAGGGTGTATCTGACTGTGGGTCATGATGTACACAGTGTGTCAGTGAGTGTGTTAATATTAATCTGTGTACTCTGTCAGTGTGTTAATATTACTGAGGACAGTGGGGGTGTTTTACACTTCACAGGGTGTATCTGACTGTGGGTCATGATATACACAGTGTGTCAGTGAGTGTGTTAATATTAATCTGTGTTCTCTGACAGTGTGTTAATATTACTGAGGCATTGGGGATGTTTTACGCTTCACAGGGTGTATCTGACTGTGGGTCATGATATACACAGTGTGTCAGTGAGTGTGTTAATATTAATCTGTGTTCTCTGTCAGTGTGTTAATATTACTGAGGACAGCGGGGGTGTTTTACACTTCACAGGGTGTATCTGACTGTGGGTCATGATGTACACAGTGTGTCAGTGAGTGTGTTAATATTAATCTGTGTTCTCTGTCAGTGTGTTAATATTTTTGAGGACAGTGGGGGTGTTTTACACTTCACAGGGTGTATCTGACTGTGGGTCATGATGTACACAGTGTGTCAGTGAGTGTGTTAATATTAATCTGTGTTCTCTGTCAGTGTGTTAATATTACTGAGGACAGTGGGGGTGTTTTACACTTCACAGGGTGTATCTGACTGTGGGTCATGATATACACAGTGTGTCAGTGAGTGTGTTAATATTAATCTGTGTTCTCTGTCAGTGTGTTAATATTACTGAGGACAGTGGGGGTGTTTTACACTTCACAGGGTGTATCTGACTGTGGGTCATGATATACACAGTGTGTCAGTGAGTGTGTTAATATTAATCTATGTTCTCTGTCAGTGTGTTAATATTTTTGAGGACAGTGGGGGTGTTTTACACTTCACAGGGTGTATCTGACTGTGGGTCATGATATACACAGTGTGTCAGTGAGTGTGTTAATATTAATCTGTGTTCTCTGTCAGTGTGTTAATATTCCTGAGGACAGTGGGGGTGTTTTACACTTCACAGGGTGTATCTGACTGTGGGTCATGATATACACAGTGTGTCAGTGAGTGTGTTAATATTAATCTGTGTTCTCTGTCAGTGTGTTAATATTACTGAGGACAGTGGGGGTGTTTTGCACTTCACAGGGTTTATCTGACTGTGGGTCATGATATACACAGTATGTCAGTGAGTGTGTTAATATTAATCTGTGTTCTCTGTCAGTGTGTTAATATTACTGAGGACAGTGGGGGTGTTTTACCCTTCACCGGATGTATCTGACTGTGGGTCATGATGTACACAGTGTGTCAGTGAGTGTGTTAATATTAATCTGTGTTCTCTGTCAGTGTGTTAATATTCCTGAGGACAGTGGGGGTGTTTTACACTTCACAGGGTTGATCTGACTGTGGGTCATGATGTACACAGTGTGTCAGTGAGAGTGTTAATATTAATCTGTGTTCTCTGTCAGTGTGTTAATATTACTGAGGACAGTGGGGGTGTTTTACACTTCACAGGGTGTATCTGACTGTGGGTCATGATGTACACAGTGTGTCAGTGAGTGTGTTAATATTAATCTGTGTTCTCTGTCAGTGTGTTAATATTACTGAGGACAGTGGGGGTGTTTTACACTTCACAGGGTGTATCTGACTGTGGGTCATGATATACACAGTGTGTCTTTGAGTGTGTTAATATTAATCTGTGTTCTCTGTCAGTGTGTTAATATTACTGAGGACAGTGGGGGTGTTTTACACTTCACAGGGTGTATCTGACTGTGGGTCATGATATACACAGTGTGTCAGTGAGTGTGTAAATATTAATCTGTGTTCTCTGTCAGTGTGTTAATATTACTGAGGACAGTGGGGGTGTTTTACACTTCACAGGGTTTATCTGACTGTGGGTCATGATGTACACAGTGTGTCAGTGAGTGTGTTAATATTAATCTGTGTTCTCTGTCAGTGTGTTAATATTCCTGAGGACAGTGGGGGTGTTTTACACTTCACAGGGTGTATCTGACTGTGGGTCATGATGTACACAGTGTGTCAGTGAGTTTGTTAATATTAATCTGTGTTCTCTGTCAGTGTGTTAATATTACTGAGGACAGTGGGGGTGATTTACACTTCTTAGGGTGTATCTGACTGTGGGTCATGGTGTACACAGTGTGTCAGTGAGTGTGTTAATATTAATCTGTGTTCTCTGTCAGTGTGTTAATATTACTGAGGACAGTGGGGGTGTTTTACACTTCACAGGGTGTATCTGACTTTGGGTCATGATATACACAGTGTGTCAGTGAGTGTGTTAATATTAATCTGTGTTCTCTGTCAGTGTGTTAATATTCCTGAGGACAGTGGGGGTGTTTTACACTTCACAGGGTGCATCTGACTGTGGGTCATGATATACACAGTGTGTCAGTGAGTGTGTTAATATTAATCTGTGTTCTCTGTCAGTGTGTTAATATTCCTGAGGACAGTGGGGGTGTTTTACACTTCACAGGGTGTATCTGACTGTGGGTCATGATATACACAGTGTGTCAGTGAGTGTGTTAATATTAATCTGTGTTCTCTGTCAGTGTGTTAATATTACTGAGGACAGTGGGGGTGTTTTACACTTCACAGGGTGTATCTGACTGTGGGTCATGATATACACAGTGTGTCAGTGAGTGTGTTAATATTAATCTGTGTTCTCTGTCAGTGTGTTAATATTACTGAGGACAGTGGGGGTGTTTTACACTTCACAGGGTGTATCTGACTGTGGGTCATGATATACACAGTGTGTCAGTGAGTGTGTTAATATTAATCTGTGTTCTCTGTCAGTGTGTTAATATTACTGAGGACAGTGGGGTGTTTTACACTTCACAGGGTTTATCTGTCTGTGGGTCATGATATACACAATGTGTCAGTGAGTGTGTTAATATTAATCTGTGTTCTCTGTCAGTGTGTTAATATTACTGAGGACTGTGGGGGTGTTTTACACTTCACCGGGTGTATCTGACTGTGGGTCATGATATAAACAGTGTGGCAGTGAGTGTGTTAATATTAATCTGTGTTCTCTGTCAGTGTGTTAATATTCCTGAGGACAGTGGGGGTGTTTTACACTTCACAGTGTTTATCTGACTGTGGGTCATGATATACACAGTGTGTCAGTGAGTGTGTTAATATTAATCTGTGTTCTCTGTCAGTGTGTTAATATTACTGAGGACAGTGGGGGTGTTTTACACTTCACAGGGTGTATCTGACTGTGGGTCATGATATACACAGTGTGTCAGTGAGTGTGTTAATATTAATCTGTGTTCTCTGTCAGTGTGTTAATATTACTGAGGACAGTGGGGTGTTTTACACTTCACAGGGTTTATCTGTCTGTGGGTCATGATATACACAATGTGTCAGTGAGTGTGTTAATATTAATCTGTGTTCTCTGTCAGTGTGTTAATATTACTGAGGACAGTGGGGTGTTTTACACTTCACAGGGTTTATCTGTCTGTGGGTCATGATATACACAATGTGTCAGTGAGTGTGTTAATATTTATCTGTGTTCTCTGTCAGTGTGTTAATATTACTGAGGACTGTGGGGGTGTTTTACACTTCACCGGGTGTATCTGACTGTGGGTCATGATATAAACAGTGTGTCAGTGAGTGTGTTAATATTAATCTGTGTTCTCTGTCAGTGTGTTAATATTCCTGAGGACAGTGGGGGTGTTTTACACTTCACAGGGTGTATCTGACTGTGGGTCATGATATACACAGTGTGTCAGTGAGTGTGTTAATATTAATCTGTGTTCTCTGTCAGTGTGTTAATATTCCTGAGGACAGTGGGGGTGTTTTACACTTCACAGGGTTTATCTGACTGTGGGTCATGATATACACAGTGTGTCAGTGAGTGTGTTAATATTAATCTGTGTTCTCTGTCAGTGTGTTAATATTACTGAGGACAGTGGGGATGTTTTACACTTCACAGGGTGTATCTGACTGTGGGTCATGATATACACAGTGTGTCAGTGAGTGTGTTAATATTAATCTGTGTTCTCTGTCAGTGTGTTAATATTCCTGAGGACAGTGGGGGTGTTTTACACTTCACAGGGTGTATCTGACTGTGGGTCATGATGTACACAGTGTGTCAGTGAGTGTGTTAATATTAATCTGTGTTCTCTGTCAGTGTGTTAATATTACTGAGGACAGTGGGGGTGTTTTACACTTCACAGGGTGTATCTGACTGTGGGTCATGATGTACACAGTGTGTCAGTGAGTGTGTTAATATTAATCTGTGTTCTCTGTCAGTGTGTTAATATTACTGAGGACAGTGGGGATGTTTTACGCTTCACAGGGTGTATCTGACTGTGGGTCATGATATACACAGTGTGTCAGTGAGTGTGTTAATATTAATCTGTGTTCTCTGTCAGTGTGTTAATATTACTGAGGACAGCGGGGGTGTTTTACACTTCACAGGGTGTATCTGACTGTGGGTCATGATGTACACAGTGTGTCAGTGAGTGTGTTAATATTAATCTGTGTTCTCTGTCAGTGTGTTAATATTTTTGAGGACAGTGGGGGTGTTTTACACTTCACAGGGTGTATCTGACTGTGGGTCATGATGTACACAGTGTGTCAGTGAGTGTGTTAATATTAATCTGTGTTCTCTGTCAGTGTGTTAATATTACTGAGGACAGTGGGGGTGTTTTACACTTCACAGCGTGTATCTGACTGTGGGTCATGATATACACAGTGTGTCAGTGAGTGTGTTAATATTAATCTGTGTTCTCTGTCAGTGTGTTAATATTTTTGAGGACAGTGGGGGTGTTTTACACTTCACAGGGTGTATCTGACTGTGGGTCATGATATACACAGTGTGTCAGTGAGTGTGTTAATATTAATCTGCGTTCTCTGTCAGTGTGTTAATATTACTGAGGACAGTGGGGGTGTTTTACACTTCACAGGGTGTATCTGACTGTGGGTCATGATATACACAGTGTGTCAGTGAGTGTGTTAATATTAATCTGTGTTCTCTGTCAGTGTGTTAATATTTTTGAGGACAGTGGGGGTGTTTTACACTTCACAGGGTGTATCTGACTGTGGGTCATGATATACACAGTGTGTCAGTGAGTGTGTTAATATTAATCTGTGTTCTCTGTCAGTGTGTTAATATTCCTGAGGACAGTGGGGGTGTTTTACACTTCACAGGGTGTATCTGACTGTGGGTCATGATATACACAGTGTGTCAGTGAGTGTGTTAATATTAATCTGTGTTCTCTGTCAGTGTGTTAATATTACTGAGGACAGTGGGGGTGTTTTGCACTTCACAGGGTTTATCTGACTGTGAGTCATGATATACACAGTGTGTCAGTGAGTGTGTTAATATTAATCTGTGTTCTCTGTCAGTGTGTTAATATTCCTGAGGACAGTGGGGGTGTTTTACACTTCACAGGGTGTATCTGACTGTGGGTCATGATATACACAGTGTGTCAGTGAGTGTGTTAATATTAATCTGTGTTCTCTGTCAGTGTGTTAATATTACTGAGGACAGTGGGGGTGTTTTACACTTCACAGGGTGTGTCTGACTGTGGATCATGATATACACAGTGTGTCAGTGAGTGTGTTAATATTAATCTGTGTTCTCTGTCAGGTGTTAATATTCCTGAGGACAGTGGGGGTGTTTTACACATCACCGGGTTTATCTGACTGTGAGTCATGATATACACAGTGTGTCAGTGAGTGTGTTAATATTAATCTGTGTTCTCTGTCAGTGTGTTAATATTCCTGAGGACAGTGGGGGTGTTTTACACTTCACAGGGTGTATCTGACTGTGGGTCATGATATACACAGTGTGTCAGTGAGTGTGTTAATATTAATCTGTGTTCTCTGTCAGTGTGTTAATATTACTGAGGACAGTGGGGGTGTTTTACACTTCACAGGGTGTATCTGACTGTGGGTCATGATATACACAGTGTGTCAGTGAGTGTGTTAATATTAATCTGTGTTCTCTGTCAGTGTGTTAATATTCCTGAGGACAGTGGGGGTGTTTTACACTTCACAGGGTTTATCTGACTGTGGGTCATGATATACACAGTGTGTCAGTGAGTGTGTTAATATTAATCTGTGTTCTCTGTCAGTGTGTTAATATTACTGAGGACAGTGGGGGTGTTTTACACTTCACAGGGTGTGTCTGACTCTGGGTCATGATATACACAGTGTGTCAGTGAGTGTGTTAATATTAATCTGTGTTCTCTGTCAGTGTGTTAATATTACTGAGGACAGTGGGGATGTTTTACACTTCACCGGGTGTATCTGACTGTGGGTCATGATGTACACAGTGTGTCAGTGAGTGTGTTAATATTAATCTGTGTTCTCTGTCAGTGTGTTAATATTCCTGAGGACAGTGGGGTGTTTTACACTTCACCGGGTGTATCTGACAGTGGGTCATGATATACACAGTGTGTCAGTGAGAGTGTTGATATTAATCTGTGTTCTCTGTCAGTGTGTTAATATTCCTGAGGACAGTGGGGTGTTTTACACTTCACAGGGTTTATCTGACTGTGGGTCATGATATACACAGAGTGTCAGTGAGAGTGTTAATATTAATCTGTGTTCTCTGTCAGTGTGTTAATATTCCTGAGGACAGTGGGGGTGTTTTACACTTCACAGGGTGTATCTGACTGTGGGTCATGATATACACAGTGTGTCAGTGAGTGTGTTAATATTAATCTGTGTTCTCTGTCAGTGTGTTAATATTGCTGAGGACAGTGGGGGTGTTATACACTTCACAGGGTGTATCTGACTCTGGGTCATGATATACACAGTGTGTCAGTGAGTGTGTTAATATTAATCTGTGTTCTCTGTCAGTGTGTTAATATTCCTGAGGACAGTGGGGGTGTTTTACACTTCACAGGGTTTATCTGACTGTGGGTCATGATATACACAGTGTGTCAGTGAGTGTGTTAATATTAATCTGTGTTCTCTGTCAGTGTGTTAATATTCCTGAGGACAGTGGGGGTGTTTTACACTTCACAGGGTGTATCTGACTGTGGGTCATGATGTACACAGTGTGTCAGTGAGTGTGTTAATATTAATCTGTGTTCTCTGCCAGTGTGTTAATATTCCTGAGGACAGTGGGGGTGTTTTACACTTCACAGGGTTTATCTGACTGTGGGTCATGATGTACACAGTGTGTCAGTGAGTGTGTTAATATTAATCTGTGTTTTCTGTCAGTGTGTTAATATTCCTGAGGACAGTGGGGGTGTTTTACACTTCACAGGGTGTATCTGACTGTGGGTCATGATATACACAGTGTGTCAGTGAGTGTGTTAATATTAATCTGTGTTCTCTGTCAGTGTGTTAATATTACTGAGGACAGTGGGGATGTTTTACACTTCACCGGGTGTATCTGACTGTGGGTCATGATGTACACAGTGTGTCAGTGAGTGTGTTAATATTAATCTGTGTTCTCTGTCAGTGTGTTAATATTCCTGAGGACAGTGGGGTGTTTTACACTTCACCGGGTGTATCTGACAGTGGGTCATGATATACACAGTGTGTCAGTGAGAGTGTTGATATTAATCTGTGTTCTCTGTCAGTGTGTTAATATTCCTGAGGACAGTGGGGTGTTTTACACTTCACAGGGTTTATCTGACTGTGGGTCATGATATACACAGAGTGTCAGTGAGAGTGTTAATATTAATCTGTGTTCTCTGTCAGTGTGTTAATATTCCTGAGGACAGTGGGGGTGTTTTACACTTCACAGGGTGTATCTGACTGTGGGTCATGATATACACAGTGTGTCAGTGAGTGTGTTAATATTAATCTGTGTTCTCTGTCAGTGTGTTAATATTGCTGAGGACAGTGGGGGTGTTATACACTTCACAGGGTGTATCTGACTCTGGGTCATGATATACACAGTGTGTCAGTGAGTGTGTTAATATTAATCTGTGTTCTCTGTCAGTGTGTTAATATTCCTGAGGACAGTGGGGGTGTTTTACACTTCACAGGGTTTATCTGACTGTGGGTCATGATATACACAGTGTGTCAGTGAGTGTGTTAATATTAATCTGTGTTCTCTGTCAGTGTGTTAATATTCCTGAGGACAGTGGGGGTGTTTTACACTTCACAGGGTGTATCTGACTGTGGGTCATGATGTACACAGTGTGTCAGTGAGTGTGTTAATATTAATCTGTGTTCTCTGCCAGTGTGTTAATATTCCTGAGGACAGTGGGGGTGTTTTACACTTCACAGGGTTTATCTGACTGTGGGTCATGATGTACACAGTGTGTCAGTGAGTGTGTTAAAATTAATCTGTGTTCTCTGTCAGTGTGTTAATATTCCTGAGGACAGTGGGGGTGTTTTACACTTCACAGGGTGTATCTGACTGTGGGTCATGATATACACAGTGTGTCAGTGAGTGTGTTAATATTAATCTGTGTTCTCTGTCAGTGTGTTAATATTCCTGAGGACAGTGGGGGTGTTTTACACTTCACAGTGTGTATCTGACTGTGGGTCATGATGTACACAGTGTGTCAGTGAGTGTGTTAATATTAATCTGTGTTCTCTGTCAGTGTGTTAATATTACTGAGGACAGTGGGGGTGTTTTACACTTCACAGTGTTTATCTGACTGTGGGTCATGATGTACACAGTGTGTCAGTGAGTGTGTTAATATTAATCTGTGTACTCTGTCAGTGTGTTAATATTACTGAGGACAGTGGGGGTGTTTTACACTTCACAGGGTGTATCTGACTGTGGGTCATGATACACACAGTGTGTCAGTGAGTGTGTTAATATTAATCTGTGTTCTCTGTCAGTGTGTTAATATTACTGAGGACAGTGGGGGTGATTTACACTTCACAGGGTGTATCTGACTGTGGGTCATGGTGTACACAGTGTGTCAGTGAGTGTGTTAATATTAATCTGTGTTCTCTGTCAGTGTGTTAATATTCCTGAGGACAGTGGGGGTGTTTTACACTTCACAGGGTGTATCTGACTGTGGGTCATGATATACACAGTGTGTCAGTGAGTGTGTTAATATTAATCTGTGTTCTCTGTCAGTGTGTTAATATTACTGAGGACAGTGGGATGTTTTACACTTCACAGGGTTTATCTGACTGTGGGTCATGATATACACAGTGTGTCAGTGAGTGTGTTAATATTAATCTGTGTTCTCTGTCAGTGTGTTAATATTACTGAGGACAGTGGGGGTGTTTTACACTTCACAGGGTGTATCTGACTCTGGGTCATGATATAGACAGTGTGTAAGTGAGAGTGTTAATATTAATCTGTGTTCTCTGTCAGTGTGTTAATATTCCTGAGGACAGTGGGGGTGTTTTACACTTCACAGGGTGTATCTGACTGTGGGTCATGATATACACAGTGTGTCAGTGAGTGTGTTAATATTAATCTGTGTTCTCTGTCAGTGTGTTAATATTCCTGAGGACAGTGGGGGTGTTTTACACTTCACAGGGTTTATCTGACTGTGGGTCATGATATACACAGTGTGTCAGTGAGTGTGTTAATATTAATCTGTGTTCTCTGTCAGTGTGTTAATATTCCTGAGGACAGTGGGGATGTTTTACACTTCACAGGGTTTATCTGTCTGTGGGTCATGATATACACAATGTGTCAGTGAGTGTGTTAATATTTATCTGTGTTCTCTGTCAGTGTGTTAATATTACTGAGGACTGTGGGGGTGTTTTACACTTCACCGGGTGTATCTGACTGTGGGTCATGATATAAACAGTGTGTCAGTGAGTGTGTTAATATTAATCTGTGTTCTCTGTCAGTGTGTTAATATTCCTGAGGACAGTGGGGGTGTTTTACACTTCACAGGGTGTATCTGACTGTGGGTCATGATATACACAGTGTGTCAGTGAGTGTGTTAATATTAATCTGTGTTCTCTGTCAGTGTGTTAATATTCCTGAGGACAGTGGGGGTGTTTTACACTTCACAGGGTTTATCTGACTGTGGGTCATGATATACACAGTGTGTCAGTGAGTGTGTTAATATTAATCTGTGTTCTCTGTCAGTGTGTTAATATTACTGAGGACAGTGGGGATGTTTTACACTTCACAGGGTGTATCTGACTGTGGGTCATGATATACACAGTGTGTCAGTGAGTGTGTTAATATTAATCTGTGTTCTCTGTCAGTGTGTTAATATTCCTGAGGACAGTGGGGGTGTTTTACACTTCACAGGGTGTATCTGACTGTGGGTCATGATGTACACAGTGTGTCAGTGAGTGTGTTAATATTAATCTGTGTTCTCTGTCAGTGTGTTAATATTACTGAGGACAGTGGGGGTGTTTTACACTTCACAGGGTGTATCTGACTGTGGGTCATGATGTACACAGTGTGTCAGTGAGTGTGTTAATATTAATCTGTGTTCTCTGTCAGTGTGTTAATATTACTGAGGACAGTGGGGATGTTTTACGCTTCACAGGGTGTATCTGACTGTGGGTCATGATATACACAGTGTGTCAGTGAGTGTGTTAATATTAATCTGTGTTCTCTGTCAGTGTGTTAATATTACTGAGGACAGCGGGGGTGTTTTACACTTCACAGGGTGTATCTGACTGTGGGTCATGATGTACACAGTGTGTCAGTGAGTGTGTTAATATTAATCTGTGTTCTCTGTCAGTGTGTTAATATTTTTGAGGACAGTGGGGGTGTTTTACACTTCACAGGGTGTATCTGACTGTGGGTCATGATGTACACAGTGTGTCAGTGAGTGTGTTAATATTAATCTGTGTTCTCTGTCAGTGTGTTAATATTACTGAGGACAGTGGGGGTGTTCTACACTTCACAGCGTGTATCTGACTGTGGGTCATGATATACACAGTGTGTCAGTGAGTGTGTTAATATTAATCTGTGTTCTCTGTCAGTGTGTTAATATTTTTGAGGACAGTGGGGGTGTTTTACACTTCACAGGGTGTATCTGACTGTGGGTCATGATATACACAGTGTGTCAGTGAGTGTGTTAATATTAATCTGCGTTCTCTGTCAGTGTGTTAATATTACTGAGGACAGTGGGGGTGTTTTACACTTCACAGGGTGTATCTGACTGTGGGTCATGATATACACAGTGTGTCAGTGAGTGTGTTAATATTAATCTGTGTTCTCTGTCAGTGTGTTAATATTTTTGAGGACAGTGGGGGTGTTTTACACTTCACAGGGTGTATCTGACTGTGGGTCATGATATACACAGTGTGTCAGTGAGTGTGTTAATATTAATCTGTGTTCTCTGTCAGTGTGTTAATATTCCTGAGGACAGTGGGGGTGTTTTACACTTCACAGGGTGTATCTGACTGTGGGTCATGATATACACAGTGTGTCAGTGAGTGTGTTAATATTAATCTGTGTTCTCTGTCAGTGTGTTAATATTACTGAGGACAGTGGGGGTGTTTTGCACTTCACAGGGTTTATCTGACTGTGAGTCATGATATACACAGTGTGTCAGTGAGTGTGTTAATATTAATCTGTGTTCTCTGTCAGTGTGTTAATATTCCTGAGGACAGTGGGGGTGTTTTACACTTCACAGGGTGTATCTGACTGTGGGTCATGATATACACAGTGTGTCAGTGAGTGTGTTAATATTAATCTGTGTTCTCTGTCAGTGTGTTAATATTACTGAGGACAGTGGGGGTGTTTTACACTTCACAGGGTGTGTCTGACTGTGGATCATGATATACACAGTGTGTCAGTGAGTGTGTTAATATTAATCTGTGTACTCTGTCAGGTGTTAATATTCCTGAGGACAGTGGGGGTGTTTTACACATCACCGGGTTTATCTGACTGTGAGTCATGATATACACAGTGTGTCAGTGAGTGTGTTAATATTAATCTGTGTTCTCTGTCAGTGTGTTAATATTCCTGAGGACAGTGGGGGTGTTTTACACTTCACAGGGTGTATCTGACTGTGGGTCATGATATACACAGTGTGTCAGTGAGTGTGTTAATATTAATCTGTGTTCTCTGTCAGTGTGTTAATATTACTGAGGACAGTGGGGGTGTTTTACACTTCACAGGGTGTATCTGACTGTGGGTCATGATATACACAGTGTGTCAGTGAGTGTGTTAATATTAATCTGTGTTCTCTGTCAGTGTGTTAATATTCCTGAGGACAGTGGGGGTGTTTTACACTTCACAGGGTTTATCTGACTGTGGGTCATGATATACACAGTGTGTCAGTGAGTGTGTTAATATTAATCTGTGTTCTCTGTCAGTGTGTTAATATTACTGAGGACAGTGGGGGTGTTTTACACTTCACAGGGTGTGTCTGACTCTGGGTCATGATATACACAGTGTGTCAGTGAGTGTGTTAATATTAATCTGTGTTCTCTGTCAGTGTGTTAATATTACTGAGGACAGTGGGGATGTTTTACACTTCACCGGGTGTATCTGACTGTGGGTCATGATGTACACAGTGTGTCAGTGAGTGTGTTAATATTAATCTGTGTTCTCTGTCAGTGTGTTAATATTCCTGAGGACAGTGGGGTGTTTTACACTTCACCGGGTGTATCTGACAGTGGGTCATGATATACACAGTGTGTCAGTGAGAGTGTTGATATTAATCTGTGTTCTCTGTCAGTGTGTTAATATTCCTGAGGACAGTGGGGTGTTTTACACTTCACAGGGTTTATCTGACTGTGGGTCATGATATACACAGAGTGTCAGTGAGAGTGTTAATATTAATCTGTGTTCTCTGTCAGTGTGTTAATATTCCTGAGGACAGTGGGGGTGTTTTACACTTCACAGGGTGTATCTGACTGTGGGTCATGATATACACAGTGTGTCAGTGAGTGTGTTAATATTAATCTGTGTTCTCTGTCAGTGTGTTAATATTGCTGAGGACAGTGGGGGTGTTATACACTTCACAGGGTGTATCTGACTCTGGGTCATGATATACACAGTGTGTCAGTGAGTGTGTTAATATTAATCTGTGTTCTCTGTCAGTGTGTTAATATTCCTGAGGACAGTGGGGGTGTTTTACACTTCACAGGGTTTATCTGACTGTGGGTCATGATATACACAGTGTGTCAGTGAGTGTGTTAATATTAATCTGTGTTCTCTGTCAGTGTGTTAATATTCCTGAGGACAGTGGGGGTGTTTTACACTTCACAGGGTGTATCTGACTGTGGGTCATGATGTACACAGTGTGTCAGTGAGTGTGTTAATATTAATCTGTGTTCTCTGCCAGTGTGTTAATATTCCTGAGGACAGTGGGGGTGTTTTACACTTCACAGGGTTTATCTGACTGTGGGTCATGATGTACACAGTGTGTCAGTGAGTGTGTTAATATTAATCTGTGTTCTCTGTCAGTGTGTTAATATTCCTGAGGACAGTGGGGGTGTTTTACACTTCACAGGGTGTATCTGACTGTGGGTCATGATATACACAGTGTGTCAGTGAGTGTGTTAATATTAATCTGTGTTCTCTGTCAGTGTGTTAATATTACTGAGGACAGTGGGGATGTTTTACACTTCACCGGGTGTATCTGACTGTGGGTCATGATGTACACAGTGTGTCAGTGAGTGTGTTAATATTAATCTGTGTTCTCTGTCAGTGTGTTAATATTCCTGAGGACAGTGGGGTGTTTTACACTTCACCGGGTGTATCTGACAGTGGGTCATGATATACACAGTGTGTCAGTGAGAGTGTTGATATTAATCTGTGTTCTCTGTCAGTGTGTTAATATTCCTGAGGACAGTGGGGTGTTTTACACTTCACAGGGTTTATCTGACTGTGGGTCATGATATACACAGAGTGTCAGTGAGAGTGTTAATATTAATCTGTGTTCTCTGTCAGTGTGTTAATATTCCTGAGGACAGTGGGGGTGTTTTACACTTCACAGGGTGTATCTGACTGTGGGTCATGATATACACAGTGTGTCAGTGAGTGTGTTAATATTAATCTGTGTTCTCTGTCAGTGTGTTAATATTGCTGAGGACAGTGGGGGTGTTATACACTTCACAGGGTGTATCTGACTCTGGGTCATGATATACACAGTGTGTCAGTGAGTGTGTTAATATTAATCTGTGTTCTCTGTCAGTGTGTTAATATTCCTGAGGACAGTGGGGGTGTTTTACACTTCACAGGGTTTATCTGACTGTGGGTCATGATATACACAGTGTGTCAGTGAGTGTGTTAATATTAATCTGTGTTCTCTGTCAGTGTGTTAATATTCCTGAGGACAGTGGGGGTGTTTTACACTTCACAGGGTGTATCTGACTGTGGGTCATGATGTACACAGTGTGTCAGTGAGTGTGTTAATATTAATCTGTGTTCTCTGCCAGTGTGTTAATATTCCTGAGGACAGTGGGGGTGTTTTACACTTCACAGGGTTTATCTGACTGTGGGTCATGATGTACACAGTGTGTCAGTGAGTGTGTTAAAATTAATCTGTGTTCTCTGTCAGTGTGTTAATATTCCTGAGGACAGTGGGGGTGTTTTACACTTCACAGGGTGTATCTGACTGTGGGTCATGATATACACAGTGTGTCAGTGAGTGTGTTAATATTAATCTGTGTTCTCTGTCAGTGTGTTAATATTCCTGAGGACAGTGGGGGTGTTTTACACTTCACAGTGTGTATCTGACTGTGGGTCATGATGTACACAGTGTGTCAGTGAGTGTGTTAATATTAATCTGTGTTCTCTGTCAGTGTGTTAATATTACTGAGGACAGTGGGGGTGTTTTACACTTCACAGTGTTTATCTGACTGTGGGTCATGATGTACACAGTGTGTCAGTGAGTGTGTTAATATTAATCTGTGTACTCTGTCAGTGTGTTAATATTACTGAGGACAGTGGGGGTGTTTTACACTTCACAGGGTGTATCTGACTGTGGGTCATGATACACACAGTGTGTCAGTGAGTGTGTTAATATTAATCTGTGTTCTCTGTCAGTGTGTTAATATTACTGAGGACAGTGGGGGTGATTTACACTTCACAGGGTGTATCTGACTGTGGGTCATGGTGTACACAGTGTGTCAGTGAGTGTGTTAATATTAATCTGTGTTCTCTGTCAGTGTGTTAATATTCCTGAGGACAGTGGGGGTGTTTTACACTTCACAGGGTGTATCTGACTGTGGGTCATGATATACACAGTGTGTCAGTGAGTGTGTTAATATTAATCTGTGTTCTCTGTCAGTGTGTTAATATTACTGAGGACAGTGGGATGTTTTACACTTCACAGGGTTTATCTGACTGTGGGTCATGATATACACAGTGTGTCAGTGAGTGTGTTAATATTAATCTGTGTTCTCTGTCAGTGTGTTAATATTACTGAGGACAGTGGGGGTGTTTTACACTTCACAGGGTGTATCTGACTCTGGGTCATGATATAGACAGTGTGTAAGTGAGAGTGTTAATATTAATCTGTGTTCTCTGTCAGTGTGTTAATATTCCTGAGGACAGTGGGGGTGTTTTACACTTCACAGGGTGTATCTGACTGTGGGTCATGATATACACAGTGTGTCAGTGAGTGTGTTAATATTAATCTGTGTTCTCTGTCAGTGTGTTAATATTCCTGAGGACAGTGGGGGTGTTTTACACTTCACAGGGTTTATCTGACTGTGGGTCATGATATACACAGTGTGTCAGTGAGTGTGTTAATATTAATCTGTGTTCTCTGTCAGTGTGTTAATATTCCTGAGGACAGTGGGGATGTTTTACACTTCACAGGGTGTATCTGACTGTGGGTCATGATATACACAGTGTGTCAGTGAGTGTGTTAATATTAATCTGTGTTCTCTGTCAGTGTGTTAATATTACTGAGGACAGCGGGGGTGTTTTACACTTCACAGGGTGTATCTGACTGTGGGTCATGATATACACAGTGTGTCAGTGAGTGTGTTAATATTAATCTGTGTTCTCTGTCAGTGTGTTAATATTACTGAGGACAGTGGGGCTGTTTTACACTTCACAGGGTGTATCTGACTGTGGGTCATGATATACACAGTGTGTCAGTGAGTGTGTTAATAGTAATCTGTGTTCTCTGTCAGTGTGTTAATATTACTGAGGACAGTGGGGGTGTTTTACACTTCACCGGGTGTATCTGACTGTGGATCATGATATACACAGTGTGTCAGTGAGTGTGTTAATGTTAATCTGTGTTCTCTGTCAGTGTGTTAATATTCCTGAGGACAGTGGGGGTGTTTTACACTTCACAGGGTGTATCTGACTGTGGGTCATGATATACACAGTGTGTCAGTGAGTGTGTTAATATTAATCTGTGTTCTCTGTCAGTGTGTTAATATTACTGAGGACAGTGGGGGTGTTTTACACTTCACAGGGTGTATCTGACTGTGGGTCATGATATACACAGTGTGTCAGTGAGTGTGTTAATATTAATCTGTGTTCTCTGTCAGTGTGTTAATATTCCTGAGGACAGTGGGGGTGTTTTACACTTCACAGGGTTTATCTGACTGTGGGTCATGATGTACACAGTGTGTCAGTGAGTATGTTAATATTAATCTGTGTTCTCTGTCAGTGTGTTAATATTACTGAGGACAGTGGGGGTGTTTTACACTTCACCGGGTGTATCTGACTGTGAGTCATGATGTACACAGTGTGTCAGTGAGTGTGTTAATATTAATCTGTGTTCTCTGTCAGTGTGTTAATATTCCTGAGGACAGTGGGGGTGTTTTACACTTCACCGGGTTTATCTGACTGTGGGTCATGATATACACAGTGTGTCAGTGAGAGTGTTAATATTAATCTGTGTTCTCTGTCAGTGTGTTAATATTCCTGAGGACAGTGGGGATGTTTTACACTTCACAGGGTGTATCTGACTGTGGGTCATGATATACACAGTGTGTCAGTGAGTGTGTTAATATTAATCTGTGTTCTCTGTCAGTGTGTTAATATTCCTGAGGACAGTGGGGGTGTTTTACACTTCACAGGGTTTATCTGACTGTGGGTCATGATATACACAGTGTGTCAGTGAGTGTGTTAATATTAATCTGTGTTCTCTGTCAGTGTGTTAATATTCCTGAGGACAGTGGGGGTGTTTTACACTTCACAGGGTGTATCTGACTGTGGGTCATGATATACACAGTGTGTCAGTGAGTGTGTTAATATTAATCTGTGTTCTCTGTCAGTGTGTTAATATTACTGAGGACAGTGGGGGTGTTTTACACTTCACAGGGTGTATCTGACTGTGGGTCATGATATACACAGTGTGTCAGTGAGTGTGTTAATATTAATCTGTGTTCTCTGTCAGTGTGTTAATATTACTGAGGACAGTGGGGGTGTTTTACACTTCACAGGGTTTATCTGACTGTGGGTCATGATATACACAGTGTGTCAGTGAATGTGTTAATATTAATCTGTGTTCTCTGTCAGTGTGTTAATATTCCTGAGGACAGTGGGGGTGTTTTACACTTCACAGGGTGTATCTGACTGTGGGTCATGATATACACAGTGTGTCAGTGAGTGTGATAATATTAATCTGTGTTCTCTGTCAGTGAGTTAATATTACTGAGGACAGTGGGGATGTTTTACACTTCAAAGGGTTTATCTGACTGTGGGTCATGATATACACAGTCTGTCAGTGAGTGTGTTAATATTAATCTGTGTTCTCTGTCAGTGTGTTAATATTGCAGAGGACAGTGGGGGTGTTTTACACTTCACCGGGTGTATCTGACTGTGGATCATGATATACACAGTGTGTCAGTGAGTGTGTTAATATTAATCTGTGTTCTCTGTCAGTGTGTTAATATTACTGAGGACAGTGGGGTGTTTTACACTTCACAGGGTGTATCTGACTGTGGGTCATGATATACACAGTGTGTCAGTGAGTGTGTTAATATTAATCTGTGTTCTCTGTCAGTGTGTTAATATTGCTGAGGACAGTGGGGGTGTTATACACTTCACAGGGTGTATCTGACTCTGGGTCATGATATACACAGTGTGTCAGTGAGTGTGTTAATATTAATCTGTGTTCTCTGTCAGTGTGTTAATATTCCTGAGGACAGTGGGGGTGTTTTACACTTCACAGGGTTTATCTGACTGTGGGTCATGATGTACACAGTGTGTCAGTGAGTGTGTTAATATTAATCTGTGTTCTCTGTCAGTGTGTTAATATTCCTGAGGACAGTGGGGGTGTTTTACACTTCACAGTGTGTATCTGACTGTGGGTCATGATGTACACAGTGTGTCAGTGAGTGTGTTAATATTAATCTGTGTTCTCTGTCAGTGTGTTAATATTACTGAGGACAGTGGGGGTGTTTTACACTTCACAGTGTTTATCTGACTGTGGGTCATGATGTACACAGTGTGTCAGTGAGTGTGTTAATATTAATCTGTGTACTCTGTCAGTGTGTTAATATTACTGAGGACAGTGGGGGTGTTTTACACTTCACAGGGTGTATCTGACTGTGGGTCATGATACACACAGTGTGTCAGTGAGTGTGTTAATATTAATCTGTGTTCTCTGTCAGTGTGTTAATATTACTGAGGACAGTGGGGGTGATTTACACTTCACAGGGTGTATCTGACTGTGGGTCATGGTGTACACAGTGTGTCAGTGAGTGTGTTAATGTTAATCTGTGTTCTCTGTCAGTGTGTTAATATTCCTGAGGACAGTGGGGGTGTTTTACACTTCACAGGGTGTATCTGACTGTGGGTCATGATATACACAGTGTGTCAGTGAGTGTGTTAATATTAATCTGTGTTCTCTGTCAGTGTGTTAATATTACTGAGGACAGTGGGGTGTTTTACACTTCACAGGGTTTATCTGACTGTGGGTCATGATATACACAGTGTGTCAGTGAGTGTGTTAATATTAATCTGTGTTCTCTGTCAGTGTGTTAATATTACTGAGGACAGTGGGGGTGTTTTACACTTCACAGGGTGTATCTGACTCTGGGTCATGATATACACAGTGTGTAAGTGAGAGTGTTAATATTAATCTGTGTTCTCTGTCAGTGTGTTAATATTCCTGAGGACAGTGGGGGTGTTTTACACTTCACAGGGTGTATCTGACTGTGGGTCATGATATACACAGTGTGTCAGTGAGTGTGTTAATATTAATCTGTGTTCTCTGTCAGTGTGTTAATATTCCTGAGGACAGTGGGGGTGTTTTACACTTCACAGGGTTTATCTGACTGTGGGTCATGATATACACAGTGTGTCAGTGAGTGTGTTAATATTAATCTGTGTTCTCTGTCAGTGTGTTAATATTACTGAGGACAGCGGGGGTGTTTTACACTTCACAGGGTGTATCTGACTGTGGGTCATGATATACACAGTGTGTCAGTGAGTGTGTTAATATTAATCTGTGTTCTCTGTCAGTGTGTTAATATTACTGAGGAGAGTGGGGCTGTTTTACACTTCACAGGGTGTATCTGACTGTGGGTCATGATATACACAGTGTGTCAGTGAGTGTGTTAATAGTAATCTGTGTTCTCTGTCAGTGTGTTAATATTACTGAGGACAGTGGGGGTGTTTTACACTTCACCGGGTGTATCTGACTGTGGATCATGATATACACAGTGTGTCAGTGAGTGTGTTAATATTAATCTGTGTTCTCTGTCAGTGTGTTAATATTCCTGAGGACAGTGGGGGTGTTTTACACTTCACAGGGTGTATCTGACTGTGGGTCATGATATACACAGTGTGTCAGTGAGTGTGTTAATATTAATCTGTGTTCTCTGTCAGTGTGTTAATATTACTGAGGACAGTGGGGGTGTTTTACACTTCACAGGGTGTATCTGACTGTGGGTCATGATATACACAGTGTGTCAGTGAGTGTGTTAATATTAATCCGTGTTCTCTGTCAGTGTGTTAATATTCCTGAGGACAGTGGGGGTGTTTTACACTTCACAGGGTTTATCTGACTGTGGGTCATGATGTACACAGTGTGTCAGTGAGTATGTTAATATTAATCTGTGTTCTCTGTCAGTGTGTTAATATTACTGAGGACAGTGGGGGTGTTTTACACTTCACAGGGTTTATTTGACTGAGGGTCATGATGTACACAGTGTGTCAGTGAGAGTGTTAATATTAATCTGTGTTCTCTATCAGTGTGTTAATATTCCTGAGGACAGTGGGGGTGTTTTACACTTCACAGGGTGTATCTGACTGTGGGTCATGATATACACATTGTGTCAGTGAGTGTGTTAATATTAATCTGTGTTCTCTGTCAGTGTGTTAATATTACTGAGGACAGTGGGGGTGTTTTACACTTCACAGGGTGTATCTGACTGTGGGTCATGATATACACAGTGTGTCAGTGAGTGTGTTAATATTAATCTGTGTTCTCTGTCTGTGTGTTAATATTCCTGAGGACAGTGGGGGTGTTTTACACTTCACAGGGTTTATCTGACTGTGGGTCATGATGTACACAGTGTGTCAGTGAGTGTGTTAATATTAATCCGTGTTCTCTGTCAGTGTGTTAATATTCCTGAGGACAGTGGGGGTGTTTTACACTTCACCGGGTGTATCTGACTGTGAGTCATGATGTACACAGTGTGTCAGTGAGTGTGTTAATATTAATCTGTGTTCTCTGTCAGTGTGTTAATATTCCTGAGGACAGTGGGGGTGTTTTACACTTCACCGGGTTTATCTGACTGTGGGTCATGATATACACAGTGTGTCAGTGAGAGTGTTAATATTAATCTGTGTTCTCTGTCAGTGTGTTAATATTCCTGAGGACAGTGGGGATGTTTTACACTTCACAGGGTGTATCTGACTGTGGGTCATGATATACACAGTGTGTCAGTGAGTGTGTTAATATTAATCTGTGTTCTCTGTCAGTGTGTTAATATTCCTGAGGACAGTGGGGGTGTTTTACACTTCACAGGGTTTATCTGACTGTGGGTCATGATATACACAGTGTGTCAGTGAGTGTGTTAATATTAATCTGTGTTCTCTGTCAGTGTGTTAATATTCCTGAGGACAGTGGGGGTGTTTTACACTTCACAGGGTGTATCTGACTGTGGGTCATGATATACACAGTGTGTCAGTGAGTGTGTTAATATTAATCTGTGTTCTCTGTCAGTGTGTTAATATTACTGAGGACAGTGGGGGTGTTTTACACTTCACAGGGTTTATCTGACTGTGGGTCATGATATACACAGTGTGTCAGTGAATGTGTTAATATTAATCTGTGTTCTCTGTCAGTGTGTTAATATTCCTGAGGACAGTGGGGGTGTTTTACACTTCACAGGGTGTATCTGACTGTGGGTCATGATATACACAGTGTGTCAGTGAGTGTGTTAATAATAATCTGTGTTCTCTGTCAGTGAGTTAATATTACTGAGGACAGTGGGGATGTTTTACACTTCAAAGGGTTTATCTGACTGTGGGTCATGATATACACAGTCTGTCAGTGAGTGTGTTAATATTAATCTGTGTTCTCTGTCAGTGTGTTAATATTGCAGAGGACAGTGGGGGTGTTTTACACTTCACCGGGTGTATCTGACTGTGGATCATGATATGCACAGTGTGTCAGTGAGTGTGTTAATATTAATCTGTGTTCTCTGTCAGTGTGTTAATATTCCCGAGGACTGTGGGGGTGTTTTACACTTCACAGGGTGTATCTGACTGTGGGTCATGATATACACAGTGTGTCAGTGAGTGTGTTAATATTAATCTGTGTTCCCTGTCAGTGTGTTAATATTACTGAAGACAGTGGGGTTGTTTTACACTTCACCGGGTGTATCTGACTGTGGGTCATGATGTACACAGTGTGTCAGTGAGTGTGTTAATATTAATCTGTGTTCTCTGTCAGTGTGTTAATATTACTGAGGACAGTGGGGGTGTTTTACACTTCACAGGGTGTGTCTGACTCTGGGTCATGATATACACAGTGTGTCAGTGAGTGTGTTAATATTAATCTGTGTTCTCTGTCAGTGTGTTAATATTCCTGAGGACAGTGGGGGTGTTTTACACTTCACAGGGTTTATCTGACTGTGGGTCATGATGTACACAGTGTGTCAGTGAGTGTGTTAATATTAATCTGTGTTCTCTGTCAGTGTGTTAATATTCCTGAGGACAGTGGGGATGTTTTACACTTCACCGGGTGTATCTGACAGTGGGTCATGATATACACAGTGTGTCAGTGAGAGTGTTAATATTAATCTGTGTTCTCTGTCAGTGTGTTAATATTCCTGAGGACAGTGGGGGTGTTTTACACTTCACAGGGTGTATCTGACTGTGGGTCATGATATACACAGTGTGTCAGTGAGTGTGTTAATATTAATCTGTGTTCTCTGTCAGTGTGTTAATATTCCTGAGGACAGTGGGGGTGTTTTACACTTCACAGGGTTTATCTGACTGTGGGTCATGATATACACAGTGTGTCAGTGAGTATGTTAATATTAATCTGTGTTCTCTGTCAGTGTGTTAATATTCCTGAGGACAGTGGGGGTGTTTTACACTTCACAGGGTGTATCTGACTGTGGGTCATGATATACACAGTGTGTCAGTGAGTGTGTTAATATTAATCTGTGTTCTCTGTCAGGTGTTAATATTAATGAGGACAGTGGGGGTGTTTTACACTTCACAGGGTGTATCTGACTGTGGGTCATGATATACACAGTGTGTCAGTGAGTGTGTTAATATTAATCTGTGTTCTCTGTCAGTGTGTTAATATTACTGAGGACAGTGGGGGTGTTTTACACTTCACAGGGTGTATCTGACTGTGGGTCATGATATACACAGTGTGCCAGTGAGTGTGTTAATATTAATCTGTGTTCTCTGTCAGTGTGTTAATATTACTGAGGACAGTGGGGGTGTTTTACACTTCACAGGGTGTATCTGACTGTGGGTCATAATATACACAGTGTGTCAGTGAGTGTGTTAATATTAATCTGTGTTCTCTGTCAGTGTGTTAATATTACTGAGGACAGTGGGGATGTTTTACACTTCACAGGGTATATCTGACTGTGGGTCATGATATACACAGTGTGTCAGTGAGTGTGTTAATATTAATCTGTGTTCTCTGTCAGTGTGTTAATATTGCTGAGGACAGTGGGGGTGTTTTACACTTCACAGGGTGTATCTAACTGTGGGTCATGATATACACAGTGTGTCAGTGAGTGTGTTAATATTAATCTGTGTTCTCTGTCAGTGTGTTAATATTGCTGAGGACAGTGGGGTGTTTTACACTTCACAGGGTTTATCTGACTGTGGGTCATGATATACACAGTGTGTCAGTGAGTGTGTTAATATTAATCTGTGTTCTCTGTCAGTGTGTTAATATTCCTGAGGACAGTGGGGGTGTTTTACACTTCACAGGGTGTATCTGACTGTGGGTCATGATATACACAGTGTGTCAGTGAGTGTGTTAATATTAATCTGTGTTCTCTGTCAGTGTGTTAATATTCCTGCGGACAGTGGGGGTGTTTTACACTTCACAGGGTGTATCTGACTGTGGGTCATGATATACACAGTGTGTCAGTGAGTGTGTTAATATTAATCTGTGTTCTCTGTCAGTGTGTTAATATTACTGAGGACAGTGGGGGTGTTTTACACTTCACCGGGTGTATCTGACTGTGGGTCATGATATACACAGTGTGTCAGTGAGTGTGTTAATATTAATCTGTGTTCTCTATCAGTGTGTTAATATTACTGAGGACAGTGGGGATGTTTTGCACTTCACAGGGTGTATCTGACTGTGGGGCATGATATACACAGTGTGTCAGTGAGTGTGTTAATATTAATCTGTGTTCTCTGTCAGTGTGTTAATATTACTGAGGTAGTGGGGGTGTTTTACACTTCACAGGGTGTATCTGACTGTGGGTCATGATATACACAGTGTGTCAGTGAGTGTGTTAATATTAATCTGTGTTCTCTGTCAGTGTGTTAATATTACTGAGGACAGTGGGGGTGTTTTACACTTCACAGGGTGTATCTGACTGTGGGTCATGATATACACAGTGTGTCAGTGAGTGTGTTAATATTAATCTGTGTACTCTGTCAGTGTGTTAATATTACTGAGGACAGTGGGGGTGTTTTACATTTCACAGGGTGTATCTGACTGTGGGTCATGATATACACAGTGTGTCAGTGAGTGTGTTAATATTAATCTGTGTTCTCTGTCAGTGTGTTAATATTCCTGAGGACAGTGGGGATGTTTTACACTTCACAGGGTGTATCTGACTGTGGGTCATGATATACACAGTGTGTCAGTGAGTGTGTTAATATTAATCTGTGTTCTCTGTCAGTGTGTTAATATTCCTGAGGACAGTGGGGGTGTTTTACACTTCACAGGGTGTATCTGACTGTGGGTCATGATATACACAGTGTGTCAGTGAGTGTGTTAATATTAATCTGTGTTCTCTGTCAGTGTGTTAATATTACTGAGGACAGTGGGGGTGTTTTACACTTCACAGGGTGTATCTGACTGTGGGTCATGATATACACAGTGTGTCAGTGAGTGTGTTAATATTAATCTGTGTTCTCTGTCAGTGTGTTAATATTGCTGAGGACAGTGGGGGTGTTTTACACTTCACAGGGTTTATCTGACTGTGGGTCATGATATACACAGTGTGTCAGTGAGTGTGTTAATATTAATCTGTGTTCTCTGTCAGTGTGTTAATATTACTGAGGACAGTGGGGGTGTTTTACACTTCACAGGGTGTATCTGACTGTGGATCATGATATACACAGTGTGTCAGTGAGTGTGTTAATATTAATCTGTGTTCTCTGTCAGTGTGTTAATATTCCTGAGGACAGTGGGGGTGTTTTACACTTCACAGGGTGTATCTGACTGTGGGTCATGATATACACAGTGTGTCAGTGAGTGTGTTAATATTAATCTGTGTTCCCTGTCAGTGTGTTAATATTACTGAAGACAGTGGGGGTGTTTTACACTTCACCGGGTGTATCTGACTGTGGGTCATGATGTACACAGTGTGTCAGTGAGTGTGTTAATATTAATCTGTGTTCTCTGTCAGTGTGTTAATATTACTGAGGACAGTGGGGGTGTTTTACACTTCACAGGGTGTGTCTGACTCTGGGTCATGATATACACAGTGTGTCAGTGAGTGTGTTAATATTAATCTGTGTTCTCTGTCAGTGTGTTAATATTCCTGATGACAGTGGGGGTGTTTTACACTTCACAGGGTTTATCTGACTGTGGGTCATGATGTACACAGTTTGTCAGTGAGTGTGTTAATATTAATCTGTGTTCTCTGTCAGTGTGTTAATATTCCTGAGGACAGTGGGGATGTTTTACACTTCACCGGGTGTATCTGACAGTGGGTCATGATATACACAGTGTGTCAGTGAGAGTGTTAATATTAATCTGTGTTCTCTGTCAGTGTGTTAATATTCCTGAGGACAATGGGGGTGTTTTACACTTCACAGGGTGTATCTGACTGTGGGTCATGATATACACAGTGTGTCAGTGAGTGTGTTAATATTAATCTGTGTTCTCTGTCAGTGTGTTAATATTCCTGAGGACAGTGGGGGTGTTTTACACTTCACAGGGTGTATCTGACTGTGGGTCATGATGTACACAGTTTGTCAGTGAGTGTGTTAATATTAATCTGTGTTCTCTGTCAGTGTGTTAATATTCCTGAGGACAGTGGGGATGTTTTACACTTCACCGGGTGTATCTGACAGTGGGTCATGATATACACAGTGTGTCAGTGAGAGTGTTAATATTAATCTGTGTTCTCTGTCAGTGTGTTAATATTCCTGAGGACAATGGGGGTGTTTTACACTTCACAGGGTGTATCTGACTGTGGGTCATGATATACACAGTGTGTCAGTGAGAGTGTTAATATTAATCTGTGTTCTCTGTCAGTGTGTTAATATTCCTGAGGACAGTGGGGGTGTTTTACACTTCACAGGGTGTATCTGACTGTGGGTCATGATATACACAGTGTGTCAGTGAGTGTGTTAATATTAATCTGTGTTCCCTGTCAGTGTGTTAATATTACTGAAGACAGTGGGGGTGTTTTACACTTCACCGGGTGTATCTGACTGTGGGTCATGATGTACACAGTGTGTCAGTGAGTGTGTTAATATTAATCTGTGTTCTCTGTCAGTGTGTTAATATTACTGAGGACAGTGGGGGTGTTTTACACTTCACAGGGTGTGTCTGACTCTGGGTCATGATATACACAGTGTGTCAGTGAGTGTGTTAATATTAATCTGTGTTCTCTGTCAGTGTGTTAATATTCCTGAGGACAGTGGGGGTGTTTTACACTTCACAGGGTTTATCTGACTGTGGGTCATGATGTACACAGTTTGTCAGTGAGTGTGTTAATATTAATCTGTGTTCTCTGTCAGTGTGTTAATATTCCTGAGGACAGTGGGGATGTTTTACACTTCACCGGGTGTATCTGACAGTGGGTCATGATATACACAGTGTGTCAGTGAGAGTGTTAATATTAATCTGTGTTCTCTGTCAGTGTGTTAATATTCCTGAGGACAATGGGGGTGTTTTACACTTCACAGGGTGTATCTGACTGTGGGTCATGATATACACAGTGTGTCAGTGAGTGTGTTAATATTAATCTGTGTTCTCTGTCAGTGTGTTAATATTCCTGAGGACAGTGGGGGTGTTTTACACTTCACAGGGTGTATCTGACTGTGGGTCATAATATACACAGTGTGTCAGTGAGTGTGTTAATATTAATCTGTGTTCTCTGTCAGTGTGTTAATATTACTGAGGACAGTGGGGGTGTTTTACACTTCACAGGCTGTATCTGACTGTGGGTCATGATGTACACAGTGTGTCAGTGAGTGTGTTAATATTAATCTGTGTTCTCTGTCAGTGTGTTAATATTACTGAGGACAGTGGGGGAGTTTTGCACTTCACAGGGTGTATCTGACTGTGGGTCATGATATACACAGTGTGTCAGTGAGTGTGTTAATATTAATCTGTGTTCTCTGTCAGTGTGTTAATATTACTGAGGACAGTGGGGGTGTTTTACACTTCACAGGGTGTATCTGACTGTGGGTCATGATATACACAGTGTGTCAGTGAGTGTGTTAATATTAATCTGTGTTCTCTGTCAGTGTGTTAATATTACTGAGGACAGTGGGGGTGTTTTACACTTCACAGGGTGTATCTGACTGTGGGTCATGATGTACACAGTGTGTCAGTGAGTGTGTTAATATTAATCTGTGTTCTCTGTCAGTGTGTTAATATTACTGAGGACAGTGGGGATGTTTTACACTTCACAGGATGTATCTGACTCTGGGTCATGATATACACAGTGTGTCAGTGAGTGTGTTAATATTAATCTGTGTTCTCTGTCAGTGTGTTAATATTACTGAGGACAGTGGGGATGTTTTACACTTCACAGGGTATATCTGACTGTGGGTCATGATATACACAGTGTGTCAGTGAGTGTGTTAATATTAATCTGTGTTCTCTGTCAGTGTGTTAATATTCCTGAGGACAGTGGGGGTGTTTTACACTTCACAGGGTTTATCTGACTGTGGGTCATGATATACACAGTGCGTCAGTGAGTATGTTAATATTAATCTGTGTTCTCTGTCAGTGTGTTAATATTACTGAGGACAGTGGGGGTGTTTTACACTTCACAGGGTGTATCTGACTGTGGGTCATGATATACACAGTGTGCCAGTGAGTGTGTTAATATTAATCTGTGTTCTCTGTCAGTGTGTTAATATTCCTGCGGACAGTGGGGGTGTTTTACACTTCACAGGGTGTATCTGACTGTGGGTCATGATGTACACAGTGTGTCAGTGAGTGTGTTAATATTAATCTGTGTTCTCTGTCAGTGTGTTAATATTACTGAGGACAGTGGGGGTGTTTTACACTTCACAGGGTTTATCTGACTGTGGGTCATGATATACACAGTGTGTCAGTGAGTGTGTTAATATTAATCTGTGTTCTCTGTCAGTGTGTTAATATTGCTGAGGACAGTGGGAATGTTTTACACTTCACAGGGTGTATCTGACTGTGGGTCATGATATACACAGTGTGTCAGTGAGTGTGTTAATATTAATCTGTGTTCTCTGTCAGTGTGTTAATATTACTGAGGACAGTGGGGTGTTTTACACTTCACAGGGTGTATCTGACTGTGGGTCATGATATACACAGTGTGTCAGTGAGTGTGTTAATATTAATCTGTGTTCTCTGTCAGTGTGTTAATATTACTGAGGGCAGTGGGGTGTTTTACACTTCACAGGGTGTATCTGACTGTGGGTCATGATGTACACAGTGTGTCAGTGAGTGTGTTAATATTAATCTGTGTTCTCTGTCAGTGTGTTAATATTACTGAGGACAGTGGGGTGTTTTACACTTCACAGGGTGTATCTGACTGTGGGTCATGATGTACACAGTGTGTCAGTGAGTGTGTTAATATTAATCTGTGTTCTCTGTCAGTGTGTTAATATTACTGAGGACAGTGGGGGTGTTTTACACTTCACAGGGTGTATCTGACTGTGGGTCATGATATACACAGTGTGTCAGTGAGTGTGTTAATATTAATCTGTGTACTCTGTCAGTGTGTTAATATTACTGAGGACAGTGGGGGTGTTTTACACTTCACCGGGTGTATCTGACTGTGGGTCATGATGTACACAGTGTGTCAGTGAGTGTGTTAATATTAATCTGTGTTCTCTGTCAGTGTGTTTATATTACTGAGGACAGTGGGGGTGTTTTACACTTCACAGGGTGTATCTGACTGTGGGTCATGATATACACAGTGTGTCAGTGAGTGTGTTAATATTAATCTGTGTTCTCTGTCAGTGTGTTAATATTACTGAGGGCAGTGGGGGTGTTTTACACTTCACAGGGTGTATCTGACTGTGGGTCATGATGTACACAGTGTGTCAGTGAGTGTGTTAATATTAATCTGTGTTCTCTGTCAGTGTGTTAATATTCCTGAGGACAGTGGGGTGTTTTACACTTCACAGGGTGTATCTGACTGTGAGTCATGATATACACAGTGTGTCAGTGAGAGTGTTAATATTAATCTGTGTACTCTGTCAGTGTGTTAATATTACTGAGGACAGTGGGGGTGTTTTACACTTCACAGGGTGTATCTGACTGTGGGTCATGATGTACACAGTGTGTCAGTGAGTGTGTTAATATTAATCTGTGTTCTCTGTCAGTGTGTTAATATTACAGAGGACAGTGGGGTGTTTTACACTTCACAGGGTGTATCTGACTGTGGGTCATGATGTACACAGTGTGTCAGTGAGTGTGATAATATTAATCTGTGTTCTCTGTCAGTGTGTTAATATTCCTGAGGACAGTGGGGATGTTTTACACTTCACAGGGTGTATCTGACTGTGGGTCATGATGTACACAGTGTGTCAGTGAGTGTGTTAATATTAATCTGTGTTCTCTGTCAGTGTGTTAATATTCCTGAGGACAGTGGGGGTGTTTGACACTTCACAGGGTGTATCTGACTGTGGGTCATGATATACACAGTGTGTCAGTGAGTGTGTTAATATTAATCTGTGTTCTCTGTCAGTGTGTTAATATTACTGAGGACAGTGGGGGTGTTTTACACTTCACAGGGTGCATCTGACTGTGGGTCATGATATACACAGTGTGTCAGTGAGTGTGTTAATATTAATCTGTGTTCTCTGTAAGTGTGTTAATATTACTGAGGACAGTGGAATGTTTTACACTTCACAGGGTGTATCTGACTGTGGGTCATGACAGACACAGTGTGTCAGTGAGTGTGTTAATATTAATCTGTGTTCTCTGTCAGTGTGTTAATATTACTGAGGACAGTGGGAATGTTTTACACTTCACAGGGTGTATCTGACTGTGGGTCATGATATACACAGTGTGTCAGTGATTGTGTTAATATTAATCTGTGTTCTCTGTCAGTGTGTTAATATTCCTGAGGACAGAGGGGGTGTTTTACACTTCACTGGGTTTATCTGGCTGTGGGTCATGATATACACAGTGTGTCAGTGAATGTGTTAATATTAATCTGTGTACTCTGTCAGTGTGTTAATATTCCTGAGGACAGTGGGGGTGTTTTACACTTCACAGGGTGTATCTGACTGTGGGTCATGATATACACAGTGTGTCAGTGAGTGTGTTAATATTAATCTGTGTTCTCTGTCAGTGTGTTAATATACCTGAGGACAGTGGGGGTGTTTTACACTTCATAGGGTGCATCTGACTGTGGGTCATGATATACACAGTGTGTCAGTGAGTGTGTTAATATTAATCTGTGTTCTCTGTCAGTGTGTTAATATTCCTGAGGACAGTGGGGGTGTTTTACACTTCACAGGGTTTATCTGACTGTGGGTCATGATATACACAGTGTGTCAGTGAGTGTGTTAATATTAATCTGTGTTCTCTGTCAGTGTGTTAATATTACTGAGGACAGTGGGGTGTTTTACACTTCACAGGGTGTATCTGGCTGTGGGTCATGATATACACAGTGTGTCAGTGAGTGTGTTAATATTAATCTGTGTTCTCTGTCAGTGTGTTAATATTCCTGAGGACAGTGGGGGTGTTTTACACTTCACAGGGTTTATCTGACTGTGGGTCATGATGTACACAGTGTGTCAGTGAGTGTGTTAATATTAATCTGTGTTCTCTGTCAGTGTGTTAATATTACTGAGGACAGTGGGGGTGTTTTACACTTCACAGGGTTTATCTGACTGTGGGTCATGATGTACACAGTGTGTCAGTGAGTGTGTTAATATTAATCTGTGTTCTCTGTCAGTGTGTTAATATTCCTGAGGACAGTGGGGATGTTTTACACTTCACAGGGTGTATCTGACTGTGGGTCATGATATACACAGTGTGTCAGTGGGTGTGTTAATATTAATCTGTGTTCTCTGTCAGTGTGTTAATATTACTGAGGACAGTGGGGGTGTTTTACACTTCACAGGGTGTATCTGACTGTGAGTCATGATGTACACAGTGTGTCAGTGAGTGTGTTAATATTAATCTGTGTTCTCTGTCAGTGTGTTAATATTCCTGAGGACAGTGGGGGTGTTTTACACTTCACAGGGTGTATCTGACTGTGGGTCATGATGTACACAGTGTGTCAGTGAGTGTGTTAATATTAATCTGTGTTCTCTGTCAGTGTGTTAATATTCCTGAGGACAGTGGGGGTGTTTTACACTTCACAGGGTGTATCTGACTGTGGGTCATGATATACACAGTGTGTCAGTGAGTGTGTTAATATTAATCTGTGTTCTCTGTCAGTGTGTTAATATTCCTGAGGACAGTGGGGGTGTTTTACACTTCACAGGGTGTATCTGACTGTGGGTCATGATATACACAGTGTGTCAGTGAGTGTGTTAATATTAATCTGTGTTCTCTGTCAGTGTGTTAATATTACTGAGGACAGTGGGGGTGTTTTACACTTCACAGGGTGTATCTGACTGTGGGTCATGACGTACACAGTGTGTCAGTGAGTGTGTTAATATTAATCTGTGTTCTCTGTCAGTGTGTTAACATTCCTGAGGACAGTGGGGGTGTTTTACACTTCACAGGGTGTATCTGACTGTGGGTCATGATATACACAGTGTGTCAGTGAGTGTGTTAATATTAATCTGTGTTCTCTGTCAGTGTGTTAATATTACTGAGGACAGTGGGGGTGTTTTACACTTCACAGGGTGTATCTGACTGTGGGTCATGATGTACACAGTGTGTCAGTGAGTGTGTTAATATTAATCTGTGTTCTCTGTCAGTGTGTTAATATTACTGAGGACAGTGGGGGTGTTTTACACTTCACAGGGTTTATCTGACTGTGGGTCATGATATACACAGTGTGTCAGTGAGTGTGTTAATATTAATCTGTGTTCTCTGTCAGTGTGTTAATATTGCTGAGGACAGTGGGAATGTTTTACACTTCACAGGGTGTATCTGACTGTGGGTCATGATATACACAGTGTGTCAGTGAGTGTGTTAATATTAATCTGTGTTCTCTGTCAGTGTGTTAATATTACTGAGGACAGTGGGGTGTTTTACACTTCACAGGGTGTATCTGACTGTGGGTCATGATATACACAGTGTGTCAGTGAGTGTGTTAATATTAATCTGTGTTCTCTGTCAGTGTGTTAATATTCCTGAGGACAGTGGGGGTGTTTTATACTTCACGGGGTGTATCTGACTGTGGGTCATGATGTACACAGTGTGTCAGTGAGTGTGTTAATATTAATCTGTGTTCTCTGTCAGTGTGTTAATATTCCTGAGGACAGTGGGGGTGTTTTACACTTCACGGGGTGTATCTGACTGTGGGTCATGATGTACACAGTGTGTCAGTGAGTGTGTTAATATTAATCTGTGTTCTCTGTCAGTGTGTTAATATTACTGAGGACAGTGGGGGTGTTTTACACTTCACAGGGTGTATCTGACTGTGGGTCATGATATACACAGTGTGTCAGTGAGTGTGTTAATCTTAATCTGTGTTCTCTGTCAGTGTGCTAATATTCCTGATGACAGTGGGGATGTTTTACACTTCACAGGGTGTATCTGACTGTGGGTCATGATGTACACAGTGTGTCAGTGAGTGTGTTATTATTAATCTGTGTTCTCTGTCAGTGTGTTAATATTACTGAGGACAGTGGGGGTGTTTTACACTTCACAGGGAGTATCTGGCTGTGGGTCATGATATACACAGTGTGTCAGTGAGTGTGTTAATATTAATCTGTGTTCTCTGTCAGTGTGCTAATATTCCTGATGACATTGGGGATGTTTTACACTTCACAGGGTGTATCTGACTGTGGGTCATGATATACACAGTGTGTCAGTGAGTGTGTTAATATTAATCTGTGTTCTCTGTCAGTGTGTTAATATTCCTGAGGACAGTGGGGGTGTTTTACACTTCACAGGGTGTATCTGACTGTGGGTCATGATGTACACAGTGTGTCAGTGAGTGTGTTAATATTAATCTGTGTTCTCTGTCAGTGTGTTAATATTCCTGAGGACAGTGGGGGTGTTTTACACTTCACAGGGTGTATCTGACTGTGGGTCATGATATACACAGTGTGTCAGTGAGTGTGTTAATATTAATCTGTGTTCTCTGTCAGTGTGTTAATATTCCTGAGGACAGTGGGGGTGTTTTACACTTCACAGGGTTTATCTGACTGTGGGTCATGATATACACAGTGTGTCAGTGAGTGTGTTAATATTAATCTGTGTTCTCTGTCAGTGTGTTAATATTACTGAGGACAGTGGGGGTGTTTTACACTTCACAGGGTGTATCTGACTGTGGGTCATGATATACACAGTGTGTCAGTGAGAGTGTTAATATTAATCTGTGTTCTCTGTCAGTGTGTTAATATTACTGAGGACAGTGGGGATGTTTTACACTTCACAGGGTGTATCTGACTGTGAGTCATGATATACACAGTGTGTCAGTGAGTGTGTTAATATTAATCTGTGTTCTCTGTCAGTGTGTTAATATTCCTGAGGACAGTGGGGATGTTTTACACTTCACAGGGTGTATCTGACTGTGGGTCATGATATACACAGTGTGTCAGTGAGTGTGTTAATATTAATCTGTGTTCTCTGTCAGTGTGTTAATATTACTGAGGACAGTGGGGGTGTTTTACACTTCACAGGGTGTATCTGACTGTGGGTCATGATATACACAGTGTGTCAGTGAGTGTGTTAATATTAATCTGTGTTCTCTGTCAGTGTGTTAATATTACTGAGGACAGTGGGGATGTTTTACACTTCACAGGGTGTATCTGACTGTGGGTCATGATATACACAGTGTGTCAGTGAGTGTGTTAATATTAATCTGTGTTCTCTGTCAGTGTGTTAATATTACTGAGGACAGTGGGGGTGTTTTACACTTCACAGGGTGTATCTGACTGTGGGTCATGATATACACAGTGTGTCAGTGAGTGTGTTAATATTAATCTGTGTTCTCTGTCAGTGTGTTAATATTCCTGAGGACAGTGGGAATGTTTTACACTTCACAGGGTGTATCTGACTGTGGGTCATGATGTACACAGTGTGTCAGTGAGTGTGTTAATATTAATCTGTGTTCTCTGTCAGTGTGTTAATATTCCTGAGGACAGTGGGGATGTTTTACACTTCACAGGGTGTATCTGACTGTGAGTCATGATGTACACAGTGTGTCAGTGAGTGTGTTAATATTAATCTGTGTTCTCTGTCAGAGTGTTAATATTACTGAGGACAGTGGGGGTGTTTTACACTTCACAGGGTGTATCTGACTGTGGGTCATGATATACACAGTGTGTCAGTGAGTGTGTTAATATTAATCTGTGTTCTCTGTCAGTGTGTTAATATTCCTGAGGACAGTGGGGGTGTTTTACACTTCACAGGGTGTATCTGACTGTGGGTCATGACATACACAGTGTGTCAGTGAGTGTGTTAATATTAATCTGTGTTCTCTGTCAGTGTGTTAATATTACTGAGGACAGTGGGGGTGTTTTACACTTCACAGGGTGTATCTGACTGTGGGTCATGACGTACACAGTGTGTCAGTGAGTGTGTTAATATTAATCTGTGTTCTCTGTCAGTGTGTTAATATTGCTGAGGACAGTGGGGGTGTTTTACACTTCACAGGGTGTATCTGACTGTGGGTCATGATATACACAGTGTGTCAGTGAGTGTGTTAATATTAATCTGTGTTCTCTGTCAGTGTGTTAATATTACTGAGGACAGTGGGGGTGTTTTACACTTCACAGGGTGTATCTGACTGTGGGTCATGATGTACACAGTGTGTCAGTGAGTGTGTTAATATTAATCTGTGTTCTCTGTCAGTGTGTTAATATTACTGAGGACAGTGGGGGTGTTTTACACTTCACAGGGTTTATCTGACTGTGGGTCATGATATACACAGTGTGTCAGTGAGTGTGTTAATATTAATCTGTGTTCTCTGTCAGTGTGTTAATATTGCTGAGGACAGTGGGAATGTTTTACACTTCACAGGGTGTATCAGACTGTGGGTCATGATATACACAGTGTGTCAGTGAGTGTGTTAATATTAATCTGTGTTCTCTGTCAGTGTGTTAATATTACTGAGGACAGTGGGGTGTTTTACACTTCACAGGGTGTATCTGACTGTGGGTCATGATATACACAGTGTGTCAGTGAGTGTGTTAATATTAATCTGTGTTCTCTGTCAGTGTGTTAATATTACTGAGGGCAGTGGGGTGTTTTACACTTCACAGAGTGTATCTGACTGTGGGTCATGATATACACAGTGTGTCAGTGAGTGTGTTAATATTAATCTGTGTTCTCTGTCAGTGTGTTAATATTACTGAGGACAGTGGGGGTGTTTTACACTTCACAGGGTTTATCTGACTGTGGGTCATGATATACACAGTGTGTCAGTGAGTGTGTTAATATTAATCTGTGTACTCTGTCAGTGTGTTAATATTACTGAGGACAGTGGGGGTGTTTTACACTTCACAGGGTGTATCTGACTGTGGGTCATGATGTACACAGTGTGTCAGTGAGTGTGTTAATATTAATCTGTGTTCTCTGTCAGTGTGTTAATATTACTGAGGACAGTGGGGGTGTTTTACACTTCACAGGGTGTATCTGACTGTGGGTCATGATATACACAGTGTGTCAGTGAGTGTGTTAATATTAATCTGTGTTCTCTGTCAGTGTGTTAATATTACTGAGGGCAGTGGGGGTGTTTTACACTTCACAGGGTGTATCTGACTGTGGGTCATGATGTACACAGTGTGTCAGTGAGTGTGTTAATATTAATCTGTGTTCTCTGTCAGTGTGTTAATATTCCTGAGGACAGTGGGGGTGTTTTACACTTCACAGGGTGTATCTGACTGTGGGTCATGATGTACACAGTGTGTCAGTGAGTGTGTTAATATTAATCTGTGTTCTCTGTCAGTGTGTTAATATTCCTGAGGACAGTGGGGGTGTTTTACACTTCACAGGGTGTATCTGACTGTGGGTCATGATATACACAGTGTGTCAGTGAGTGTGTTAATATTAATCTGTGTTCTCTGTCAGTGTGTTAATATTCCTGAGGACAGTGGGGGTGTTTTACACTTCACAGGGTGTATCTGACTGTGGGTCATGACATACACAGTGTGTCAGTGAGTGTGTTAATATTAATCTGTGTTCTCTGTCAGTGTGTTAATATTACTGAGGACAGTGGGGGTGTTTTACACTTCACAGGGTGTATCTGACTGTGGGTCATGACGTACACAGTGTGTCAGTGAGTGTGTTAATATTAATCTGTGTTCTCTGTCAGTGTGTTAATATTGCTGAGGACAGTGGGGGTGTTTTACACTTCACAGGGTGTATCTGACTGTGGGTCATGATATACACAGTGTGTCAGTGAGTGTGTTAATATTAATCTGTGTTCTCTGTCAGTGTGTTAATATTACTGAGGACAGTGGGGGTGTTTTACACTTCACAGGGTGTATCTGACTGTGGGTCATGATGTACACAGTGTGTCAGTGAGTGTGTTAATATTAATCTGTGTTCTCTGTCAGTGTGTTAATATTACTGAGGACAGTGGGGGTGTTTTACACTTCACAGGGTTTATCTGACTGTGGGTCATGATATACACAGTGTGTCAGTGAGTGTGTTAATATTAATCTGTGTTCTCTGTCAGTGTGTTAATATTGCTGAGGACAGTGGGAATGTTTTACACTTCACAGGGTGTATCTGACTGTGGGTCATGATATACACAGTGTGTCAGTGAGTGTGTTAATATTAATCTGTGTTCTCTGTCAGTGTGTTAATATTACTGAGGACAGTGGGGTGTTTTACACTTCACAGGGTGTATCTGACTGTGGGTCATGATATACACAGTGTGTCAGTGAGTGTGTTAATATTAATCTGTGTTCTCTGTCAGTGTGTTAATATTACTGAGGGCAGTGGGGTGTTTTACACTTCACAGAGTGTATCTGACTGTGGGTCATGATATACACAGTGTGTCAGTGAGTGTGTTAATATTAATCTGTGTTCTCTGTCAGTGTGTTAATATTACTGAGGACAGTGGGGGTGTTTTACACTTCACAGGGTTTATCTGACTGTGGGTCATGATATACACAGTGTGTCAGTGAGTGTGTTAATATTAATCTGTGTTCTCTGTCAGTGTGTTAATATTACTGAGGACAGTGGGGGTGTTTTACACTTCACAGGGTGTATCTGACTGTGGGTCATGATATACACAGTGTGTCAGTGAGTGTGTTAATATTAATCTGTGTTCTCTGTCAGTGTGTTAATATTGCTGAGGACAGTGGGAATGTTTTACACTTCACAGGGTGTATCTGACTGTGGGTCATGATATACACAGTGTGTCAGTGAGTGTGTTAATATTAATCTGTGTTCTCTGTCAGTGTGTTAATATTACTGAGGACAGTGGGGTGTTTTACACTTCACAGGGTGTATCTGACTGTGGGTCATGATATACACAGTGTGTCAGTGAGTGTGTTAATATTAATCTGTGTTCTCTGTCAGTGTGTTAATATTACTGAGGGCAGTGGGGTGTTTTACACTTCACAGAGTGTATCTGACTGTGGGTCATGATATACACAGTGTGTCAGTGAGTGTGTTAATATTAATCTGTGTTCTCTGTCAGTGTGTTAATATTACTGAGGACAGTGGGGGTGTTTTACACTTCACAGGGTTTATCTGACTGTGGGTCATGATATACACAGTGTGTCAGTGAGTGTGTTAATATTAATCTGTGTTCTCTGTCAGTGTGTTAATATTACTGAGGACAGTGGGGGTGTTTTACACTTCACAGGGTGTATCTGACTGTGGGTCATGATATACACAGTGTGTCAGTGAGTGTGTTAATATTAATCTGTGTACTCTGTCAGTGTGTTAATATTCCTGAGAACAGTGGGGGTGTTTTACACTTCACAGGGTGTATCTGACTGTGGGTCATGATGTACACAGTGTGTCAGTGAGTGTGTTAATATTAATCTGTGTTCTCTGTCTGTGTGTTAATATTACTGAGGACAGTGGGGGTGTTTTACACTTCACAGGGTGTATCTGACTGTGGGTCATGATGTACACAGTGTGTCAGTGAGTGTGTTAATATTAATCTGTGTTCTCTGTCAGTGTGTTAATATTACTGAGGGCAGTGGGGTGTTTTACACTTCACAGAGTGTATCTGACTGTGGGTCATGATATACACAGTGTGTCAGTGAGTGTGTTAATATTAATCTGTGTTCTCTGTCAGTGTGTTAATATTACTGAGGGCAGTGGGGGGGGGGGGTGTTTTACACTTCACAGGGTGTATCTGACTGTGGGTCATGATATACACAGTGTGTCAGTGAGTGTGTTAATATTAATCTGTGTTCTCTGTCAGTGTGTTAATATTGCTGAGGACAGTGGGAATGTTTTACACTTCACAGGGTTTATCTGACTGTGGGTCATGATATACACAGTGTGTCAGTGAGTGTGTTAATATTAATCTGTGTTCTCTGTCAGTGTGTTAATATTGCTGAGGACAGTGGGAATGTTTTACACTTCACAGGGTGTATCTGACTGTGGGTCATGATATACACAGTGTGTCAGTGAGTGTGTTAATATTAATCTGTGTTCTCTGTCAGTGTGTTAATATTACTGAGGACAGTGGGGTGTTTTACACTTCACAGGGTGTATCTGACTGTGGGTCATGATATACACAGTGTGTCAGTGAGTGTGTTAATATTAATCTGTGTTCTCTGTCAGTGTGTTAATATTACTGAGGACAGTGGGGGTGTTTTACACTTCACAGGGTTTATCTGACTGTGGGTCATGATATACACAGTGTGTCAGTGAGTGTGTTAATATTAATCTGTGTTCTCTGTCAGTGTGTTAATATTGCTGAGGACAGTGGGAATGTTTTACACTTCACAGGGTGTATCTGACTGTGGGTCATGATATACACAGTGTGTCAGTGAGTGTGTTAATATTAATCTGTGTTCTCTGTCAGTGTGTTAATATTACTGAGGACAGTGGGGTGTTTTACACTTCACAGGGTGTATCTGACTGTGGGTCATGATATACACAGTGTGTCAGTGAGTGTGTTAATATTAATCTGTGTTCTCTGTCAGTGTGTTAATATTACTGAGGGCATTGGGGTGTTTTACACTTCACAGAGTGTATCTGACTGTGGGTCATGATATACACAGTGTGTCAGTGAGTGTGTTAATATTAATCTGTGTTCTCTGTCAGTGTGTTAATATTACTGAGGACAGTGGGGGTGTTTTACACTTCACAGGGTTTATCTGACTGTGGGTCATGATATACACAGTGTGTCAGTGAGTGTGTTAATATTAATCTGTGTTCTCTGTCAGTGTGTTAATATTACTGAGGACAGTGGGGGTGTTTTACACTTCACAGGGTGTATCTGACTGTGGGTCATGATATACACAGTGTGTCAGTGAGTGTGTTAATATTAATCTGTGTTCTCTGTCAGTGTGTTAATATTACTGAGGACAGTGGGGGTGTTTTACACTTCACAGGGTGTATCTGACTGTGGGTCATGATGTACACAGTGTGTCAGTGAGTGTGTTAATATTAATCTGTGTTCTCTGTCAGTGTGTTAATATTACTGAGGACAGTGGGGGTGTTTTACACTTCACAGGGTGTATCTGACTGTGGGTCATGATGTACACAGTGTGTCAGTGAGTGTGTTAATATTAATCTGTGTTCTCTGTCAGTGTGTTAATATTACTGAGGACAGTGGGGGTGTTTTACACTTCACAGGGTGTATCTGACTGGGTCATGATATACACAGTGTGTCAGTGAGTGTGTTAATATTAATCTGTGTACTCTGTCAGTGTGTTAATATTACTGAGGACAGTGGGGGTGTTTTACACTTCACAGGGTGTATCTGACTGTGGGTCATGATATACACAGTGTGTCAGTGAGTGTGTTAATATTAATCTGTGTTCTCTGTCAGTGTGTTAATATTACTGAGGGCAGTGGGGGTGTTTTACACTTCACAGGGTGTATCTGACTGTGGGTCATGATGTACACAGTGTGTCAGTGAGTGTGTTAATATTAATCTGTGTTCTCTGTCAGTGTGTTAATATTCCTGAGGACAGTGGGGTGTTTTACACTTCACAGGGTGTATCTGACTGTGAGTCATGATATACACAGTGTGTCAGTGAGAGTGTTGATATTAATCTGTGTACTCTGTCAGTGTGTTAATATTACTGAGGACTGTGGGGGTGTTTTACACTTCACAGGGTGTATCTGACTGTGGGTCATGATGTACACAGTGTGTCAGTGAGTGTGTTAATATTAATCTGTGTTCTCTGTCATTGTGTTAATATTACTGAGGACAGTGGGGTGTTTTACACTTCACAGGGTGTATCTGACTGTGGGTCATGATATACACAGTGTGTCAGTGAGTGTGTTAATATTAATCTGTGTTCTCTGTCAGTGTGTTAATATTCCTGAGGACAGTGGGGATGTTTTACACTTCACAGGGTGTATCTGACTGTGGGTCATGATGTACACAGTGTGTCAGTGAGTGTGTTAATATTAATCTGTGTTCTCTGTCAGTGTGTTAATATTCCTGAGGACAGTGGGGGTGTTTTACACTTCACAGGGTGTATCTGACTGTGGGTCATGATATACACAGTGTGTCAGTGAGTGTGTTAATATTAATCTGTGTTCTCTGTCAGTGTGTTAATATTCCTGAGGACAGTGGGGGTGTTTTACACTTCACAGGCTTTATCTGACTGTGGGTCATGATGTACACAGTGTGTCAGTGAGTGTGTTAATATTAATCTGTGTTCTCTGTCAGTGTGTTAATATTACTGAGGACAGTGGGAATGTTTTACACTTCACAGGGTGTATCTGACTGTGGGTCATGATATACACAGTGTGTCAGTGAGTGTGTTAATATTAATCTGTGTTCTCTGTCAGTGTGTTAATATTCCTGAGGACAGAGGGGGTGTTTTACACTTCACTGGGTTTATCTGACTGTGGGTCATGATATACACAGTGTGTCAGTGAATGTGTTAATATTAATCTGTGTTCTCTGTCAGTGTGTTAATATTACTGAGGACAGTGGGGGTGTTTTACACTTCACAGGGTGTATCTGACTGTGGGTCATGATATACACAGTGTGTCAGTGAGTGTGTTAATATTAATCTGTGTTCTCTGTCAGTGTGTTAACATTACTGAGGACAGTGGGGGTGTTTTACACTTCACAGGGTGTATCTGACTGTGGGTCATGATATACACAGTGTGTCAGTGAGTGTGTTAATATTAATCTGTGTTCTCTGTCAGTGTGTTAATATTCCTGAGGACAGTGGGGGTGTTTTACACTTCACAGGGTGTATCTGACTGTGGGTCATGATGTACACAGTGTGTCAGTGAGTGTGTTAATATTAATCTATGTTCTCTGTCAGTGTGTTAATATTCCTGAGGACAGTGGGGGTGTTTTACACTTCATAGGGTGTATCTGACTGTGGGTCATGATATACACAGTGTGTCAGTGAGTGTGTTAATATTAATCTGTGTTCTCTGTCAGTGTGTTAATATTCCTGAGGACAGTGGGGATGTTTTACACTTCACAGGGTGTATCTGACTGTGGGTCATGATGTACACAGTGTGTCAGTGAGTGTGTTAATATTAATCTGTGTTCTCTGTCAGTGTGTTAATATTACTGAGGACAGTGGGGGTGTTTTACACTTCACAGGGTGTATCTGACTGTGGGTCATGATATACACAGTGTGTCAGTGAGTGTGTTAATATTAATCTGTGTTCTCTGTCAGTGTGTTAATATTCCTGAGGACAGTGGGGGTGTTTTACACTTCACAGGGTGTATCTGACTGTGGGTCATGATATACACAGTGTGTCAGTGAGTGTGTTAATATTAATCTGTGTTCTCTGTCAGTGTGTTAATATTACTGAGGACAGTGGGAATGTTTTACACTTCACAGGGTTTATCTGACTGTGGGTCATGATGTACACAGTGTGTCAGTGAGTGTGTTAATATTAATCTGTGTTCTCTGTCAGTGTGTTAATATTACTGAGGACAGTGGGGGTGTTTTACACTTCACAGGGTGTATCTGACTGTGGGTCATGATATACACAGTGTGTCAGTGAGTGTGTTAATATTAATCTGTGTTCTCTGTCAGTGTGTTAATATTACTGAGGACAGTGGGGGTGTTTTACACTTCACAGGGTGTATCTGACTGTGGGTCATGATATACACAGTGTGTCAGTGAGTGTGTTAATATTAATCTGTGTTCTCTGTCAGTGTGTTAATATTACTGAGGACAGTGGGGGTGTTTTACACTTCACAGGGTGTATCTGACTGTGAGTCATGATATACACAGTGTGTCAGTGAGTGTGTTAATATTAATCTGTGTTCTCTGTCAGTGTGTTAATATTACTGAGGACAGTGGGGGTGTTTTACACTTCACAGGGTTTATCTGACTGTGGGTCATGATATACACAGTGTGTCAGTGAGTGTGTTAATATTAATCTGTGTTCTCTGTCAGTGTGTTAATATTACTGAGGACAGTGGGGGTGTTTTACACTTCACAGGGTGTATCTGACTGTGGGTCATGATATACACAGTGTGTCAGTGAGTGTGTTAATATTAATCTGTGTTCTCTGTCAGTGTGTTAATATTCCTGAGGACAGTGGGGGTGTTTTACACTTCACAGGGTGTATCTGACTGTGGGTCATGATGTACACAGTGTGTCAGTGAGTGTGTTAATATTAATCTGTGTTCTCTGTCAGTGTGTTAATATTACTGAGGACAGTGGGGGTGTTTTACACTTCACAGGGTGTATCTGACTGTGAGTCATGATGTACACAGTGTGTCAGTGAGTGTGTTAATATTAATCTGTGTTCTCTGTCAGTGTGTTAATATTCCTGAGGACAGTGGGGGTGTTTTACACTTCACAGGGTGTATCTGACTGTGGGTCATGATATACACAGTGTGTCAGTGAGTGTGTCAATATTAATCTGTGTTCTCTGTCAGTGTGTTAATATTACTGAGGACAGTGGGGGTGTTTTACACTTCACAGGGTGCATCTGACTGTGGGTCATGATATACACAGTGTGTCAGTGAGTGTGTTAATATTAATCTGTGTTCTCTGTCAGTGTGTTAATATTCCTGAGGACAGTGGGGGTGTTTTACACTTCACAGGGTGTATCTGACTGTGGGTCATGATATACACAGTGTGTCAGTGAGTGTGTTAATATTAATCTGTGTTCTCTGTCAGTGTGTTAATATTACTGAGGACAGTGGGGGTGTTTTACACTTCACAGGGTGTATCTGACTCTGCGTCATGATATACACAGTGTGTCAGTGAGTGTGTTAATATTAATCTGTGTTCTCTGTCAGTGTGTTAATATTCCTGTGGACAGAGGGGGTGTTTTACACTTCACTGGGTTTATCTGACTGTGGGTCATGATATACACAGTGTGTCAGTGAGTGTGTTAATATTAATCTGTGTACTCTGTCAGTGTGTTAATATTCCTGAGGACAGTGGGGATGTTTTACACTTCACAGGGTGTATCTGACTGTGGGTCATGATATACACAGTGTGTCAGTGAGTGTGTTAATATTAATCTGTGTTCTCTGTCAGTGTGTTAATATACCTGAGGACAGTGGGGGTGTTTTACACTTCACAGGGTGCATCTGACTGTGGGTCATGATATACACAGTGTGTCAGTGAGTGTGTTAATATTAATCTGTGTTCTCTGTCAGTGTGTTAATATTCCTGAGGACAGTGGGGGTGTTTTACACTTCACAGGGTGTATCTGACTGTGGGTCATGATATGCACAGTGTGTCAGTGAGTGTGTTAATATTAATCTGTGTTCTCTGTCAGTGTGTTAATATTACTGAGGACAGTGGGGGTGTTTTACACTTCACAGGGTGCATCTGACTGTGGGTCATGATATACACAGTGTGTCAGTGAGTGTGTTAATATTAATCTGTGTTCTCTGTCAGTGTGTTAATATTCCTGAGGACAGTGGGGGTGTTTTACACTTCACAGGGTGTATCTGACTGTGGGTCATGATATACACAGTGTGTCAGTGAGTGTGTTAATATTAATCTGTGTTCTCTGTCAGTGTGTTAATATTACTGAGGACAGTGGGGGTGTTTTACACTTCACAGGGTGTATATGACTGTGGGTCATGATATACACAGTGTGTCAGTGAGTGTGTTAATATTAATCTGTGTTCTCTGTCAGTGTGTTAATATTACTGAGTACAGTGGGGGTGTTTTACACTTCACAGGGTTTATCTGACTGTGAGTCATGATATACACAGTGTGTCAGTGAGTGTGTTAATATTAATCTGTCTACTCTGTCAGTGTGTTAATATTACTGAGGACAGTGGGGGTGTTTCACACTTCACAGGGTTTATCTGACTGTGGGTCATGATATACACAGTGTGTCAGTGAGTGTGTTAATATTAATCTGTGTTCTCTGTCAGTGTGTTAATATTACTGAGGACAGTGGGGGTGTTTTACACTTCACAGGGTGTATCTGACTGTGAGTCATGATGTACACAGTGTGTCAGTGAGTGTGTTAATATTAATCTGTGTTCTCTGTCAGTGTGTTAATATTACTGAGGACAGTGGGGGTGTTTTACACTTCACAGGGTGTATCTGACTCTGGGTCATGATATACACAGTGTGTCAGTGAGTGTGTTAATATTAATCTGTGTTCTCTGTCAGGTGTTAATATTCCTGAGGACAGTGGGGGTGTTTTACACTTCACAGGGTTTATCTGGCTGTGGGTCATGATATACACAGTGTGTCAGTGAGTGTGTTAATATTAATCTGTGTTCTCTGTCAGTGTGTTAATATTACTGAGGACAGTGGGGGTGTTTTACACTTCACAGGGTGTATCTGACTGTGGGTCATGATATACACAGTGTGTCAGTGAGTGTGTTAATATTAATCTGTGTTCTCTGTCAGTGTGTTAATATTCCTGAGGACAGTGGGGGATGTTTTACACTTCACAGGGTGTTACTGACTGTGGGTCATGATATACACAGTGTGTCAGTGAGTGTGTTAATATTAATCTGTGTTCTCTGTCAGTGTGTTAATATTACTGAGGACAGTGGGAGTGTTTTACACTTCACAGGGTGTATCTGACTGTGGGTCATGATATACACAGTGTGTCAGTGAGTGTGTTAATATTAATCTGTGTTCTCTGTCAGTGTGTTAATATTACTGAGGACAGTGGGGGTGTTTTACACTTCACAGGGTGTATCTGACTGTGGGTCATGATATACACAGTGTGTCAGTGAGTGTGTTAATATTAATCTGTGTTCTCTGTCAGTGTGTTAATATTACTGAGGACAGTGGGGGTGTTTTACACTTCACAGGGTGTATCTGACTGTGGGTCATGATATACACAGTGTGTCAGTGAGTGTGTTAATATTAATCTGTGTTCTCTGTCAGTGTGTTAATATTACTGAGGACAGTGGGGGTGTTTTACACTTCGCAGGGTGTATCTGACTGTGGCTCATGATATACACAGTGTGTCAGTGAGTGTGTTAATATTAATCTGTGTTCTCTGTCAGTGTGTTAATATTCCTGAGGACAGTGGGGGTGTTTTACACTTCACAGGGTTTATCTGACTGTGGGTCATGATATGCACAGTGTGTCAGTGAGTGTGTTAATATTAATCTGTGTTCTCTGTCAGGTGTTAATATTCCTGAGGACAGTGGGGGTGTTTTACACTTCAAAGCGTGTATCTGACTGTGGGTCATGATATACACAGTGTGTCAGTGAGTGTGTTAATGTTAATCTGTGTTCACTGTCAGTGTGTTAATATTCCTGAGGACAGTGGGGATGTTTTACACTTCACAGGGTGTATCTGACTTTGGGTCATGATATACACAGTGTGTCAGTGAGTGTGTTAATATTAATCTGTGTACTCTGTCAGTGTGTTAATATTACTGAGGACAGTGGGGATGTTTTACACTTCACAGGGTGTATCTGACTGTGGGTCATGATATACACAGTGTGTCAGTGAGTGTGTTAATATTAATCTGTGTTCTCTGTCAGTGTGTTAATATACCTGAGGACAGTGGGGGTGTTTTACACTTCACAGGGTGCATCTGACTGTGGGTCATGATATACACAGTGTGTCAGTGAGTGTGTTAATATTAATCTGTGTTCTCTGTCAGTGTGTTAATATTCCTGAGGACAGTGGGGGTGTTTTACACTTCACAGGGTGTATCTGACTGTGGGTCATGATATGCACAGTGTGTCAGTGAGTGTGTTAATATTAATCTGTGTTCTCTGTCAGTGTGTTAATATTACTGAGGACAGTGGGGGTGTTTTACACTTCACAGGGTTTATCTGACTGTGGGTCATGATATACACAGTGTGTCAGTGAGTGTGTTAATATTAATCTGTGTTCTCTGTCAGTGTGTTAATATTACTGAGGACAGTGGGGGTGTTTTACACTTCACAGGGTGTATCTGACTGTGGGTCATGATATACACAGTGTGTCAGTGAGTGTGTTAATATTAATCTGTGTTCTCTGTCAGTGTGTTAATATTCCTGAGGACAGTGGGGGTGTTTTACACTACACAGGGTGTATCTGACTGTGGGTCATGATATACACAGTGTGTCAGTGAGTGTGTTAATATTAATCTGTGTTCTCTGTCAGTGTGTTAATATTCCTGAGGACAGTGGGGGTGTTTTACACTTCACCGGGTGTATCTGACTCTGGGTCATGATATAAACAGTGTGTCAGTGAGTGTGTTAATATTAATCTGTGTTCTCTGTCAGTGTGTTAATATTACTGAGGACAGTGGGGGTGTTTTACACTTCACAGGGTGTATCTGACTGTGGGTCATGATATACACAGTGTGTCAGTGAGTGTGTTAATATTAATCTGTGTTCTCTGTCAGTGTGTTAATATTCCTGAGGACAGTGGGGGTGTTTTACACTTCACAGGGTGTATCTGACTGTGGGTCATGATATACACAGTGTGTCAGTGAGTGTGTTAATATTAATCTGTGTTCTCTGTCAGTGTGTTAATATTACTGAGTACAGTGGGGGTGTTTTACACTTCACAGGGTTTATCTGACTGTGAGTCATGATATACACAGTGTGTCAGTGAGTGTGTTAATATTAATCTGTCTTCTCTGTCAGTGTGTTAATATTGCTGAGGACAGTGGGGGTGTTTTACACTTCACAGGGTGTATCTGGCTCTGGGTCATGATATACACAGTGTGTCAGTGAGTGTGTTAATATTAATCTGTGTTCTCTGTCAGTGTGTTAATATTCCTGAGGACAGTGGGGGATGTTTTACACTTCACAGGGTGTTACTGACTGTGGGTCATGATATACACAGTGTGTCAGTGAGTGTGTTAATATTAATCTGTGTTCTCTGTCAGTGTGTTAATATTACTGAGGACAGTGGGAGTGTTTTACACTTCACAGGGTGTATCTGACTGTGGGTCATGATATACACAGTGTGTCAGTGAGTGTGTTAATATTAATCTGTGTTCTCTGTCAGTGTGTTAATATTACTGAGGACAGTGGGGGTGTTTTACACTTCACAGGGTGTATCTGACTGTGGGTCATGATATACACAGTGTGTCAGTGAGTGTGTTAATATTAATCTGTGTTCTCTGTCAGTGTGTTAATATTACTGAGGACAGTGGGGGTGTTTTACACTTCACAGGGTGTATCTGACTGTGGGTCATGATATACACAGTGTGTCAGTGAGTGTGTTAATATTAATCTGTGTTCTCTGTCAGTGTGTTAATATTACTGAGGACAGTGGGGGTGTTTTACACTTCGCAGGGTGTATCTGACTGTGGCTCATGATATACACAGTGTGTCAGTGAGTGTGTTAATATTAATCTGTGTTCTCTGTCAGTGTGTTAATATTCCTGAGGACAGTGGGGGTGTTTTACACTTCACAGGGTTTATCTGACTGTGGGTCATGATATGCACAGTGTGTCAGTGAGTGTGTTAATATTAATCTGTGTTCTCTGTCAGGTGTTAATATTACTGAGGACAGTGGTGGTGTTTTACACTTCGCAGGGTGTATCTGACAGTGGGTCATGATGTACACAGTGTGTCAGTGAGTGTGTTAATATTAATCTGTGTTCTCTGTCAGTGTGTTAATATTCCTGAGGACAGTGGGGGTGTTTTACACTTCACAGGGTTTATCTGACTGTGGATCATGATATACACAGTGTGTCAGTGAGTGTGTTATTATTAATCTGTGTTCTCTGTCAGTGTGTTAATATTCCTGAGGACAGTGGGGGTATTTTACACTTCACAGGGTGTATCTGACTGTGGGTCATGATATACACAGTGTGTCAGTGAGTGTGTTAAGATTAATCTGTGTCCTCTGTCAGTGTGTTAATATTGCTGAGGACAGTGGGGGTGTTTTACACCTCACATTGTGTATCTGACTGTGGGTCATGATATACACAGTGTGTCAGTGAGTGTGTTAATATTAATCTGTGTTCTCTGTCAGTGTGTTAATATTGCTGAGGACAGTGGGGGTGTTTTACACTTCACAGGGTGTATCTGGCTGTGGGTCATGATATACACAGTGTGTCAGTGAGTGTGTTAATATTAATCTGTGTTCTCTGTCAGTGTGTTAATATTCCTGAGGACAGTGGGGGATGTTTTACACTTCACAGGGTGTTACTGACTGTGGGTCATGATATACACAGTGTGTCAGTGAGTGTGTTAATATTAATCTGTGTTCTCTGTCAGTGTGTTAATATTACTGAGGACAGTGGGAGTGTTTTACACTTCACAGGGTGTATCTGACTGTGGGTCATGATATACGCAGTGTGTCAGTGAGTGTGTTAATATTAATCTGTGTTCTCTGTCAGTGTGTTAATATTACTGAGGACAGTGGGAGTGTTTTACACTTCACAGGGTGTATCTGACTGTGGGTCATGATATACACAGTGTGTCAGTGAGTGTGTTAATATTAATCTGTGTTCTCTGTCAGTGTGTTAATATTACTGAGGACAGTGGGGGTGTTTTACACTTCACAGGGTGTATCTGACTGTGGGTCATGATATACACAGTGTGTCAGTGAGTGTGTTAATATTAATCTGTGTTCTCTGTCAGTGTGTTAATATTACTGAGGACAGTGGGGGTGTTTTACACTTCACAGGGTGTATCTGACTGTGGGTCATGATATACACAGTGTGTCAGTGAGTGTGTTAATATTAATCTGTGTTCTCTGTCAGTGTGTTAATATTACTGAGGACAGTGGGGGTGTTTTACACTTCGCAGGGTGTATCTGACTGTGGCTCATGATATACACAGTGTGTCAGTGAGTGTGTTAATATTAATCTGTGTTCTCTGTCAGTGTGTTAATATTCCTGAGGACAGTGGGGGTGTTTTACACTTCACAGGGTTTATCTGACTGTGGGTCATGATATACACAGTGTGTCAGTGAGTGTGTTAATATTAATCTGTGTTCTCTGTCAGTGTGTTAATATTCCTGAGGACAGTGGGGGTGTTTTACACTACACAGGGTGTATCTGACTGTGGGTCATGATATACACAGTGTGTCAGTGAGTGTGTTAATATTAATCTGTGTTCTCTGTCAGTGTGTTAATATTCCTGAGGACAGTGGGGGTGTTTTACACTTCACCGGGTGTATCTGACTCTGGGTCATGATATACACAGTGTGTCAGTGAGTGTGTTAATATTAATCTGTGTTCTCTGTCAGTGTGTTAATATTACTGAGGACAGTGGGGGTGTTTTACACTTCACAGGGTGTATCTGACTGTGGGTCATGATATACACAATGTGTCAGTGAGTGAGTTAATATTAATCTGTGTTCTCTGTCAGTGTGTTAATATTCCTGAGGACAGTGGGGGTGTTTTACACTTCACAGGGTGTATCTGACTGTGGGTCATGATATACACAGTGTGTCAGTGAGTGTGTTAATATTAATCTGTGTTCTCTGTCAGTGTGTTAATATTCCTGAGGACAGTGGGGGTGTTTTACACTTCACAGGGTGTATCTGACTGTGGGTCATGATATACACAGTGTGTCAGTGAGTGTGTTAATATTAATCTGTGTTCTCTGTCAGTGTGTTAATATTACTGAGGACAGTGGGGGTGTTTTACACTTCACAGGGTTTATCTGACTGTGAGTCATGATATACACAGTGTGTCAGTGAGTGTGTTAATATTAATCTGTCTTCTCTGTCAGTGTGTTAATATTGCTGAGGACAGTGGGGGTGTTTTACACTTCACAGGGTGTATCTGGCTGTGGGTCATGATATACACAGTGTGTCAGTGAGTGTGTTAATATTAATCTGTGTTCTCTGTCAGTGTGTTAATATTCCTGAGGACAGTGGGGGATGTTTTACACTTCACAGGGTGTTACCGACTGTGGGTCATGATATACACAGTGTGTCAGTGAGTGTGTTAATATTAATCTGTGTTCTCTGTCAGTGTGTTAATATTACTGAGGACAGTGGGAGTGTTTTACACTTCACAGGGTGTATCTGACTGTGGGTCATGATATACACAGTGTGTCAGTGAGTGTGTTAATATTAATCTGTGTTCTCTGTCAGTGTGTTAATATTCCTGAGGACAGTGGGGGTGTTTTACACTTCACAGGGTGTATCTGACTGTGGGTCATGATATACACAGTGTGTCAGTGAGTGTGTTAATATTAATCTGTGTTCTCTGTCAGTGTGTTAATATTACTGAGGACAGTGGGGGTGTTTTACACTTCACAGGGTGTATCTGACTGTGGGTCATGATATACACAGTGTGTCAGTGAGTGTGTTAATATTAATCTGTGTTCTCTGTCAGTGTGTTAATATTACTGAGGACAGTGGGGGTGTTTTACACTTCGCAGGGTGTATCTGACTGTGGCTCATGATATACACAGTGTGTCAGTGAGTGTGTTAATATTAATCTGTGTTCTCTGTCAGTGTGTTAATATTCCTGAGGACAGTGGGGGTGTTTTACACTTCACAGGGTTTATCTGACTGTGGGTCATGATATGCACAGTGTGTCAGTGAGTGTGTTAATATTAATCTGTGTTATCTGTCAGGTGTTAATATTACTGAGGACAGTGGTGGTGTTTTACACTTCGCAGGGTGTATCTGACAGTGGGTCATGATGTACACAGTGTGTCAGTGAGTGTGTTAATATTAATCTGTGTTCTCTGTCAGTGCGTTAATATTCCTGAGGACAGTGGGGGTGTTTTACACTTCACAGGGTTTATCTGACTGTGGATCATGATATACACAGTGTGTCAGTGAGTGTGTTAATATTAATCTGTGTTCTCTGTCAGTGTGTTAATATTCCTGAGGACAGTGGGGGTATTTTACACTTCACAGGGTGTATCTGACTGTGGGTCATGATATACACAGTGTGTCAGTGAGTGTGTTAAGATTAATCTGTGTCCTCTGTCAGTGTGTTAATATTGCTGAGGACAGTGGGGGTGTTTTACACCTCGCATTGTGTATCTGACTGTGGGTCATGATATACACAGTGTGTCAGTGAGTGTGTTAATATTAATCTGTGTTCTCTGTCAGTGTGTTAATATTACTGAGGACAGTGGGGATGCTTTACACTTCACAGGGTGTATCTGACTGTGGGTCATGATATACACAGTGTGTCAGTGAGTGTGTTAATATTAATCTGTGTTCTCTGTCAGTGTGTTAATATTACTGAGGACAGTGGGGGTGTTTTACACTTCACAGGGTTTATCTGACTGTGGGTCATGATGTACACAGTGTGTCAGTGAGTGTGTTAATATTAATCTGTGTTCTCTGTCAGTGTGTTAATATTACTGAGGACAGTGGGGGTGTTTTACACTTCACAGGGTGTATCTGACTGTGGGTCATGATATACACAGTGTGTCAGTGAGTGTGTTAATATTAATCTGTGTTCTCTGTCAGTGTGTTAATATTCCTGAGGACAGTGGGGGTGTTTTACACTTCACAGGGTGTATCTGACTGTGGGTCATGATATACACAGTGTGTCAGTGAGTGTGTTAATATTAATCTGTGTTCTCTGTCAGTGTGTTAATATTCCTGAGGACAGTGGGGATGTTTTACACTTCACAGGGTGTATCTGACTGTGGGTCATGATGTACACAGTGTGTCAGTGAGTGTGTTAATATTAATCTGTGTTCTCTGTCAGTGTGTTAATATTACTGAGGACAGTGGGGGTGTTTTACACTTCACAGGGTGTATCTGGCTGTGGGTCATGATGTGCACAGTGTGTCAGTGAGTGTGTTAATATTAATCTGTGTTCTCTGTCAGTGTGTTGATATTCCTGAGGACAGTGGGGGTGATTTACACTTCACAGGGTGTATCTGACTGTGGGCCATGATATACACAGTGTGTCAGTGAGTGTGTTAATATTAATCTGTGTACTCTGTCAGTGTGTTAATATTGCTGAGGACAGTGGGGGTGTTTTACACTTCACAGGGTTTATCTGACTGTGGGTCATGATATACACAGTGTGTCAGTGAGTGTGTTAATATTAATCTGTGTTCTCTGTCAGTGTGTTAATATTACTGAGGACAGTGGGGGTGTTTGACACTTCACAGGGTGTATCTGACTGTGGGTCATGATATACACAGTGTGTCAGTGAGTGTGTTAATATTTATCTGTGTTCTCTGTCAGTGTGTTAATATTACTGAGGACAGTGGGGGTGTTTTACACTACACAGGGTGTATCTGACTGTGGGTCATGATATACACAGTGTGTCAGTGAGTGTGTTAATATTAATCTGTGTTCTCTGTCAGTGTGTTAATATTCCTGAGGACAGTGGGGGTGTTTTACACTTCACAGGGTGTATCTGACTGTGGGTCATGATATACACAGTGTGTCAGTGAGTGTGTTAATATTAATCTGTGTTCTCTGTCAGTGTGTTAATATTCCTGAGGACAGTGGGGGTGTTTTACACTTCACAGGATTTATCTGACTGTGGGTCATGATGTACACAGTGTGTCAGTGGGTGTGTTAATATTAATCTGTGTTCTCTGTCAGTGTGTTAATATTACTGAGGACAGTGGGGGTGTTTTACACTTCACAGGGTGTATCTGACTGTGGGTCATGATATACACAGTGTGTCAGTGAGTGTGTTAATATTAATCTGTGTTCTCTGTCAGTGTGTTAATATTGCTGAGGACAGTGGGGGTGTTTTACACTTCACCGGGTGTATCTGACTGTGGGTCATGATATACACAGTGTGTCAGTGAGTGTGTTAATATTAATCTGTGTTCTCTGTCAGTGTGTTAATATTACTGAGGACAGTGGGGGTGTTTTACACTTCACAGGGTGTATCTGACTGTGGGTCATGATATACACAGTGTGTCAGTGAGTGTGTTAATATTAATCTGTGTTCTCTGTCAGTGTGATAATATTCCTGAGGACAGTGGTGGTGTTTTACACTTCGCAGGGTGTATCTGACTGTGGGTCATGATGTACACAGTGTGTCAGTGAGTGTGTTAATATTAATCTGTGTTCTCTGTCAGTGTGATCATATTCCTGAGGACAGTGGTGGTGTTTTACACTTCACAGGGTGTATCTGACTGTGGGTCATGATGTACACAGTGTGTCAGTGAGTGTGTTAATATTAATCTGTGTTCTCTGTCAGTGTGTTAATATTACTGAAGACAGTGGGGGTGTTTTACACTTCACAGGGTGTATCTGACTGTGGGTCATGATATACACAGTGTGTCAGTGAGTGTGTTAATATTAATCTGTGTTCTCTGTCAGTGTGTTAATATTGCTGAGGACAGTGGGGGTGTTTTACACTTCACAGGGTTTATCTGACTGTGGGTCATGATATACATAGTGTGTCAGTGAGTGTGTTAATATTAATCTGTGTTCTCTGTCAGTGTGTTAATATTGCTGAGGACAGTGGGGGTGTTTTACACTTCACAGGATGTAGCTGACTGTGGGTCATGATATACACAGTGTGTCAGTGAGTGTGTTAATATTAATCTGTGTTCTCTGTCAGTGTGTTAATATTACTGAGGACAGTGGGGATGCTTTACACTTCACAGGGTGTATCTGACTGTGGGTCATGATATACACAGTGTGTCAGTGAGTGTGTTAATATTAATCTGTGTTCTCTGTCAGTGTGTTAATATTCCTGAGGACAGTGGGGGTGTTTTACACTTCACAGGGTGTATCTGACTGTGGGTCATGATGTACACAGTGTGTCAGTGAGTGTGTTAATATTAATCTGTGTTCTCTGTCAGTGTGTTAATATTACTGAGGACAGTGGGGATGTTTTACACTTCACAGGGTTTATCTGACTGTGGGTCATGATGTACACAGTGTGTCAGTGAGTGTGTTAATATTAATCTGTGTTCTCTGTCAGTGTGTTAATATTACTGAGGACAGTGGGGGTGTTTTACACTTCACAGGGTGTATCTGACTGTGGGTCATGATATACACAGTGTGTCAGTGAGTGTGTTAATATTAATCTGTGTTCTCTGTCAGTGTGTTAATATTCCTGAGGACAGTGGGGATGTTTTACACTTCACAGGGTGTATCTGACTGTGGGTCATGATGTACACAGTGTGTCATTGAGTGTGTTAATATTAATCTGTGTTCTCTGTCAGTGTGTTAATATTCCTGAGGACAGTGGGGGTGTTTTACACTTCACAGGGTGTATCTGACTGTGGGTCATGATATACACAGTGTGTCAGTGAGTGTGTTAATATTTATCTGTGTTCTCTGTCTGTGTGTTAATATTACTGAGGACAGTGGGGGTGTTTTACACTTCACAGGGTGTATCTGGCTGTGGGTCATGATGTGCACAGTGTGTCAGTGAGTGTGTTAATATTAATCTGTGTTCTCTGTCAGTGTGTTGATATTCCTGAGGACAGTGGGGGTGTTTTACACTTCACAGGGTGTATCTGACTGTGGGTCATGATATACACAGTGTGTCAGTGAGTGTGTTAATATTAATCTGTGTACTCTGTCAGTGTGTTAATATTGCTGAGGACAGTGGGGGTGTTTTACACTTCACAGGGTTTATCTGACTGTGGGTCATGATATAGACAGTGTGTCAGTGAGTGTGTTAATATTAATCTGTGTTCTCTGTCAGTGTGTTAATATTACTGAGGACAGTGGGGGTGTTTTACACTTCACAGGGTGTATCTGACTGTGGGTCATGATATACACAGTGTGTCAGTGAGTGTGTTAATATTTATCTGTGTTCTCTGTCAGTGTGTTAATATTACTGAGGACAGTGGGGGTGTTTTACACTACACAGGGTGTATCTGACTGTGGGTCATGATATACACAGTGTGTCAGTGAGTGTGTTAATATTAATCTGTGTTCTCTGTCAGTGTGTTAATATTCCTGAGGACAGTGGGGGTGTTTTACACTTCACAGGGTGTATCTGACTGTGGGTCATGATATACACAGTGTGTCAGTGAGTGTGTTAATATTAATCTGTGTTCTCTGTCAGTGTGTTAATATTCCTGAGGACAGTGGGGGTGTTTTACACTTCACAGGATTTATCTGACTGTGGGTCATGATGTACACAGTGTGTCAGTGAGTGTGTTAATATTAATCTGTGTTCTCTGTCAGTGTGTTAATATTACTGAGGACAGTGGGGGGTGTTTTACACTTCACAGGGTGTATCTGACTGTGGGTCATGATATACACAGTGTGTCAGTGAGTGTGTTAATATTAATCTGTGTTCTCTGTCAGTGTGTTAATATTACTGAGGACAGTGGGGGTGTTTTACACTTCACAGGGTGTATCTGACTGTGGGTCATGATATACACAGTGTGTCAGTGAGTGTGTTAATATTAATCTGTGTTCTCTGTCAGTGTGTTAATATTACTGAGGACAGTGGGGGTGTTTTACACTTCACAGGGTGTATCTGACTGTGGGTCATGATATACACAGTGTGTCAGTGAGTGTGTTAATATTAATCTGTGTTCTCTGTCAGTGTGTTAATATTACTGAGGACAGTGGGGGTGTTTTACACTTCACAGGGTGTATCTGACTGTGGGTCATGATATACACAGTGTGTCAGTGAGTGTGTTAATATTAATCTGTGTTCTCTGTCAGTGTGTTAATATTGCTGAGGACAGTGGGGGTGTTTTACACTTCACAGGATGTAGCTGACTGTGGGTCATGATATACACAGTGTGTCAGTGAGTGTGTTAATATTAATCTGTGTTCTCTGTCAGTGTGTTAATATTACTGAGGACAGTGGGGATGCTTTACACTTCACAGGGTGTATCTGACTGTGGGTCATGATATACACAGTGTGTCAGTGAGTGTGTTAATATTAATCTGTGTTCTCTGTCAGTGTGTTAATATTCCTGAGGACAGTGGGGGTGTTTTACACTTCACAGGGTGTATCTGACTGTGGGTCATGATGTACACAGTGTGTCAGTGAGTGTGTTAATATTAATCTGTGTTCTCTGTCAGTGTGTTAATATTACTGAGGACAGTGGGGATGTTTTACACTTCACAGGGTTTATCTGACTGTGGGTCATGATGTACACAGTGTGTCAGTGAGTGTGTTAATATTAATCTGTGTTCTCTGTCAGTGTGTTAATATTACTGAGGACAGTGGGGGTGTTTTACACTTCACAGGGTGTATCTGACTGTGGGTCATGATATACACAGTGTGTCAGTGAGTGTGTTAATATTAATCTGTGTTCTCTGTCAGTGTGTTAATATTCCTGAGGACAGTGGGGATGTTTTACACTTCACAGGGTGTATCTGACTGTGGGTCATGATGTACACAGTGTGTCATTGAGTGTGTTAATATTAATCTGTGTTCTCTGTCAGTGTGTTAATATTCCTGAGGACAGTGGGGGTGTTTTACACTTCACAGGGTGTATCTGACTGTGGGTCATGATATACACAGTGTGTCAGTGAGTGTGTTAATATTTATCTGTGTTCTCTGTCTGTGTGTTAATATTACTGAGGACAGTGGGGGTGTTTTACACTTCACAGGGTGTATCTGGCTGTGGGTCATGATGTGCACAGTGTGTCAGTGAGTGTGTTAATATTAATCTGTGTTCTCTGTCAGTGTGTTGATATTCCTGAGGACAGTGGGGGTGTTTTACACTTCACAGGGTGTATCTGACTGTGGGTCATGATATACACAGTGTGTCAGTGAGTGTGTTAATATTAATCTGTGTACTCTGTCAGTGTGTTAATATTGCTGAGGACAGTGGGGGTGTTTTACACTTCACAGGGTTTATCTGACTGTGGGTCATGATATAGACAGTGTGTCAGTGAGTGTGTTAATATTAATCTGTGTTCTCTGTCAGTGTGTTAATATTACTGAGGACAGTGGGGGTGTTTTACACTTCACAGGGTGTATCTGACTGTGGGTCATGATATACACAGTGTGTCAGTGAGTGTGTTAATATTTATCTGTGTTCTCTGTCAGTGTGTTAATATTACTGAGGACAGTGGGGGTGTTTTACACTACACAGGGTGTATCTGACTGTGGGTCATGATATACACAGTGTGTCAGTGAGTGTGTTAATATTAATCTGTGTTCTCTGTCAGTGTGTTAATATTCCTGAGGACAGTGGGGGTGTTTTACACTTCACAGGGTGTATCTGACTGTGGGTCATGATATACACAGTGTGTCAGTGAGTGTGTTAATATTAATCTGTGTTCTCTGTCAGTGTGTTAATATTCCTGAGGACAGTGGGGGTGTTTTACACTTCACAGGATTTATCTGACTGTGGGTCATGATGTACACAGTGTGTCAGTGAGTGTGTTAATATTAATCTGTGTTCTCTGTCAGTGTGTTAATATTACTGAGGACAGTGGGGGGTGTTTTACACTTCACAGGGTGTATCTGACTGTGGGTCATGATATACACAGTGTGTCAGTGAGTGTGTTAATATTAATCTGTGTTCTCTGTCAGTGTGTTAATATTACTGAGGACAGTGGGGGTGTTTTACACTGCACAGGGTGTATCTGACTGTGGGTCATGATATACACAGTGTGTCAGTGAGTGTGTTAATATTAATCTGTGTTCTCTGTCAGTGTGTTAATATTACTGAGGACAGTGGGGGTGTTTTACACTTCACAGGGTGTATCTGACTGTGGGTCATGATATACACAGTGTGTCAGTGAGTGTGTTAATATTAATCTGTGTTCTCTGTCAGTGTGTTAATATTCCTGAGGACAGTGGGGGTGTTTTACACTTCACTGGGTTTATCTGGCTGTGGGTCATGATATACACAGTGTGTCAGTGAGTGTGTTAATATTAATCTGTGTTCTCTGTCAGTGTGTTAATATTACTGAGGACAGTGGGGGTGTTTTACACTTCATAGGGTGTATATGACTGTGGGTCATGATGTACAAAGTGTGTCAGTGAGTGTGTTAATATTAATCTGTGTTCTCTGTCAGTGTGTTAATATTACTGAGGACAGTGGGGGTGTTTTACACTTCACAGGGTGTATCTGACTGTGGGTCATGATATACACAGTGTGTCAGTGAGTGTGTTAATATTAATCTGTGTTCTCTGTCAGTGTGTTAATATTCCTGAGGACAGTGGGGGTGTTTTACACTTCACAGGGTGTATCTGACTGTGGGTCATGATATACACAGTGTGTCAGTGAGTGTGTTAATATTAATCTGTGTTCTCTGTCAGTGTGTTAATATTCCTGAGGACAGTGGGGGTGTTTTACACTTCACAGGGTGTATCTGACTGTGGGTCATGATATACACAGTGTGTCAGTGAGTGTGTTAATATTAATCTGTGTTCTCTGTCAGTGTGTTAATATTACTGAGAACAGTGGGGGTGTTTTACACGTCACAGGGAGTATCTGACTGTGGGTCATGATATACACAGTGTGTCAGTGAGTGTGTTAATATTAATCTGTGTTCTCTGTCATTGTGTTAATATTACTGAGGACAGTGGGGGTGTTTTACACTTCACAGGGTGTATCTGACTGTGGGTCATGATGTACACAGTGTGTCAGTGAGTGTGTTAATATTAATCTGTGTTCTCTGTCAGTGTGATAATATTCCTGAGGACAGTGGTGGTGTTTTACACTTCACTGGGTTTATCTGGCTGTGGGTCATGATATACACAGTGTGTCAGTGAGTGTGTTAATATTAATCTGTGTTCTCTGTCAGTGTGTTAATATTACTGAGGACAGTGGGGGTGTTTTACACTTCACAGGGTGTATCTGACTGTGGGTCATGATGTACACAGTGTGTCAGTGAGTGTGTTAATATTAATCTGTGTTCTCTGTCAGTGTGTTAATATTACTGAGGACAGTGGGGGTGTTTTACACTGCACAGGGTGTATCTGACTGTGGGTCATGATATACACAGTGTGTCAGTGAGTGTGTTAATATTAATCTGTGTTCTCTGTCAGTGTGTTAATATTACTGAGGACAGTGGTGGTGTTTTACACTTCACAGGGTGTATCTGACTGTGGGTCATGATATACACAGTGTGTCAGTGAGTGTGTTAATATTAATCTGTGTTCTCTGTCAGTGTGTTAATATTCCTGAGGACAGTGGGGGTGTTTTACACTTCACTGGGTTTATCTGGCTGTGGGTCATGATATACACAGTGTGTCAGTGAGTGTGTTAATATTAATCTGTGTTCTCTGTCAGTGTGTTAATATTACTGAGGACAGTGGGGGTGTTTTACACTTCATAGGGTGTATATGACTGTGGGTCATGATGTACAAAGTGTGTCAGTGAGTGTGTTAATATTAATCTGTGTTCTCTGTCAGTGTGTTAATATTACTGAGGACAGTGGGGGTGTTTTACACTTCACAGGGTGTATCTGACTGTGGGTCATGATATACACAGTGTGTCAGTGAGTGTGTTAATATTAATCTGTGTTCTCTGTCAGTGTGTTAATATTCCTGAGGACAGTGGGGGTGTTTTACACTTCACAGGGTGTATCTGACTGTGGGTCATGATATACACAGTGTGTCAGTGAGTGTGTTAATATTAATCTGTGTTCTCTGTCAGTGTGTTAATATTCCTGAGGACAGTGGGGGTGTTTTACACTTCACAGGGTGTATCTGACTGTGGGTCATGATATACACAGTGTGTCAGTGAGTGTGTTAATATTAATCTGTGTTCTCTGTCAGTGTGTTAATATTACTGAGAACAGTGGGGGTGTTTTACACTTCACAGGGAGTATCTGACTGTGGGTCATGATATACACAGTGTGTCAGTGAGTGTGTTAATATTAATCTGTGTTCTCTGTCAGTGTGTTAATATTCCTGAGGACAGTGGGGGTATTTTACACTTCACAGGGTGTATCTGACTGTGGGTCATGATATACACAGTGTGTCAGTGAGTGTGTTAAGATTAATCTGTGTTCTCTGTCAGTGTGTTAATATTACTGAGGACAGTGGGGGTGTTTTACACTTCACAGGGTGTATCTGACTGTGGGTCATGATATACACAGTGTGTCAGTGAGTGTGTTAATATTAATCTGTGTTCTCTGTCAGTGTGTTAATATTACTGAGGACAGTGGGGGTGTTTTACACTTCACAGGGTGTATCTGACTGTGGGTCATGATATACACAGTGTGTCAGTGAGTGTGTTAATATTAATCTGTGTTCTCTGTCAGTGTGTTAATATTCCTGAGGACAGTGGGGGTGTTTTACACTTCACAGGGTTTATCTGACTGTGGGTCATGATGTACACAGTGTGTCAGTGAGTGTGTTAATATTAATCTGTGTTCTCTGTCAGTGTGTTAATATTACTGAGGACAGTGGGGCTGTTTTACACTTCACAGGGTGTATCTGACTGTGGGTCATGATGTACACAGTGTGTCAGTGAGTGTGTTAATATTAATCTGTGTTCTCTGTCAGTGTGTTAATATTACTGAGGACAGTGGGGGTGTTTTACACTTCACAGGGGGTATCTGACTGTGGGTCATGATATACACAGTGTGTCAGTGAGTGTGTTAATATTAATCTGTGTTCTCTGTCAGTGTGTTAATATTACTGAGGACAGTGGGGGTGTTTTACACTTCACAGGGTGTATCTGACTGTGGGTCATGATGTACACAGTGTGTCAGTGAGTGTGTTAATATTAATCTGTGTTCTCTGTCAGTGTGTTAATATTACTGAGGACAGTGGGGGTGTTTTACACTGCACAGGGTGTATCTGACTGTGGGTCATGATATACACAGTGTGTCAGTGAGTGTGTTAATATTAATCTGTGTTCTCTGTCAGTGTGTTAATATTACTGAGGACAGTGGTGGTGTTTTACACTTCACAGGGTGTATCTGACTGTGGGTCATGATATACACAGTGTGTCAGTGAGTGTGTTAATATTAATCTGTGTTCTCTGTCAGTGTGTTAATATTCCTGAGGACAGTGGGGGTGTTTTACACTTCACTGGGTTTATCTGGCTGTGGGTCATGATATACACAGTGTGTCAGTGAGTGTGTTAATATTAATCTGTGTTCTCTGTCAGTGTGTTAATATTACTGAGGACAGTGGGGGTGTTTTACACTTCATAGGGTGTATATGACTGTGGGTCATGATGTACAAAGTGTGTCAGTGAGTGTGTTAATATTAATCTGTGTTCTCTGTCAGTGTGTTAATATTACTGAGGACAGTGGGGGTGTTTTACACTTCACAGGGTGTATCTGACTGTGGGTCATGATATACACAGTGTGTCAGTGAGTGTGTTAATATTAATCTGTGTTCTCTGTCAGTGTGTTAATATTCCTGAGGACAGTGGGGGTGTTTTACACTTCACAGGGTGTATCTGACTGTGGGTCATGATATACACAGTGTGTCAGTGAGTGTGTTAATATTAATCTGTGTTCTCTGTCAGTGTGTTAATATTCCTGAGGACAGTGGGGGTGTTTTACACTTCACAGGGTGTATCTGACTGTGGGTCATGATATACACAGTGTGTCAGTGAGTGTGTTAATATTAATCTGTGTTCTCTGTCAGTGTGTTAATATTACTGAGAACAGTGGGGGTGTTTTACACTTCACAGGGAGTATCTGACTGTGGGTCATGATATACACAGTGTGTCAGTGAGTGTGTTAATATTAATCTGTGTTCTCTGTCAGTGTGTTAATATTCCTGAGGACAGTGGGGGTATTTTACACTTCACAGGGTGTATCTGACTGTGGGTCATGATATACACAGTGTGTCAGTGAGTGTGTTAAGATTAATCTGTGTTCTCTGTCAGTGTGTTAATATTACTGAGGACAGTGGGGGTGTTTTACACTTCACAGGGTGTATCTGACTGTGGGTCATGATATACACAGTGTGTCAGTGAGTGTGTTAATATTAATCTGTGTTCTCTGTCAGTGTGTTAATATTCCTGAGGACAGTGGGGGTGTTTTACACTTCACAGGGTTTATCTGACTGTGGGTCATGATGTACACAGTGTGTCAGTGAGTGTGTTAATATTAATCTGTGTTCTCTGTCAGTGTGTTAATATTACTGAGGACAGTGGGGCTGTTTTACACTTCACAGGGTGTATCTGACTGTGGGTCATGATGTACACAGTGTGTCAGTGAGTGTGTTAATATTAATCTGTGTTCTCTGTCAGTGTGTTAATATTACTGAGGACAGTGGGGGTGTTTTACACTTCACAGGGGGTATCTGACTGTGGGTCATGATATACACAGTGTGTCAGTGAGTGTGTTAATATTAATCTGTGTTCTCTGTCAGTGTGTTAATATTACTGAGGACAGTGGGGGTGTTTTACACTTCACAGGGTGTATCTGACTGTGGGTCATGATGTACACAGTGTGTCAGTGAGTGTGTTAATATTAATCTGTGTTCTCTGTCAGTGTGTTAATATTACTGAGGACAGTGGGGGTGTTTTACACTGCACAGGGTGTATCTGACTGTGGGTCATGATATACACAGTGTGTCAGTGAGTGTGTTAATATTAATCTGTGTTCTCTGTCAGTGTGTTAATATTACTGAGGACAGTGGTGGTGTTTTACACTTCACAGGGTGTATCTGACTGTGGGTCATGATATACACAGTGTGTCAGTGAGTGTGTTAATATTAATCTGTGTTCTCTGTCAGTGTGTTAATATTCCTGAGGACAGTGGGGGTGTTTTACACTTCACTGGGTTTATCTGGCTGTGGGTCATGATATACACAGTGTGTCAGTGAGTGTGTTAATATTAATCTGTGTTCTCTGTCAGTGTGTTAATATTACTGAGGACAGTGGGGGTGTTTTACACTTCATAGGGTGTATATGACTGTGGGTCATGATGTACAAAGTGTGTCAGTGAGTGTGTTAATATTAATCTGTGTTCTCTGTCAGTGTGTTAATATTACTGAGGACAGTGGGGGTGTTTTACACTTCACAGGGTGTATCTGACTGTGGGTCATGATATACACAGTGTGTCAGTGAGTGTGTTAATATTAATCTGTGTTCTCTGTCAGTGTGTTAATATTCCTGAGGACAGTGGGGGTGTTTTACACTTCACAGGGTGTATCTGACTGTGGGTCATGATATACACAGTGTGTCAGTGAGTGTGTTAATATTAATCTGTGTTCTCTGTCAGTGTGTTAATATTCCTGAGGACAGTGGGGGTGTTTTACACTTCACAGGGTGTATCTGACTGTGGGTCATGATATACACAGTGTGTCAGTGAGTGTGTTAATATTAATCTGTGTTCTCTGTCAGTGTGTTAATATTACTGAGAACAGTGGGGGTGTTTTACACTTCACAGGGAGTATCTGACTGTGGGTCATGATATACACAGTGTGTCAGTGAGTGTGTTAATATTAATCTGTGTTCTCTGTCAGTGTGTTAATATTCCTGAGGACAGTGGGGGTATTTTACACTTCACAGGGTGTATCTGACTGTGGGTCATGATATACACAGTGTGTCAGTGAGTGTGTTAAGATTAATCTGTGTTCTCTGTCAGTGTGTTAATATTACTGAGGACAGTGGGGGTGTTTTACACTTCACAGGGTGTATCTGACTGTGGGTCATGATATACACAGTGTGTCAGTGAGTGTGTTAATATTAATCTGTGTTCTCTGTCAGTGTATTAATATTACTGAGGACAGTGGGGGTGTTTTACACTTCACAGGGTGTATCTGACTGTGGGTCATGATATACACAGTGTGTCAGTGAGTGTGTTAATATTAATCTGTGTTCTCTGTCAGTGTGTTAATATTCCTGAGGACAGTGGGGGTGTTTTACACTTCACAGGGTTTATCTGACTGTGGGTCATGATGTACACAGTGTGTCAGTGAGTGTGTTAATATTAATCTGTGTTCTCTGTCAGTGTGTTAATATTACTGAGGACAGTGGGGCTGTTTTACACTTCACAGGGTGTATCTGACTGTGGGTCATGATGTACACAGTGTGTCAGTGAGTGTGTTAATATTAATCTGTGTTCTCTGTCAGTGTGTTAATATTACTGAGGACAGTGGGGGTGTTTTACACTTCACAGGGGGTATCTGACTGTGGGTCATGATATACACAGTGTGTCAGTGAGTGTGTTAATATTAATCTGTGTTCTCTGTCAGTGTGTTAATATTACTGAGGACAGTGTGGGTGTTTTACACTTCATAGGGTGTATCTGACTGTGGGTCATGATATACACAGTGTGTCAGTGAGTGTGTTAATATTAATCTGTGTTCTCTGTCAGTGTGTTAATATTCCTGAGGACAGTGGGGGTGTTTTACACTTCACAGGGTGTATCTGACTGTGGGTCATGATATACACAGTGTGTCAGTGAGTGTGTTAATATTAATCTGTGTTCTCTGTCAGTGTGTTAATATTACTGAGGACAGTGGGGGTGTTTTACACTTCACAGAGTGTATCTGACTGTGGGTCATGATATACACAGTGTGTCAGTGAGTGTGTTAATATTAATCTGTGTTCTCTGTCAGTGTGTTAATATTACTGAGGACAGTGGGGGTGTTTTACACTTCACAGGGTGTATCTGACTGTGGGTCATGATATACACAGTGTGTCAGTGAGTGTGTTAATATTAATCTGTGTTCTCTGTCTGTGTGTTAATATTACTGAGGACAGTGGGGGTGTTTTACACTTCACAGGGTGTATCTGGCTGTGGGTCATGATGTGCACAGTGTGTCAGTGAGTGTGTTAATATTAATCTGTGTTCTCTGTCAGTGTGTTGATATTCCTGAGGGCAGTGGGGGTGTTTTACACTTCACAGGGTGTATCTGACTGTGGGTCATGATATACACAGTGTGTCAGTGAGTGTGTTAATATTAATCTGTGTACTCTGTCAGTGTGTTAATATTGCTGAGGACAGTGGGGGTGTTTTACACTTCACAGGGTTTATCTGACTGTGGGTCATGATATACACAGTGTGTCAGTGAGTGTGTTAATATTTATCTGTGTTCTCTGTCAGTGTGTTAATATTACTGAGGACAGTGGGGGTGTTTTACACTTCACAGGGTGTATCTGACTTTGGGTCATGATATACACAGTGTGTCAGTGAGTGTGTTAATATTTATCTGTGTTCTCTGTCAGTGTGTTAATATTACTGAGGACAGTGGGGGTGTTTTACACTACACAGGGTGTATCTGACTGTGGGTCATGATATACACAGTGTGTCAGTGAGTGTGTTAATATTAATCTGTGTTCTCTGTCAGTGTGTTAATATTCCTGAGGACAGTGGGGGTGTTTTACACTTCAGAGGGTGTATCTGACTGTGGGTCATGATATACACAGTGTGTCAGTGAGTGTGTTAATATTAATCTGTGTTCTCTGTCAGTGTGTTAATATTCCTGAGGACAGTGGGGGTGTTTTACACTTCACAGGATTTATCTGACTGTGGGTCATGATGTACACAGTGTGTCAGTGAGTGTGTTAATATTAATCTGTGTTCTCTGTCAGTGTGTTAATATTACTGAGGACAGTGGCGGGTGTTTTACACTTCACAGGGTGTATCTGACTGTGGATCATGATATACACAGTGTGTCAGTGAGTGTGTTAATATTAATCTGTGTTCTCTGTCAGTGTGTTAATATTGCTGAGGACAGTGGGGGTGTTTTACACTTCACCGGGTGTATCTGACTGTGGGTCATGATATACACAGTGTGTCAGTGAGTGTGTTAATATCAATCTGTGTTCTCTGTCAGTGTGTTAATATTACTGAGGACAGTGGGGGTGTTTTACACTTCACAGAGTGTATCTGACTGTGGGTCATGATATACACAGTGTGTCAGTGAGTGTCTTAATATTAATCTGTGTTCTCTGTCAGTGTGATAATATTCCTGAGGACAGTGGTGGTGTTTTACACTTCGCAGGGTGTATCTGACTGTGGGTCATGATGTACACAGTGTGTCAGTGAGTGTGTTAATATGAATTTGTGTTCCATGTCAGTGTGTTAATATTACTGAGGACAGTGGGGGTGTTTTACACTTCACAGGGTGTATCTGACTGTGGGTCATGATATACACAGTGTGTCAGTGAGTGTGTTAATATTAATCTGTGTTCTCTGTCAGTGTGATAATATTCCTGAGGACAGTGGTGGTGTTTTACACTTCGCAGGGTGTATCTGACTGTGGGTCATGATGTACACAGTGTGTCAGTGAGTGTGTTAATATTAATCTGTGTTCTCTGTCAGTGTGTTAATATTACTGAGGACAGTGGGGGTGTTTTACACTTCACAGGGTGTATCTGACTGTGGGTCATGATATACACAGTGTGTCAGTGAGTGTGTTAATATTAATCTGTGTTCTCTGTCAGTGTGTTAATATTGCTGAGGACAGTGGGGGTGTTTTACACTTCACAGGGTTTATCTGACTGTGGGTCATGATATACATAGTGTGTCAGTGAGTGTGTTAATATTAATCTGTGTTCTCTGTCAGTGTGTTAATATTACTGAGGACAGTGGGGGTGTTTTACACTTCACAGGGTGTATCTGACTGTGGGTCATGATGTACACAGTGTGTCAGTGAGTGTGTTAATATTAATCTGTGTTCTCTGTCAGTGTGTTAATATTACTGAGGACAGTGGGGGTGTTTTACACTTCACAGGGTGTATCTAACTGTGGGTTATGATATACACAGTGTGTCAGTGAGAGTGTTAATATTAATCTGTGTTCTCTGTCAGTGTGTTAATATTACTGAGGACAGTGGGGGTGTTTTACACTTCACAGGGTTTATCTGACTGTGGGTCATGATGTACACAGTGTGTCAGTGAGTGTGTTAATATTAATCTGTGTTCTCTGTCAGTGTGTTAATATTACTGAGGACAGTGGGGGTGTTTTACACTTCACAGGGTGTATCTGACTGTGGGTCATGATATACACAGTGTGTCAGTGAGTGTGTTAATATTAATCTGTGTTCTCTGTCAGTGTGTTAATATTCCTGAGGACAGTGGGGATGTTTTACACTTCACAGGGTGTATCTGACTGTGAGTCATGATATACACAGTGTGTCAGTGAGTGTGTTAATATTAATCTGTGTTCTCTGTCAGTGTGTTAATATTACTGAGGACAGTGGGGGTGTTTTACACTTCACAGGGTGTATCTGACTGTGGGTCATGATATACACAGTGTGTCAGTGAGTGTGTTAATATTAATCTGTGTTCTCTGTCAGTGTGTTAATATTACTGAGGACAGTGGGGGTGTTTTACACTTCACAGGGTGTATCTGACTGTGGGTCATGATATACACAGTGTGTCAGTGAGTGTGTTAATATTAATCTGTGTTCTCTGTCATTGTGTTAATATTACTGAGGACAGTGGGGGTGTTTTACACTTCACAGGGTGTATCTGACTGTGGGTCATGATATACACAGTGTGTCAGTGAGTGTGTTAATATTAATCTGTGTTCTCTGTCAGTGTGTTAATATTACTGAGGACAGTGGTGGTGTTTTACACTTCACAGGGTGTATCTGACTGTGGGTCATGATGTACACAGTGTGTCAGTGAGTGTGTTAATATTAATCTCTGTTCTCTGTCAGTGTGATAATATTCCTGAGGACAGTGGTGGTGTTTTACACTTCACTGGGAGTATCTGACTGTGGGTCATGATATACACAGTGTGTCAGTGAGTGTGTTAATATTAATCTGTGTTCTCTGTCAGTGTGTTAATATTCCTGAGGACAGTGGGGGTATTTTACACTTCACAGGGTGTATCTGACTGTGGGTCATGATATACACAGTGTGTCAGTGAGTGTGTTAAGATTAATCTGTGTTCTCTGTCAGTGTGTTAATATTCCTGAGGACAGTGGGGGTGTTTTACACTTCACAGGGTGTATCTGACTGTGGGTCATGATATACACAGTGTGTCAGTGAGTGTGTTAATATTAATCTGTGTTCTCTGTCAGTGTGTTAATATTACTGAGGACAGTGGGGGTGTTTTCCACTTCACAGGGTTTATCTGACTGTGGGTCATGATATACATAGTGTGTCAGTGAGTGTGTTAATATTAATCTGTGTTCTCTGTCAGTGTGTTAATATTACTGAGGACAGTGGGGGTGTTTTACACTTCACAGGGTGTATCTGACTGTGGGTCATGATATACACAGTGTGTCAGTGAGTGTGTTAATATTAATCTGTGTTCTCTGTCAGTGTGTTAATATTACTGAGGACAGTGGGGATGTTTTACACTTCACAGGGTGTATCTGACTGTGGGTGATGATGTACACAGTGTGTCAGTGAGTGTGTTAATATTAATCTGTGTTCTCTGTCAGTGTGTTAATATTCCTGAGGACAGTGGGGGTGTTTTACACTTCACAGGGTTTATCTGACTGTGGGTCATGATATACACAGTGTGTCAGTGAGTGTGTTAATATTAATCTGTGTTCTCTGTCAGTGTGTTAATATTACTGAGGACAGTGGGGGTGTTTTACACTTCACAGGGTTTATCTGACTGTGAGTCATGATATACACAGTGTGTCAGTGAGTGTGTTAATATTAATCTGTGTTCTCTGTCAGTGTGTTAATATTCCTGAGGGCAGTGGGGTGTTTTACACTTCACAGAGTGTATCTGACTGTGGGTCATGATATACACAGTGTGTCAGTGAGTGTGTTAATATTAATCTGTGTTCTCTGTCAGTGTGTTAATATTACTGAGGACAGTGGGGGTGTTTTACACTTCACAGGGTTTATCTGACTGTGGGTCATGATATACACAGTGTGTCAGTGAGTGTGTTAATATTAATCTGTGTTCTCTGTCAGTGTGTTAATATTCCTGAGGACAGTGGGGGTGTTTTACACTTCACAGGGTTTATCTGACTGTGGGTCATGATATACACAGTGTGTCAGTGAGTGTGTTAATATTAATCTGTGTTCTCTGTCAGTGTGTTAATATTACTGAGGACAGTGGGGGTGTTTTACACTTCACAGGGTTTATCTGACTGTGAGTCATGATATACACAGTGTGTCAGTGAGTGTGTTAATATTAATCTGTGTTCTCTGTCAGTGTGTTAATATTACTGAGGACAGTGGGGATGTTTTACACTTCACAGGGTGTATCTGACTGTGGGTCATGATATACACAGTGTGTCAGTGAGTGTGTTAATATTAATCTGTGTTCTCTGTCAGTGTGTTAATATTACTGAGGACAGTGGGGGTGTTTTACACTTCACAGGGTTTATCTGACTGTGAGTCATGATATACACAGTGTGTCAGTGAGTGTGTTAATATTAATCTGTGTTCTCTGTCAGTGTGTTAATATTCCTGAGGGCAGTGGGGTGTTTTACACTTCACAGAGTGTATCTGACTGTGGGTCATGATATACACAGTGTGTCAGTGAGTGTGTTAATATTAATCTGTGTTCTCTGTCAGTGTGTTAATATTACTGAGGACAGTGGGGGTGTTTTACACTTCACAGGGTTTATCTGACTGTGGGTCATGATATACACAGTGTGTCAGTGAGTGTGTTAATATTAATCTGTGTTCTCTGTCAGTGTGTTAATATTCCTGAGGACAGTGGGGGTGTTTTACACTTCACAGGGTTTATCTGACTGTGGGTCATGATATACACAGTGTGTCAGTGAGTGTGTTAATATTAATCTGTGTTCTCTGTCAGTGTGTTAATATTACTGAGGACAGTGGGGGTGTTTTACACTTCACAGGGTTTATCTGACTGTGAGTCATGATATACACAGTGTGTCAGTGAGTGTGTTAATATTAATCTGTGTTCTCTGTCAGTGTGTTAATATTACTGAGGACAGTGGGGATGTTTTACACTTCACAGGGTGTATCTGACTGTGGGTCATGATATACACAGTGTGTCAGTGAGTGTGTTAATATTAATCTGTGTTCTCTGTCAGTGTGTTAATATTGCTGAGGACAGTGGGGGTGTTTTACACTTCACAGGGTGTATCTGACTCTGGGCCATGATGTACACAGTGTGTCAGTGAGTGTGTTAATATTAATCTGTGTTCTCTGTCAGTGTGTTAATATTCCTGAGGACAGTGGGGGTGTTTTACACTTCACAGGGTGTATCTGACTGTGGGTCATGATGTACACAGTGTGTCAGTGAGTGTGTTAATATTAATCTGTGTTCTCTGTCAGTGTGTTAATATTCCTGAGGACAGTGGGGGTGTTTTACACTTCACAGGGTTTATCTGACTGTGGGTCATGATATACACAGTGTGTCAGTGACTGTGTTAATATTAATCTGTGTTCTCTGTCAGTGTGTTAATATTACTGAGGACAGTGGGGATGTTTTACACTTCACAGGGTGTATCTGACTGTGGGTCATGATATACACAGTGTGTCAGTGAGTGTGTTAATATTAATCTGTGTTCTCTGTCAGTGTGTTAATATTCCTGAGGACAGTGGGGGTGTTTTACACTTCACAGGGTGTATCTGACTGTGGGTCATGATATACACAGTGTGTCAGTGAGTGTGTTAATATTAATCTGTGTTCTCTGTCAGTGTGTTAATATTACTGAGGACAGTGGGGGTGTTTTACACTTCACAGGGTGTATCTGGCTGTGGGTCATGATGTGCACAGTGTGTCAGTGAGTGTGTTAATATTAATCTGTGTTCTCTGTCAGTGTGTTGATATTCCTGAGGACAGTGGGGGTGTTTTACACTTCACAGGGTGTATCTGACTGTGGGTCATGATATACACAGTGTGTCAGTGAGTGTGTTAATATTAATCTGTGTACTCTGTCAGTGTGTTAATATTGCTGAGGACAGTGGGGGTGTTTTACACTTCACAGGGTTTATCTGACTGTGGGTCATGATATACACAGTGTGTCAGTGAGTGTGTTAATATTAATCTGTGTTCTCTGTCAGTGTGTTAATATTACTGAGGACACTGGGGGTGTTTTACACTTCACAGGGTGTATCTGACTGTGGGTCATGATATACACAGTGTGTCAGTGAGTGTGTTAATATTTATCTGTGTTCTCTGTCAGTGTGTTAATATTACTGAGGACAGTGGGGGTGTTTTACACTACACAGGGTGTATCTGACTGTGGGTCATGATATACACAGTGTGTCAGTGAGTGTGTTAATATTAATCTGTGTTCTCTGTCAGTGTGTTAATATTCCTGAGGACAGTGGGGGTGTTTTACACTTCACAGGGTGTATCTGACTGTGGGTCATGATATACACAGTGTGTCAGTGAGTGTGTTAATATTAATCTGTGTTCTCTGTCAGTGTGTTAATATTCCTGAGGACAGTGGGGGTGTTTTACACTTCACAGGATTTATCTGACTGTGGGTCATGATGTACACAGTGTGTCAGTGAGTGTGTTAATATTAATCTGTGTTCTCTGTCAGTGTGTTAATATTACTGAGGACAGTGGGGGGTGTTTTACACTTCACAGGGTGTATCTGACTGTGGGTCATGATATACACAGTGTGTCAGTGAGTGTGTTAATATTAATCTGTGTTCTCTGTCAGTGTGTTAATATTACTGAGGACAGTGGGGGTGTTTTACACTTCACAGGGTGTATCTGACTGTGGGTCATGATATACACAGTGTGTCAGTGAGTGTGTTAATATTAATCTGTGTTCTCTGTCAGTGTGTTAATATTCCTGAGGACATTGGTGGTGTTTTACACTTCGCAGGGTGTGTCTGACTGTGGGTCATGATGTACACAGTGTGTCAGTGAGTGTGTTAATATTAATCTGTGTTCTCTGTCAGTGTGATAATATTCCTGAGGACAGTGGTGGTGTTTTACACTTCGCAGGGTGTATCTGACTGTGGGTCATGATGTACACAGTGTGTCAGTGAGTGTGTTAATATTAATCTGTGTTCTCTGTCAGTGTGTTAATATTACTGAGGACAGTGGGGGTGTTTTACACTTCACAGGGTGTATCTGACTCTGGGTCATGATATACACAGTGTGTCAGTGAGTGTGTTAATATCAATCTGTGTTCTCTGTCAGTGTGATAATATTCCTGAGGACAGTGGTGGTGTTTTACACTTCGCAGGGTGTGTCTGACTGTGGGTCATGATGTACACAGTGTGTCAGTGAGTGTGTTAATATTAATCTGTGTTCTCTGTCAGTGTGTTAATATTACTGAGGACAGTGGGGGTGTTTTACACTTCACAGGGTGTATCTGACTGTGGGTCATGATATACACAGTGTGTCAGTGAGTGTGTTAATATTAATCTGTGTTCTCTGTCAGTGTGTTAATATTGCTGAGGACAGTGGGGGTGTTTTACACTTCACAGGGTTTATCTGACTGTGGGTCATGATATACATAGTGTGTCAGTGAGTGTGTTAATATTAATCTGTGTTCTCTGTCAGTGTGTTAATATTACTGAGGACAGTGGGGGTGTTTTACACTTCGCAGGGTTTATCTGACTGTGGGTCATGATGTACACAGTGTGTCAGTGAGTGTGTTAATATTAATCTGTGTTCTCTGTCAGTGTGATAATATTCCTGAGGACAGTGGTGGTGTTTTACACTTCACAGGGTGTATCTGACTGTGAGTCATGATGTACACAGTGTGTCAGTGAGTGTGTTAATATTAATCTGTGTTCTCTGTCAGTGTGTTAATATTACTGAGGACAGTGGGGGTGTTTTACACTTCACAGGGTTTATCTGACTCTGGGTCATGATATACACAGTGTGTCAGTGAGTGTGTTAATATTAATCTGTGTTCTCTGTCAGTGTGTTAATATTACTGAGGACATTGGGGGTGTTTTACACTTCACAGGGTGTATCTGACTGTGGGTCATGATATACACAGTGTGTCAGTGAGTGTGTTAATATTAATCTGTGTTCTCTGTCAGTGTGATAATATTCCTGAGGACAGTGGTGGTGTTTTACACTTCGCAGGGTGTATCTGACTGTGGGTCATGATATACACAGTGTGTCAGTGAGTGTGTTAATATTAATCTGTGTTCTCTGTCAGTGTGTTAATATTACTGAGGACAGTGGGGGTGTTTTACACTTCACAGGGTGTATCTGACTGTGGGTCATGATATACACAGTGTGTCAGTGAGTGTGTTAATATTAATCTGTGTTCTCTGTCAGTGTGTTAATATTACTGAGGACAGTGGGGGTGTTTTACACTTCACAGGGTGTGTCTGACTGTGGGTCATGATATACACAGTGTGTCAGTGAGTGTGTTAATATTAATCTGTGTTCTCTGTCAGTGTGTTAATATTCCTGAGGACAGTGGGGGTGTTTTACACTTCACCGGGTGTATCTGACTGTGGGTCATGATATACACAGTGTGTCAGTGAGTGTGTTAATATTAATCTGTGTTCTCTGTCAGTGTGTTAATATTACTGAGGACAGTGGGGGTGTTTTACACTTCACAGGGTGTATCTAACTGTGGGTCATGATATACACAGTGTGTCAGTGAGTGTGTTAATATTAATCTGTGTTCTCTGTCAGTGTGCTAATATTACTGAGGACAGTGGGGGTGTTTTACACTTCACAGGCTGTATCTGACTGTGGGTCATGATATACACAGTGTGTCAGTGAGTGTGTTAATATTAATCTGTGTTCTCTGTCAGTGTGTTAATATTACTGAGGACAGTGGGGGTGTTTTACACTTCACAGGGTGTATCTGACTGTGGGTCATGATATACACAGTGTGTCAGTGAGTGTGTTAATATTAATCTGTGTTCTCTGTCAGTGTGTTAATATTCCTGAGGACAGTGGGGGTGTTTTACACTTCACAGGGTGTATCTGACTGTGGGTCATGATATACACAGTGTGTCAGTGAGTGTGTTAATATTAATCTGTGTTCTCTGTCAATGTGTTAATATTGCTGAGGACAGCGGGGGTGTTTTGCACTTCACAGGGTGTATCTGACTGTGGGTCATGATATACACAGTGTGTCAGTGAGTGTATTAATATTAATCTGTGTTCTCTGTCAGTGTGTTAATATTGCTGAGGACAGCGGGGGTGTTTTACACTTCACAGGGTGTATCTGACTCTGGGTCATGATATACACAGTGCGTCAGTGAGTGTGTTAATATTAATCTGTGTTCTCTGTCAGTGTGTTAATATTACTGAGGACAGTGGGGGTGTTTTACACTTCACAGGGTGTATCTAACTGTGGGTCATGATATACACAGTGTGTCAGTGAGTGTGTTAATATTAATCTGTGTTCTCTGTCAGTGTGTTCATATTCCTGAGGACAGTGGGGATGTTTTACACTTCACAGGGTGTATCTGACTGTGGGTCATGATGTACACAGTGTGTCAGTGAGTGTGTTAATATTAATCTGTGTTCTCTGTCAGTGTGTTCATATTCCTGAGGACAGTGGGGGTGTTTTACACTTCACAGGGTGTATCTGACTGTGGGTCATGATATACACAGTGTGTCAGTGAGTGTGTTAATATTAATCTGTGTTCTCTGTCAGTGTGTTAATATTCCTGAGGACAGTGGGGGTGTTTTACACTTCACAGGGTGTATCTGACTGTGGGTCATGATATACACAGTGTGTCAGTGAGTGTGTTAATATTAATCTGTGTTCTCTGTCAGTGTGTTAATATTCCTGAGGAGAGTGGGGGTGTTTTACACTTCACCGGGTGTATCTGACTGTGGGTCATGATATACACAGTGTGTCAGTGAGTGTGTTAATATTAATCTGTGTTCTCTGTCAGTGTGTTAATATTACTGAGGACAGTGGGGGTGTTTTACACTTCACAGGGTGTATCTAACTGTGGGTCATGATATACACAGTGTGTCAGTGAGTGTGTTAATATTAATCTGTGTTCTCTGTCAGTGTGTTAATATTACTGAGGACAGTGGGGATGTTTTACACTTCACAGGGTGTATCTGACTGTGGGTCATGATATACACAGTGTGTCAGTGAGTGTGTTAATATTAATCTGCGTACTCTGTCAGTCTGTTAATATTCCTGAGGACAGTGGGGGTGTTTTACACTTCACAGGGTTTATCTGACTGTGGGTCATGATATACACAGTGTGTCAGTGAGTGTGCTAATATTAATCTGTGTTCTCTGTCAATGTGTTAATATTGCTGAGGACAGCGGGGGTGTTTTGCACTTCACAGGGTGTATCTGACTGTGGGTCATGATATACACAGTGTGTCAGTGAGTGTGTTAATATTAATCTGTGTTCTCTGTCAGTGTGTTAATATTGCTGAGGACAGCGGGGGTGTTTTACACTTCACAGGGTGTATCTGACTCTGGGTCATGATATACACAGTGTGTCAGTGAGAGTGTTAATATTAATCTGTGTTCTCTGTCAGTGTGTTAATATTCCTGAGGACAGTGGGGGTGTTTTACACTTCACAGGGTGTATCTGACTGTGGGTCATGATATACACAGTGTGTCAGTGAGTGTGTTAATATTAATCTGTGTTCTCTGTCAGTGTGTTAATATTCCTGAGGACAGTGGGGGTGTTTTACACTTCACCGGGTGTATCTGACTGTGGGTCATGATATACACAGTGTGTCAGTGAGTGTGTTAATATTAATCTGTGTTCTCTGTCAGTGTGTTAATATTACTGAGGACAGTGGGGGTGTTTTACACTTCACAGGGTGTATCTAACTGTGGGTCATGATATACACAGTGTGTCAGTGAGTGTGTTAATATTAATCTGTGTTCTCTGTCAGTGTGCTAATATTACTGAGGACAGTGGGGATGTTTTACACTTCACAGGGTGTATCTGACTGTGGGTCATGATATACACAGTGTGTCAGTGAGTGTGTTAATATTAATCTGTGTACTCTGTCAGTCTGTTAATATTCCTGAGGACAGTGGGGGTGTTTTACACTTCACAGGGTTTATCTGACTGTGGGTCATGATATACACAGTGTGTCAGTGAGTGTGCTAATATTAATCTGTGTTCTCTGTCAGTGTGTTAATATTCCTGAGGACAGTGGGGGTGTTTTACACTTCACAGGCTGTATCTGACTGTGGGTCATGATATACACAGTGTGTCAGTGAGTGTGTTAATATTAATCTGTGTTCTCTGTCAGTGTGTTAATATTACTGAGGACAGTGGGGGTGTTTTACACTTCACAGGGTGTATCTGACTGTGGGTCATGATATACACAGTGTGTCAGTGAGTGTGTTAATATTAATCTGTGTTCTCTGTCAGTGTGTTAATATTCCTGAGGACAGTGGGGGTGTTTTACACTTCACAGGGTGTGTCTGACTGTGGGTCATGATATACACAGTGTGTCAGTGAGTGTGTTAATATTAATCTGTGTTCTCTGTCAATGTGTTAATATTGCTGAGGACAGCGGGGGTGTTTTGCACTTCACAGGGTGTATCTGACTGTGGGTCATGATATACACAGTGTGTCAGTGAGTGTATTAATATTAATCTGTGTTCTCTGTCAGTGTGTTAATATTGCTGAGGACAGCGGGGGTGTTTTACACTTCACAGGGTGTATCTGACTCTGGGTCATGATATACACAGTGCGTCAGTGAGTGTGTTAATATTAATCTGTGTTCTCTGTCAGTGTGTTAATATTACTGAGGACAGTGGGGGTGTTTTACACTTCACAGGGTGTATCTAACTGTGGGTCATGATATACACAGTGTGTCAGTGAGTGTGTTAATATTAATCTGCGTTCTCTGTCAGTGTGTTCATATTCCTGAGGACAGTGGGGATGTTTTACACTTCACAGGGTGTATCTGACTGTGGGTCATGATATACACAGTGTGTCAGTGAGTGTGTTAATATTAATCTGTGTTCTCTGTCAGTGTGTTAATATTACTGAGGACAGTGGGGGTGTTTTACACTTCACAGGGTGTATCTGACTGTGGGTCATGATATACACAGTGTGTCAGTGAGTGTGTTAATATTAATCTGTGTTCTCTGTCAGTGTGTTAATATTCCTGAGGACAGTGGGGGTGTTTTACACTTCACAGGGTGTATCTGACTGTGGGTCATGATATACACAGTGTGTCAGTGAGTGTGTTAATATTAATCTGTGTTCTCTGTCAATGTGTTAATATTGCTGAGGACAGCGGGGGTGTTTTGCACTTCACAGGGTGTATCTGACTGTGGGTCATGATATACACAGTGTGTCAGTGAGTGTGTTAATATTAATCTGTGTTCTCTGTCAGTGTGTTAATATTGCTGAGGACAGCGGGGGTGTTTTACACTTCACAGGGTGTATCTGACTGTGGGTCATGATGTACACAGTGTGTTAGTGAGTGTGTTAATATTAATCTGTGTTCTCTGTCAGTGTGTTAATATTACTGAGGACAGTGGGGGTGTTTTACACTTCTTAGGGTTTATCTGACTGTGGGTCATGATGTACACAGTGTGTCAGTGAGTGTGTTAATATTAATCTGTGTTCTCTGTCAGTGTGTTAATATTCCTGAGGACAGTGGGGGTGTTTTACACTTCACAGGGTGTATCTGACTGTGGGTCATGATATACACAGTGTGTCAGTGAGTGTGTTAATATTAATCTGTGTTCTCTGTCAGTGTGTTAATATTCCTGAGGACAGTGGGGGTGTTTTACACTTCACAGGGTGTATCTGACTGTGGGTCATGATATACACAGTGTGTCAGTGAGTGTGTTAATATTAATCTGTGTTCTCTGTCAGTGTGTTAATATTACTGAGGACAGTGGGGGTGTTTTACACTTCACAGGGTTTATCTGACTTTGGGTCATGATGTACACAGTGTGTCAGTGAGTGTGTTAATATTAATCTGTGTTCTCTGTCAGTGTGTTAATATTCCTGAGGACAGTGGGGGTGTTTTACACTTCACAGGGTGTATCTGACTGTGAGTCATGATATACAGTGTGTCAGTGAGTGTGTTAATATTAATCTGTGTTCTCTGTCAGTGTGTTAATTTTCCTGAGGACAGTGGGGGTGTTTTACACTTCACAGGGTGTATCTGGCTGTGGGTCATGATATACACAGTGTGTCAGTGAGTGTGTTAATATTAATCTGTGTTCTCTGTCAGTGTGTTAATATTACTGAGGACAGTGGGGGTGTTTTACACTTCACAGGGTGTATCTGACTGTGGGTCATGATATACACAGTGTGTCAGTGAGTGTGTTAATATTAATCTGTGTTCTCTGTCAGTGTGTTAATATTCCTGAGGACAGTGGGGGTGTTTTACACTTCACAGGGTGTATCTGACTGTGGGTCATGATATACACAGTGTGTCAGTGAGTGTGTTAATATTAATCTGTGTTCTCTGTCAATGTGTTAATATTGCTGAGGACAGCGGGGGTGTTTTGCACTTCACAGGGTGTATCTGACTGTGGGTCATGATATACACAGTGTGTCAGTGAGTGTGTTAATATTAATCTGTGTTCTCTGTCAGTGTGTTAATATTCCTGAGGACAGTGGGGGTGTTTTACACTTCACAGGGTGTATCTGACTGTGGGTCATGATATACACAGTGTGTCAGTGAGTGTATTAATATTAATCTGTGTTCTCTGTCAGTGTGTTAATATTACTGAGGACAGTGGGGGTGTTTTACACTTCACAGGGTGTATCTGACTGTGGGTCATGATATACACAGTGTGTCAGTGAGTGTGTTAATATTAATCTGTGTTCTCTGTCAATGTGTTAATATTCCTGAGGACAGTGGGGATGTTTTACACTTCACAGGGTGTATCTGACTGTGGGTCATAATATACACAGTGTGTCAGTGAGTGTGTTAATATTAATCTGTGTACTCTGTCAGTCTGTTAATATTCCTGAGGACAGTGTGGGTGTTTTACACTTCACAGGGTTTATCTGACTGTGGGTCATGATATACACAGTGTGTCAGTGAGTGTGTTAATATTAATCTGTGTTCTCTGTCAGTGTGTTAATATTCCTGAGGAGAGTGGGAGTGTTTTACACTTCACAGGCTGTATCTGACTGTGGGTCATGATATACACAGTGTGTCAGTGAGTGAGTTAATATTAATCTGTGTTCTCTGTCAGTGTGTTAATATTACTGAGGACAGTGGGGGTGTTTTACACTTCACAGGGTGTATCTGACTGTGGGTCATGATATACACAGTGTGTCAGTGAGTGTGTTAATATTAATCTGTGTTCTCTGTCAGTGTGTTAATATTCCTGAGGACAGCGGGGGTGTTTTACACTTCACAGGGTGTATCTGACTGTGGGTCATGATATACACAGTGTGTCAGTGAGTGTGTTAATATTAATCTGTGTTCTCTGTCAATGTGTTAATATTGCTGAGGACAGCGGGGGTGTTTTGCACTTCACAGGGTGTATCTGACTGTGGGTCATGATATACACAGTGTGTCAGTGAGTGTGTTAATATTAATCTGTGTTCTCTGTCAGAGTGTTAATATTGCTGAGGACAGCGGGGGTGTTTTACACTTCACAGGGTGTATCTGACTCTGGGTCATGATATACACAGTGTGTCAGTGAGTGTGTTAATATTAATCTGTGTTCTCTGTCAGTGTGTTAATATTACTGAGGAGAGTGGGAGTGTTTTACACTTCACAGGCTGTATCTGACTGTGGGTCATGATATACACAGTGTGTCAGTGAGTGAGTTAATATTAATCTGTGTTCTCTGTCAGTGTGTTAATATTACTGAGGACAGTGGGGGTGTTTTACACTTCACAGGGTGTATCTAACTGTGGGTCATGATATACACAGTGTGTCAGTGAGTGTGTTAATATTAATCTGTGTTCTCTGTCAGTGTGTTAATATTCCTGAGGACAGTGGGGGTGTTTTACACTTCACATGGTGTATCTGACTGTGGGTCATGATATACACAGTGTGTCAGTGAGTGTGTTAATATTAATCTGTGTTCTCTGTCAGTGTGTTAATATTCCTGAGGACAGTGGGGGTGTTTTACACTTCACAGGGTGTATCTGACTGTGGGTCATGATATACACAGTGTGTCAGTGAGTGTGTTAATATTAATCTGTGTTCTCTGTCAGTGTGTTAATATTCCTGAGGACAGTGGGGGTGTTTTACACTTCACAGGGTGTATCTGACTGTGGGTCATGATGTACAAAGTGTGTCAGTGAGTGTGTTAATATTAATCTGTGTTCTCTGTCAGTGTGTTAATATTCCTGAGGACAGTGGGGGTGTTTTACACTTCACAGGGTGTATCTGACTGTGGGTCATGATGTACACAGTGTGTCAGTCAGTGTGTTAATATTAATCTGTGTTCTCTGTCAGTTGTTAATATTCCTGAGGACAGTGGGGGTGTTTTACACTTCACAGGGTGTATCTGACTGTGGGTCATGATGTACACAGTGTGTCAGTGAGTGTGTTAATATTAATCTGTGTTCTCTGTCAGTGTGTTAATATTCCTGAGGACAGTGGGGGTGTTTTACACTTCACAGGGTGTATCTGACTGTGGGTCATGATATACACAGTGTGTCAGTGAGTGTGTTAATATTAATCTGTGTTCTCTGTCAGTGTGTTAATATTGCTGAGGACAGTGGGGATGTTTTACACTTCACAGGGTGTATCTGACTGTGGGTCATGATGTACACAGTGTGTCAGTGAGTGTGTTAATATTAATCTGTGTTCTCTGTCAGTGTGTTAATATTCCTGAGGACAGTGGGGGTGTTTTACACTTCACAGGGTGTATCTGACTGTGGGTCATGATGTACACAGTGTGTCAGTCAGTGTGTTAATATTAATCTGTGTTCTCTGTCAGTTGTTAATATTCCTGAGGACAGTGGGGGTGTTTTACACTTCACAGGGTGTATCTGACTGTGGGTCATGATATACACAGTGTGTCAGTGAGTGTGTTAATATTAATCTGTGTTCTCTGTCAGTGTGTTAATATTCCTGAGGACAGTGGGGGTGTTTTACACTTCACAGGGTTTATCTGACTGTGGGTCATGATGTACACAGTGTGTCAGTGAGTGTGTTAATATTAATCTGTGTTCTCTGTCAGTGTGTTAATATTCCTGAGGACAGTGGGGGTGTTTTACACTTCACAGGGTGTATCTGACTGTGGGTCATGATGAACACAGTGTGTCAGTGAGTGTGTTAATATTAATCTGTGTTCACTGTCAGTGTGTTAATATTACTGAGGACAGTGGGGGTGTTTTACACTTCACAGGGTGTATCTGACTGTGGGTCATGATGTACACAGTGTGTCAGTGAGTGTGTTAATATTAATCTGTGTTCTCTGTCAGTGTGTTAATATTCCTGAGGACAGTGGGGGTGTTTTACACTTCACAGGGTGTATGTGACTGTGGGTCATGATATACACAGTGTGTCAGTGAGTGTGTTAATATTAATCTGTGTTCTCTGTCAGTGTGTTAATATTACTGAGGACAGTGGGGGTGTTTTACACTTCACATGGTGTATCTGACTGTGGGTCATGATGTACACAGTGTGTCAGTGAGTGTGTTAATATTAATCTGTGTTCTCTGTCAGTGTGTTAATATTACTGAGGACAGTGGGGGTGTTTTACACTTCACAGGGTTTATCTGACTGTGGGTCATGATATACACAGTGTGTCAGTGAGTGTGTTAATATTAATCTGTGTTCTCTGTCAGTGTGTTAATATTCCTGAGGACAGTGGGGGTGTTTTACAATTCACAGGGTTTATCTGACTGTGGGTCATGATGTACACAGTGTGTCAGTGAGTGTGTTAATATTAATCTGTGTTCTCTGTCAGTGTGTTAATATTCCTGAGGACAGTGGGGGTGTTTTACACTTCACAGGGTGTATCTGACTGTGGGTCATGATATACACAGTGTGTCAGTGAGTGTGTTAATATTAATCTGTGTTCTCTGTCAGTGTGTTAATATTACTGAGGACAGTGGGGATGTTTTTCACTTCACAGGATGTATCTGACTGTGGGTCATGATGTACACAGTGTGTCAGTGAGTGTGTTAATATTAATCTGTGTTCTCTGTCAGGTGTTAATATTCCTGAGGACAGTGGGGGTGTTTTACACTTCACAGGGTGTATCTGACTGTGTGTCATGATATACACAGTGTGTCAGGGAGAGTGTTAATATTAATCTGTGTTCTCTGTCAGTGTGTTAATATTCCTGAGGACAGTGGGGGTGTTTTACACTTCACAGGGTGTATCTGACTGTGGGTCATGATGTACACAGTGTGTCAGTGAGTGTGTTAATATTAATCTGTGTTCTCTGTCAGTGTGTTAATATTCCTGAGGACAGTGGGGGTGTTTTACACTTCACAGGGTTTATCTGACTGTGGGTCATGATGTACACAGTGTGTCAGTGAGTGTGTTAATATTAATCTGTGTTCTCTGTCAGTGTGTTAATATTCCTGAGGACAGTGGGGGTGTTTTACACTTCACAGGGTGTATCTAACTGTGGGTCATGATATACACAGTGTGTCAGGGAGAGTGTTAATATTAATCTGTGTTCTCTGTCAGTGTGTTAATATTCCTGAGGACAGTGGGGGTGTTTTACACTTCACAGGGTGTATCTGACTGTGGGTCATGATGTACACAGTGTGTCAGTGAGTGTGTTAATATTAATCTGTGTTCTCTGTCAGTGTGTTAATATTCCTGAGGACAGTGGGGGTGTTTTACACTTCACAGGGTTTATCTGACTGTGGGTCATGATGTACACAGTGTGTCAGTGAGTGTGTTAATATTAATCTGTGTTCTCTGTCAGTGTGTTAATATTCCTGAGGACAGTGGGGGTGTTTTACACTTCACAGGGTGTATCTGACTGTGGGTCATGATGTACACAGTGTGTCAGTGAGTGTGTTAATATTAATCAGTGTTCACTTTCAGTGTGTTAATATTCCTGAGGACAGTGGGGGTGTTTTACACTTCACAGGGTGTATCTGACTGTGGGTTATGATATACACAGTGTGTCAGTGAGTGTGTTAATATTAATCTGTGTTCTCTGTCAGTGTGTTAATATTACTGAGGACAGTGGGGGTGTTTTACACTTCACAGGGTTTATCTGACTGTGGGTCATGATGTACACAGTGTGTCAGTGAGTGTGTTAATATTAATCTGTGTTCTCTGTCAGTGTGTTAATATTCCTGAGGACAGCGGGGGTGTTTTACACTTCACAGGGTGTATCTGACTGTGGGTCATGATATACACAGTGTGTTAGTGAGTGTGTTAATATTAATCTGTGTTCTCTGTCAGTGTGTTAATATTACTGAGGACAGTGGGGGTGTTTTACACTTCTTAGGGTTTATCTGACTGTGGGTCATGATGTACACAGTGTGTCAGTGAGTGTGTTAATATTAATCTGTGTTCTCTGTCAGTGTGTTAATATTCCTGAGGACAGTGGGGGTGTTTTACACTTCACAGGGTGTATCTGACTGTGGGTCATGATATACACAGTGTGTCAGTGAGTGTGTTAATATTAATCTGTGTTCTCTGTCAGTGTGTTAATATTCCTGAGGACAGTGGGGGTGTTTTACACTTCACAGGGTGTATCTGACTGTGGGTCATGATATACACAGTGTGTCAGTGAGTGTGTTAATATTAATCTGTGTTCTCTGTCAGTGTGTTAATATTACTGAGGACAGTGGGGGTGTTTTACACTTCACAGGGTTTATCTGACTTTGGGTCATGATGTACACAGTGTGTCAGTGAGTGTGTTAATATTAATCTGTGTTCTCTGTCAGTGTGTTAATATTCCTGAGGACAGTGGGGGTGTTTTACACTTCACAGGGTGTATCTGACTGTGAGTCATGATATACAGTGTGTCAGTGAGTGTGTTAATATTAATCTGTGTTCTCTGTCAGTGTGTTAATATTCCTGAGGACAGTGGGGGTGTTTTACACTTCACAGGGTGTATCTGGCTGTGGGTCATGATGTACACAGTGTGTCAGTGAGTGTGTTAATATTAATCTGTGTTCTCTGTCAGTGTGTTAATATTACTGAGGACAGTGGGGGTGTTTTACACTTTACAGGGTGTATCTGACTCTGGGTCATGATATACACAGTGTGTCAGTGAGTGTGTTAATATTAATCTGTGTTCTCTGTCAGTGTGTTAATATTACTGAGGACAGTGGGGATGTTTTACACTTCACAGGGTGTATCTGACTGTGGGTCATGATGTACACAGTGTGTCAGTGAGTGTGTTAATATTAATCTGTGTTCTCTGTCAGTGTGTTAATATTCCTGAGGACAGTGGGGGTGTTTTACACTTCACAGGGTGTATCTGACTGTGGGTCATGAGATACACAGTGTGTCAGTGAGTGTGTTAATATTAATCTGTGTTCTCTGTCAGTGTGTTAATATTCCTGAGGACAGTGGGGGTGTTTTACACTTCACAGGGTGTATCTGACTGTGGGTCATGATATACACAGTGTGTCAGTGAGTGTGTTAATATTAATCTGTGTTCTCTGTCAGTGTGTTAATATTCCTGAGGACAGTGGGGGTGTTTTACACTTCACAGGGTGTATCTGACTGTGGGTCATGATATACACAGTGTGTCAGTGAGTGTGTTAATATTAATCTGTGTTCTCTGTCAGTGTGTTAATATTACTGAGGACAGTGGGCGTGTTTTACACTTCACAGGGTTTATCCGACTGTGGGTCATGATGTACACAGTGTGTCAGTGAGTGTGTTAATATTAATCTGTGTTCTCTGTCAGTGTGTTAATATTCCTGAGGACAGTGGGGGTATTTTACACTTCACAGGGTGTATCTGACTGTGGGTCATGATATACACAGTGTGTCAGTGAGTGTGTTAATATTAATCTGTGTTCTCTGTCAGTGTGTTAATATTCCTGAGGACAGTGGGGGTGTTTTACACTTCACAGGGTGTATCTGACTGTGGGTCATGATATACACAGTGTGTCAGTGAGTGTGTTAATATTAATCTGTGTTCTCTGTCAATGTGTTAATATTACTGAGGACAGTGGGGGTGTTTTACACTTCACAGGGTGTATCTGACTGTGGGTCATGATATACACAGTGTGTCAGTGAGTGTGTTAATATTAATCTGTGTTCTCTGTCTGTGTGTTAATATTCCTGAGGACAGTGGGGTTGTTTTACACTTCACAGGGTGTATCTGGCTGTAGGTCATGATGTACACAGTGTATCAGTGAGTGTGTTAATATTAATCTGTGTTCTCTGTCAGTGTGTTAATATTCCTGAGGACAGTGGGGGTGTTTTACACTTCACAGGGTGTATCTGACTGTGGGTCATGATATACACAGTGTGTCAGTGAGTGTGTTAATATTAATCTGTGTTCTCTGTCAGTGTGTTAATATTCCTGAGGACAGTGGGGGTGTTTTACACTTCACAGGGTGTATCTGACTGTGGGTCATGATATACACAGTGTGTCAGTGAGTGTGTTAATATTAATCTGTGTTCTCTGTCAGTGTGTTAATATTACTGAGGACAGTGGGGGTGTTTTACACTTCACAGGGTTTATCTGACTTTGGGTCATGATGTACACAGTGTGTCAGTGAGTGTGTTAATATTAATCTGTGTTCTCTGTCAGTGTGTTAATATTCCTGAGGACGGTGGGGGTGTTTTACACTTCACAGGGTGTATCTGTGAGTCATGATATACAGTGTGTCAGTGAGTGTGTTAATATTAATCTGTGTTCTCTGTCAGTGTGTTAATATTCCTGAGGACAGTGGGGGTGTTTTACACTTCACAGGGTGTATCTGGCTGTGGGTCATGATGTACACAGTGTGTCAGTGAGTGTGTTAATATTAATCTGTGTTCTCTGTCAGTGTGTTAATATTACTGAGGACAGTGGGGGTGTTTTACACTTCACAGGGTGTATCTGACTGTGGGTCATGATATACACAGTGTGTCAGTGAGTGTGTTAATATTAATCTGTGTTCTCTGTCAGTGTGTTAATATTACTGAGGACAGTGGGGGTGTTTTACACTTCACAGGGTGTATCTGACTGTGGGTCATGATATACACAGTGTGTCAGTGAGTGTGTTAATATTAATCTGTGTTCTCTGTCAGTGTGTTAATATTCCTGAGGACAGTGGGGGTGTTTTACACTTCACAGGGTGTATCTGACTGTGGGTCATGATATACACAGTGTGTCAGTGAGTGTGTTAATATTAATCTGTGTTCTCTGTCAGTGTGTTAATATTCCTGAGGACAGTTGGGGTGTTTTACACTTCACAGGGTGTATCTGACTGTGGGTCATGATATACACAGTGTGTCAGTGAGTGTGTTAATATTAATCTGTGTTCTCTGTCAGTGTGTTAATATTACTGAGGACAGTGGGGGTGTTTTACACTTCACAGGGTTTATCTGACTGTGGGTCATGATGTACACAGTGTGTCAGTGAGTGTGTTAATATTAATCTGTGTTCTCTGTCAGTGTGTTAATATTCCTGAGGACAGTGGTGGTGTTTTACACTTCACAGGGTGTATCTGACTGTGGGTCATGATATACACAGTGTGTCAGTGAGTGTGTTAATATTAATCTGTGTTCTCTGTCAGTGTGTTAATATTCCTGAGGACAGTGGGGGTGTTTTTCACTTCACAGGGTGTATCTGACTGTGTGTCATGATATACACAGTGTGTCAGTGAGTGTGTTAATATTAATCTGTGTTCTCTGTCAATGTGTTAATATTACTGAGGACAGTGGGGGTGTTTTACACTTCACAGGGTGTATCTGACTGTGGGTCATGATATACACAGTGTGTCAGTGAGTGTGTTAATATTAATCTGTGTTCTCTGTCTGTGTGTTAATATTCCTGAGGACAGTGGGGTTGTTTTACACTTCACAGGGTGTATCTGGCTGTGGGTCATGATGTACACAGTGTATCAGTGAGTGTGTTAATATTAATCTGAGTTCTCTGTCAGTGTGTTAATATTACTGAGGACAGTGGGGGTGTTTTACACTTCACAGGGTGTATCTGACTGTGGGTCATGATATGCACAGTGTGTCAGTGAGTGTGTTAATATTAATCTGTGTTCTCTGTCAGTGTGTTAATATTACTGAGGACAGTGGGGGTGTTTTACACTTCACAGGGTGTATCTGACTGTGGGTCATGATGTAAACAGTGTGTCAGTGAGTGTGTTAATATTAATCTGTGTTCTCTGTCAGTGTGTTAATATTACTGAGGACAGTGGGGGTGTTTTACACTTCACAGGGTGTATCTGACTCTGTGTCATGGTATACACAGTGTGTCAGTGAGTGTGTTAATATTAATCTGTGTTCTCTGTCAGTGTGTTAATATTGCTGAGGACAGTGGGGGTGTTTTACACTTCACAGGGTGTATCTGACTGTGGGTCATGATATACACAGTGTGTCAGTGAGTGTGTTAATATTAATCTGTGTTCTCTGTCAGTGTGTTAATATTCCTGAGGACAGTGGGGGTGTTTTACACTTCACAGGGTGTATCTGACTGTGGGTCATGATATACACAGTGTGTCAGTGAGTGTGTTAATATTAATCTGTGTTCTCTGTCAGTGTGTTAATATTCCTGAGGACTGTGGGGGTGTTTTACACTTCACAGGGTGTATCTGACTGTGGGTCATGATATACACAGTGTGTCAGTGAGTGTGTTAATATTAATCTGTGTTCTCTGTCAGTGTGTTAATATTCCTGAGGACAGTGGGGGTGTTTTACACTTCACAGGGTGTATCTGACTGTGGGTCATGATATACACAGTGTGTCAGTGAGTGTGTTAATATTAATCTCTGTTCTCTGTCAGTGTGTTAATATTCCTGAGGACAGTGGGGATGTTTTACACGTCACAGGGTGTATCTGACTGTGGGTCATGATATACACAGTGTGTCAGTGAGTGTGTTAATATTAATCTGTGTTCTCTGTCAGTGTGTTAATATTACTGAGGACAGTGGGGGTGTTTTAAACTTCACAGGGTTTATTTGAGTGTGGGTCATGATATACACAGTGTGTCAGTGAGTGTGTTAATATTAATCTGTGTTCTCTGTCAGTGTGTTAATATTACTGAGGACAGTGGGGGTGTTTTACACTTCACAGGGTGTATCTGACTGTGGGTCATGATATACACAGTGTGTCAGTGAGTGTGTTAATATTAATCTGTGTTCTTGTCAGTGTGTTAATATTACTGAGGACAGTGGGGGTGTTTTACACTTCACTGGCTATATCTGACTGGGGGTCATGATGTACACAGTGTGTCAGTGAGTGTGTTAATATTAATCTGTGTTCTCTGTCAGTGTGTTAATATTACTGAGGACAGTGGGGGTGTTTTACACTTCACAGGGTGTATCTGACTGTGGGTCATGATATACACAGTGTGTCAGTGAGTGTGTTAATATTAATCTGTGTTCTCTGTCCGTGTGTGAATATTACTGAGGACAGTGGGGGTGTTTTACACTTCACAGGGTTTATCTGACTGTGGGTCATGATGTACACAGTGTGTCAGTGAGTGTGTTAATATTAATCTGTGTTCTCTGTCAGTGTGTTAATATTACTGAGGACAGTGGGGGTGTTTTACACTTCACATGGTGTATCTAACTGTGGGTCATGATATACACAGTGTGTCAGTGAGTGTGTTAATATTAATCTGTGTTCTCTGTCAGTGTGTTAATATTCCTGAGGACAGTGGGGATGTTTTACACTTCACAGGGTGTATCTGACTGTGGGTCATGATATACACAGTGTGTCAGTGAGTGTGTTAATATTAATCTGTGTATTCTGTCAGTGTGTTAATATTCCTGAGGACAGTGGGGGTGTTTTACACTTCACAGGGTTTATCTGACAGTGGGTCATGATATACACAGTGTGTCAGTGAGTGTGTTAATATTAATCTGTGTTCTCTGTCAGTGTGTTAATATTCCTGAGGACAGTGGGGGTGTTTTACACTTCACAGGCTGTATCTGACTGTGGGTCATGATCTACACAGTGTGTCAGTGAGTGTGTTAATATTAATCTGTGTTCTCTGTCAGTGTGTTAATATTACTGAGGACAGTGGGGGTGTTTTACACTTCACAGGGTGTATCTGACTGTGGGTCATGATATACACAGTGTGTCAGTGAGTGTGTTAATATTAATCTGTGTTCTCTGTCAGTGTGTTAATATTCCTGATGACAGTGGGGGTGTTTTACACTTCACATGGTGTATCTGACTGTGGGTCATGATATACACAGTGTGTCAGTGAGTGTGTTAATATTAATCTGTGTTCTTGTCAGTGTGTTAATATTACTGAGGACAGTGGGGGTGTTTTACACTTCACTGGCTATATCTGACTGTGGGTCATGATGTACACAGTGTGTCAGTGAGTGTGTTAATATTAATCTGTGTTCTCTGTCAGTGTGTTAATATTACTGAGGACAGTGGGGGTGTTTTACACTTCACAGGGTGTATCTGACTGTGGGTCATGATATACACAGTGTGTCAGTGAGTGTGTTAATATTAATCTGTGTTCTCTGTCCGTGTGTGAATATTACTGAGGACAGTGGGGGTGTTTTACACTTCACAGGGTTTATCTGACTGTGGGTCATGATGTACACAGTGTGTCAGTGAGTGTGTTAATATTAATCTGTGTTCTCTGTCAGTGTGTTAATATTACTGAGGACAGTGGGGGTGTTTTACACTTCACATGGTGTATCTAACTGTGGGTCATGATATACACAGTGTGTCAGTGAGTGTGTTAATATTAATCTGTGTTCTCTGTCAGTGTGTTAATATTCCTGAGGACAGTGGGGATGTTTTACACTTCACAGGGTGTATCTGACTGTGGGTCATGATATACACAGTGTGTCAGTGAGTGTGTTAATATTAATCTGTGTATTCTGTCAGTGTGTTAATATTCCTGAGGACAGTGGGGGTGTTTTACACTTCACAGGGTTTATCTGACAGTGGGTCATGATATACACAGTGTGTCAGTGAGTGTGTTAATATTAATCTGTGTTCTCTGTCAGTGTGTTAATATTCCTGAGGACAGTGGGGGTGTTTTACACTTCACAGGCTGTATCTGACTGTGGGTCATGATCTACACAGTGTGTCAGTGAGTGTGTTAATATTAATCTGTGTTCTCTGTCAGTGTGTTAATATTACTGAGGACAGTGGGGGTGTTTTACACTTCACAGGGTGTATCTGACTGTGGGTCATGATATACACAGTGTGTCAGTGAGTGTGTTAATATTAATCTGTGTTCTCTGTCAGTGTGTTACTATTCCTGAGGACAGTGGGGGTGTTTTACACTTCACAGGGTGTATCTGACTGTGGGTCATGATATACACAGTGTGTCAGTGAGTGTGTTAATATTAATCTGTGTTCTCTGTCAATGTGTTAATATTGCTGAGGACAGCGGGGGTGTTTTGCACTTCACAGGGTGTATCTGACTGTGGGTCATGATATACACAGTGTGTCAGTGAGTGTGTTAATATTAATCTGTGTTCTCTGTCAGTGTGTTAATATTGCTGAGGACAGCGGGGGTGTTTTACACTTCACAGGGTGTATCTGACTCTGGGTCATGATATACACAGTGTGTCAGTGAGTGTGTTAATATTAATCTGTGTTCTCTGTCAGTGTGTTAATATTACTGAGGACAGTGGGGGTGTTTTACACTTCACAGGGTGTATCTAACTGTGGGTCATGATATACACAGTGTGTCAGTGAGTGTGTTAATATTAATCTGTGTTCTCTGTCAGTGTGTTAATATTCCTGAGGACAGTGGGGATGTTTTACACTTCACAGGGTGTATCTGACTGTGGGTCATGATATACACAGTGTGTCAGTGAGTGTGTTAATATTAATCTGTGTACTCTGTCAGTCTGTTAATATTCCTGAGGACAGTGGGGGTGTTTTACACTTCACAGGGTGTATCTGACTGTGGGTCATGATATACACAGTGTGTCAGTGAGTGTGTTAATATTAATCTGTGTTCTCTGTCAGTGTGTTAATATTCCTGATGACAGTGGGGGTGTTTTACACTTCACATGGTGTATCTGACTGTGGGTCATGATATACACAGTGTGTCAGTGAGTGTGTTAATATTAATCTGTTTTCTCTGTCAGTGTGTTAATATTCCTGAGGACAGTGGGGGTGTTTTACACTTCACAGGGTGTATCTGACTGTGGGTCATGATATACACAGTGTGTCAGTGAGTGTGTTAATATTAATCTGTGTTCTCTGTCAGTGTGTTAATATTCCTGAGGACAGTGGGGTTGTTTTACACTTCACAGGGTGTATTTGACTGTGGGTCATGATGTACAAAGTGTGTCAGTGAGTGTGTTAATATTAATCTGTGTTCTCTGTCAGTGTGTTAATATTCCTGAGGACAGTGGGGGTGTTTTACACTTCACAGGGTGTATCTGACTGTGGGTCATGATGTACACAGTGTGTCAGTGAGTGTGTTAATATTAATCTGTGTTCTCTGTCCGTGTGTTAATATTACTGAGGACAGTGGGGATGTTTTACACTTCACAGGGTGTATCTGACTGTGAGTCATGATATACACAGTGTGTCAGTGAGTGTGTTAATATTAATCTGTGTTCTCTGTCAGTGTGTTAATATTGCTGAGGACAGTGGGAATGTTTTACACTTCACAGGGTGTATCTGACTGTGGGTCATGATGTACACAGTGTGTCAGTGAGTGTGTTAATATTAATCTGTGTTCTCTGTCAGTGTGTTAATATTACTGAGGAAAATGGGGGTGTTTTACATTTCACAGGTTGTATCTGACTGTGGGTCATGATGTACACAGTGTGTCAGTCAGTGTGTTAATATTAATCTGTGTTCTCTGTCAGGTGTTAATATTCCTGAGGACAGTGGGGGTGTTTTACACTTCACAGGGTTTATCTGACAGTGGGTCATGATATACACAGTGTGTCAGTGAGTGTGTTAATATTAATCTGTGTTCTCTGTCAGTGTGTTAATATTCCTGAGGACAGTGGGGGTGTTTTACACTTCACAGGCTGTATCTGACTGTGGGTCATGATCTACACAGTGTGTCAGTGAGTGTGTTAATATTAATCTGTGTTCTCTGTCAGTGTGTTAATATTACTGAGGACAGTGGGGGTGTTTTACACTTCACAGGGTGTATCTGACTGTGGGTCATGATATACACAGTGTGTCAGTGAGTGTGTTAATATTAATCTGTGTTCTCTGTCAGTGTGTTACTATTCCTGAGGACAGTGGGGGTGTTTTACACTTCACAGGGTGTATCTGACTGTGGGTCATGATATACACAGTGTGTCAGTGAGTGTGTTAATATTAATCTGTGTTCTCTGTCAATGTGTTAATATTGCTGAGGACAGCGGGGGTGTTTTGCACTTCACAGGGTGTATCTGACTGTGGGTCATGATATACACAGTGTGTCAGTGAGTGTGTTAATATTAATCTGTGTTCTCTGTCAGTGTGTTAATATTGCTGAGGACAGCGGGGGTGTTTTACACTTCACAGGGTGTATCTGACTCTGGGTCATGATATACACAGTGTGTCAGTGAGTGTGTTAATATTAATCTGTGTTCTCTGTCAGTGTGTTAATATTACTGAGGACAGTGGGGGTGTTTTACACTTCACAGGGTGTATCTAACTGTGGGTCATGATATACACAGTGTGTCAGTGAGTGTGTTAATATTAATCTGTGTTCTCTGTCAGTGTGTTAATATTCCTGAGGACAGTGGGGATGTTTTACACTTCACAGGGTGTATCTGACTGTGGGTCATGATATACACAGTGTGTCAGTGAGTGTGTTAATATTAATCTGTGTACTCTGTCAGTCTGTTAATATTCCTGAGGACAGTGGGGGTGTTTTACACTTCACAGGGTGTATCTGACTGTGGGTCATGATATACACAGTGTGTCAGTGAGTGTGTTAATATTAATCTGTGTTCTCTGTCAGTGTGTTAATATTCCTGATGACAGTGGGGGTGTTTTACACTTCACATGGTGTATCTGACTGTGGGTCATGATATACACAGTGTGTCAGTGAGTGTGTTAATATTAATCTGTTTTCTCTGTCAGTGTGTTAATATTCCTGAGGACAGTGGGGGTGTTTTACACTTCACAGGGTGTATCTGACTGTGGGTCATGATATACACAGTGTGTCAGTGAGTGTGTTAATATTAATCTGTGTTCTCTGTCAGTGTGTTAATATTCCTGAGGACAGTGGGGTTGTTTTACACTTCACAGGGTGTATTTGACTGTGGGTCATGATGTACAAAGTGTGTCAGTGAGTGTGTTAATATTAATCTGTGTTCTCTGTCAGTGTGTTAATATTCCTGAGGACAGTGGGGGTGTTTTACACTTCACAGGGTGTATCTGACTGTGGGTCATGATGTACACAGTGTGTCAGTGAGTGTGTTAATATTAATCTGTGTTCTCTGTCCGTGTGTTAATATTACTGAGGACAGTGGGGATGTTTTACACTTCACAGGGTGTATCTGACTGTGAGTCATGATATACACAGTGTGTCAGTGAGTGTGTTAATATTAATCTGTGTTCTCTGTCAGTGTGTTAATATTGCTGAGGACAGTGGGAATGTTTTACACTTCACAGGGTGTATCTGACTGTGGGTCATGATGTACACAGTGTGTCAGTGAGTGTGTTAATATTAATCTGTGTTCTCTGTCAGTGTGTTAATATTACTGAGGAAAGTGGGGGTGTTTTACATTTCACAGGTTGTATCTGACTGTGGGTCATGATGTACACAGTGTGTCAGTCAGTGTGTTAATATTAATCTGTGTTCTCTGTCAGGTGTTAATATTCCTGAGGACAGTGGGGGTGTTTTACACTTCACAGGGTGTATCTGACTGTGGGTCATGATATACACAGTGTGTCAGTGAGTGTGTTAATAGTAATCTGTGTTCTCTGTCAGTGTGTTAATATTCCTGAGGACAGTGGGGGTGTTTTACACTTCACAGGGTTTATCTGACTGTGGGTCATGATGTACACAGTGTGTCAGTGAGTGTGTTAATATTAATCTGTGTTCACTGTCAGTGTGTTAATATTACTGAGGACAGTGGGGGTGCTATACATTTCACAGGGTGTATCTGACTGTGGGTCATGATGTACACAGTGTGTCAGTGAGTGTGTTAATATTAATCTGTGTTCACTGTCAGTGTGTTAATATTACTGAGGACAGTGGGGGTGCTATACATTTCACAGGGTGTATCTGACTGTGGGTCTTGATGTACACAGTGTGTCAGTGAGTGTGTTAATATTAATCTGTGTTCTCTGTCAGTGTGTTAATATTCCTGAGGACAGTGGGGGTGTTTTACACTTCACAGGGTGTATCTGACTGTGGGTCATGGTGTACACAGTGTGTCAGTGAGTGTGTTAATATTAATCTGTGTTCTCTGTCAGTGTGTTAATATTACTGAGGACAGTGGGGGTGTTTTACACTTCACAGGGTGTATCTGACTCTGGGTCATGATATACACAGTGTGTCAGTGAGTGTGTTAATATTAATCTGTGTTCTCTGTCAGTGTGTTAATATTACTGAGGACAGTGGGGGTATTTTACACTTCACCGGGTGTATCTGACTGTGGGTCATGATATACACAGTGTGTCAGTGAGTGTGTTAATATTAATCTGTGTTCTCTGTCAGTGTGTTAATATTACTGAGGACAGTGGGGGTGTTTTACACTTCACAGGGTGTATCTGACTGTGGGTCATGATGTACACAGTGTGTCAGTGAGTGTGTTAATATTAATCTGTGTACTCTGTCAGTCTGTTAATATTACTGAGGACAGTGGGGGTGTTTTACACTTCACAGGGTTTATCTGACTGTGGGTCATGATATACACAGTGTGTCAGTGAGTGTGTTAATATTAATCTGTGTTCTCTGTCAGTGTGTTAATATTCCTGAGGACAGTGGGGGTGTTTTACACTTCACAGGGTTTATCTGACTGTGGGTCATGATGTACACAGTGTGTCACTGAGTGTGTTAATATTAATCTGTGTTCTCTGTCAGTGTGTTAATATTACTGAGGACAGTGGGGGTGTTTTACACTTCACAGGGTGTATCTGACTGTGGGTCATGATGTACACAGTGTGTCAGTGAGTGTGTTAATATTAATCTGTGTTCTCTGTCAGTGTGTTAATATTCCTGAGGACAGTGGGGTTGTTTTACACTTCACAGGGTGTATCTGACTGTGGGTCATGATGTACACAGTGTGTCAGTCAGTGTGTTAATATTAATCTGTGTTCTCTGTCAGGTGTTAATATTCCTGAGGACAGTGGGGGTGTTTTACACTTCACAGGGTGTATCTGGCTGTGGGTCATGATATACACAGTGTGTCAGTGAGAGTGTTAATATTAATCTGTGTTCTCTGTCAGTGTGTTAATATTCCTGAGGACAGTGGTGGTGTTTTACACTTCACAGGGTGTATCTGACTGTGGGTCCTGATGTACACAGTGTGTCAGTGAGTGTGTTAATATTAATCTGTGTTCTCTGTCAGTGTGTTAATATTCCTGAGGACAGTGGGGGTGTTTTACACTTCACAGGGTTTATCTGACTGTGGGTCATGATGTACACAGTGTGTCAGTGAGTGTGTTAATATTAATCTGTGTTCTCTGTCAGTGTGTTAATATTCCTGAGGACAGTGGGGGTGTTTTACACTTCACAGGGTGTATCTGACTGTGGGTCATGATGTACACAGTGTGTCAGTGAGTGTGTTAATATGTCCGCGTATGTCAGAAATATGAGGATGACTAGGGGGACCGTAGGTCCGGTCAAGGACAATAGCGGGAGACTGTGTGAGCCGGAAGAGATAAGTGAGGTTTTGAATGAGTACTTCTCTTCGGTATTTACGAATGAGAAGGGGTGTATTACTGAAGAGGACGGTGTGAAACAGACTGGTAAGCTCGAGGAAGTGCTCGTTAGGAGGGAAGATGTGTTGGGGTTTTTGAATAACTTGAAGATAGACAAGTCTCCCGGGCCTGACGGGGTATATCCAAGGATGTTATGGGAAGCAAGGGATGAAATTGCAGAGCCGCTGGCAATGATCTTTTCATCTTCTCTGCTGACGGGGGTGGTACCAGGTGATTGGAGGGTGGCAAATGTTGTGCCCCTGTTCAAGAAAGGGAATAGGAACAACCCTGGGAATTACAGGCCAGTTAGTCTTACTTTGGTGGTAGGCAAGTTGATGGAAAAGATGCTGAGGGATAGGATTTCTGAGCATCTGGAAAGACACTGCTTGATTCGGGACAGTCAGCACGGTTTTGTGAGGGGTAGGTCTTGCCTCACAAGCCTGATTGAATTCTTTGAGCAGGTGACCAAGCAAGTGGATGAGGGTAAACCAGTGGATGTGGTGTACATGGATTTTAGTAAGGCATTTGATAAGGTCCCCCATGGTAGACTTATGGAGAAAGTCAGGAGGCATGGGATAGTGGGGAATGTGGCCAGTTGGATTAAGAATTGGCTAACTGATAGAAGGCAGAGAGTGGTCTTAGATGGTAAATACTCAGCCTGGAGCCCAGTTACCAGTGGCGTGCCGCAGGGATCAGTTCTGGGTCCTCTCCTGTTTGTGATTTTTATTAACGACTTGGATGAGGAAGTCGAAGGGTGGGTCAGTAAATTTGCAGATGATACAAAGGTTGGTGGAGTTGTGGATACCGAGGAGGGCTATTGTCGTCTGCAAAGGGACTTGGATAGGTTGCAGTGCTGGGCTGAAAAGTGGCAGATGGAGTTTAACCCTGAAAAGTGTGAGGTCGTCCATTTTGGAAGGACAAACATGAATGCAAAATACTGGGTTAACGGTCGGGTTCTTGGGCATGTGGAGGAGCAGAGAGACCTTGGGGTCTATGTGCATAGATCATTGAAAGTTGCAACTCAAGTGGATAGGGCTGTGAAGAAGGCATATGGGGTGTTAGCGTTCATTAGCAGAGGGATTGAATTTAAGAGCCGTGAGGTGATGATGCAGCTGTACAGGACCTTGGTAAGGCCTCATTTGGAGTACTGTGTGCAGTTCTGGTCGCCTCATTTTAGGAAGGATGTGGAAGCCTTGGAGAGGGTGCAGAGGAGATTTACCAGGATGTTGCCTGGAATGGAGAATAAGTCTTACGAGGAAAGGCTGAACATTCTAGGCCTCTTCTCATTAGAAAGGAGAAGGATGAGGGGTGACATGATAGAGGTTTATAAGATGATCAGGGGAATAGATAGGGTAGACAGTCAGAAACTTTTTCCCCGGGTGGAGCAAAGCGTTACAAGGGGTCATAAATTTAAGGTGAAGGGTGGGAGATATAAGGGGGATGTCAGGGGAAGGTTCTTTACCCAGAGAGTGGTCGAGGCATGGAATGCCTTGCCCGGGGAAGTTGTTGAGTCAGAAACTTTAGGGACTTTCAAAAGGCTTTTGGATAGGTATATGGATAAAGGAGAATGATGGGGTATAGATTAAATTGACCTTGACAGAGGACAAAGGATCGGCACAACATTGTGGGCCGAAGGGCCTGTTCTGTGCTGTATGTTCTATGTTCTATGTTCTAAATCTGTGTTCACTGTCAGTGTGTTAATGTTACTGAGGACAGTGGGGGTGTTTTACACTTCACAGGGTGTATCTGACTGTGGGTCATGATGTACACAGTGTGTCAGTGAGTGTGTTAATATTAATCTGTGTTCTCTGTCAGTGTGTTAATATTCCTGAGGACAGTGGGGCTGTTTTACACTTCACAGGGTTTATCTGACTGTGGGTCATGATGTACACAGTGTGTCAGTGAGTGTGTTAATATTAATCTGTGTTCTCTGTCAGTGTGTTAATATTACTGAGGACAGTGGGGGTGTTTTACACTTCACAGGGTGTATCTGACTGTGGGTCATGATGTACACAGTGTGTCAGTGAGTGTGTTAATATTAATCTGTGTTCTCTGTCAGTGTGTTAATATTCCTGAGGACAGTGGGGGTGTTTTACACTTCACAGGGTGTATCTGACTGTGGGTCATGATGTACACAGTGTGTCAGTCAGTGTGTTAATATTAATCTGTGTTCTCTGTCAGGTGTTAATATTCCTGAGGACAGTGGGGGTGTTTTACACTTCACAGGGTGTATCTGACTGTGGGTCATGATATACACAGTGTGTCAGTGAGAGTGTTAATATTAATTGTGTTCTCTGTCAGTGTGTTAATATTCCTGAGGACAGTGGGGGTGTTTTACACTTCACAGGGTGTATCTGACTGTGGGTCATGATGTACACAGTGTGTCAGTGAGTGTGTTAATATTAATCTGTGTTCTCTGTCAGTGTGTTAATATTCCTGAGGACAGTGGGGCTGTTTTACACTTCACAGGGTTTATCTGACTGTGGGTCATGATGTACACAGTGTGTCAGTGAGTGTGTTAATATTAATCTGTGTTCTCTGTCAGTGTGTTAATATTACTGAGGACAGTGGGGGTGTTTTACACTTCACAGGGTGTATCTGACTGTGGGTCATGATGTACACAGTGTGTCAGTGAGTGTGTTAATATTAATCTGTGTTCTCTGTCAGTGTGTTAATATTCCTGAGGACAGTGGGGGTGTTTTACACTTCACAGGGTGTATCTGACTGTGGGTCATGATGTACACAGTGTGTCAGTCAGTGTGTTAATATTAATCTGTGTTCTCTGTCAGGTGTTAATATTCCTGAGGACAGTGGGGGTGTTTTACACTTCACAGGGTGTATCTGACTGTGGGTCATGATATACACAGTGTGTCAGTGAGAGTGTTAATATTAATTGTGTTCTCTGTCAGTGTGTTAATATTCCTGAGGACAGTGGGGGTGTTTTACACTTCACAGGGTGTATCTGACTGTGGGTCATGATGTACACAGTGTGTCAGTGAGTGTGTTAATATTAATCTGTGTTCTCTGTCAGTGTGTTAATATTCCTGAGGACAGTGGGGGTGTTTTACACTTCACAGGGTGTATCTGACTGTGGGTCATGATGTACACAGTGTGTCAGTGAGTGTGTTAATATTAATTTGTGTTCTCTGTCAGTGTGTTAATATTCCTGAGGACAGTGGGGGTGTTTTACACTTCACAGGGTGTATCTGACTGTGGGTCATGATGTACACAGTGTGTCAGTGAGTGTGTTAATATTAATCTGTGTTCTCTGTCAGTGTGTTAATATTCCTGAGGACAGTGGGGGTGTTTTACACTTCACAGGGTTTATCTGACTGTGGGTCATGATGTACACAGTGTGTCAGTGAGTGTGTTAATATCAATCTGTGTTCTCTGTCAGTGTGTTAATATTCCTGAGGACAGTGGGGGTGTTTTACACTTCACAGGGTGTATCTGACTGTGGGTCATGATATACACAGTGTGTCAGTGAGTGTGTTAATATTAATCTGTGTTCTCTGTCAGTGTGTTAATATTACTGAGGACAGTGGGGGTGTTTTACACTTCACAGGGTTTATCTGACTGTGGGTCATGATGTCCACAGTGTGTCAGTGAGTGTGTTAATATTAATCTGTGTTCTCTGTCTGTGTGTTAATATTCCTGAGGACAGTGGGGGTGTTTTACACTTCACAGGGTGTATCTGGCTGTGGGTCATGATGTACACAGTGTATCAGTGAGTGTGTTAATATTAATCTGTGTTCTCTGTCAGTGTGTTAATATTTTTGAGGACAGTGGGGGTGTTCTACACTTCACAGGGTGTATCTGACTGTGGGTCATGATATACACAGTGTGTCAGTGAGTGTGTTAATATTAATCTGTGTTCTCTGTCAGTGTGTTAATATTACTGTGGACATTGGGGGTGTTTTACACTTCACAGGGTGCATCTGACTGTGGGTCATGATGTACACAGTGTGTCAGTGAGTGTGTTAATATTAATCTGTGTTCTCTGTCAGTGTGTTAATATTCCTGAGGACAGTGGGGGTGTTTTACACTTCACAGGGTGTATCTGACTCTGTGTCATGGTATACACAGTGTGTCAGTGAGTGTGTTAATATCAATCTGTGTTCTCTGTCAGTGTGTTAATATTGTTGAGGACAGTGGGGGTGTTTTACACTTCACAGGGTGTATCTGACTGTGGGTCATGATATACACAGTGTGTCAGTGAGTGTGTTAATATTAATCTGTGTTCTCTGTCAGTGTGTTAATATTCCTGAGGACAGTGGGGGTGTTTTACACTTCACAGGGTGTATCTGACTGTGGGTCATGATATACACAGTGTGTCAGTGAGTGTGTTAATATTAATCTGTGTTCTCTGTCAGTGTGTTAATATTCCTGAGGACAGTGGGGGTGTTTTACACTTCACAGGGTGTATCTGACTGTGGGTCATGATATACACAGTGTGTCAGTGAGTGTGTTAATATTAATCTGTGTTCTCTGTCAGTGTGTTAATATTCCTGAGGACAGTGGGGATGTTTTAAACGTCACAGGGTGTATCTGACTGTGGGTCATGATATACACAGTGTGTCAGTGAGTGTGTTAATATTAATCTGTGTTCTCTGTCAGTGTGTTAATATTACTGAGGACAGTGGGGGTGTTTTACACTTCACAGGGTTTATTTGACTGTGGGTCATGATATACACAGTGTGTCAGTGAGTGTGTTAATATTAATCTGTGTTCTCTGTCAGTGTGTTAATATTACTGAGGACAGTGGGGGTGTTTTACACTTCACAGGGTGTATCTGACTGTGGGTCATGATATACACAGTGTGTCAGTGAGTGTGTTAATATTAATCTGTGTACTCTGTCAGTGTGTTAATATTCCTGAGGACAGTGGGGGTGTTTTACACTTCACAGGGTGTATCTGACTGTGGGTCATGATATACACAGTGTGTCAGTGAGTGTGTTAATATTAATCTGTGTTCTCTGTCAGTGTGTTAATATTACTGAGGACAGTGGGGGTGTTTTACACTTCACCGGGTGTATCTGGCTGTGGGTCATGATATACACAGTGTGGCAGTGAGTGTGTTAATATTAATCTGTGTTCTCTGTCAGTGTGTTAATATTACTGAGGACAGTGGGGGTGTTTTACACTTCACAGGGTGGATCTGACTGTGGGTCATGATATACACAGTGTGTCAGTGAGTGTGTTAATATTAATCTGTGTTCTCTGTCAGTGTGTTAATATTCCTGAGGACAGTGGGGGTGTTTTACACTTCACAGGGTGTATCTGACTGTGGGTCCTGATATACACAGTGTGTCAGTGAGTGTGTTAATATTAATCTGTGTTCTCTGTCAGTGTGTTAATATTACTGAGGACAGTGGGGGAGTTTTACACTTCTCAGGGTGTATCTGACTGTGGGTCATGATATACACAGTGTGTCAGTGAGAGTGTTAATATTAATCTGTGTTCTCTGTCAGTGTGTTAATATTCCTGAGGACAGCGGGGGTGTTTTACACTTCACAGGGTGTATCTGACTGTGGGTCATGATATACACAGTGTGTCAGTGAGTGTGTTAATATTAATCTATGTTCTCTGTCAGTGTGTTAATATTACTGAGGACAGTGGGGGTGTTTTACACTTCACAGGGTGTATCTGACTGTGAGTCATGATATACAGTGTGTCAGTGAGTGTGTTAATATTAATCTGTGTTCTCTGTCAGTGTGTTAATATTACTGAGGACAGTGGGGGTGTTTTACACTTCACAGGGTGTATCTGACTGTGGGTCATGATATACACAGTGTGTCAGTGAGTGTGTTAATATTAATCTGTGTTCTCTGTCAGTGTGTTAATATTCCCGAGGACAGTGGGGGTGTTTTACACTTCACAGGGTGTATCTGGCTGTGGGTCATGATGTACACAGTGTATCAGTGAGTGTGTTAATATTAATCTGTGTTCTCTGTCAGTGTGTTAATATTACTGAGGACAGTGGGGGTGTTTTACACTTCACAGGGTGTATCTGACTGTGGGTCATGATATACACAGTGTGTCAGTGAGTGTGTTAATATTAATCTGTGTTCTCTGTCAGTGTGTTAATATTACTGAGGACATTGGGGGTGTTTTACACTTCACAGGGTGCATCTGACTGTGGGTCATGATGTACACAGTGTGTCAGTGAGTGTGTTAATATTAATCTGTGTTCTCTGTCAGTGTGTTAATATTCCTGAGGACAGTGGGGGTGTTTTACACTTCACAGGGTGTATCTGACTGTGGGTCATGATATACACAGTGTGTCAGTGAGTGTGTTAATATTAATCTGTGTTCTCTGTCAGTGTGTTAATATTCCTGAGGACAGTGGGGGTGTTTTACACTTCACAGGGTGTATCTGACTGTGGGTCATGATATACACAGTGTGTCAGTGAGTGTGTTAATATTAATCTGTGTTCTCTGTCAGTGTGTTAATATTACTGAGGACAGTGGGGGTGTTTTACACTTCACAGGGTGTATCTGACTGTGGGTCATGATATACACAGTGTGTCAGTGAGTGTGTTAATATTAATCTGTGTACTCTGTCAGTGTGTTAATATTCCTGAGGACAGTGGGGGTGTTTTACACTTCACAGGGTGTATCTGACTGTGGGTCATGATATACACAGTGTGTCAGTGAGTGTGTTAATATTAATCTGTGTTCAATGTCAGTGTGTTAATATTACTGAGGACAGTGGGGGTGTTTTACACTTCACCGGGTGTATCTGGCTGTGGGTCATGATATACACAGTGTGTCAGTGAGTGTGTTAATATTAATCTGTCTTCTCTGTCAGTGTGTTAATATTACTGAGGACAGTGGGGGTGTTTTACACTTCACAGGGTGTATCTGACTGTGGGTCCTGATATACACAGTGTGTCAGTGAGTGTGTTACTATTAATCTGTCTTCTCTGTCAGTGTGTTAATATTACTGAGGACAGTGGGGGTGTTTTACACTTCTCAGGGTGTATCTGACTGTGGGTCATGATATACACAGTGTGTCAGTGAGAGTGTTAATATTAATCTGTGTTCTCTGTCAGTGTGTTAATATTCCTGAGGACAGCGGGGGTGTTTTACACTTCACAGGGTGTATCTGACTGTGGGTCATGATATACACAGTGTGTCAGTGAGTGTGTTAATATTAATCTGTGTTCTCTGTCAGTGTGTTAATATTACTGACGACAGTGGGGGAGTTTTACACTTCTCAGGGTGTATCTGACTGTGGGTCATGATATACACAGTGTGTCAGTGAGAGTGTTAATATTAATCTGTGTTCTCTGTCAGTGTGTTAATATTCCTGAGGACAGCGGGGGTGTTTTACACTTCACAGGGTGTATCTGACTGTGGGTCATGATATACACAGTGTGTCAGTGAGTGTGTTAATATTAATCTGTGTTCTCTGTCAGTGTGTTAATATTACTGAGGACAGTGGGGGTGTTTTACACTTCACAGGGTGTATCTGACTGTGGGTCATGATATACACAGTGTGTCAGTGAGTGTGTTAATATTAATCTGTGTTCTCTGTCAGTGTGTTAATATTACTGAGGACATTGGGGGTGTTTTACACTTCACAGGGTGCATCTGACTGTGGGTCATGATGTACACAGTGTGTCAGTGAGTGTGTTAATATTAATCTGTGTTCTCTGTCAGTGTGTTAATATTACTGAGGACAGTGGGGGTGTTTTACACTTCACAGGGTGTATCTGACTCTGTGTCATGGTATACACAGTGTGTCAGTGAGTGTGTTAATATTAATCTGTGTTCTCTGTCAGTGTGTTAATATTGTTGAAGACAGTGGGGGTGTTTTACACTTCACAGGGTGTATCTGACTGTGGGTCATGATATACACAGTGTGTCAGTGAGTGTGTTAATATTAATCTGTGTTCTCTGTCAGTGTGTTAATATTCCTGAGGACAGTGGGGGTGTTTTACACTTCACAGGGTGTATCTGACTGTGGGTCATGATATACACAGTGTGTCAGTGAGTGTGTTAATATTAATCTGTGTTCTCTGTCAGTGTGTTAATATTACTGAGGACAGTGGGGGTGTTTTACACTTCACAGGGTGTATCTGACTGTGGGTCATGATATACACAGTGTGTCAGTGAGTGTGTTAATATTAATCTGTGTTCTCTGTCAGTGTGTTAATATTCCTGAGGACAGTGGGGATGTTTTAAACGTCGCAGGGTGTATCTGACTGTGGGTCATGATATACACAGTGTGTCAGTGAGTGTGTTAATATTAATCTGTGTTCTCTGTCAGTGTGTTAATATTACTGAGGACAGTGGGGGTGTTTTACACTTCACAGGGTGTATCTGGCTGTGGGTCATGATATACACAGTGTGCCAGTGAGTGTGTTAATATTAATCTGTGTTCTCTGTCAGTGTGTTAATATTACTGAGGACAGTGGGGGTGTTTTACACTTCACAGGGTGTATCTGACTGTGGGTCATGATGTACACAGTGTGTCAGTGAGTGTGTTAATATTAATCTGTGTTCTCTGTCAGTGTGTTAATATTCCTGAGGACAGTGGGGGTGTTTTACACTTCACAGGGTGTATCTGACTGTGGGTCCTGATATACACAGTGTGTCAGTGAGTGTGTTACTATTAATCTGTGTTCTCTGTCAGTGTGTTAATATTACTGAGGACAGTGGGGGTGTTTTACACTTCTCAGGGTGTATCTGACTGTGGGTCATGATATACACAGTGTGTCAGTGAGTGTGTTAATATTAATCTGTGTTCTCTGTCAGTGTGTTAATATTCCTGAGGACAGTGGGGGTGTTTTACACTTCACAGGGTGTATCTGACTGTGGGTCATGATATACACAGTGTGTCAGTGAGTGTGTTAATATTAATCTGTGTTCTCTGTCAGTGTGTTAATATTACTGAGGACAGTGGGGGTGTTTTACACTTCTCAGGGTGTATCTGACTGTGGGTCATGATATACACAGTGTGTCAGTGAGAGTGTTAATATTAATCTGTGTTCTCTGTCAGTGTGTTAATATTACTGAGGACAGCGGGGGTGTTTTACACTTCACAGGGTGTATCTGACTGTGGGTCATGATATACACAGTGTGTCAGTGAGTGTGTTAATATTAATCTGTGTTCTCTGTCAGTGTGTTAATATTACTGAGGACAGTGGGGGTGTTTTACACTTCACAGGGTGTATCTGACTGTGGGTCATGATATACACAGTGTGACGGTGAGTGTGTTAATATTAAGCTGTGTTCTCTGTCAGTGTGTTAATATTCCTGAGGAGAGTGGGGGTGTTTTACACTTCACAGGGTGTATCTGACTGTGGGTCATGATATACACAGTGTGTCAGTGAGTGTGTTAATATTAATCTGTGTTCTCTGTCAATGTGTTAATATTACTGAGGACATTGGGGGTGTTTTACACTTCACATTGTGCATCTGACTGTGGGTCATGATGTACACAGTGTGTCAGTGAGTGTGTTAATAGTAATCTGTGTTCTCTGTCAGTGTGTTAATATTACTGAGGACAGTGGGGGTGTTTTACACTTCACAGGGTGTATCTGACTCTGTGTCATGGTATACACAGTGTGTCAGTGAGTGTGTTAATATTAATCTGTGTTCTCTGTCAGTGTGTTAATATTGTTGAGGACAGTGGGGGTGTTTTACACTTCACAGGGTGTATCTGACTGTGGGTCATGATATACACAGTGTGTCAGTGAGTGTGTTAATATTAATCTGTGTACTCTGTCAGTGTGTTAATATTCCTGAGGACAGTGGGGGTGTTTTACACTTCACAGGGTGTATCTGACTGTGGGTCATGATATACACAGTGTGTCAGTGAGTGTGTTAATATTAATCTGTGTTCTCTGTCAGTGTGTTAATATTACTGAGGACAGTGGGGGTGTTTTACACTTCACCGGGTGTATCTGGCTGTGGGTCATGATATACACAGTGTGCCAGTGAGTGTGTTAATATTAATCTGTGTTCTCTGTCAGTGTGTTAATATTACTGAGGACAGTGGGGGTGTTTTACACTTCACTGGGTGTATCTGACTGTGGGTCATGATATACACAGTGTGTCAGTGAGTGTGTTAATATTAATCTGTGTTCTCTGTCAGTGTGTTAATATTCCTGAGGACAGTGGGGGTGTTTTACACTTCACAGGGTGTATCTGACTGTGGGTCCTGATATACACAGTGTGTCAGTGAGTGTGTTACTATTAATCTGTGTTCTCTGTCAGTGTGTTAATATTACTGAGGACAGTGGGGGTGTTTTACACTTCTCAGGGTGTATCTGACTGTGGGTCATGATATACACAGTGTGTCAGTGAGAGTGTTAATATTAATCTGTGTTCTCTGTCAGTGTGTTAATATTCCTGAGGACAGCGGGGGTGTTTTACACTTCACAGGGTGTATCTGACTGTGGGTCATGATATACACAGTGTGTCAGTGAGTGTGTTAATATTAATCTGTGTTCTCTGTCAGTGTGTTAATATTACTGAGGACAGTGGGGGAGTTTTACACTTCTCAGGGTGTATCTGACTGTGGGTCATGATATACACAGTGTGTCAGTGAGAGTGTTAATATTAATCTGTGTTCTCTGTCAGTGTGTTAATATTCCTGAGGACAGCGGGGGTGTTTTACACTTCACAGGGTGTATCTGAATGTGGGTCATGATATACACAGTGTGTCAGTGAGTGTGTTAATATTAATCTGTGTTCTCTGTCAGTGTGTTAATATTACTGAGGACAGTGGGGGTGTTTTACACTTCACAGGGTGTATCTGACTGTGGGTCATGATATACACAGTGTGTCAGTGAGTGTGTTAATATTAATCTGTGTTCTCTGTCAGTGTGTTAATATTCCTGAGGACAGTGGGGGTGTTTTACACTTCACAGGGTGTATCTGACTGTGGGTCATGATATACACAGTGTGTCAGTGAGTGTGTTAATATTAATCTGTGTTCTCTGTCAGTGTGTTAATATTACTGAGGACAGTGGGGGTGTTTTACACTTCTCAGGGTGTATCTGACTGTGGGTCATGATATACACAGTGTGTCAGTGAGAGTGTTAATATTAATCTGTGTTCTCTGTCAGTGTGTTAATATTCCTGAGGACAGCGGGGGTGTTTTACACTTCACAGGGTGTATCTGACTGTGGGTCATGATATACACAGTGTGTCAGTGAGTGTGTTAATATTAATCTGTGTTCTCTGTCAGTGTGTTAATATTACTGAGGACAGTGGGGGTGTTTTACACTTCACAGGGTGTATCTGACTGTGGGTCATGATATACACAGTGTGACGGTGAGTGTGTTAATATTAAGCTGTGTTCTCTGTCAGTGTGTTAATATTCCTGAGGAGAGTGGGGGTGTTTTACACTTCACAGGGTGTATCTGACTGTGGGTCATGATGTACACAGTGTGTCAGTGAGTGTGTTAATATTAATCTGTGTTCTCTGTCAGTGTGTTAATATTACTGTGGACAGTGGGGGTGTTTTACACTTCACAGGGTGTATCTGACTCTGTGTCATGGTATACACAGTGTGTCAGTGAGTGTGTTAATATTAATCTGTGTTCTCTGTCAGTGTGTTAATATTGTTGAGGATAGTGGGGGTGTTTTACACTTCACAGGGTGTATCTGACTGTGGGTCATGATATACACAGTGTGTCAGTGAGTGTGTTAATATTAATCTGTGTTCTCTGTCAGTGTGTTAATATTCCTGAGGACAGTGGGGGTGTTTTACACTTCACAGGGTGTATATGACTGTGGGTCATGATATACACAGTGTGTCAGTGAGTGTGTTAATATTAATCTGTGTTCTCTGTCAGTGTGTTAATATTCCTGAGGACAGTGGGGGTGTTTTACACTTCACAGGGTGTATCTGACTGTGGGTCATGATATACACAGTGTGTCAGTGAGTGTGTTAATATTAATCTGTGTTCTCTGTCAGTGTGTTAATATTCCTGAGGACAGTGGGGGTGTTTTACACTTCACAGGGTGTATCTGACTGTGGGTCATGATATACACAGTGTGTCAGTGAGTGTGTTAATATTAATCTGTGTTCTCTGTCAGTGTGTTAATATTACTGAGGACAGTGGGGGTGTTTTACACTTCTCAGGGTGTATCTGACTGTGGGTCATGATATACACAGTGTGTCAGTGAGAGTGTTAATATTAATCTGTGTTCTCTGTCAGTGTGTTAATATTCCTGAGGACAGCGGGGGTGTTTTACACTTCACAGGGTGTATCTGACTGTGGGTCATGATATACACAGTGTGTCAGTGAGTGTGTTAATATTAATCTGTGTTCTCTGTCAGTGTGTTAATATTACTGAGGATAGTGGGGGAGTTTTACACTTCTCAGGGTGTATCTGACTGTGGGTCATGATATACACAGTGTGTCAGTGAGAGTGTTAATATTAATCTGTGTTCTCTGTCAGTGTGTTAATATTCCTGAGGACAGCGGGGGTGTTTTACACTTCACAGGGTGTATCTGACTGTGGGTCATGATATACACAGTGTGTCAGTGAGTGTATTAATATTAATCTGTGTTCTCTGTCAGTGTGTTAATATTACTGAGGACAGTGGGGGTGTTTTACACTTCACAGGGTGTATCTGACTGTGGGTCATGATATACACAGTGTGTCAGTGAGTGTGTTAATATTAATCTGTGTTCTCTGTCAGTGTGTTAATATTCCTGAGGACAGTGGGGGTGTTTTACACTTCACAGGGTGTATCTGACTGTGGGTCATGATATACACAGTGTGTCAGTGAGTGTGTTACTATTAATCTGTGTTCTCTGTCAGTGTGTTAATATTACTGAGGACAGTGGGGGTGTTTTACACTTCTCAGGGTGTATCTGACTGTGGGTCATGATATACACAGTGTGTCAGTGAGAGTGTTAATATTAATCTGTGTTCTCTGTCAGTGTGTTAATATTCCTGAGGACAGCGGGGGTGTTTTACACTTCACAGGGTGTATCTGACTGTGGGTCATGATATACACAGTGTGTCAGTGAGTGTGTTAATATTAATCTGTGTTCTCTGTCAGTGTGTTAATATTACTGAGGACAGTGGGGTGTTTTACACTTCACAGGGTGTATCTGACTGTGGGTCATGATATACACAGTGTGACGGTGAGTGTGTTAATATTAATCTGTGTTCTCTGTCAGTGTGTTAATATTCCTGAGGAGAGTGGGGGTGTTTTACACTTCACAGGGTGTATCTGACTGTGGGTCATGATATACACAGTGTGTCAGTGAGTGTGTTAATATTAATCTGTGTTCTCTGTCAATGTGTTAATATTACTGAGGACATTGGGGGTGTTTTACACTTCACAGGGTGCATCTGACTGTGGGTCATGATGTACACAGTGTGTCAGTGAGTGTGTTAATATTAATCTGTGTTCTCTGTCAGTGTGTTAATATTACTGAGGACAGTGGGGGTGTTTTACACTTCACAGGGTGTATCTGACTCTGTGTCATGGTATACACAGTGTGTCAGTGAGTGTGTTAATATTAATCTGTGTTCTCTGTCAGTGTGTTAATATTACTGAGGACAGTGGGGGAGTTTTACACTTCTCAGGGTGTATCTGACTGTGGGTCATGATATACACAGTGTGTCAGTGAGAGTGTTAATATTAATCTGTGTTCTCTGTCAGTGTGTTAATATTCCTGAGGACAGCGGGGGTGTTTTACACTTCACAGGGTGTATCTGACTGTGGGTCATGATATACACAGTGTGTCAGTGAGTGTATTAATATTAATCTGTGTTCTCTGTCAGTGTGTTAATATTACTGAGGACAGTGGGGGTGTTTTACACTTCACAGGGTGTATCTGACTGTGGGTCATGATATACACAGTGTGTCAGTGAGTGTGTTAATATTAATCTGTGTTCTCTGTCAGTGTGTTAATATTCCTGAGGACAGTGGGGGTGTTTTACACTTCACAGGGTGTATCTGACTGTGGGTCATGATATACACAGTGTGTCAGTGAGTGTGTTACTATTAATCTGTGTTCTCTGTCAGTGTGTTAATATTACTGAGGACAGTGGGGGTGTTTTACACTTCTCAGGGTGTATCTGACTGTGGGTCATGATATACACAGTGTGTCAGTGAGAGTGTTAATATTAATCTGTGTTCTCTGTCAGTGTGTTAATATTCCTGAGGACAGCGGGGGTGTTTTACACTTCACAGGGTGTATCTGACTGTGGGTCATGATATACACAGTGTGTCAGTGAGTGTGTTAATATTAATCTGTGTTCTCTGTCAGTGTGTTAATATTACTGAGGACAGTGGGGTGTTTTACACTTCACAGGGTGTATCTGACTGTGGGTCATGATATACACAGTGTGACGGTGAGTGTGTTAATATTAATCTGTGTTCTCTGTCAGTGTGTTAATATTCCTGAGGAGAGTGGGGGTGTTTTACACTTCACAGGGTGTATCTGACTGTGGGTCATGATATACACAGTGTGTCAGTGAGTGTGTTAATATTAATCTGTGTTCTCTGTCAATGTGTTAATATTACTGAGGACATTGGGGGTGTTTTACACTTCACAGGGTGCATCTGACTGTGGGTCATGATGTACACAGTGTGTCAGTGAGTGTGTTAATATTAATCTGTGTTCTCTGTCAGTGTGTTAATATTACTGAGGACAGTGGGGGTGTTTTACACTTCACAGGGTGTATCTGACTCTGTGTCATGGTATACACAGTGTGTCAGTGAGTGTGTTAATATTAATCTGTGTTCTCTGTCAGTGTGTTAATATTCCTGAGGACAGTGGGGGTGTTTTACACTTCACAGGGTGTATCTGACTGTGGGTCATGATATCCACAGTGTGTCAGTGAGTGTGTTAATATTAATCTGTGTTCTCTGTCAGTGTGTTAATATTCCTGAGGACAGTGGGGGTGTTTTACACTTCACAGGGTGTATCTGACTGTGGGTCATGATATACACAGTGTGTCAGTGAGTGTGTTAATATTAATCTGTGTTCTCTGTCAGTGTGTTAATATTCCTGAGGACAGTGGGGGTGTTTTACACTTCACAGGGTGTATCTGACTGTGGGTCCTGATATACACAGTGTGTCAGTGAGTGTGTTAATATTAATCTGTGTTCTCTGTCAGTGTGTTAATATTACTGAGGACAGTGGGGGTGTTTTACACTTCTCAGGGTGGATCTGACTGTGGGTCATGATATACACAGTGTGTCAGTGAGAGTGTTAATATTAATCTGTGTTCTCTGTCAGTGTGTTAATATTCCTGAGGACAGCGGGGGTGTTTTACACTTCACAGGGTGTATCTGACTGTGGGTCATGATATACACAGTGTGTCAGTGAGTGTGTTAATATTAATCTGTGTTCTCTGTCAGTGTGTTAATATTACTGAGGACAGTGGGGGAGTTTTACACTTCTCAGGGTGTATCTGACTGTGGGTCATGATATACACAGTGTGTCAGTGAGAGTGTTAATATTAATCTGTGTTCTCTGTCAGTGTGTTAATATTCCTGAGGACAGCGGGGGTGTTTTACACTTCACAGGGTGTATCTGACTGTGGGTCATGATATACACAGTGTGTCAGTGAGTGTGTTAATATTAATCTGTGTTCTCTGTCAGTGTGTTAATATTACTGAGGACAGTGGGGGTGTTTTACACTTCACAGGGTGTATCTGACTGTGGGTCATGATATACACAGTGTGTCAGTGAGTGTGTTAATATTAATCTGTGTTCTCTGTCAGTGTGTTAATATTCCTGAGGACAGTGGGGGTGTTTTACACTTCACAGGGTGTATCTGACTGTGGGTCATGATATACACAGTGTGTCAGTGAGTGTGTTAATATTAATCTGTGTTCTCTGTCAGTGTGTTAATATTACTGAGGACAGTGGGGGTGTTTTTCACTTCTCAGGGTGTATCTGACTGTGGGTCATGATATACACAGTGTGTCAGTGAGAGTGTTAATATTAATCTGTGTTCTCTGTCAGTGTGTTAATATTCCTGAGGACAGCGGGGGTGTTTTACACTTCACAGGGTGTATCTGACTGTGGGTCATGATATACACAGTGTGTCAGTGAGTGTGTTAATATTAATCTGTGTTCTCTGTCAGTGTGTTAATATTACTGAGGACAGTGGGGGTGTTTTACACTTCACAGGGTGTATCTGACTGTGGGTCATGATGTCCACAGTGTGTCAGTGAGTGTGTTAATATTAATCTGTGTTCTCTGTCAGTGTGTTAATATTACTGAGGACAGTGGGGGTGTTTTACACTTCACAGGGTGTATCTGACTGTGGGTCATGATGTCCACAGTGTGTCAGTGAGTGTGTTAATATTAATCTGTGTTCTCTGTCAGTGTGTTAATATTCCTGAGGACAGTGGGGGTGTTTTACACTTCACAGGGTGTATCTGACTGTGGGTCATGATATACACAGTGTGTCAGTGAGTGTGTTAATATTAATCTGTGTTCTCTGTCAGTGTGTTAATATTACTGAGGACAGTGGAGGTGTTTTACACTTCACAGGGTGTATCTGACTGTGGGTCATGATGTCCACAGTGTGTCAGTGAGTGTGTTAATATTAATCTGTGTTCTCTGTCAGTGTGTTAATATTACTGAGGACAGTGGAGGTGTTTTACACTTCACAGGGTGTATCTGACTGTGGGTCATGATATACACAGTGTGTCAGTGAGTGTGTTAATATTAATCTGTGTTCTCTGTCAGTGTGTTAATATTACTGAGGACAGTGGAGGTGTTTTACACTTCACAGGGTGTATCTGACTGTGGGTCATGATGTACACAGTGTGTCAGTGAGTGTGTTAATATTAATCTGTGTTCTCTGTCAGTTTGTTAATATTGCTGAGGACAGTGGGGGTGTTTTACACTTCACTGTGTGTATCTGACTGTGGGTCATGATGTCCACAGTGTGTCAGTGAGTGTGTTAATATTAATCTGTGTTCTCTGTCAGTGTCTTAATATTCCTGAGGACAGTGGGGGTGTTTTACACTTCACAGGGTGTATCTGACTGTGGGTCATGATATACACAGTGTGTCAGTGAGTGTGTTAATATTAATCTGTGTTCTCTGTCAATGTGTTAATATTACTGAGGACAGTGGAGGTGTTTTACACTTCACAGGGTGTATCTGACTGTGGGTCATGATGTCCACAGTGTGTCAGTGAGTGTGTTAATATTAATCTGTGTTCTCTGTCAGTGTGTTAATATTACTGAGGACAGTGGGGGTGTTTTACACTTCACAGGGTGTATCTGACTGTGGGTCATGATATGCACAGTGTGTCAGTGAGTGTGTTAATATTAATCTGTGTTCTCTGTCAGTGTGTTAATATTACTGAGGACAGTGGCGGTGTTTTACACTTCACAGGGTGTATCTGACTGTGGGTCATGATGTACACAGTGTGTCAGTGAGTGTGTTAATATTAATCTGTGTTCTCTGTCCGTGTGTTAATATTACTGAGGACAGTGGGGGTGTTTTGCACTTCACAGGGTGTATCTGACTGTGAGTCATGATATACACAGTGTGTCAGTGAGTGTGTTAATATTAATCTGTGTTCTCTGTCAGTGTGTTAATATTACTGAGGACAGTGGGGGTGTTTTACACTTCACAGGGTGTATCTGACTGTGGGTCATGATATACACAGTGTGTCAGTGAGTGTGTTAATATTAATCTGTGTTCTCTGTCAGTGTGTTAATATTACTGAGGACAGTGGGGGTGTTTTACACTTCACAGGGTGTATCTGACTGTGGGTCATGATATACACAGTGTGTCAGTGAGTGTGTTAATATTAATCTGTGTTCTCTGTCAGTGTGTTAATATTACTGAGGACAGTTGGGGTGTTTTACACTTCACAGGGTGTATCTGACTGTGGGTCATGATATACACAGTGTGTCAGTGAGTGTGTTAATATTAATCTGTGTTCTCTGTCAGTGTGTTAATATTACTGAGGACAGCGGGGGTGTTTTACACTTCACAGGGTGTATCTGACTGTGGGTCATGATATACACAGTGTGTCAGTGAGTGTGTTAATGTTAATCTGTGTTCTCTGTCAGTGTGTTAATATTCCTGAGGACAGTGGGGGTGTTTTACACTTCACAGGGTGTATCTGACTGTGGGTCATGATGTACACAGTGTGTCAGTGAGTGTGTTAATATTAATCTGTGTTCTCTGTCAGTGTGTTAATATTACTGAGGACAGTGGGGGTGTTTTACACTTCACAGGGTTTATCTGACTGTGGGTCATGATGTACACAGTGTGTCAGTGAGTGTGTTAATATTAATCTGTGTTCTCTGTCAGTGTGTTAATATTCCTGAGGACAGTGGGGGTGTTTTACACATCACAGGGTGTATCTGACTGTGGGTCATGATATACACAGTGTGTCAGTGAGTGTGTTAATATTAATCTGTGTTCTCTGTCAGTGTGTTAATATTACTGAGGACAGTGGAGGTGTTTTACACTTCACAGGGTGTATCTGACTGTGGGTCATGATGCACACAGTGTGTCAGTGAGAGTGTTAATATTAATCTGTGTTCTCTGTCAGTGTGTTAATATTCCTGAGGACAGCGGGGGTGTTTTACACTTCACAGGGTGTATCTGACTGTGGGTCATGATATACACAGTGTGTCAGTGAGTGTGTTAATATTAATCTGTGTTCTCTGTCAGTGTGTTAATATTACTGAGGACAGTGGGGGTGTTTTACACTTCACAGGGTGTATCTGACTGTGGGTCATGATATACACAGTGTGTCAGTGAGTGTGTTAATATTAATCTGTGTTCTCTGTCAGTGTGTTAATATTCCTGAGGACAGTGGGGGTGTTTTACACTTCACAGGGTGTATCTGACTGTGGGTCATGATATACACAGTGTGTCAGTGAGTGTGTTAATATTAATCTGTGTTCTCTGTCAGTGTGTTAATATTACTGAGGACAGTGGGGGTGTTTTACACTTCTCAGGGTGTATCTGACTGTGGGTCATGATATACACAGTGTGTCAGTGAGAGTGTTAATATTAATCTGTGTTCTCTGTCAGTGTGTTAATATTCCTGAGGACAGCGGGGGTGTTTTACACTTCACAGGGTGTATCTGACTGTGGGTCATGATATACACAGTGTGTCAGTGAGTGTGTTAATATTAATCTGTGTTCTCTGTCAGTGTGTTAATATTACTGAGGACAGTGGGGGTGTTTTACACTTCACAGGGTGTATCTGACTGTGGGTCATGATGTCCACAGTGTGTCAGTGAGTGTGTTAATATTAATCTGTGTTCTCTGTCAGTGTGTTAATATTACTGAGGACAGTGGGGGTGTTTTACACTTCACAGGGTGTATCTGACTGTGGGTCATGATGTCCACAGTGTGTCAGTGAGTGTGTTAATATTAATCTGTGTTCTCTGTCAGTGTGTTAATATTCCTGAGGACAGTGGGGGTGTTTTACACTTCACAGGGTGTATCTGACTGTGGGTCACGATATACACAGTGTGTCAGTGAGTGTGTTAATATTAATCTGTGTTCTCTGTCAGTGTGTTAATATTACTGAGGACAGTGGAGGTGTTTTACACTTCACAGGGTGTATCTGACTGTGGGTCATGATGTCCACAGTGTGTCAGTGAGTGTGTTAATATTAATCTGTGTTCTCTGTCAGTGTGTTAATATTACTGAGGACAGTGGAGGTGTTTTACACTTCACAGGGTGTATCTGACTGTGGGTCATGATATACACAGTGTGTCAGTGAGTGTGTTAATATTAATCTGTGTTCTCTGTCAGTGTGTTAATATTACTGAGGACAGTGGAGGTGTTTTACACTTCACAGGGTGTATCTGACTGTGGGTCATGATGTACACAGTGTGTCAGTGAGTGTGTTAATATTAATCTGTGTTCTCTGTCAGTTTGTTAATATAACTGAGGACAGTGGGGGTGTTTTACACTTCACAGTGTGTATCTGACTGTGGGTCATGATGTCCACAGTGTGTCAGTGAGTGTGTTAATATTAATCTGTGTTCTCTGTCAGTGTCTTAATATTCCTGAGGACAGTGGGGGTGTTTTACACTTCACAGGGTGTATCTGACTGTGGGTCATGATATACACAGTGTGTCAGTGAGTGTGTTAATATTAATCTGTGTTCTCTGTCAATGTGTTAATATTACTGAGGACAGTGGAGGTGTTTTACACTTCACAGGGTGTATCTGACTGTGGGTCATGATGTCCACAGTGTGTCAGTGAGTGTGTTAATATTAATCTGTGTTCTCTGTCAGTGTGTTAATATTACTGAGGACAGTGGGGGTGTTTTACACTTCACAGGGTGTATCTGACTGTGGGTCATGATATGCACAGTGTGTCAGTGAGTGTGTTAATATTAATCTGTGTTCTCTGTCAGTGTGTTAATATTACTGAGGACAGTGGCGGTGTTTTACACTTCACAGGGTGTATCTGACTGTGGGTCATGATGTACACAGTGTGTCAGTGAGTGTGTTAATATTAATCTGTGTTCTCTGTCCGTGTGTTAATATTACTGAGGACAGTGGGGGTGTTTTGCACTTCACAGGGTGTATCTGACTGTGAGTCATGATATACACAGTGTGTCAGTGAGTGTGTTAATATTAATCTGTGTTCTCTGTCAGTGTGTTAATATTACTGAGGACAGTGGGGGTGTTTTACACTTCACAGGGTGTATCTGACTGTGGGTCATGATATACACAGTGTGTCAGTGAGTGTGTTAATATTAATCTGTGTTCTCTGTCAGTGTGTTAATATTACTGAGGACAGTGGGGGTGTTTTACACTTCACAGGGTGTATCTGACTGTGGGTCATGATATACACAGTGTGTCAGTGAGTGTGTTAATATTAATCTGTGTTCTCTGTCAGTGTGTTAATATTACTGAGGACAGTTGGGGTGTTTTACACTTCACAGGGTGTATCTGACTGTGGGTCATGATATACACAGTGTGTCAGTGAGTGTGTTAATATTAATCTGTGTTCTCTGTCAGTGTGTTAATATTACTGAGGACAGCGGGGGTGTTTTACACTTCACAGGGTGTATCTGACTGTGGGTCATGATATACACAGTGTGTCAGTGAGTGTGTTAATGTTAATCTGTGTTCTCTGTCAGTGTGTTAATATTCCTGAGGACAGTGGGGGTGTTTTACACTTCACAGGGTGTATCTGACTGTGGGTCATGATGTACACAGTGTGTCAGTGAGTGTGTTAATATTAATCTGTGTTCTCTGTCAGTGTGTTAATATTACTGAGGACAGTGGGGGTGTTTTACACTTCACAGGGTTTATCTGACTGTGGGTCATGATGTACACAGTGTGTCAGTGAGTGTGTTAATATTAATCTGTGTTCTCTGTCAGTGTGTTAATATTCCTGAGGACAGTGGGGGTGTTTTACACATCACAGGGTGTATCTGACTGTGGGTCATGATATACACAGTGTGTCAGTGAGTGTGTTAATATTAATCTGTGTTCTCTGTCAGTGTGTTAATATTACTGAGGACAGTGGAGGTGTTTTACACTTCACAGGGTGTATCTGACTGTGGGTCATGATGCACACAGTGTGTCAGTGAGTGTGTTAATATTAATCTGTGTTCTCTGTCAGTTTGTTAATATTACTGAGGACAGTGGGGGTGTTTTACACTTCACAGGGTGTATCTGACTGTGGGTCATGATGTCCACAGTGTGTCAGTGAGTGTGTTAATATTAATCTGTGTTCTCTGTCAGTGTGTTTATATTACTGAGGACAGTGGGGGTGTTTTACACTTCACAGGGTGTATCTGACTGTGGGTCATGATATGCACAGTGTGTCAGTGAGTGTGTTAATATTAATCTGTGTTCTCTGTCAGTGTGTTAATATTACTGAGGACAGTGGCGGTGTTTTACACTTCACCGGGTGTATCTAACTGTGGGTCATGATATCCACAGTGTGTCAGTGAGTGTGTTAATATTAATCTGTGTTCTCTGTCAGTGTGTTAATATTACTGAGGACAGTGGGGATGTTTTACACTTCACAGGGTGTATCTGACTGTGGGTTATGATATACACAGTGTGTCAGTGATTGTGTTAATATTAATCTGTGTTCTCTGTCAGTGTGTTAATATTACTGTGGACAGTGATGGTGTTTTACACTTCACAGGGTGTATCTGGCTGTGGGTCATGATATACACAGTGTGTCAGTGAGTGTGTTAATATTAATCTGTGTTCTCTGTCAGTGTGTTAATATTCCTGAGGACAGTGGGGATGTTTTACACTTCACAAGGTGTATCTGACTGTGGGTCATGATATAGACTGTGTGTCAGTGAGTGTGTTAATATTAATCTGTGTTCTCTGTCAGTGTGTTAATATTCCTGAGGACAGTGGGGGTGTTTTACACTTCACAGGGTGTATCTGACTGTGGGTCATCATATACACAGTGTATCAGTGAGTGTGTTAATATTAATCTGTGTTCTCTGTCAGTGTGTTAATATTGCTGAGGACAGTGGGGGTGTTTTACACTTCACAGGGTGTATCTGACTGTGGGTCATGATGTCCACAGTGTGTCAGTGAGTGTGTTAATATTAATCTGTGTTCTCTGTCAGTGTCTTAATATTCCTGAGGACAGTGGGGGTGTTTTACACTTCACAGGGTGTATCTGACTGTGGGTCATGATATACACAGTGTGTCAGTGAGTGTGTTAATATTAATCTGTGTTCTCTGTCAGTGTGTTAATATTACTGAGGACAGTGGAGGTGTTTTACACTTCACAGGGTGTATCTGACTGTGGGTCATGATGTCCACAGTGTGTCAGTGAGTGTGTTAATATTAATCTGTGTTCTCTGTCAGTGTGTTAATATTACTGAGGACAGTGGGGGTGTTTTACACTTCACAGGGTGTATCTGACTGTGGGTCATGATATGCACAGTGTGTCAGTGAGTGTGTTAATATTAATCTGTGTTCTCTGTCAGTGTGTTAATATTACTGAGGACAGTGGCGGTGTTTTACACTTCACAGGGTGTATCTGACTGTGGGTCATGATGTACACAGTGTGTCAGTGAGTGTGTTAATATTAATCTGTGTTCTCTGTCCGTGTGTTAATATTACTGAGGACAGTGTGGGTGTTTTGCACTTCACAGGGTGTATCTGACTGTGAGTCATGATATACACAGTGTGTCAGTGAGTGTGTTAATATTAATCTGTGTTCTCTGTCAGTGTGTTAATATTACTGAGGACAGTGGGGGTGTTTTACACTTCACAGGGTGTATCTGACTGTGGGTCATGATATACACAGTGTGTCAGTGAGTGTGTTAATATTAATCTGTGTTCTCTGTCAGTGTGTTAATATTACTGAGGACAGTGGGGGTGTTTTACACTTCACAGGGTGTATCTGACTGTGGGTCATGATATACACAGTGTGTCAGTGAGTGTGTTAATATTAATCTGTGTTCTCTGTCAGTGTGTTAATATTACTGAGGACAGTTGGGGTGTTTTACACTTCACAGGGTGTATCTGACTGTGGGTCATGATATACACAGTGTGTCAGTGAGTGTGTTAATATTAATCTGTGTTCTCTGTCAGTGTGTTAATATTACTGAGGACAGCGGGGGTGTTTTACACTTCACAGGGTGTATCTGACTGTGGGTCATGATATACACAGTGTGTCAGTGAGTGTGTTAATGTTAATCTGTGTTCTCTGTCAGTGTGTTAATATTCCTGAGGACAGTGGGGGTGTTTTACACTTCACAGGGTGTATCTGACTGTGGGTCATGATGTACACAGTGTGTCAGTGAGTGTGTTAATATTAATCTGTGTTCTCTGTCAGTTTGTTAATATTACTGAGGACAGTGGGGGTGTTTTACACTTCACAGGGTTTATCTGACTGTGGGTCATGATGTACACAGTGTGTCAGTGAGTGTGTTAATATTAATCTGTGTTCTCTGTCAGTGTGTTAATATTCCTGAGGACAGTGGGGGTGTTTTACACGTCACAGGGTGTATCTGACTGTGGTTCATGATATACACAGTGTGTCAGTGAGTGTGTTAATATTAATCTGTGTTCTCTGTCAGTGTGTTAATATTACTGAGGACAGTGGAGGTGTTTTACACTTCACAGGGTGTATCTGACTGTGGGTCATGATGCACACAGTGTGTCAGTGAGTGTGTTAATATTAATCTGTGTTCTCTGTCAGTTTGTTAATATTACTGAGGACAGTGGGGGTGTTTTACACTTCACAGGGTGTATCTGACTGTGGGTCATGATGTCCACAGTGTGTCAGTGAGTGTGTTAATATTAATCTGTGTTCTCTGTCAGTGTGTTAATATTACTGAGGACAGTGGGGGTGTTTTACACTTCACAGGGTGTATCTGACTGTGGGTCATGATATGCACAGTGTGTCAGTGAGTGTGTTAATATTAATCTGTGTTCTCTGTCAGTGTGTTAATATTACTGAGGACAGTGGGGGTGTTTTACACTTCACAGGGTGTATCTGACTGTGGGTCATGATATACACAGTGTGTCAGTGAGTGTGTTAATATTAATCTGTGTTCTCTGTCAGTGTGTTAATATTACTGAGGACAGTGGGGGTGTTTTACACTTCACAGGGTGTATCTGACTGTGGGTCATGATATACACAGTGTGTCAGTGAGTGTGTTAATATTAATCTGTGTTCTCTGTCAGTGTGTTAATATTACTGAGGACAGTTGGGGTGTTTTACACTTCACAGGGTGTATCTGACTGTGGGTCATGATATACACAGTGTGTCAGTGAGTGTGTTAATATTAATCTGTGTTCTCTGTCAGTGTGTTAATATTACTGAGGACAGCGGGGGTGTTTTACACTTCACAGGGTGTATCTGACTGTGGGTCATGATATACACAGTGTGTCAGTGAGTGTGTTAATGTTAATCTGTGTTCTCTGTCAGTGTGTTAATATTCCTGAGGACAGTGGGGGTGTTTTACACTTCACAGGGTGTATCTGACTGTGGGTCATGATGTACACAGTGTGTCAGTGAGTGTGTTAATATTAATCTGTGTTCTCTGTCAGTTTGTTAATATTACTGAGGACAGTGGGGGTGTTTTACACTTCACAGGGTTTATCTGACTGTGGGTCATGATGTACACAGTGTGTCAGTGAGTGTGTTAATATTAATCTGTGTTCTCTGTCAGTGTGTTAATATTCCTGAGGACAGTGGGGGTGTTTTACACGTCACAGGGTGTATCTGACTGTGGTTCATGATATACACAGTGTGTCAGTGAGTGTGTTAATATTAATCTGTGTTCTCTGTCAGTGTGTTAATATTACTGAGGACAGTGGAGGTGTTTTACACTTCACAGGGTGTATCTGACTGTGGGTCATGATGCACACAGTGTGTCAGTGAGTGTGTTAATATTAATCTGTGTTCTCTGTCAGTTTGTTAATATTACTGAGGACAGTGGGGGTGTTTTACACTTCACAGGGTGTATCTGACTGTGGGTCATGATGTCCACAGTGTGTCAGTGAGTGTGTTAATATTAATCTGTGTTCTCTGTCAGTGTGTTAATATTACTGAGGACAGTGGGGGTGTTTTACACTTCACAGGGTGTATCTGACTGTGGGTCATGATATGCACAGTGTGTCAGTGAGTGTGTTAATATTAATCTGTGTTCTCTGTCAGTGTGTTAATATTACTGAGGACAGTGGCGGTGTTTTACACTTCACCGGGTGTATCTGACTGTGGGTCATGATATACACAGTGTGTCAGTGAGTGTGTTAATATTAATCTGTGTTCTCTGTCAGTGTGTTAATATTACTGAGGACAGTGGGGATGTTTTACACTTCACAGGGTGTATCTGACTGTGGGTTATGATATACACAGTGTGTCAGTGATTGTGTTAATATTAATCTGTGTTCTCTGTCAGTGTGTTAATATTCCTGAGGACAGTGGGGGTGTTTTACACTTAACAGGGTGTATCTGACTGTGGGTCATGATGTACACAGTGTGTCAGTGAGTGTGTTAATATTAATCTGTGTTCTCTGTCAGTGTGTTAATATTACTGAGGACAGTGGGGGTGTTTTACACTTCACAGGGTGTATCTGGCTGTGGGTCATGATGTACACAGTGTGTCAGTGAGTGTGTTAATATTAATCTGTGTTCTCTGTCAGTGTGTTAATATTCCTGAGGACAGTGGGGGTGTTTTACACTTCACAGGGTGTATCTGACTGTGGGTCATGATATACATAGTGTGTCAGTGAGTGTGTTAATATTAATCTGTGTTCTCTGTCAGTGTGTTAATATTACTGAGGACAGTGGGGGTGTTTTACACTTCACAGGGTGTATCTGACTGTGGGTCATGATATACACAGTGTGTCAGTGAGTGTGTTAATATTAATCTGTGTTCCCTGTCAGTGTGTTAATATTGCTGAGGACAGTGGGGGTGTTTTACACTTCACAGGGTGTATCTGACTGTGGGTCATGATATACACAGTGTGTCAGTGAGTGTGTTAATATTAATCTGTGTTCTCTGTCAGTGTGTTAATATTACTGAGGACAGTGGGGGCGTTTTACACTTCACAGGGTGTATCTGACTGTGGGTCATGATGTACACAGTGTGTCAGTGAGTGTGTTAATATTAATCTGTGTTCTCTGTCAGTGTGTTAATATTACTGAGGACAGTGGGGGTGTTTTACACTTCACAGGGTGTATCTGACTGTGGGTCATGATATACACAGTGTGTCAGTGAGTGTGTTAAAATTAATCTGTGTTCTCTCTCAGTGTGTTAATATTACTGAGGACAGTGGGGGTGTTTTACACTTCACAGGGTGTATCTGACTGTGGGTCATGATATACACAGTGTGTCAGTGAGTGTGTGAATATTAATCTGTGTACTCTGTCAGTGTGTTAATATTCCTGAGGACAGTGTTGGTGTTTTACACTTCACAGGGTTTATCTGACTGTGGTTCATGATATACACAGTGTGTCAGTGAGTGTGTTAATATTAATCTGTGTTCTCTGTCAGTGTGTTAATATTACTGAGGACAGTGGGGGTGTTTTACACTTCACAGGGTGTATCTGACTGTGGGTCATGATAGACACAGTGTGTCAGTGAGTGTGTTAATATTAATCTGTGTTCTCTGTCAATGTGTTAATATTCCTGAGGACAGTGGGGGTGTTTTACACTTCACAGGGTGTATCTTACTGTGGGTCATGATATACACAGTGTGTCAGTGGGTGTGTTAATATTAATCTGTGTTCTCTGTCAGTGTGTTAATATTACTGAGGACAGTGGGGGTGTTTTACACTTCACAGGGTGTATCTGACTGTGGGTCATGATATACACAGTGTGTCAGTGAGTGTGTTAATATTAATCTGTGTACTCTGTCAGTGTGTTAATATTCCTGAGGACAGTGGGGGTGTTTTACACTTCACAGGGTTTATCTGACTGTGGTTCATGATATACACAGTGTGTCAGTGAGAGTGTTAATATTAATCTGTGTTCTCTGTCAGTGTGTTAATATTGCTGAGGACAGTGGGTGTGTTTTACACTTCACAGGGTGTATCTAACTGTGGGTCATGATATACACAGTGTGTCAGTGAGTGTGTTAATATTAATCTGTGTTCTCTGTCAGTGTGTTATTATTGCTGAGGACAGTGGGGTGTTTTACACTTCACAGGGTGTATCTGGCTGTGGGTCATGATATACACAGTGTGTCAGTGAGTGTGTTAATATTAATCTGTGTTCTCTGTCAGTGTGTTAATATTCCTGAGGACAGTGGGTGTGTTTTACACTTCACAGGGTGTATCTGACTGTGGGTCATGATGTACAAAGTGTGTCAGTGAGTGTGTTAATATTAATCTGTGTTCTCTGTCAGTGTGTTAATATTGCTGAGGACAGTGGGGGTGTTTTACACTTCACAGGGTGTATCTGACTGTGGGTCATGATATACACAGTGTGTCAGTGAGTGTGTTAATATTAATCTGTGTTCTCTGTCAGTGTGTTAATATTACTGAGGACAGTGGGGTGTTTTACACTTCACAGGGTGTATCTGGCTGTGGGTCATGATATACACAGTGTGTCAGTGAGTGTGTTAATATTAATCTGTGTTCTCTGTCAGTGTGTTAATATTCCTGAGGACACTGGGGGTGTTTTACACTTCACAGGGTGTATCTGACTGTGGGTCATGATGTACAAAGTGTGTCAGTGAGTGTGTTAATATTAATCTGTGTTCTCTGTCAGTGTGTTAATATTACTGAGGACAGTGGGGGTGTTTTACACTTCACAGGGTGTATCTGACTGTGGGTCATGATGTACAAAGTGTGTCAGTGAGTGTGTTAATATTAATCTGTGTTCTCTGTCGGTTTGTTAATATTCCTGAGGATAGTTGGGGTGTTTTACACTTCACCGGGTGTATCTGACTGTGGGTCATGATGTACACAGTGTGTCAGTGAGTGTGTTAATATTAATCTGTGTTCTCTGTCAGTGTGTTAATATTGCTGATGACAGCGGGGGTGTTTTACACTTCACAGGGTGTATCTGAATGTGGGTCATGATATACACAGTGTGTCAGTGAGTGTGTTAATATTAATCTGTGTTCTCTGTCAGTGTGTTAATATTACTGAGGACAGTGGGGGTGTTTTACACTTCACAGGGTGTATCTGACTGTGGGTCATGATATACACAGTGTGTCAGTGAGAGTGTTAATATTAATCTGTGTTCTCTGTCAGTGTGTTAATATTACTGAGGACAGTGGGGGTGTTTTACACTTCTCAGGGTGTATCTGACTGTGGGTCATGATATACACAGTATGTCAGTGAGTGTGTTAATATTAATCTGTGTTCCCTGTCAGTGTGTTAATATTCCTGAGGACAGTGGGGGTGTTTTACACTTCACAGGGTGTATCTGACTGTGGGTCATGATGTACACAGTGTGTCAGTGATTGTGTTAATATTAATCTGTGTTCTCTGTCAGTGTGTTAATATTACTGAGGACAGTGGGGGTGTTTTACACTTCACAGGGTGTATCTGACTGTGGGTCATGATGTACACAGTGTTTCAGTGAGTGTGTTAATATTAATCTGTGTTCTCTGTCAGTGTGTTAATATTACTGAGGACAGTGGGGGTGTTTTACACTTCACAGGGTGTATCTGACTGTGGGTCATGATATACACAGTGTGTATGTGAGTGTGTTAATATTAATCTGTGTTCTCTGTCAGTGTGTTAATATTCCTGAGGACAGTGGGGGTGTTTTACACTTCACAGGCTGTATCTGACTGTGGGTCATGATATACACAGTGTGTCAGTGAGTGTGTTAATATTAATCTGTGTTCTCTGTCAGTGTGTTAATATTACTGAGGACAGTGGGGGTGTTTTACACTTCACAGGGTGTATCTGACTGTGGGTCATGATATACACAGTGTGTCAGTGAGTGTGTTAATATTAATCTGTGTTCTCTGTCAGTGTGTTAATATTCCTGAGGACAGTGGGGGTGTTTTACACTTCACAGGGTGTATCTGACTGTGGGTCATGATATACACAGTGTGTCAGTGAGTGTGTTAATATTAATCTGTGTTCTCTGTCAATGTGTTAATATTGCTGAGGACAGCGGGGGTGTTTTGCACTTCACAGGGTGTATCTGACTGTGGGTCATGATATACACAGTGTGTCAGTGAGTGTGTTAATATTAATCTGTGTTCTCTGTCAGTGTGTTAATATTGCTGAGGACAGCAGGGTTGTTTTACACTTCACAGGGTGTATCTGACTCTGGGTCATGATATACACAGTGTGTCAGTGAGTGTGTTAATATTAATCTGTGTTCTCTGTCAGTGTGTTAATATTACTGAGGACAGTGGGGGTGTTTTACACTTCACAGGGTGTATCTAACTGTGGGTCATGATATACACAGTGTGTCAGTGAGTGTGTTAATATTAATCTGTGTTCTCTGTCAGTGTGTTAATATTCCTGAGGACAGTGGGGATGTTTTACACTTCACAGGGTGTATCTGACTGTGGGTCATGATATACACAGTGTGTCAGTGAGTGTGTTAATATTAATCTGTGTACTCTGTCAGTCTGTTAATATTCCTGAGGACAGTGGGGGTGTTTTACACTTCAAAGGGTTTATCTGACTGTGGGTCATGATATACACAGTGTGTCAGTGAGTGTGTTAATATTAATCTGTTTTCTCTGTCAGTGTGTTAATATTCCTGAGGACAGTGGGGGTGTTTTACACTTCACATGGTGTATCTGACTGTGGGTCATGATATACACAGTGTGTCAGTGAGTGTGTTAATATTAATCTGTGTTCTCTGTCAGTGTGTTAATATTCCTGAGGACAGTGGGGGTGTTTTACACTTCACAGGGTGTATCTGACTGTGGGTCATGATATACACAGTGTGTCAGTGAGTGTGTTAATATTAATCTGTGTTCTCTGTCAATGTGTTAATATTGCTGAGGACAGCGGGGGTGTTTTGCACTTCACAGGGTGTATCTGACTGTGGGTCATGATATACACAGTGCGTCAGTGAGTGTGTTAATATTAATCTGTGTTCTCTGTCAGTGTGTTAATATTGCTGAGGACAGCGGGGTTGTTTTACACTTCACAGGGTGTATCTGACTCTGGGTCATGATATACACAGTGTGTCAGTGAGTGTGTTAATATTAATCTGTGTTCTCTGTCAGTGTGGTAATATTACTGAGGACAGTGGGGGTGTTTTACACTTCACAGGGTGTATCTAACTGTGGGTCATGATATACACAGTGTGTCAGTGAGTGTGTTAATATTAATCTGTGTTCTCTGTCAGTGTGTTAATATTCCTGAGGACAGTGGGGATGTTTTACACTTCACAGGGTGTATCTGACTGTGGGTCATGATATACACAGTGTGTCAGTGAGTGTGTTAATATTAATCTGTGTACTCTGTCAGTCTGTTAATATTCCTGAGGACAGTGGGGGTGTTTTACACTTCAAAGGGTTTATCTGACTGTGGGTCATGATATACACAGTGTGTCAGTGAGTGTGTTAATATTAATCTGTGTTCTCTGTCAGTGTGTTAATATTCCTGAGGACAGTGGGGGTGTTTTACACTTCACAGGGTGTATCTGACTGTGGGTCATGATATACACAGTGTGTCAGTGAGTGTGTTAATATTAATCTGTGTTCTCTGTCAGTGTGTTAATATTCCTGAGGACAGTGGGGGTGTTTTACACTTCACAGGGTGTATCTGACTGTGGGTCATGATGTACAAAGTGTGTCAGTGAGTGTGTTAATATTAATCTGTGTTCTCTGTCAGTGTGTTAATATTCCTGAGGACAGTGGGCGTGTTTTACACTTCACAGGGTGTATCTGACTGTGGGTCATGATGTACACAGTGTGTCAGTGAGTGTGTTAATATTAATCTGTGTTCTCTGTCAGTGTGTTAATATTCCTGAGGACAGTGGGGATGTTTTACACTTCACAGGGTGTATCTGACTGTGGGTCATGATATACACAGTGTGTCAGTGAGTGTGTTAATATTAATCTGTGTACTCTGTCAGTCTGTTAATATTCCTGAGGACAGTGGGGGTGTTTTACACTTCAAAGGGTTTATCTGACTGTGGGTCATGATATACACAGTGTGTCAGTGAGTGTGTTAATATTAATCTGTTTTCTCTGTCAGTGTGTTAATATTCCTGAGGACAGTGGGGGTGTTTTACACTTCACATGGTGTATCTGACTGTGGGTCATGATATACACAGTGTGTCAGTGAGTGTGTTAATATTAATCTGTGTTCTCTGTCAGTGTGTTAATATTCCTGAGGACAGTGGGGGTGTTTTACACTTCACAGGGTGTATCTGACTGTGGGTCATGATATACACAGTGTGTCAGTGAGTGTGTTAATATTAATCTGTGTTCTCTGTCAATGTGTTAATATTGCTGAGGACAGCGGGGGTGTTTTGCACTTCACAGGGTGTATCTGACTGTGGGTCATGATATACACAGTGTGTCAGTGAGTGTGTTAATATTAATCTGTGTTCTCTGTCAGTGTGTTAATATTACTGAGGACAGTGGGGGTGTTTTACACTTCACAGGGTGTATCTAACTGTGGGTCATGATATACACAGTGTGTCAGTGAGTGTGTTAATATTAATCTGTGTTCTCTGTCAGTGTGTTAATATTCCTGAGGACAGTGGGGATGTTTTACACTTCACAGGGTGTATCTGACTGTGGGTCATGATATACACAGTGTGTCAGTGAGTGTGTTAATATTAATCTGTGTACTCTGTCAGTCTGTTAATATTCCTGAGGACAGTGGGGGTGTTTTACACTTCAAAGGGTTTATCTGACTGTGGGTCATGATATACACAGTGTGTCAGTGAGTGTGTTAATATTAATCTGTTTTCTCTGTCAGTGTGTTAATATTCCTGAGGACAGTGAGGGTGTTTTACACTTCACATGGTGTATCTGACTGTGGGTCATGATATACACAGTGTGTCAGTGAGTGTGTTAATATTAATCTGTGTTCTCTGTCAGTGTGTTAATATTCCTGAGGACAGTGGGGGTGTTTTACACTTCACAGGGTGTATCTGACTGTGGGTCATGATATACACAGTGTGTCAGTGAGTGTGTTAATATTAATCTGTGTTCTCTGTCAGTGTGTTAATATTCCTGAGGACAGTGGGGGTGTTTTACACTTCACAGGGTGTATCTGACTGTGGGTCATGATGTACAAAGTGTGTCAGTGAGTGTGTTAATATTAATCTGTGTTCTCTGTCAGTGTGTTAATATTCCTGAGGACAGTGGGCGTGTTTTACACTTCACAGGGTGTATCTGACTGTGGGTCATGATGTACACAGTGTGTCAGTGAGTGTGTTAATATTAATCTGTGTTCTCTGTCAGTGTGTTAATATTACTGAGGACAGTGGGGGTGTTTTACACTTCACAGGGTGTATCTGACTGTGAGTCATGATATACACAGTGTGTCAGTGAGTGTGTTAATATTAATCTGTGTTCTCTGTCAGTGTGTTAATATTACTGAGGACAGTGGGGATGTTTTACACTTCACAGGGTGTATCTGACTGTGGGTCATGATATACACAGTGTGCCAGTGAGTGTGTTAATATTAATCTGTGTTCTCTGTCAGTGTGTTAATATTCCTGAGGACAGTGGGGATGTTTTACACTTCACCGGGTGTATCTGACTGTGGGTCATGATATACACAGTGTGTCAGTGAGTGTGTTAATATTAATCTGTCTTCTCTGTCAGTGTGTTAATATTACTGAGGACAGTGGGGGTGTTTTACACTTCACAGGGTGTATCTGACTGTGGGTCATGATATACACAGTGTGTCAGTGAGTGTGTTAATATTAATCTGTGTTCTCTGTCAGTGTGTTAATATTACTGAGGACAGTTGGGGTGTTTTACACTTCACAGGGTGTATCTGACTGTGGGTCATGATATACACAGTGTGTCAGTGAGTGTGTTAATATTAATCTGTGTTCTCTGTCAGTGTGTTAATATTACTGAGGACAGTGGGGGTGTTTTACACTTCTCAGGGTGTATCTGACTGTGGGTCGTGATATACACAGTGTGTCAGTGAGAGTGTTAATATTAATCTGTGTTCTCTGTCAGTGTGTTAATATTCCTGAGGACAGCGGGGGTGTTTTACACTTCACAGGGTGTATCTGACTGTGGGTCATGATATACACAGTGTGTCAGTGAGTGTGTTAATATTAATCTGTGTTCTCTGTCAGTGTGTTAATATTACTGAGGACAGTGGGGGTGTTTTACACTTCACAGGGTGTATCTGACTGTGGGTCATGTTATACACAGTGTGTCAGTGAGTGTGTTAATATTAATCTGTGTTCTCTGTCAGTGTGTTAATATTCCTGAGGACAGTGGGGGTGTTTTACACTTCACAGGCTGTATCTGACTGTGGGTCATGATATACACAGTGTGTCAGTGAGTGTGTTAATATTAATCTGTGTTCTCTGTCAGTGTGTTAATATTACTGAGGGCAGTGGGGGTGTTTTACACTTCACAGGGTGTATCTGACTGTGGGTCATGATATACACAGTGTGTCAGTGAGTGTGTTAATATTAATCTGTGTTCTCTGTCAGTGTGTTAATATTCCTGAGGACAGTGGGGGTGTTTTACACTTCACAGGGTGTATCTGACTGTGGGTCATGATATACACAGTGTGTCAGTGAGTGTGTTAATATTAATCTGTGATCTCTGTCAATGTGTTAATATTACTGAGGACAGCGGGAGTGTTTTGCACTTCACAGGGTGTATCTGACTGTGGGTCATGATATACACAGTGTGTCAGTGAGTGTGTTAATATTAATCTGTGTTCTCTGTCAGTGTGTTAATATTGCTGAGGACAGCGGGGGTGTTTTACACTTCACAGGGTGTATCTGACTCTGGGTCATGATATACACATTGTGTCAGTGAGTGTGTTAATATTAATCTGTGTTCTCTGTCAGTGTGTTAATATTACTGAGGACAGTGGGGGTGTTTTACACTTCACAGGGTGTATCTAACTGTGGGTCATGATATACACAGTGTGTCAGTGAGTGTGTTAATATTAATCTGTGTTCTCTGTCAGTGTGTTAATATTCCTGAGGACAGTGGGGATGTTTTACACTTCACAGGGTGTATCTGACTGTGGGTCATGATATACACAGTGTGTCAGTGAGTGTGTTAATATTAATCTGTGTACTCTGTCAGTCTGTTAATATTCCTGAGGACAGTGGGGAGTTTTACACTTCACAGGGTTTATCTGACTGTGGGTCATGATATACACAGTGTGTCAGTGAGTGTGTTAATATTAATCTGTGTTCTCTGTCAGTGTGTTAATATTACTGAGGACAGTGGGGATGTTTTACACTTCACCGGGTGTATCTGACTGTTGGTCATGATATACACAGTGTGTCAGTGAGTGTGTTAATATTAATCTGTGTTCTCTGTCAGTGTGTTAATATTACTGAGGACAGCGGGGGTGTTTTACACTTCACAGGGTGTATCTGACTGTGGGTCATGATATACACAGTGTGTCAGTGAGTGTGTTAATGTTAATCTGTGTTCTCTGTCAGTGTGTTAATATTCCTGAGGACAGTGGGGGTGTTTTACACTTCACAGGGTGTATCTGACTGTGGGTCATGATGTACACAGTGTGTCAGTGAGTGTGTTAATATTAATCTGTGTTCTCTGTCAGTGTGTTAATATTACTGAGGACAGTGGGGGTGTTTTACACTTCACAGGGTTTATCTGACTGTGGGTCATGATATACACAGTGTGTCAGTGAGTGTGTTAATATTAATCTGTGTTCTCTGTCAGTGTGTTAATATTACTGAGGACAGTGGGGATGTTTTACACTTCACCGGGTGTATCTGACTGTTGGTCATGATATACACAGTGTGTCAGTGAGTGTGTTAATATTAATCTGTGTTCTCTGTCAGTGTGTTAATATTCCTGAGGACAGTGGGGATGTTTTACACTTCACAGGGTGTATCTGACTGTGGGTCATGATATAGACAGTGTGTCAGTGAGTGTGTTAATATTAATCTGTGTTCTCTGTCAGTGTGTTAATATTCCTGAGGACAGTGGGGGTGTTTTACACTTCACAGGGTGTATCTGACTGTGCGTCATGATATACACAGTGTGTCAGTGAGTGTGTTAATATTAATCTGTGTTCTCTGTCAGTGTGTTAATATTCCTGAGGACAGTGGGGGTGTTTTACACTTCACAGGGTGTATCTGACTGTGGGTCATGATATACACAGTGTGTCAGAGAGTGTGTTAATATTAATCTGTGTTCTCTGTCAGTGTGTTAATATTCCTGAGGACAGTGGGGGTGTTTTACACTTCACAGGGTGTATCTGACTGTGGGTCATGATATACACAGTGTGTCAGTGAGTGTGTTAATATTAATCTGTGTTCTCTGTCAGTGTGTTAATATTACTGCGGACAGTGGGGGTGTTTTACACTTCACAGGGTGTATCTGGCTGTGGGTCATGATGTACACAGTGTGTCATTGAGTGTGTTAATATTAATCTGTGTTCTCTGTCAGTGTGTTAATATTCCAGAGGACAGTGGGGGTGTTTTACACTTCACAGGGTGTATCTGACTGTGGGGCATGATATACATAGTGTGTCAGTGAGTGTGTTAATATTAATCTGTGTTCTCTGTCAGTGTGTTAATATTACTGAGGACAGTGGGGGTGTTTTACACTTCACAGGGTGTATCTGATTGTGGGTCATGATATACACAGTGTGTCAGTGAGTGTGTTAATATTAATCTGTGTTCTCTGTCAGTGTGTTAATATTACTGAGGACAGTGGGGGTGTTTTACACTTCACAGGGTGTATCTGACTGTGGGTCATGATGTACACAGTGTGTCAGTGAGTGTGTTAATATTAATCTGTGTTCTCTGTCAGTGTGTTAATATTACTGAGGACAGTGGGGGTGTTTTGCACTTCACAGGGTGTATCTGACTGTGGGTCATGATATACACAGTGTGTCAGTGAGTGTGTTAATATTAATCTGTGTTCTCTGTCAGTGTGTTAATATTACTGAGGACAGTGGGGGTGTTTTACACTTCACAGGGTGTATCTGACTGTGGTTCATGATATACACAGTGTGTCAGTGAGTGTGTTAATATTAATCTGTGTACTCTGTCAGTGTGTTAATATTCCTGAGGACATTGGGGGTGTTTTACACTTCACAGGGTTTATCTGACTGTGGTTCATGATATACACAGTGTGTCAGTGAGAGTGTTAATATTAATCTGTGTTCTCTGTCAGTGTGTTAATATTACTGAGGACAGTGGGGGTGTTTTACACTTCACAGGGTGTATCTGACTGTGGGTCATGATATACACATTGTGTCAGTGAGTGTGTTAATATTAATCTGTGTTCTCTGTCAGTGTGTTAATATTACTGAGGACAGTGGGGGTGTTTTACACTTCACAGGGTGTATCTGACTGTGGGTCATGATATACACAGTGTGTCAGTGAGTGTGTTAATATTAATCTGTGTACTCTGTCAGTGTGTTAATATTGCTGAGGACAGTGGGGGTGTTTTACACTTCACAGGGTGTATCTGACTGTGGGTCATGATATACACAGTGTGTCAGTGAGTGTGTTAATATTAATCTGTGTTCTCTGTCAGTGTGTTAATATTACTGAGGACAGTGGGGGTGTTTTACACTTCACAGGGTGTATCTGACTGTGGGTCATGATATACACATTGTGTCAGTGAGTGTGTTAATATTAATCTGTGTTCTCTGTCAGTGTGTTAATATTACTGAGGACAGTGGGGGTGTTTTACACTTCACAGGGTGTATCTGACTGTGGGTCATGATATACACATTGTGTCAGTGAGTGTGTTAATATTAATCTGTGTTCTCTGTCAGTGTGTTAATATTACTGAGGACAGTGGGGGTGTTTTACACTTCACAGGGTGTATCTGACTGTGGGTCATGATATACACAGTGTGTCAGTGAGTGTGTTAATATTAATCTGTGTACTCTGTCAGTGTGTTAATATTGCTGAGGACAGTGGGGGTGTTTTACACTTCACAGGGTGTATCTGACTGTGGGTCATGATATACACAGTGTGTCAGTGAGTGTGTTAATATTAATCTGTGTTCTCTGTCAGTGTGTTAATATTACTGAGGACAGTGGGGGTGTTTTACACTTCACAGGGTGTATCTAACTGTGGGTCATGATATACACAGTGCGTCAGTGAGTGTGTTAATATTAATCTGTGTTCTCTGTCAGTGTGTTAATATTACTGAGGACAGTGGGGGTGTTTTACACTTCACAGGGTGTATCTGACTGTGGGTCATGATATACACAGTGTGTCAGTGAGTGTGTTAATATTAATCTGTGTTCTCTGTCAGTGTGTTAATATTGCTGAGGACAGTGGGGTGTTTTACACTTCACAGGGTGTATCTGACTGTGGGTCATGATGTACACAGTGTGTCAGTGAGTGTGTTAATATTAATCTGTGTTCTCTGTCAGTGTGTTAATATTCCTGAGGACAGTGGGAGTGTTTTACACTTCACAGGGTGTATCTGACTGTGGGTCATGATAGACACAGTGTGTCAGTGAATGTGTTAATATTAATCTGTGTTCTCTGTCAGTGTGTTAATATTCCTGAGGACAGTGGGTGTGTTTTACACTTCACAGGGTGTATCTGACTGTGGGTCATGATATACTCAGTGTGTCAGTGAGTGTGTTAATATTAATCTGTGTTCTCTGTCAGTGTGTTAATATTACTGAGGACAGTGGGGATGTTTTACACTTCACAGGGTGTATCTGGCTGTGGGTCATGATATACACAGTGTGTCAGTGAGTGTGTTAATATTAATCTGTGTTCTCTGTCAGTGTGTTAATATTCCTGAGGACAGTGGGGGTGTTTTACACTTCACAGGGTGTATCTGACTGTGGGTCATGATCTACACAGTGTGTCAGTGAGTGTGTTAATATTAATCTGTGTTCTCTGTCAGTGTGTTAATATTGCTGAGGACAGTTGGGGTGTTTTACACTTCACAGGGTGTATCTAACTGTGGGTCATGATATACACAGTGTGTCAGTGAGTGTGTTAATATTAATCTGTGTTCTCTGTCAGTGTGTTAATATTACTGAGGACAGTGGGGTGTTTTACACTTCACAGGGTGTATCTGGCTGTGGGTCATGATATACACAGTGTGTCAGTGAGTGTGTTAATATTAATCTGTCTTCTCTGTCAGTGTGTTAATATTCCTGAGGACAGTGGGGGTGTTTTACACTTCACAGGGTGTATCTGACTGTGGGTCATGATGTACAAAGTGTGTCAGTGAGTGTGTTAATATTAATCTGTGTTCTCTGTCAGTGTGTTAATATTACTGAGGACAGTGGGGGTGTTTTACACTTCACAGGGTGTATCTGACTGTGGGTCATGATGTACAAAGTGTGTCAGTGAGTGTGTTAATATTAATCTGTGTTCTCTGTCGGTGTGTTAATATTCCTGAGGACAGTTGGGGTGTTTTACACTTCACCGGGTGTATCTGACTGTGGGTCATGATGTACACAGTGTGTCAGTGAGTGTGTTAATATTAATCTGTGTTCTCTGTCAGTGTGTTAATATTGCTGAGGACAGTGGGGGTGTTTTACACTTCACAGGGTGTATCTGACTGTGGGTCATGATATACACAGTGTGTCAGTGAGTGTGTTAATATTAATCTGTGTTCTCTGTCAGTGTGTTAATATTACTGAGCACAGTGGGGGTGTTTTACACTTCACAGGGTGTATCTGACTGTGGGTCATGATATACACAGTGTGTCAGTGAGTGTGTTAATATTAATCTGTGTTCTCTGTCAGTGTGTTAATATTACTGAGGACAGTGGGGGTGTTTTACACTTCACAGGGTGTATCTGACTGTGGTTCATGATATACACAGTGTGTCAGTGAGTGTGTTAATATTAATCTGTGTACTCTGTCAGTGTGTTAATATTCCTGAGGACATTGGGGGTGTTTTACACTTCACAGGGTTTATCTGACTGTGGTTCATGATATACACAGTGTGTCAGTGAGAGTGTTAATATTAATCTGTGTTCTCTGTCAGTGTGTTAATATTACTGAGGACAGTGGGGGTGTTTTACACTTCACAGGGTGTATCTGACTGTGGGTCATGATATACACATTGTGTCAGTGAGTGTGTTAATATTAATCTGTGTTCTCTGTCAGTGTGTTAATATTACTGAGGACAGTGGGGGTGTTTTACACTTCACAGGGTGTATCTGACTGTGGGTCATGATATACACAGTGTGTCAGTGAGTGTGTTAATATTAATCTGTGTACTCTGTCAGTGTGTTAATATTGCTGAGGACAGTGGGGGTGTTTTACACTTCACAGGGTGTATCTGACTGTGGGTCATGATATACACAGTGTGTCAGTGAGTGTGTTAATATTAATCTGTGTTCTCTGTCAGTGTGTTAATATTACTGAGGACAGTGGGGGTGTTTTACACTTCACAGGGTGTATCTGACTGTGGGTCATGATATACACATTGTGTCAGTGAGTGTGTTAATATTAATCTGTGTTCTCTGTCAGTGTGTTAATATTACTGAGGACAGTGGGGGTGTTTTACACTTCACAGGGTGTATCTGACTGTGGGTCATGATATACACATTGTGTCAGTGAGTGTGTTAATATTAATCTGTGTTCTCTGTCAGTGTGTTAATATTACTGAGGACAGTGGGGGTGTTTTACACTTCACAGGGTGTATCTGACTGTGGGTCATGATATACACAGTGTGTCAGTGAGTGTGTTAATATTAATCTGTGTACTCTGTCAGTGTGTTAATATTGCTGAGGACAGTGGGGGTGTTTTACACTTCACAGGGTGTATCTGACTGTGGGTCATGATATACACAGTGTGTCAGTGAGTGTGTTAATATTAATCTGTGTTCTCTGTCAGTGTGTTAATATTACTGAGGACAGTGGGGGTGTTTTACACTTCACAGGGTGTATCTAACTGTGGGTCATGATATACACAGTGCGTCAGTGAGTGTGTTAATATTAATCTGTGTTCTCTGTCAGTGTGTTAATATTACTGAGGACAGTGGGGGTGTTTTACACTTCACAGGGTGTATCTGACTGTGGGTCATGATATACACAGTGTGTCAGTGAGTGTGTTAATATTAATCTGTGTTCTCTGTCAGTGTGTTAATATTGCTGAGGACAGTGGGGTGTTTTACACTTCACAGGGTGTATCTGACTGTGGGTCATGATGTACACAGTGTGTCAGTGAGTGTGTTAATATTAATCTGTGTTCTCTGTCAGTGTGTTAATATTCCTGAGGACAGTGGGAGTGTTTTACACTTCACAGGGTGTATCTGACTGTGGGTCATGATAGACACAGTGTGTCAGTGAATGTGTTAATATTAATCTGTGTTCTCTGTCAGTGTGTTAATATTCCTGAGGACAGTGGGTGTGTTTTACACTTCACAGGGTGTATCTGACTGTGGGTCATGATATACTCAGTGTGTCAGTGAGTGTGTTAATATTAATCTGTGTTCTCTGTCAGTGTGTTAATATTACTGAGGACAGTGGGGATGTTTTACACTTCACAGGGTGTATCTGGCTGTGGGTCATGATATACACAGTGTGTCAGTGAGTGTGTTAATATTAATCTGTGTTCTCTGTCAGTGTGTTAATATTCCTGAGGACAGTGGGGGTGTTTTACACTTCACAGGGTGTATCTGACTGTGGGTCATGATCTACACAGTGTGTCAGTGAGTGTGTTAATATTAATCTGTGTTCTCTGTCAGTGTGTTAATATTGCTGAGGACAGTTGGGGTGTTTTACACTTCACAGGGTGTATCTAACTGTGGGTCATGATATACACAGTGTGTCAGTGAGTGTGTTAATATTAATCTGTGTTCTCTGTCAGTGTGTTAATATTACTGAGGACAGTGGGGTGTTTTACACTTCACAGGGTGTATCTGGCTGTGGGTCATGATATACACAGTGTGTCAGTGAGTGTGTTAATATTAATCTGTCTTCTCTGTCAGTGTGTTAATATTCCTGAGGACAGTGGGGGTGTTTTACACTTCACAGGGTGTATCTGACTGTGGGTCATGATGTACAAAGTGTGTCAGTGAGTGTGTTAATATTAATCTGTGTTCTCTGTCAGTGTGTTAATATTACTGAGGACAGTGGGGGTGTTTTACACTTCACAGGGTGTATCTGACTGTGGGTCATGATGTACAAAGTGTGTCAGTGAGTGTGTTAATATTAATCTGTGTTCTCTGTCGGTGTGTTAATATTCCTGAGGACAGTTGGGGTGTTTTACACTTCACCGGGTGTATCTGACTGTGGGTCATGATGTACACAGTGTGTCAGTGAGTGTGTTAATATTAATCTGTGTTCTCTGTCAGTGTGTTAATATTGCTGAGGACAGTGGGGGTGTTTTACACTTCACAGGGTGTATCTGACTGTGGGTCATGATATACACAGTGTGTCAGTGAGTGTGTTAATATTAATCTGTGTTCTCTGTCAGTGTGTTAATATTACTGAGCACAGTGGGGGTGTTTTACACTTCACAGGGTGTATCTGACTGTGGGTCATGATATACACAGTGTGTCAGTGAGTGTGTTAATATTAATCTGTGTTCTCTGTCAGTGTGTTAATATTACTGAGGACAGTGGGGGTGTTTTACACTTCTCAGGGTGTATCTGACTGTGGGTCATGATATACACAGTGTGTCAGTGAGAGTGTTAATATTAATCTTGTTCTCTGTCAGTGTGTTAATATTCCTCAGGACAGCGGGGGTGTTTTACACTTCACAGGGTGTATCTGACTGTGGGTCATGATATACACAGTGTGTCAGTGAGTGTGTTAATATTAATCTGTGTTCTCTGTCAGTGTGTTAATATTACTGAGGACAGTGGGGGTGTTTTACACTTCACAGGGTGTATCTGACTGTGGGTCATGATATACACAGTGTGTCAGTGAGTGTGTTAATATTAATCTGTGTTCTCTGTCAGTGTGTTAATATTCCTGAGGACAGTGGGGGTGTTTTACACTTCACAGGCTGTATCTGACTGTGGGTCATGATATACACAGTGTGTCAGTGAGTGTGTTAATATTATCTGTGTTCTCTGTCAGTGTGTTAATATTACTGAGGACAGTGGGGGTGTTTTACACTTCACAGGGTGTATCTGACTGTGGGTCATGATATACACAGTGTGTCAGTGAGTGTGTTAATATTAATCTGTGTTCTCTGTCAATGTGTTAATATTGCTGAGGACAGCGGGGGTGTTTTGCACTTCACAGGGTGTATCTGGCTGTGGGTCATGATATACACAGTGTGTCAGTGAGTGTGTTAATATTAATCTGTGTTCTCAGTCAGTGTGTTAATATTACTGAGGACAGTGGGGGTGTTTTACACTTCACCGGGTGTATCTAACTGTGGGTCATGATCTCCACAGTGTGTCAGTGAGTGTGTTAATATTAATCTGTGTTCTCTGTCAGTGTGTTAATATTCCTGAGGACAGTGGGGATGTTTTACACTTCACAGGGTGTATCTGACTGTGGCTCATGATATACACAGTGTGTCTGTGACTGTGTTAATATTAATCTGTGTTCTCTGTCAGTGTGTTAATATTCCTGAGGACAGTGGGGATGTTTTACACTTCACAGGGTGTATCTGACTGTGGCTCATGATATACACAGTGTGTCAGTGAGTGTGTTAATATTAATCTGTGTACTCTGTCAGTGTGTTAATATTCCTGAGGACAGTGGGGGTTTTTTACACTTCACAGGTTTTATCTGACTGTGGGTCATGATATGCACAGTGTGTCAGTGAGTGTGTTAATATTAATCTGTGTTCTCTGTCAGTGTGTTAATATTACTGAGGACAGTGGCGGTGTTTTACACTTCACAGGGTGTATCTGACTGTGGGTCATGATATACACAGTGTGTCAGTGAGTGTGTTAATATTAATCTGTGTTCTCTGTCAGTGTGTTAATATTACTGAGGACAGTGGGGATGTTTTACACTTCACCGGGTGTATCTGACTGTTGGTCATGATATACACAGTGTGACAGTGAGTGTGTTAATATTAATCTGTGTTCTCTGTCAGTGTGTTAATATTACTGAGGACAGTGGGGGTGTTTTACACTTCACAGGGGGTATCTGACTGTGGGTCATGATATACACAGTGTGTCAGTGAGTGTGTTAATATTAATCTGTGTTCTCTGTCAGTGTGTTAATATTCCTGAGGACAGTGGGGATGTTTTACACTTCACAGGGTGTATCTGACTGTGGGTCATGATATAGACAGTGTGTCAGTGAGTGTGTTAATATTAATCTGTGTTCTCTGTCAGTGTGTTAATATTGCTGAGGACAGTGGGGGTGTTTTACACTTCACAGGGTGTATCTGACTGTGGGTCATGATATACACAGTGTGTCAGTGAGTGTGTTAATATTAATCTGTGTTCTCTGTCAGTGTGTTAATATTCCTGAGGACAGTGGGGGTGTTTTACACTTCACAGGGTGTATCTGACTGTGGGTCATGATATACACAGTGTGTCAGTGAGTGTGTTAATATTAATCTGTGTTCTCTGTCAGTGTGTTAATATTCCTGAGGACAGTGGGGGTGTTTTACACTTCACAGGGTGTATCTGGCTGTGGGTCATGATGTACACAGTGTATCAGTGAGTGTGTTAATATTAATCTGTGTTCTCTGTCAGTGTGTTAATATTCCAGAGGACAGTGGGGGTGTTTTACACTTCACAGGGTGTATCTGACTGTGGGTCATGATATACATAGTGTGTCAGTGAGTGTGTTAATATTAATCTGTGTTCTCTGTCAGTGTGTTAATATTACTGAGGACAGTGGGGGTGTTTTACACTTCACAGGGTGTATCTGACTGTGGGTCATGATATTCACAGTGTGTCAGTGAGTGTGTTAATATTAATCTGTGTTCCCTGTCAGTGTGTTAATATTGCTGAGGACAGTGGGGGTGTTTTACACTTCACAGGGTGTATCTGACTGTGGGTCATGATATACACAGTGTGTCAGTGAGTGTGTTAATATTAATCTGTGTTCTCTGTCAGTGTGTTAATATTACTGAGGACAGTGGGGGTGTTTTACACTTCACAGGGTGTATCTGACTGTGGGTCATGATGTACACAGTGTGTCAGTGAGTGTGTTAATATTAATCTGTGTTCTCTGTCAGTGTGTTAATATTACTGAGGACAGTGGGGGTGTTTTACACTTCACAGGGTGTATCTGACTGTGGGTCATGATATACACAGTGTGTCAGTGAGTGTGTTAATATTAATCTGTGTTCTCTGTCAGTGTGTTAATATTACTGAGGACAGTTGGGGTGTTTTACACTTCACAGGGTGTATCTGACTGTGGGTCATGATATACACAGTGTGTCAGTGAGTGTGTTAATATTAATCTGTGTACTCTGTCAGTGTGTTAATATTCCTGAGGACAGTGGGGGTGTTTTACACTTCACAGGGTTTATCTGACTGTGGTTCATGATATACACAGTGTGTCAGTGAGAGTGTTAATATTAATCTGTGTTCTCTGTCAGTGTGTTAATATTACTGAGGACAGTGGGGGTGTTTTACACTTCACAGGGTGTATCTGACTGTGGGTCATGATATACACAGTGTGTCAGTGAGTGTGTTAATATTAATCTGTGTACTCTGTCAGTGTGTTAATATTGCTGAGGAAAGTGGGGGTGTTTTACACTTCACAGGGTGTATCTGACTCTGGGTCATGATATACACAGTGTGTCAGTGAGTGTGTTAATATTAATCTGTGTTCTCTGTCAGTGTGTTAATATTACTGAGGACAGTGGGGGTGTTTTACACTTCACAGGGTGTATCTAACTGTGGGTCATGATATACACAGTGTGTCAGTGAGTGTGTTAATATTAATCTGTGTTCTCTGTCAGTGTGTTAATATTACTGAGGACAGTGGGGGTGTTTTACACTTCATAGGGTGTATCTGACTGTGGGTCATGATATACACAGTGTGTCAGTGAGTGTGTTAATATTAATCTGTGTTCTCTGTCAGTGTGTTAATATTGCTGAGGACAGTGGGGTGTTTTACACTTCACAGGGTGTATCTGACTGTGGGTCATGATGTACACAGTGTGTCAGTGAGTGTGTTAATATTAATCTGTGTTCTCTGTCAGTGTGTTAATATTCCTGAGGACAGTGGGAGTGTTTTACACTTCACAGGGTGTATCTGACTGTGGGTCATGATATACACAGTGTGTCAGTGAGTGTGTTAATATTAATCTGTGTTCTCTGTCAGTGTGTTAATATTACTGAGGACAGTGGGGGTGTTTTACACTTCACAGGGTGTATCTGACTGTGGGTCATGATATACACAGTGTGTCAGTGAGTGTGTTAATATTAATCTGTGTACTCTGTCAGTGTGTTAATATTCCTGAGGACAGTGGGGGTGTTTTACACTTCACAGGGTTTATCTGACTGTGGTTCATGATATACACAGTGTGTCAGTGAGAGTGTTAATATTAATCTGTGTTCTCTGTCAGTGTGTTAATATTGCTGAGGAAAGTGGGGGTGTTTTACACTTCACAGGGTGTATCTGACTCTGGATCATGATATACACAGTGTGTCAGTGAGTGTGTTAATATTAATCTGTGTTCTCTGTCAGTGTGTTAATATTCCTGAGGACAGTGGGAGTGTTTTACACTTCACAGGGTGTATCTGACTGTGGGTCATGATATACACAGTGTGTCAGTGAGTGTGTTAATATTAATCTGTGTTCTCTGTCAGTGTGTTAATATTCCTGAGGACAGTGGGTGTGTTTTATACTTCACAGGGTGTATCTGACTGTGGGTCATGATATACTCAGTGTGTCAGTGAGTGTGTTAATATTAATCTGTGTTCTCTGTCAGTGTGTTAATATTCCTGAGGACAGTGGGGATGTTTTACACTTCACATGGTGTATCTGGCTGTGGGTCATGATATACACAGTGTGTCATTGAGTGTGTTAATATTAATCTGTGTTCTCTGTCAGTGTGTTAATATTCCTGAGGACAGTGGGGGTGTTTTACACTTCACAGGGTGTATCTGACTGTGGGTCATGATGTACAAAGTGTGTCAGTGAGTGTGTTAATATTAATCTGTGTTCTCTGTCAGTGTGTTAATATTGCTGAGGACAGTGGGGGTGTTTTACACTTCACAGGGTGTATCTAACTGTGGGTCATGATATGCACAGTGTGTCAGCGAGTGTGTTAATATTAATCTGTGTTCTCTGTCAGTGTGTTAATATTACTGAGGACAGTGGGGTGTTTTACACTTCACAGGGTCTATCTGGCTGTGGGTCATGATATACACAGTGTGTCAGTGAGTGTGTTAGTATTAATCTGTGTTCTCTGTCAGTGTGTTAATATTCCTGAGGACAGGGGGGTTGTTTTACACTTCACAGGGTGTATCTGACTGTGGGTCATGATGTTCAAAGTGTGTCAGTGAGTGTGTTAATATTAATCTGTGTTCTCTGTCAGTGTGTTAATATTACTGAGGACAGTGGGGGTGTTTTACACTTCACAGGGTGTATCTGACTGTGGGTCATGATGTACAAAGTGTGTCAGTGAGTGTGTTAATATTAATCTGTGTTCTCTGTCGGTGTGTTAATATTCCTGAGGACAGTTGGGGTGTTTTACACTTCACCGGGTGTATCTGACTGTGGGTCATGATGTACACAGTGTGTCAGTGAGTGTGTTAATATTAATCTGTGTTCTCTGTCAGTGTGTTAATATTGCTGAGGACAGCGGGGGTGTTTTACACTTCACAGGGTGTATCTGACTGTGGGTCATGATATACACAGTGTGTCAGTGAGTGTGTTAATATTAATCTGTGTACTCTGTCAGTGTGTTAATATTGCTGAGGAAAGTGGGGGTGTTTTACACTTCACAGGGTGTATCTGACTCTGGGTCATGATATACACAGTGTGTCAGTGAGTGTGTTAATATTAATCTGTGTTCTCTGTCAGTGTGTTAATATTCCTGAGGACAGTGGGAGTGTTTTACACTTCACAGGGTGTATCTGACTGTGGGTCATGATATACACAGTGTGTCAGTGAGTGTGTTAATATTAATCTGTGTTCTCTGTCAGTGTGTTAATATTCCTGAGGACAGTGGGTGTGTTTTATACTTCACAGGGTGTATCTGACTGTGGGTCATGATATACTCAGTGTGTCAGTGAGTGTGTTAATATTAATCTGTGTTCTCTGTCAGTGTGTTAATATTCCTGAGGACAGTGGGGATGTTTTACACTTCACATGGTGGATCTGGCTGTGGGTCATGATATACACAGTGTGTCATTGAGTGTGTTAATATTAATCTGTGTTCTCTGTCAGTGTGTTAATATTCCTGAGGACAGTGGGGGTGTTTTACACTTCACAGGGTGTATCTGACTGTGGGTCATGATGTACAAAGTGTGTCAGTGAGTGTGTTAATATTAATCTGTGTTCTCTGTCAGTGTGTTAATATTGCTGAGGACAGTGGGGGTGTTTTACACTTCACAGGGTGTATCTAACTGTGGGTCATGATATGCACAGTGTGTCAGCGAGTGTGTTAATATTAATCTGTGTTCTCTGTCAGTGTGTTAATATTACTGAGGACAGTGGGGTGTTTTACACTTCACAGGGTCTATCTGGCTGTGGGTCATGATATACACAGTGTGTCAGTGAGTGTGTTAGTATTAATCTGTGTTCTCTGTCAGTGTGTTAATATTCCTGAGGACAGGGGGGTTGTTTTACACTTCACAGGGTGTATCTGACTGTGGGTCATGATGTTCAAAGTGTGTCAGTGAGTGTGTTAATATTAATCTGTGTTCTCTGTCAGTGTGTTAATATTACTGAGGACAGTGGGGGTGTTTTACACTTCACAGGGTGTATCTGACTGTGGGTCATGATGTACAAAGTGTGTCAGTGAGTGTGTTAATATTAATCTGTGTTCTCTGTCGGTGTGTTAATATTCCTGAGGACAGTTGGGGTGTTTTACACTTCTCCGGGTGTATCTGACTGTGGGTCATGATGTACACAGTGTGTCAGTGAGTGTGTTAATATTAATCTGTGTTCTCTGTCAGTGTGTTAATATTGCTGAGGACAGCGGGGGTGTTTTACACTTCACAGGGTGTATCTGACTGTGGGTCATGATATACACAGTGTGTCAGTGAGTGTGTTAATATTAATCTGTGTTCTCTGTCAGTGTGTTAATATTACTGAGGACAGTGGGGGTGTTTTACACTTCACAGGGTGTATCTGACTGTGGGTCATGATATACACAGTGTGTCAGTGAGTGTGTTAATATTAATCTGTGTTCTCTGTCAGTGTGTTAATATTACTGAGGACAGTGGGGGTGTTTTACACTTCTCAGGGTGTATCTGACTGTGGGTCATGACATACACAGTGTGTCAGTGAGAGTGTTAATATTAATCTTGTTCTCTGTCAGTGTGTTAATATTCCTGAGGACAGCGGGGGTGTTTTACACTTTACAGGGTGTATCTGACTGTGGGTCATGATATACACAGTGTGTCAGTGAGTGTGTTAATATTAATCTGTGTTCTCTGTCAGTGTGTTAATATTACTGAGGACAGTGGGGGTGTTTTACACTTCACAGGGTGTATCTGACTGTGGGTCATGATATACACAGTGTGTCAGTGAGTGTGTTAATATTAATCTGTGTTCTCTGTCAGTGTGTTAATATTCCTGAGGACAGTGGGGGTGTTTTACACTTCACAGGCTGTATCTGACTGTGGGTCATGATATACACAGTGTGTCAGTGAGTGTGTTAATATTAATCTGTGTTCTCTGTCAGTGTGTTAATATTACTGAGGACAGTGGGGGTGTTTTACACTTCACAGGGTGTATCTGACTGTGGGTCATGATATACACAGTGTGTCAGTGAGTGTGTTAATATTAATCTGTGTTCTCTGTCAGTGTGTTAATATTCCTGAGGACAGTGGGGGTGTTTTACACTTCACAGGGTGTATCTGACTGTGGGTCATGATATACACAGTGTGTCAGTGAGTGTGTTAATATTAATCTGTGTTCTCTGTCAATGTGTTAATATTGCTGAGGACAGCGGGGGTGTTTTGCACTTCACAGGGTGTATCTGACTGTGGGTCATGATATACACAGTGTGTCAGTGAGTGTGTTAATATTAATCTGTGTTCTCAGTCAGTGTGTTAATATTACTGAGGACAGTGGGGGTGTTTTACACTTCACAGTGTTTATCTGACTGTGGGTCATGATATACACAGTGTGTCAGTGAGTATGTTAATATTAATCTGTGTTCTCTGTCAGTGTGTTAATATTCCTGAGGACAGTGGGGATGTTTTACACTTCACAGGGTGTATCTGACTGTGGGTCATGATATACACAGTGTGTCAGTGAGTGTGTTAATATTAATCTGTGTTCTCTGTCAGTGTGTTAATATTCCTGAGGACAGTGGGGATGTTTTACACTTCACAGGGTGTATCTGACTGTGGGTCATGATATACACAGTGTGTCAGTGAGTGTGTTAATATTAATCTGTGTACTCTGTCAGTGTGTTAATATTCCTGAGGACAGTGGGGGTTTTTTACACTTCACAGGGTTTATCTGACTGTGGGTCATGATATACACAGTGTGTCAGTGAGTGTGTTAATATTAATCTGTGTTCTCTGTCAGTGTGTTAATATTCCTGAGGACAGTGGGGGTGTTTTACACTTCACATGGTGTATCTGACTGTGGGTCATGATATACACAGTGTGTCAGTGAGTGTGTTAATATTAATCTGTGTTCTCTGTCAGTGTGTTAATATTCCTGAGGACAGTGGGGGTGTTTTACACTTCACAGGGTGTATCTGACTGTGGGTCATGATATACACAGTGTGTCAGTGAGTGTGTTAATATTAATCTGTGTTCTCTGTCAGTGTGTTAATATTCCTGAGGACAGTGGGGGTGTTTTACACTTCACAGGGTGTATCTGACTGTGGGTCATGATGTACAAAGTGTGTCAGTGAGTGTGTTAATATTAATCTGTGTTCTCTGTCAGTGTGTTAATATTCCTGAGGACAGTGGGGGTGTTTTACACTTCACCGGGTGTATCTGACTGTGGGTCATGATATACACAGTGTGTCAGTGAGTGTGTTAATATTAATCTGTGTTCTCTGTCAGTGTGTTAATATTACTGAGGACAGTGGGGGTGTTTTACACTTCACAGGGTTTATCTGACTGTGGGTCATGATATACACAGTGTGTCAGTGAGTGTGTTAATATTAATCTGTGTTCTCTGTCAGTGTGTTAATATTCCTGATGACAGTGGGGGTGTTTTACACTTCACCGGGTGTATCTGACTGTGGGTCATGATGTACACAGTGTGTCAGTGAGTGTGTTAATATTATTCTGTGTTCTCTGTCAGTGTGTTAATATTACTGAGGACAGTGGGGGTGTTTTACACTTCACAGGGTGTATCTGACTGTGGGTCATGATGTACACAGTGTGTCAGTGAGTGTGTTAATATTAATCTGTGTTCTCTGTCAGTGTGTTAATATTACTGAGGACAGTGGGGGTGTTTTACACTTCACAGGGTGTATCTGACTGTGGGTCATGATATTCACAGTGTGTCAGTGAGTGTGTTAATATTAATCTGTGTTCCCTGTCAGTGTGTTAATATTGCTGAGGACAGTGGGGGTGTTTTACACTTCACAGGGTGTATCTGACTGTGGGTCATGATATACACAGTGTGTCAGTGAGTGTGTTAATATTAATCTGTGTTCTCTGTCAGTGTGTTAATATTACTGAGGACAGTGGGGGTGTTTTATACTTCACAGGGTGTATCTGACTGTGGGTCATGATGTACACAGTGTGTCAGTGAGTGTGTTAATATTAATCTGTGTTCTCTGTCAGTGTGTTAATATTACTGAGGACAGTGGGGGTGTTTTACACTTCACAGGGTGTATCTGACTGTGGGTCATGATATACACAGTGTGTCAGTGAGTGTGTTAATATTAATCTGTGTTCTCTGTCAGTGTGTTAATATTACTGAGGACAGTGGGGGTGTTTTACACTTCACAGGGTGTATCTGACTGTGGGTCATGATATACACAGTGTGTCAGTGAGTGTGTTAATATTAATCTGTGTACTCTGTCAGTGTGTTAATATTCCTGAGGACAGTGGGGGTGTTTTACACTTCACAGGGTTTATCTGACTGTGGTTCATGATATACACAGTGTGTCAGTGAGAGTGTTAATATTAATCTGTGTTCTCTGTCAGTGTGTTAATATTACTGAGGACAGTGGGGGTGTTTTACACTTCACAGGGTGTATCTGACTGTGGGTCATGATATACACAGTGTGTCAGTGAGTGTGTTAATATTAATCTGTGTACTCTGTCAGTGTGTTAATATTGCTGAGGAAAGTGGGGGTGTTTTACACTTCACAGGGTGTATCTGACTCTGGGTCATGATATACACAGTGTGTCAGTGAGTGTGTTAATATTAATCTGTGTTCTCTGTCAGTGTGTTAATATTACTGAGGACAGTGGGGGTGTTTTACACTTCACAGGGTGTATCTAACTGTGGGTCATGATATACACAGTGTGTCAGTGAGTGTGTTAATATTAATCTGTGTTCTCTGTCAGTGTGTTAATATTACTGAGGACAGTGGGGGTGTTTTACACTTCACAGGGTGTATCTGACTGTGGGTCATGATATACACAGTGTGTCAGTGAGTGTGTTAATATTAATCTGTGTTCTCTGTCAGTGTGTTAATATTGCTGAGGACAGTGGGGTGTTTTACACTTCACAGGGTGTATCTGACTGTGGGTCATGATGTACACAGTGTGTCAGTGAGTGTGTTAATATTAATCTGTGTTCTCTGTCAGTGTGTTAATATTCCTGAGGACAGTGGGAGTGTTTTACACTTCACAGGGTGTATCTGACTGTGGGTCATGATATACACAGTGTGTCAGTGAGTGTGTTAATATTAATCTGTGTTCTCTGTCAGTGTGTTAATATTCCTGAGGACAGTGGGGGTGTTTTACACATCACAGGGTGTATCTGACTGTGGGTCATGATATACACAGTGTGTCAGTGAGTGTGTTAATATTAATCTGTGTACTCTGTCAGTGTGTTAATATTCCTGAGGACAGTGGGGGTGTTTTACACTTCACAGGGTTTATCTGACTGTGGTTAATGATATACACAGTGTGTCAGTGAGAGTGTTAATATTAATCTGTGTTCTCTGTCAGTGTGTTAATATTACTGAGGACAGTGGGGGTGTTTTACACTTCACAGGGTGTATCTGACTGTGGGTCATGATGTACACAGTGTGTCAGTGAGTGTGTTAATATTAATCTGTGTTCTCTGTCAGTGTGTTAATATTACTGAGGACAGTGGGGGTGTTTTACACTTCACAGGGTGTATCTGACTGTGGGTCATGATATACACAGTGTGTCAGTGAGTGTGTTAATATTAATCTGTGTTCTCTGTCAGTGTGTTAATATTACTGAGGACAGTGGGGGTGTTTTACACTTCACAGGGTGTATCTGACTGTGGGTCATGATATACACAGTGTGTCAGTGAGTGTGTTAATATTAATCTGTGTACTCTGTCAGTGTGTTAATATTGCTGAGGAAAGTGGGGGTGTTTTACACTTCACAGGGTGTATCTGACTCTGGGTCATGATATACACAGTGTGTCAGTGAGTGTGTTAATATTAATCTGTGTTCTCTGTCAGTGTGTTAATATTACTGAGGACAGTGGGGGTGTTTTACACTTCACAGGGTGTATCTAACTGTGGGTCATGATATACACAGTGTGTCAGTGAGTGTGTTAATATTAATCTGTGTTCTCTGTCAGTGTGTTAATATTACTGAGGACAGTGGGGGTGTTTTACACTTCACAGGGTGTATCTAACTGTGGGTCATGATATACACAGTGTGTCAGTGAGTGTGTTAATATTAATCTGTGTTCTCTGTCAGTGTGTTAATATTCCTGAGGACAGTGGGGGTGTTTTACACTTCACAGGGTGTATCTGACTGTGGGTCATGATATACACAGTGTGTCAGTGAGTGTGTTAATATTAATCTGTGTTCTCTGTCAGTGTGTTAATATTACTGAGGACAGTGGGGGTGTTTTACACATCACAGGGTGTATCTGACTGTGGGTCATGATATACACAGTGTGTCAGTGAGTGTGTTAATATTAATCTGTGTACTCTGTCAGTGTGTTAATATTCCTGAGGACAGTGGGGGTGTTTTACACTTCACAGGGTTTATCTGACTGTGGTTAATGATATACACAGTGTGTCAGTGAGAGTGTTAATATTAATCTGTGTTCTCTGTCAGTGTGTTAATATTACTGAGGACAGTGGGGGTGTTTTACACTTCACAGGGTGTATCTGACTGTGGGTCATGATATACACAGTGTGTCAGTGAGTGTGTTAATATTAATCTGTGTACTCTGTCAGTGTGTTAATATTGCTGAGGAAAGTGGGGGTGTTTTACACTTCACAGGGTGTATCTGACTCTGGGTCATGATATACACAGTGTGTCAGTGAGTGTGTTAATATTAATCTGTGTTCTCTGTCAGTGTGTTAATATTACTGAGGACAGTGGGGGTGTTTTACACTTCACAGGGTGTATCTAACTGTGGGTCATGATATACACAGTGTGTCAGTGAGTGTGTTAATATTAATCTGTGTTCTCTGTCAGTGTGTTAATATTACTGAGGACAGTGGGGGTGTTTTACACTTCACAGGGTGTATCTGACTGTGGGTCATGATATACAAAGTGTGTCAGTGAGTGTGTTAATATTAATCTGTGTTCTCTGTCAGTGTGTTAATATTCCTGAGGACAGTGGGGTGTTTTACACTTGACAGGGTGTATCTGACTGTGGGTCATGATGTACACAGTGTGTCAGTGAGTGTGTTAATATTAATCTGTGTTCTCTGTCAGTGTGTTAATATTCCTGAGGACAGTGGGAGTGTTTTACACTTCACAGGGTGTATCTGACTGTGGGTCATGATATACACAGTGTGTCAGTGAGTGTGTTAATATTAATCTGTGTTCTCTGTCAGTGTGTTAATATTCCTGAGGACAGTGGGTGTGTTTTATACTTCACAGGGTGTATCTGACTGTGGGTCATGATATACTCAGTGTGTCAGTGAGTGTGTTAATATTAATCTGTGTTCTCTGTCAGTGTGTTAATATTCCTGAGGACAGTGGGGATGTTTTACACTTCACATGGTGTATCTGGCTGTGGGTCATGATATACACAGTGTGTCATTGAGTGTGTTAATATTAATCTGTGTTCTCTGTCAGTGTGTTAATATTCCTGAGGACAGTGGGGTGTTTTACACTTCACAGGGTCTATCTGGCTGTGGGTCATGATATACACAGTGTGTCAGTGAGTGTGTTAGTATTAATCTGTGTTCTCTGTCAGTGTGTTAATATTCCTGAGGACAGGGGGGTTGTTTTACACTTCACAGGGTGTATCTGACTGTGGGTCATGATGTTCAAAGTGTGTCAGTGAGTGTGTTAATATTAATCTGTGTTCTCTGTCAGTGTGTTAATATTACTGAGGACAGTGGGGGTGTTTTACACTTCACAGGGTGTATCTGACTGTGGGTCATGATGTACAAAGTGTGTCAGTGAGTGTGTTAATATTAATCTGTGTTCTCTGTCGGTGTGTTAATATTCCTGAGGACAGTTGGGGTGTTTTACACTTCACCGGGTGTATCTGACTGTGGGTCATGATGTACACAGTGTGTCAGTGAGTGTGTTAATATTAATCTGTGTTCTCTGTCAGTGTGTTAATATTGCTGAGGACAGCGGGGGTGTTTTACACTTCACAGGGTGTATCTGACTGTGGGTCATGATATACACAGTGTGTCAGTGAGTGTGTTAATATTAATCTGTGTTCTCTGTCAGTGTGTTAATATTACTGAGGACAGTGGGGGTGTTTTACACTTCACAGGGTGTATCTGACTGTGGGTCATGATATACACAGTGTGTCAGTGAGTGTGTTAATATTAATCTGTGTTCTCTGTCAGTGTGTTAATATTACTGAGGACAGTGGGGGTGTTTTACACTTCTCAGGGTGTATCTGACTGTGGGTCATGATATACACAGTGTGTCAGTGAGAGTGTTAATATTAATCTTGTTCTCTGTCAGTGTGTTAATATTCCTGAGGACAGCGGGGGTGTTTTACACTTTACAGGGTGTATCTGACTGTGGGTCATGATATACACAGTGTGTCAGTGAGTGTGTTAATATTAATCTGTGTTCTCTGTCAGTGTGTTAATATTACTGAGGACAATGGGGGTGTTTTACACTTCACAGGGTGTATCTGACTGTGGGTCATGATATACACAGTGTGTCAGTGAGTGTGTTAATATTAATCTGTGTTCTCTGTCAGTGTGTTAATATTCCTGAGGACAGTGGGGGTGTTTTACACTTCACAGGCTGTATCTGACTGTGGGTCATGATATACACAGTGTGTCAGTGAGTGTGTTAATATTAATCTGTGTTCTCTGTCAGTGTGTTAATATTACTGAGGACAGTGGGGGTGTTTTACACTTCACAGGGTGTATCTGACTGTGGGTCATGATATACACAGTGTGTCAGTGAGTGTGTTAATATTAATCTGTGTTCTCTGTCAGTGTGTTAATATTCCTGAGGACAGTGGGGGTGTTTTACACTTCACAGGGTGTATCTGACTGTGGGTCATGATATACACAGTGTGTCAGTGAGTGTGTTAATATTAATCTGTGTTCTCTGTCAATGTGTTAATATTGCTGAGGACAGCGGGGGTGTTTTGCACTTCACAGGGTGTATCTGACTGTGGGTCATGATATACACAGTGTGTCAGTGAGTGTGTTAATATTAATCTGTGTTCTCAGTCAGTGTGTTAATATTACTGAGGACAGTGGGGGTGTTTTACACTTCACCGGGTGTATCTAACTGTGGGTCATGATATACACAGTGTGTCAGTGAGTATGTTAATATTAATCTGTGTTCTCTGTCAGTGTGTTAATATTCCTGAGGACAGTGGGGATGTTTTACACTTCACAGGGTGTATCTGACTGTGGGTCATGATATACACAGTGTGTCAGTGAGTGTGTTAATATTAATCTGTGTTCTCTGTCAGTGTGTTAATATTCCTGAGGACAGTGGGGATGTTTTACACTTCACAGGGTGTATCTGACTGTGGGTCATGATATACACAGTGTGTCAGTGAGTGTGTTAATATTAATCTGTGTACTCTGTCAGTGTGTTAATATTCCTGAGGACAGTGGGGGTTTTTTACACTTCACAGGGTTTATCTGACTGTGGGTCATGATATACACAGTGTGTCAGTGAGTGTGTTAATATTAATCTGTGTTCTCTGTCAGTGTGTTAATATTCCTGAGGACAGTGGGGGTGTTTTACACTTCACATGGTGTATCTGACTGTGGGTCATGATATACACAGTGTGTCAGTGAGTGTGTTAATATTAATCTGTGTTCTCTGTCAGTGTGTTAATATTCCTGAGGACAGTGGGGGTGTTTTACACTTCACAGGGTGTATCTGACTGTGGGTCATGATATACACAGTGTGTCAGTGAGTGTGTTAATATTAATCTGTGTTCTCTGTCAGTGTGTTAATATTCCTGAGGACAGTGGGGGTGTTTTACACTTCACAGGGTGTATCTGACTGTGGGTCATGATGTACAAAGTGTGTCAGTGAGTGTGTTAATATTAATCTGTGTTCTCTGTCAGTGTGTTAATATTCCTGAGGACAGTGGGGGTGTTTTACACTTCACCGGGTGTATCTGACTGTGGGTCATGATATACACAGTGTGTCAGTGAGTGTGTTAATATTAATCTGTGTTCTCTGTCAGTGTGTTAATATTACTGAGGACAGTGGTGGTGTTTTACACTTCACAGGGTTTATCTGACTGTGGGTCATGATATACACAGTGTGTCAGTGAGTGTGTTAATATTAATCTGTGTTCTCTGTCAGTGTGTTAATATTCCTGATGACAGTGGGGGTGTTTTACACTTCACCGGGTGTATCTGACTGTGGCTCATGATGTACACAGTGTGTCAGTGAGTGTGTTAATATTAATCTGTGTTCTCTGTCAGTGTGTTAATATTACTGAGGACAGTGGGGGTGTTTTACACTTCACAGGGTTTATCTGACTGTGGGTCATGATGTACACAGTGTGTCAGTGAGAGTGTTAATATTAATCTGTGTTCTCTGTCAGTGTGTTAATATTCCTGAGGACAGTGGGGGTGTTTTACACTTCACCGGGTGTATCTGACTGTGGGTCATGATGTACACAGTGTGCCAGTGAGTGTGTTAATATTAATCTGTGTACTCTGTCAGTGTGTTAATATTACTGAGGACAATGGGTGTATTTTACACTTCACCAGGTGTATCTGACTGTGGGTCATGATATACACAGTGTCTCAGTGAGTGTGTTAATATTAATCTGTGTTCTCTGTCAGTGTGTTAATATTCATGAGGACAGTGGGGATGTTTTACACTTCACCGGGTGTATCTGACTGTGGGTCATGATATACACAGTGTGTCAGTGAGTGTGTTAATATTAATCTGTGTTCTCTGTCAGTGTGTTAATATTACTGAGGACAGTGGGGGTGTTTTACACTTCACAGGGTGTATCTGACTGTGGGTCATGATATACACAGTGTGTCAGTGAGTGTGTTAATATTAATCTGTGTTCTCTGTCAGTGTGTTAATATTACTGAGGACAGTTGGGGTGTTTTACACTTCACAGGGTGTATCTGACTGTGGGTCATGATATACACAGTGTTTCAGTGAGTGTGTTAATATTAATCTGTGTTCTCTGTCAGTGTGTTAATATTACTGAGGACAGTGGGGGTGTTTTACACTTCACAGGGTGTATCTGACTGTGGGTCATGATATACACAGTGTGTCAGTGAGTGTGTTAATATTAATCTGTGTTCTCTGTCAGTGTGTTAATATTACTGAGGACAGTTGGGGTGTTTTACACTTCACAGGGTGTATCTGACTGTGGGTCATGATAGACACAGTGTGTCAGTGAGTGTGTTAATATTAATCTGTGTTCTCTGTCAGTGTGTTAATATTACTGAGGACAGCGGGGGTGTTTTACACTTCACAGGGTGTATCTGACTGTGGGTCATGATATACACAGTGTGTCAGTGAGTGTGTTAATGTTAATCTGTGTTCTCTGTCAGTGTGTTAATATTCCTGAGGACAGTGGGGGTGTTTTACACTTCACAGGGTTTATCTGACTGTGGGTCATGATGTACACAGTGTGTCAGTGAGAGTGTTAATATTAATCTGTGTTCTCTGTCAGTGTGTTAATATTCCTGAGGACAGTGGGGGTGTTTTACACTTCACCGGGTGTATCTGACTGTGGGTCATGATGTACACAGTGTGCCAGTGAGTGTGTTAATATTAATCTGTGCACTCTGTCAGTGTGTTAATATTACTGAGGACAATGGGTGTATTTTACACTTCACCGGGTGTATCTGACTGTGGGTCATGATATACACAGTGTCTCAGTGAGTGTGTTAATATTAATCTGTGTTCTCTGTCAGTGTGTTAATATTCCTGAGGACAGTGGGGGTGTTTTACACTTCACAGGGTGTATCTGACTGTGGGTCATGATGTACACAGTGTGTCAGTGAGTGTGTTAATATTAATCTGTGTTCTCTGTCAGTGTGTTAATATTACTGAGGACAGTGGAGGTGTTTTACACTTCACAGGGTGTATCTGACTGTGGGTCATGATGTACACAGTGTGTCAGTGAGTGTGTTAATATTAATCTGTGTTCTCTGTCAGTTTGTTAATATTACTGAGGACAGTGGGGGTGTTTTACACTTCACAGGGTGTATCTGAGTGTGGGTCATGATGTCCACAGTGTGTCAGTGAGTGTGTTAATATTAATCTGTGTTCTCTGTCAGTGTGTTAATATTACTGAGGACAGTGGGGGTGTTTTACACTTCACAGGGTGTATCTGACTGTGGGTCATGATATGCACAGTGTGTCAGTGAGTGTGTTAATATTAATCTGTGTTCTCTGTCAGTGTGTTAATATTACTGAGGACTGTGGCGGTGTTTTACACTTCACAGGGTGTATCTGACTGTGGGTCATGATATACACAGTGTGTCAGTGAGTGTGTTAATATTAATCTGTGTTCTCTGTCAGTGTGTTAATATTACTGAGGACAGTGGGGATGTTTTACACTTCACCGGGTGTATCTGACTGTGGGTCATGATATACACAGTTTGTCAGTGAGTGTGTTAATATTAATCTGTGTTCTCTGTCAGTGTGTTAATATTACTGAGGACAGTTGGGGTGTTTTACACTTCACAGGGTGTATCTGACTGTGGGTCATGATATACACAGTGTGTCAGTGAGTGTGTTAATATTAATCTGTGTTCTCTGTCAGTGTGTTAATATTCCTGAGGACAGAGGGGGTGTTTTACACTTCACATGGTGTATCTGACTGTGGGTCATGATATACACTGTGTGTCAGTGAGTGTGTTAATATTAATCTGTGTTCTCTGTCAGTGTGTTAATATTCCTGAGGACAGTGGGGGTGTTTTACACTTCACAGGGTGTATCTGACTGTGGGTCATGATATACACAGTGTGTCAGTGAGTGTGTTAATATTAATCTGTGTTCTCTGTCAGTGTGTTAATATTCCTGAGGACAGTGGGGGTGTTTTACACTTCACAGGGTGTATCTGACTGTGGGTCATGATGTACAAAGTGTGTCAGTGAGTGTGTTAATATTAATCTGTGTTCTCTGTCAGTGTGTTAATATTCCTGAGGACAGTGGGGGTGTTTTACACTTCACCGGGTGTATCTGACTGTGGGTCATGATATACACAGTGTGTCAGTGAGTGTGTTAATATTAATCTGTGTTCTCTGTCAGTGTGTTAATATTACTGAGGACAGTGGGGGTGTTTTACACTTCACAGGGTTTATCTGACTGTGGGTCATGATATACACAGTGTGTCAGTGAGTGTGTTAATATTAATCTGTGTTCTCTGTCAGTGTGTTAATATTCCTGATGACAGTGGGGGTGTTTTACACTTCACCGGGTGTATCTGACTGTGGGTCATGATGTACACAGTGTGTCAGTGAGTGTGTTAATATTAATCTGTGTTCTCTGTCAGTGTGTTAATATTACTGAGGACAGTGGGGGTGTTTTACACTTCACAGGGTTTATCTGACTGTGGGTCATGATGTACACAGTGTGTCAGTGAGAGTGTTAATATTAATCTGTGTTCTCTGTCAGTGTGTTAATATTCCTGAGGACAGTGGGGTGTTTTACACTTCACCGGGTGTATCTGACTGTGGGTCATGATGTACACAGTGTGCCAGTGAGTGTGTTAATATTAATCTGTGTACTCTGTCAGTGTGTTAATATTACTGAGGACAATGGGTGTATTTTACACTTCACCGGGTGTATCTGACTGTGGGTCATGATATACACAGTGTGTCAGTGAGTGTGTTAATATTAATCTGTGTTCTCTGTCAGTGTGTTAATATTACTGAGGACAGTTGGGGTGTTTTACACTTCACAGGGTGTATCTGACTGTGGGTCATGATATACACAGTGTTTCAGTGAGTGTGTTAATATTAATCTGTGTTCTCTGTCAGTGTGTTAATATTACTGAGGACAGTGGGGGTATTTTACACTTCACAGGGTGTATCTGACTGTGGGTCATGATATACACAGTGTGTCAGTGAGTGTGTTAATATTAATCTGTGTTCTCTGTCAGTGTGTTAATATTACTGAGGACAGTTGGGGTGTTTTACACTTCACAGGGTGTATCTGACTGTGGGTCATGATGTCCACAGTGTGTCAGTGAGTGTGTTAATATTAATCTGTGTTCTCTGTCAGTGTGTTAATATTACTGAGGACAGTGGGGGTGTTTTACACTTCACAGGGTGTATCTGACTGTGGGTCATGATATGCACAGTGTGTCAGTGAGTGTGTTAATATTAATCTGTGTTCTCTGTCAGTGTGTTAATATTACTGAGGACAGTGGAGGTGTTTTACACTTCACAGGGTGTATCTGAGTGTGGGTCATGATGTCCACAGTGTGTCAGTGAGTGTGTTAATATTAATCTGTGTTCTCTGTCAGTGTGTTAATATTACTGAGGACAGTGGGGGTGTTTTACACTTCACAGGGTGTATCTGACTGTGGGTCATGATATGCACAGTGTGTCAGTGAGTGTGTTAATATTAATCTGTGTTCTCTGTCAGTGTGTTAATATTACTGAGGACAGTGGCGGTGTTTTACACTTCACCGGGTGTATCTGACTGTGGGTCATGATATACACAGTGTGTCAGTGAGTGTGTTAATATTAATCTGTGTTCTCTGTCAGTGTGTTAATATTACTGAGGGCAGTGGGGGTGTTTTACAGTTCACAGGGTGTATCTGACTGTGGGTCATGATATACACAGTGTGTCAGTGAGTGTGTTAATATTAATCTGTGTTCTCTGTCAGTGTGTTAATATTACTGAGGACAGTTGGGGTGTTTTACACTTCACAGGGTGTATCTGACTGTGGGTCATGATATACACAGTGTTTCAGTGAGTGTGTTAATATTAATCTGTGTTCTCTGTCAGTGTGTTAATATTACTGAGGACAGCGGGGGTGTTTTACACTTCACAGGGTGTATCTGACTGTGGGTCATGATATACACAGTGTGTCAGTGAGTGTGTTAATGTTAATCTGTGTTCTCTGTCAGTGTGTTAATATTCCTGAGGACAGTGGGGGTGTTTTACACTTCACAGGGTGTATCTGACTGTGGGTCATGATGTACACAGTGTGTCAGTGAGTGTGTTAATATTAATCTGTGTTCTCTGTCAGTGTGTTAATATTACTGAGGACAGTGGGGGTGTTTTACACTTCACAGGGTTTATCTGACTGTGGGTCATGATGTACACAGTGTGTCAGTGAGTGTGTTACTATTAATCTGTGTTCTCTGTCAGTTTGTTAATGTTACTGAGGACTGTGGGGGTGTTTTACACTTCACAGGGTGTATCTGAGTGTGGGTCATGATGTCCACAGTGTGTCAGTGAGTGTGTTAATATTAATCTGTGTTCTCTGTCAGTGTGTTAATATTACTGAGGACAGTGGGGGTGTTTTACACTTCACAGGGTGTATCTGACTGTGGGTCATGATATGCACAGTGTGTCAGTGAGTGTGTTAATATTAATCTGTGTTCTCTGTCAGTGTGTTAATATTACTGAGGACAGTGGCGGTGTTTTACACTTCACAGGGTGTATCTGACTGTGGGTCATGATTACACAGTGTGTCAGTGAGTGTGTTAATATTAATCTGTGTTCTCTGTCAGTGTGTTAATATTACTGAGGACAGTGGGGATGTTTTACACTTCACCGGGTGTATCTGACTGTGGGTCATGATATACACAGTGTGTCAGTGAGTGTGTTAATATTAATCTGTGTTCTCTGTCAGTGTGTTAATATTACTGAGGACAGTGGGGGTGTTTTACACTTCACAGGGTGTATCTGACTGTGGGTCATGATGTACACAGTGTGTCAGTGAGTGTGTTAATATTAATCTGTGTTCTCTGTCAGTGTGTTAATATTACTGAGGACAGTGGGAATGTTTTACACTTCACAGGGTTTATCTGACTGTGGGTCATGATATACACAGTGTGTCAGTGAGTGTGTTAATATTAATCTGTGTTCTCTGTCAGTGTGTTAATATTACTGAGGACAGTTGGGGTGTTTTACACTTCACAGGGTGTATCTGACTGTGGGTCATGATATACACAGTGTTTCAGTGAGTGTGTTAATATTAATCTGTGTTCTCTGTCAGTGTGTTAATATTACTGAGGACAGTGGGGGTGTTTTACACTTCACAGGGTGTATCTGACTGTGGGTCATGATATACACAGTGTGTCAGTGAGTGTGTTAATATTAATCTGTGTTCTCTGTCAGTGTGTTAATATTACTGAGGACAGTTGGGGTGTTTTACACTTCACAGGGTGTATCTGACTGTGGGTCATGATATACACAGTGTGTCATTGAGTGTGTTAATATTAATCTGTGTTCTCTGTCAGTGTGTTAATATTACTGAGGACAGCGGGGGTGTTTTACACTTCACAGGGTGTATCTGACTGTGGGTCATGATATACACAGTGTGTCAGTGAGTGTGTCAATGTTAATCTGTGTTCTCTGTCAGTGTGTTAATATTCCTGAGGACAGTGGGGGTGTTTTACACTTCACAGGGTGTATCTGACTGTGGGTCATGATGTACACAGTGTGTCAGTGAGTGTGTTAATATTAATCTGTGTTCTCTGTCAGTGTGTTAATATTACTGAGGACAGTGGGGGTGTTTTACACTTCACAGGGTGTATCTGACTGTGGGTCATGATGTACACAGTGTGTCAGTGAGTGTGTTAATATTAATCTGTGTTCTCTGTCAGTGTGTTAATATTCCTGAGGACAGTGGGGGTGTTTTACACTTCACAGGGTGTATCTGACTGTGGGTCATGATATAAACAGTGTGTCAGTGAGTGTGTTAATATTAATCTGTGTTCTCTGTCAGTTTGTTAATATTACTGAGGACAGTGGGGGTGTTTTACACTTCACAGGGTGTATCTGAGTGTGGGTCATGATGTCCACAGTGTGTCAGTGAGTGTGTTAATATTAATCTGTGTTCTCTGTCAGTGTGTTAATATTACTGAGGACAGTGGGGGTGTTTTACACTTCACAGGGTGTATCTGACTGTGGGTCATGATATGCACAGTGTGTCAGTGAGTGTGTTAATATTAATCTGTGTTCTCTGTCAGTGTGTTAATATTACTGAGGACAGTGGCGGTGTTTTACACTTCACAGGGTGTATCTGACTGTGGGTCATGATATACACAGTGAGTCAGTGAGTGTGTTAATATTAATCTGTGTTCTCTGTCAGTGTGTTAATATTACTGAGGACAGTGGGGATGTTTTACACTTCACCGGGTGTATCTGACTGTGGGTCATGATATACACAGTGTGTCAGTGAGTGTGTTAATATTAATCTGTGTTCTCTGTCAGTGTGTTAATATTACTGAGGACAGTGGGGATGTTTTACACTTCACAGGGTGTATCTGACTGTGGGTCATGATATACACAGTGTGTCAGTGAGTGTGTTAATATTAATCTGTGTTCTCTGTCAGTGTGTTAATATTACTGAGGACAGTGGGGGTGTTTTACACTTCACAGGGTGTATCTGACTGTGGGTCATGATGTACACAGTGTGTCAGTGAGTGTGTTAATATTAATCTGTGTTCTCTGTCAGTGTGTTAATATTACTGAGGACAGTGGGGGTGTTTTACACTTCACAGGGTTTATCTGACTGTGGGTCATGATGTACACAGTGTGTCAGTGAGTGTGTTAATATTAATCTGTGTTCTCTGTCAGTGTGTTAATATTACTGAGGACAGTGGGAATGTTTTACACTTCACAGGGTTTATCTGACTGTGGGTCATGATATACACAGTGTGTCAGTGAGTGTGTTAATATTAATCTGTGTTCTCTGTCAGTGTGTTAATATTACTGAGGACAGTTGGGGTGTTTTACACTTCACAGGGTGTATCTGACTGTGGGTCATGATATACACAGTGTTTCAGTGAGTGTGTTAATATTAATCTGTGTTCTCTGTCAGTGTGTTAATATTACTGAGGACAGTGGGGGTGTTTTACACTTCACAGGGTGTATCTGACTGTGGGTCATGATATACACAGTGTGTCAGTGAGTGTGTTAATATTAATCTGTGTTCTCTGTCAGTGTGTTAATATTACTGAGGACAGTTGGGGTGTTTTACACTTCACAGGGTGTATCTGACTGTGGGTCATGATATACACAGTGTGTCATTGAGTGTGTTAATATTAATCTGTGTTCTCTGTCAGTGTGTTAATATTACTGAGGACAGCGGGGGTGTTTTACACTTCACAGGGTGTATCTGACTGTGGGTCATGATATACACAGTGTGTCAGTGAGTGTGTCAATGTTAATCTGTGTTCTCTGTCAGTGTGTTAATATTCCTGAGGACAGTGGGGGTGTTTTACACTTCACAGGGTGTATCTGACTGTGGGTCATGATGTACACAGTGTGTCAGTGAGTGTGTTAATATTAATCTGTGTTCTCTGTCAGTGTGTTAATATTACTGAGGACAGTGGGGGTGTTTTACACTTCACAGGGTGTATCTGACTGTGGGTCATGATGTACACAGTGTGTCAGTGAGTGTGTTAATATTAATCTGTGTTCTCTGTCAGTGTGTTAATATTCCTGAGGACAGTGGGGGTGTTTTACACTTCACAGGGTGTATCTGACTGTGGGTCATGATATAAACAGTGTGTCAGTGAGTGTGTTAATATTAATCTGTGTTCTCTGTCAGTTTGTTAATATTACTGAGGACAGTGGGGGTGTTTTACACTTCACAGGGTGTATCTGAGTGTGGGTCATGATGTCCACAGTGTGTCAGTGAGTGTGTTAATATTAATCTGTGTTCTCTGTCAGTGTGTTAATATTACTGAGGACAGTGGGGGTGTTTTACACTTCACAGGGTGTATCTGACTGTGGGTCATGATATGCACAGTGTGTCAGTGAGTGTGTTAATATTAATCTGTGTTCTCTGTCAGTGTGTTAATATTACTGAGGACAGTGGCGGTGTTTTACACTTCACAGGGTGTATCTGACTGTGGGTCATGATATACACAGTGAGTCAGTGAGTGTGTTAATATTAATCTGTGTTCTCTGTCAGTGTGTTAATATTACTGAGGACAGTGGGGATGTTTTACACTTCACCGGGTGTATCTGACTGTGGGTCATGATATACACAGTGTGTCAGTGAGTGTGTTAATATTAATCTGTGTTCTCTGTCAGTGTGTTAATATTACTGAGGACAGTGGGGATGTTTTACACTTCACAGGGTGTATCTGACTGTGGGTCATGATATACACAGTGTGTCAGTGAGTGTGTTAATATTAATCTGTGTTCTCTGTCAGTGTGTTAATATTACTGAGGACAGTGGGGGTGTTTTACACTTCACAGGGTGTATCTGACTGTGGGTCATGATGTACACAGTGTGTCAGTGAGTGTGTTAATATTAATCTGTGTTCTCTGTCAGTGTGTTAATATTACTGAGGACAGTGGGGGTGTTTTACACTTCACAGGGTTTATCTGACTGTGGGTCATGATGTACACAGTGTGTCAGTGAGTGTGTTAATATTAATCTGTGTTCTCTGTCAGTGTGTTAATATTCCTGAGGACAGTGGGGGTGTTTTACACTTCACAGGGTGTATCTGACTGTGGGTCATGATGTACACAGTGTGTCAGTGAGTGTGTTAATATTAATCTGTGTTCTCTGTCAGTGTGTTAATATTACTGAGGACAGTGGAGGTGTTTTACACTTCACAGGGTGTATCTGAGTGTGGGTCATGATGTCCACAGTGTGTCAGTGAGTGTGTTAATATTAATCTGTGTTCTCTGTCAGTGTGTTAATATTACTGAGGACAGTGGGGGTGTTTTACACTTCACAGGGTGTATCTGACTGTGGGTCATGATATGCACAGTGTGTCAGTGAGTGTGTTAATATTAATCTGTGTTCTCTGTCAGTGTGTTAATATTACTGAGGACAGTGGCGGTGTTTTACACTTCACAGGGTGTATCTGACTGTGGGTCATGATATACACAGTGTGTCAGTGAGTGTGTTAATATTAATCTGTGTTCTCTGTCAGTGTGTTAATATTACTGAGGACAGTGGGGGTGTTTTACACTTCACAGGGTGTATCTGACTGTGGGTCATGATATACACAGTGTGTCAGTGAGTGTGTTAATATTAATCTGTGTTCTCTGTCAGTGTGTTAATATTACTGAGGACAGTTGGGGTGTTTTACACTTCACAGGGTGTATCTGACTGTGGGTCATGATATACACAGTGTGTCAGTGAGTGTGTTAATATTAATCTGTGTTCTCTGTCAGTGTGTTAATATTACTGAGGACAGTGGGGGTGTTTTACACTTCACAGGGTGTATCTGACTGTGGGTCATGATATACACAGTGTGTCAGTGAGTGTGTTAATATTAATCTGTGTTCTCTGTCAGTGTGTTAATATTACTGAGGACAGTTGGGGTGTTTTACACTTCACAGGGTGTATCTGACTGTGGGTCATGATATACACAGTGTTTCAGTGAGTGTGTTAATATTAATCTGTGTTCTCTGTCAGTGTGTTAATATTACTGAGGACAGCGGGGGTGTTTTACACTTCACAGGGTGTATCTGACTGTGGGTCATGATATACACAGTGTGTCAGTGAGTGTGTTAATGTTAATCTGTGTTCTCTGTCAGTGTGTTAATATTCCTGAGGACAGTGGGGGTGTTTTACACTTCACAGGGTGTATCTGACTGTGGGTCATGATGTACACAGTGTGTCAGTGTGTGTGTTAATATTAATCTGTGTTCTCTGTCAGTGTGTTAATATTCCTGAGAACAGTGGGGGTGTTTTACACTTCACAGGGTGTATCTGACTGTGGGTCATGATATACACAGTGTGTCAGTGAGTGTGTTAATATTAATCTGTGTTCTCTGTCAGTGTGTTAATATTACTGAGGACAGTGGGGGTGTTTTACACTTCACAGGGTTTATCTGACTGTGGGTCATGATGTACACAGTGTGTCAGTGAGTGTGTTACTATTAATCTGTGTTCTCTGTCAGTTTGTTAATATTACTGAGGACTGTGGGGGTGTTTTACACTTCACAGGGTGTATCTGAGTGTGGGTCATGATGTCCACAGTGTGTCAGTGAGTGTGTTAATATTAATCTGTGTTCTCTGTCAGTGTGTTAATATTACTGAGGACAGTGGGGGTGTTTTACACTTCACAGGGTGTATCTGACTGTGGGTCATGATATGCACAGTGTGTCAGTGAGTGTGTTAATATTAATCTGTGTTCTCTGTCAGTGTGTTAATATTACTGAGGACAGTGGCGGTGTTTTACACTTCACAGGGTGTATCTGACTGTGGGTCATGATTACACAGTGTGTCAGTGAGTGTGTTAATATTAATCTGTGTTCTCTGTCAGTGTGTTAATATTACTGAGGACAGTGGGGATGTTTTACACTTCACCGGGTGTATCTGACTGTGGGTCATGATATACACAGTGTGTCAGTGAGTGTGTTAATATTAATCTGTGTTCTCTGTCAGTGTGTTAATATTACTGAGGACAGTGGGGGTGTTTTACACTTCACAGGGTGTATCTGACTGTGGGTCATGATGTACACAGTGTGTCAGTGAGTGTGTTAATATTAATCTGTGTTCTCTGTCAGTGTGTTAATATTACTGAGGACAGTGGGAATGTTTTACACTTCACAGGGTTTATCTGACTGTGGGTCATGATATACACAGTGTTTCAGTGAGTGTGTTAATATTAATCTGTGTTCTCTGTCAGTGTGTTAATATTACTGAGGACAGTGGGGGTGTTTTACACTTCACAGGGTGTATCTGACTGTGGGTCATGATATACACAGTGTGTCAGTGAGTGTGTTAATATTAATCTGTGTTCTCTGTCAGTGTGTTAATATTACTGAGGACAGTGGGGGTGTTTTACACTTCACAGGGTGTATCTGACTGTGGGTCATGATGTACACAGTGTGTCAGTGAGTGTGTTAATATTAATCTGTGTTCTCTGTCAGTGTGTTAATATTACTGAGGACAGTGGGAATGTTTTACACTTCACAGGGTTTATCTGACTGTGGGTCATGATATACACAGTGTTTCAATGAGTGTGTTAATATTAATCTGTGTTCTCTGTCAGTGTGTTAATATTACTGAGGACAGTGGGGGTGTTTTACACTTCACAGGGTGTATCTGACTGTGGGTCATGATATACACAGTGTGTCAGTGAGTGTGTTAATATTAATCTGTGTTCTCTGTCAGTGTGTTAATATTACTGAGGACAGTTGGGGTGTTTTACACTTCACAGGGTGTATCTGACTGTGGGTCATGATATACACAGTGTGTCATTGAGTGTGTTAATATTAATCTGTGTTCTCTGTCAGTGTGTTAATATTACTGAGGACAGCGGGGGCGTTTTACACTTCACAGGGTGTATCTGACTGTGGGTCATGATATACACAGTGTGTCAGTGAGTGTGTCAATGTTAATCTGTGTTCTCTGTCAGTGTGTTAATATTCCTGAGGACAGTGGGGGTGTTTTACACTTCACAGGGTGTATCTGACTGTGGGTCATGATGTACACAGTGTGTCAGTGAGTGTGTTAATATTAATCTGTGTTCTCTGTCAGTGTGTTAATATTACTGAGGACAGTTGGGGTGTTTTACACTTCACAGGGTGTATCTGACTGTGGGTCATGATATACACAGTGTTTCAGTGAGTGTGTTAATATTAATCTGTGTTCTCTGTCAGTGTGTTAATATTACTGAGGACAGCGGGGGTGTTTTACACTTCACAGGGTGTATCTGACTGTGGGTCATGATATACACAGTGTGTCAGTGAGTGTGTTAATGTTAATCTGTGTTCTCTGTCAGTGTGTTAATATTCCTGAGGACAGTGGGGGTGTTTTACACTTCACAGGGTGTATCTGACTGTGGGTCATGATGTACACAGTGTGTCAGTGAGTGTGTTAATATTAATCTGTGTTCTCTGTCAGTGTGTTAATATTACTGAGGACAGTGGGGGTGTTTTACACTTCACAGGGTTTATCTGACTGTGGGTCATGATGTACACAGTGTGTCAGTGAGTGTGTTACTATTAATCTGTGTTCTCTGTCAGTTTGTTAATATTACTGAGGACTGTGGGGGTGTTTTACACTTCACAGGGTGTATCTGAGTGTGGGTCATGATGTCCACAGTGTGTCAGTGAGTGTGTTAATATTAATCTGTGTTCTCTGTCAGTGTGTTAATATTACTGAGGACAGTGGGGGTGTTTTACACTTCACAGGGTGTATCTGACTGTGGGTCATGATATGCACAGTGTGTCAGTGAGTGTGTTAATATTAATCTGTGTTCTCTGTCAGTGTGTTAATATTACTGAGGACAGTGGCGGTGTTTTACACTTCACAGGGTGTATCTGACTGTGGGTCATGATTACACAGTGTGTCAGTGAGTGTGTTAATATTAATCTGTGTTCTCTGTCAGTGTGTTAATATTACTGAGGACAGTGGGGATGTTTTACACTTCACCGGGTGTATCTGACTGTGGGTCATGATATACACAGTGTGTCAGTGAGTGTGTTAATATTAATCTGTGTTCTCTGTCAGTGTGTTAATATTACTGAGGACAGTGGGGGTGTTTTACACTTCACAGGGTGTATCTGACTGTGGGTCATGATGTACACAGTGTGTCAGTGAGTGTGTTAATATTAATCTGTGTTCTCTGTCAGTGTGTTAATATTACTGAGGACAGTGGGAATGTTTTACACTTCACAGGGTTTATCTGACTGTGGGTCATGATATACACAGTGTTTCAGTGAGTGTGTTAATATTAATCTGTGTTCTCTGTCAGTGTGTTAATATTACTGAGGACAGTGGGGGTGTTTTACACTTCACAGGGTGTATCTGACTGTGGGTCATGATATACACAGTGTGTCAGTGAGTGTGTTAATATTAATCTGTGTTCTCTGTCAGTGTGTTAATATTACTGAGGACAGTTGGGGTGTTTTACACTTCACAGGGTGTATCTGACTGTGGGTCATGATATACACAGTGTGTCATTGAGTGTGTTAATATTAATCTGTGTTCTCTGTCAGTGTGTTAATATTACTGAGGACAGTGGGGGTGTTTTACACTTCACAGGGTGTATCTGACTGTGGGTCATGATATACACAGTGTGTCAGTGAGTGTGTCAATGTTAATCTGTGTTCTCTGTCAGTGTGTTAATATTCCTGAGGACAGTGGGGGTGTTTTACACTTCACAGGGTGTATCTGACTGTGGGTCATGATGTACACAGTGTGTCAGTGAGTGTGTTAATATTAATCTGTGTTATCTGTCAGTGTGTTAATATTACTGAGGACAGTGGGGGTGTTTTACACTTCACAGGGTGTATCTGACTGTGGGTCATGATGTACACAGTGTGTCAGTGAGTGTGTTAATATTAATCTGTGTTCTCTGTCAGTGTGTTAATATTACTGAGGACAGTGGGGGTGTTTTACACTTCACAGGGTGTATCTGACTGTGGTTCATGATATACACAGTGTGTCAGTGAGTGTGTTAATATTAATCTGTGTTCCCTGTCAGTGTGTTAATATTGCTGAGGACAGTGGGGGTGTTTTACACTTCACAGGGTGTATCTGACTGTGGGTCATGATATACACAGTGTGTCAGTGAGTGTGTTAATATTAATCTGTGTTCCCTGTCAGTGTGTTAATATTACTGAGGACAGTGGGGGTGTTTTACACTTCACAGTGTTTATCTGACTGTGGGTCATGATATACACAGTGTGTCAGTGAGTGTGTTAATATTAATCTGTGTTCTCTGTCAGTGTGTTAATATTGCTGAGGACAGTGGGGATGTTTTACACTTCACAGGGTGTATCTGACTGTGGGTCATGATGTACACAGTGTGTCAGTGAGTGTGTTAATATTAATCTGTGTTCTCTGTCAGTGTGTTAATATTACTGAGGACAGTGGGGGTGTTTTACACTTCACAGGGTGTATCTAACTGTGGGTCATGATATACACAGTGTGTCAGTGAGTGTGTTAATATTAATCTGTGTTATCTGTCAGTGTGTTAATATTACTGAGGACAGTGGGGGTGTTTTACACTTCACAGGGTGTATCTGACTGTGGGTCATGATGTACACAGTGTGTCAGTGAGTGTGTTAATATTAATCTGTGTTCTCTGTCAGTGTGTTAATATTACTGAGGACAGTGGGGGTGTTTTACACTTCACAGGGTGTATCTGACTGTGGGTCATGATATACACAGTGTGTCAGTGAGTGTGTTAATATTAATCTGTGTTCCCTGTCAGTGTGTTAATATTGCTGAGGACAGTGGGGGTGTTTTACACTTCACAGGGTGTATCTGACTGTGGGTCATGATATACACAGTGTGTCAGTGAGTGTGTTAATATTAATCTGTGTTCTCTGTCAGTGTGTTAATATTCCTGAGGACAGTGGGGGTGTTTTACACTTCACAGGGTGTATCTGACTGTGGGTCATGATGTACACAGTGTGTCAGTGAGTGTGTTAATATTAATCTGTGTTCTCTGTCAGTGTGTTAATATTACTGAGGACAGTGGGGGTGTTTTACACTTCACAGGGTGTATCTGACTGTGGGTCATGATATACACAGTGTGTCAGTGAGTGTGTTAATATTAATCTGTGTTCTCTGTCAGTGTGTTAATATTCCTGAGGACAGTGGGGGTGTTTTACACTTCACAGGGTGTATCTGACTGTGGGTCATGATGTACACAGTGTGTCAGTGAGTGTGTTAATATTAATCTGTGTTCTCTGTCAGTGTGTTAATATTACTGAGGACAGTGGGGGTGTTTTACACTTCACAGGGTGTATCTGACTGTGGGTCATGATGTACACAGTGTGTCAGTGAGTGTGTTAATATTAATCTGTGTTCTCTGTCAGTGTGTTAATATTCCTGAGGACAGTGGGGGTGTTTTACACTTCACAGGGTGTATCTGACTGTGGGTCATGATATACATAGTGTGTCAGTGAGTGTGTTAATATTAATCTGTTTTCTCTGTCAGTGTGTTAATATTACTGAGGACAGTGGGGGTGTTTTACACTTCACAGGGTGTATCTGACTGTGGGTCATGATATACACAGTGTGTCAGTGAGTGTGTTAATATTAATCTGTGTTCTCTGTCAGTGTGTTAATATTACTGAGGACAGTTGGGGTGTTTTACACTTCACAGGGTGTATCTGACTGTGGGTCATGATATACACAGTGTGTCATTGAGTGTGTTAATATTAATCTGTGTTCTCTGTCAGTGTGTTAATATTACTGAGGACAGCGGGGGTGTTTTACACTTCACAGGGTGTATCTGACTGTGGGTCATGATATACACAGTGTGTCAGTGAGTGTGTCAATGTTAATCTGTGTTCTCTGTCAGTGTGTTAATATTCCTGAGGACAGTGGGGGTGTTTTACACTTCACAGGGTGTATCTGACTGTGGGTCATGATGTACACAGTGTGTCAGTGAGTGTGTTAATATTAATCTGTGTTCTCTGTCAGTGTGTTAATATTACTGAGGACAGTGGGGGTGTTTTACACATCACAGGGTTTATCTGACTGTGGGTCATGATGTACACAGTGTGTCAGTGAGTGTGTTAATATTAATCTGTGTTCTCTGTCAGTGTGTTAATATTTCTGAGGACAGTGGGGGTGTTTTACACTTCACAGGGTGTATCTGACTGTGGGTCATGATATACACAGTGTGTCAGTGAGTGTGTTAATATTAATCTGTGTTCTCTGTCAGTGTGTTAATATTACTGAGGACAGTGGAGGTGTTTTACACTTCACAGGGTGTATCTGACTGTGGGTCATGATGTACACAGTGTGTCAGTGAGTGTGTTAATATTAATCTGTGTTCTCTGTCAGTTTGTTAATATTACTGAGGACAGTGGGGGTGTTTCACACTTCACAGGGTGTATCTGAGTGTGGGTCATGATGTCCACAGTGTGTCAGTGAGTGTGTTAATATTAATCTGTGTTCTCTGTCAGTGTGTTAATATTACTGAGGACAGTGGGGGTGTTTCACACTTCACAGGGTGTATCTGACTGTGGGTCATGATATGCACAGTGTGTCAGTGAGTGTGTTAATATTAATCTGTGTTCTCTGTCAGTGTGTTAACATTACTGAGGACAGTGGCGGTGTTTTACACTTCACAGGTTGTATCTGACTGTGGGTCATGATATACACAGTGTGTCAGTGAGTGTGTTAATATTAATCTGTGTTCTCTGTCAGTGTGTTAATATTACTGAGGACAGTGGGGATGTTTTACACTTCACCGGGTGTATCTGACTGTGGGTCATGATATACACAGTGTGTCAGTGAGTGTGTTAATATTAATCTGTGTTCTCTGTCAGTGTGTTAATATTACTGAGGACAGTGGGGGTGTTTTACACTTCACAGGGTGTATCTGACTGTGGGTCATGATATACACAGTGTGTCAGTGAGTGTGTTAATATTAATCTGTGTTCTCTGTCAGTGTGTTAATATTTCTGAGGACAGTGGGGGTGTTTTACACTTCACAGGGTGTATCTGACTGTGGGTCATGATATACACAGTGTGTCAGTGAGTGTGTTAATATTAATCTGTGTTCTCTGTCAGTGTGTTAATATTACTGAGGACAGTGGAGGTGTTTTACACTTCACAGGGTGTATCTGACTGTGGGTCATGATGTACACAGTGTGTCAGTGAGTGTGTTAATATTAATCTGTGTTCTCTGTCAGTTTGTTAATATTACTGAGGACAGTGGGGGTGTTTTACACTTCACAGGGTGTATCTGAGTGTGGGTCATGATGTCCACAGTGTGTCAGTGAGTGTGTTAATATTAATCTGTGTTCTCTGTCAGTGTGTTAATATTACTGAGGACAGTGGGGGTGTTTCACACTTCACAGGGTGTATCTGACTGTGGGTCATGATATGCACAGTGTGTCAGTGAGTGTGTTAATATTAATCTGTGTTCTCTGTCAGTGTGTTAACATTACTGAGGACAGTGGCGGTGTTTTACACTTCACAGGGTGTATCTGACTGTGGGTCATGATATACACAGTGTGTCAGTGAGTGTGTTAATATTAATCTGTGTTCTCTGTCAGTGTGTTAATATTACTGAGGACAGTGGGGATGTTTTACACTTCACCGGGTGTATCTGACTGTGGGTCATGATATACACAGTGTGTCAGTGAGTGTGTTAATATTAATCTGTGTTCTCTGTCAGTGTGTTAATATTACTGAGGACAGTGGGGGTGTTTTACACTTCACAGGGTGTATCTGACTGTGGGTCATGATATACACAGTGTGTCAGTGAGTGTGTTAATATTAATCTGTGTTCTCTGTCAGTGTGTTAATATTACTGAGGACAGTGGGGGTGTTTTACACTTCACAGGGTGTATCTGACTGTGGGTCATGATATACACAGTGTGTCAGTGAGTGTGTTAATATTAATCTGTGTTCTCTGTCAGTGTGTTAATATTACTGAGGACAGTGGGGGTGTTTTACACTTCACAGGGTGTATCTGGCTGTGGGTCATGATGTACACAGTGTGTCAGTGAGTGTGTTAATATTAATCTGTGTTCTCTGTCAGTGTGTTAATATTCCTGAGGACAGTGGGGGTGTTTTACACTTCACAGGGTGTATCTGACTGTGGGTCATGATATACATAGTGTGTCAGTGAGTGTGTTAATATTAATCTGTGTTCTCTGTCAGTGTGTTAATATTACTGAGGACAGTGGGGGTGTTTTACACTTCACAGGGTGTATCTGACTGTGGGTCATGATATACACAGTGTGTCAGTGAGTGTGTTAATATTAATCTGTGTTCTCTGTCAGTGTGTTAATATTACTGAGGACAGTGGGGGTGTTTTACACTTCACAGGGTGTATCTGGCTGTGGGTCATGATGTACACAGTGTGTCAGTGAGTGTGTTAATATTAATCTGTGTTCTCTGTCAGTGTGTTAATATTCCTGAGGACAGTGGGGGTGTTTTACACTTCACAGGGTGTATCTGACTGTGGGTCATGATATACATAGTGTGTCAGTGAGTGTGTTAATATTAATCTGTGTTCTCTGTCAGTGTGTTAATATTACTGAGGACAGTGGGGGTGTTTTACACTTCACAGGGTGTATCTCACTGTGGGTCATGATATACACAGTGTGTCAGTGAGTGTGTTAATATTAATCTGTGTTCTCTGTCAGTGTGTTAATATTCCTGAGGACAGTGGGGGTGTTTTACACTTCACAGGGTGTATCTGACTGTGGGTCATGATGTACACAGTGTGTCAGTGAGTGTGTTAATATTAATCTGTGTTCTCTGTCAGTGTGTTAATATTCCTGAGGACAGTGGGTGTGTTTTACACTTCACAGGGTGTATCTGACTGTGGGTCATGATGTACACAGTGTGTCAGTGAGTGTGTTAATATTAATCTGTGTTCTCTGTCAGGTCTTAATATTACTGAGGACAGTGGGGGTGTTTTACACTTCACATGGTTTATCTGACTGTGGGTCATGATATACACAGTGTGTCAGTGAGTGTGTTAATATTAATCTGTGTTCTCAGTCAGTGTGTTAATATTACTGAGGACAGTGGGGGTGTTTTAAACTTCACAGGGTGTATCTGACTGTGGGTCATGATGTACACAGTGTGTCAGTGAGTGTGTTAATATTAATCTGTGTTCTCTGTCAGTGTGTTAATATTACTGAGGACAGTGGGGGTGTTTTACACTTCACAGGGTGTATCTGACATTGGGTCATGATATACACAGTGTGTCAGTGAGTGTGTTAATATTAATCTGTGTTCTCTGTCAGTGTGTTAATATTGCTGAGGACAGTGGGGATGTTTTACACTTCACAGGGTGTATCTGACTGTGGGTCATGATGTACACAGTGTGTCAGTGAGTGTGTTAATATTAATCTGTGTTCTCTGTCAGTGTGTTAATATTACTGAGGACAGTGGGAATGTTTTACACTTCACAGGGTTTATCTGACTGTGGGTCATGATATACACAGTGTGTCAGTGAGTGTGTTAATATTAATCTGTGTTCTCTGTCAGTGTGTTAATATTCCTGAGGACAGTTGAGGTGTTTTACACTTCACAGGGTTTATCTGACTGTGGGTCATGATATACACATTGTGTCAGTGACTGTGTTAATATTAATCTGTGTTCTCTGTCAGTGTGTTAATATTCCTGAGGACAGTGGGGGTGTTTTACACTTCACAGGGTGTATCTGACTGTGGGTCATGATGTACACAGTGTGTCAGTGAGTGTGTTAATATTAATCTGTGTTCTCTGTCAGTGTGTTAATATTGCTGAGGACAGTGGGGATGTTTTACACTTCACAGGGTGTATCTGACTGTGGGTCATGATGTACACAGTGTGTCAGTGAGTGTGTTAATATTAATCTGTGTTCTCTGTCAGTGTGTTAATATTACTGAGGACAGTGGGGTGTTTTACACTTCACAGGGTGTATCTAACTGTGGGTCATGATATACACAGTGTGTCAGTGAGTGTGTTAATATTAATCTGTGTTCTCTGTCAGTGTGTTAATATTACTGAGGACAGTGGGGGTGTTTTACACTTCACAGGGTGTATCTAACTGTGGGTCATGATATACACAGTGTGTCAGTGAGTGTGTTAATATTAATCTGTGTTCTCTGTCAGTGTGTTAATATTACTGTGGACAGTGGGGGTGTTTTACACTTCACAGGGTGTATCTGACTGTGGGTCATGATGTACACAGTGTGTCAGTGAGTGTGTTAATATTAATCTGTGTTCTCTGTCAGTGTGTTAATATTACTGAGGACAGTGGGGGTGTTTTACACTTCACAGGGTGTATCTGACTGTGGGTCATGATATTCATAGTGTGTCAGTGAGTGTGTTAATATTAATCTGTGTTCCCTGTCAGTGTGTTAATATTGCTGAGGACAGTGGGGGTGTTTTACACTTCACAGGGTGTATCTGACTGTGGGTCATGATATACACAGTGTGTCAGTGAGTGTGTTAATATTAATCTGTGTTCTCTGTCAGTGTGTTAATATTACTGAGGACAGTGGGGGTGTTTTACACTTCACAGGGTGTATCTGACTGTGGGTCATGATGTACACAGTGTGTCAGTGAGTGTGTTAATATTAATCTGTGTTCTCTGTCAGAGTGTTAATATTACTGAGGACAGTGGGGGTGTTTTACACTTCACAGGGTGTATCTGACTGTGGGTCATGATATACACAGTGTGTCAGTGAGTGTGTTAATATTAATCTGTGTTCTCTGTCAGTGTGTTAATATTCCTGAGGACAGTTGAGGTGTTTTACACTTCACAGGGTGTATCTGACTGTGGGTCATGATATACACATTGTGTCAGTGAGTGTGTTAATATTAATCTGTGTTCTCTGTCAGTGTGTTAATATTCCTGAGGACAGTGGGGGTGTTTTACCCTTCACAGGGTGTATCTGACTGTGGGTCATGATGTACACAGTGTGTCAGTGACTGTGTTAATATTAATCTGTGTTCTCTGTCAGTGTGTTAATATTCCTGAGGACAGTGGGGGTGTTTTACACTTCACCGGGTGTATCTGACTGTGGGTCATGATATACACAGTGTGTCAGTGAGTGTGTTAATATTAATCTGTGTTCTCTGTCAGTGTGTTAATATTCCTGAGGACAGTGGGGGTGTTTTACACTTCACCGGGTGTATCTGACTGTGGGTCATGATATACACAGTGTGTCAGTGAGTGTGTTAATATTAATCTGTGTTCTCTGTCAGTGTGTTAATATTACTGAGGACAGTGGGGGTGTTTTACACTTCACAGGGTGTATCTGACTGTGGGTCATGATGTACACAGTGTGTCAGTGAGTGTGTTAATATTAATCTGTGTTCCCTGTCAGTGTGTTAATATTACTGAGGACAGTGGGGGTGTTTTACACTTCACAGGGTTTATCTGACTGTGGGTCATGATATACACAGTGTGTCAGTGAGTGTGTTAATATTAATCTGTGTTCTCTGTCAGTGTGTTAATATTGCTGAGGACAGTGGGGATGTTTTACACTTCACAGGGTGTATCTGACTGTGGGTCATGATGTACACAGTGTGTCAGTGAGTGTGTTAATATTAATCTGTGTTCTCTGTCAGTGTGTTAATATTACTGAGGACAGTGGGGGTGTTTTACACTTCACAGGGTGTATCTAACTGTGGGTCATGATATGCACAGTGTGTCAGTGAGTGTGTTAATATTAATCTGTGTTCTCTGTCAGTGTGTTAATATTACTGAGGACAGTGGGGGTGTTTTACACTTCACAGGGTGTATCTGACTGTGGGTCATGATGTACACAGTGTGTCAGTGAGTGTGTTAATATTAATCTGTGTTCTCTGTCAGTGTGTTAATATTCCTGAGGACAGTGGGGGTGTTTTACACTTCACAGTGTGTATCTGACTGTGGGTCATGATGTACACAGTGTGTCAGCGAGTGTGTTAATATTAATCTGTGTTCTCTGTCAGTGTGTTAATATTACTGAGGACAGTGGGGGTGTTTTACACTTCACAGGGTGTATCTGACTGTGGGTCATGATGTACACAGTGTGTCAGTGAGTGTGTTAATATTAATCTGTGTTCTCTGTCAGTGTGCTAATATTCCTGAGGACAGTGGGGGTGTTTTACACTTCACAGGGTGTATCTGACTGTGGGTCATGATGTACACAGTGTGTCAGTGAGTGTGTTAATATTAATCTGTGTTCTCTGTCAGTGTGTAAATATTACTGAGGACAGTGGGGGTGTTTTACACTTCACAGGGTGTATCTGACTGTGGGTCATGATGTACACAGTGTGTCAGTGAGTGTGTTAATATTAATCTGTGTTCTCTGTCAGTGTGTTAATATTACTGAGGACAGTGGGGGTGTTTTACACTTCACAGGGTGTATCTGACTGTGGGTCATGATGTACACAGTGTGTCAGTGAGTGTGTTAATATTAATCTGTGTTCTCTGTCAGTGTGTTAATATTACTGAGGACATTGGGAATGTTTTACACTTCACAGGGTTTATCTGACTGTGGGTCATGATATACACAGTGTGTCAGTGAGTGTGTTAATATTAATCTGTGTTCTCTGTCAGTGTGTTAATATTCCTGAGGACAGTTGAGGTGTTTTACACTTCACAGGGTGTATCTGACTGTGGGTCATGACGTACACAGTGTGTCAGTGAGTGTGTTAATATTAATCTGTGTTCTCTGTCAGTGTGTTAATATTCCTGAGGACAGTGGGGGTGTTTTACACTTCACAGGGTGTATCTGACTGTGGGTCATGATGTACACAGTGTGTCAGTGAGTGTGTTAATATTAATCTGTGTTCTCTGTCAGTGTGTTAATATTCCTGAGGACAGTGGGGTGTTTTACACTTCACAGGGTTTATCTGACTGTGGGTCATGATATACACAGTGTGTCAGTGAGTGTGTTAATATTAATCTGTGTTCTCTGTCAGTGTGTTAATATTACTGAGGACAGTGGGGGTGTTTTACACTTCACAGGGTGTATCTGACTGTGGGTCATGATGTACACAGTGTGTCAGTGAGTGTGTTAATATTAATCTGTGTTCTCTGTCAGTGTGTTAATATTACTGAGGACATTGGGAATGTTTTACACTTCACAGGGTTTATCTGACTGTGGGTCATGATATACACAGTGTGTCAGTGAGTGTGTTAATATTAATCTGTGTTCTCTGTCAGTGTGTTAATATTCCTGAGGACAGTTGAGGTGTTTTACACTTCACAGGGTGTATCTGACTGTGGGTCATGACGTACACAGTGTGTCAGTGAGTGTGTTAATATTAATCTGTGTTCTCTGTCAGTGTGTTAATATTCCTGAGGACAGTGGGGGTGTTTTACACTTCACAGGGTGTATCTGACTGTGGGTCATGATGTACACAGTGTGTCAGTGAGTGTGTTAATATTAATCTGTGTTCTCTGTCAGTGTGTTAATATTCCTGAGGACAGTGGGGGTGTTTTACACTTCACCGGGTGTATCTGACTGTGGGTCATGATATACACAGTGTGTCAGTGAGTGTGTTAATATTAATCTGTGTTCTCTGTCAGTGTGTTAATATTCCTGAGGACAGTGGGGGTGTTTTACACTTCACCGGGTGTATCTGACTGTGGGTCATGATATACACAGTGTGTCAGTGAGTGTGTTAATATTAATCAGTGTTCTCTGTCAGTGTGTTAATATTCCTGAGGACAGTTGGGGTGTTTTACACTTCACAGGGTGTATCTGACTGTGGGTCATGATATACACAGTGTGTCAGTGAGTGTGTTAATATTAATCTGTGTTCTCTGTCAGTGTGTTAATATTCCTGAGGACAGTGGGGGTGTTTTACACTTCACAGGGTGTATCTAACTGTGGGTCATGATGTACACAGTGTGTCAGTGAGTGTGTTAATATTAATCTGTGTTCTCTGTCAGTGTGTTAATATTCCTGAGGACAGTGGGTGTGTTTTACACTTCACAGGGTGTATCTGACTGTGGGTCATGATGTACACAGTGTGTCAGTGAGTGTGTTAATATTAATCTGTGTTCTCTGTCAGGTCTTAATATTACTGAGGACAGTGGGGGTGTTTTACACTTCACAGGGTTTATCTGACTGTGGGTCATGATATACACAGTGTGTCAGTGAGTGTGTTAATATTAATCTGTGTTCTCAGTCAGTGTGTTAATATTACTGAGGACAGTGGGGGTGTTTTACACTTCACAGGGTGTATCTGACTGTGGGTCATGATGTACACAGTGTGTCAGTGAGTGTGTTAATATTAATCTGTGTTCTCTGTCAGTGTGTTAATATTACTGAGGACAGTGGGGGTGTTTTACACTTCACAGGGTGTATCTGACTGTGGGTCATGATGTACACAGTGTGTCAGTGAGTGTGTTAATATTAATCTGTGTTCTCTGTCGGTGTGTTAATATTCCTGAGGACAGTGGGGGTGTTTTACACTTCACAGGGTTTGTCTGACTGTGGGTCATGATATACACAGTGTGTCAGTGAGTGTGTTAATATTAATCTGTGTTCTCTGTCAGTGTGTTAATATTACTGAGGACAGTGGGGGTGTTTTACACTTCACAGGGTGTATCTGACTGTGGGTCATGGTATACACAGTGTGTCAGTGAGTGTGTTAATATTAATCTGTGTTCTCTGTCAGTGTGTTAATATTCCTGAGGACAGTGGGGGTGTTTTACACTTCACAGGGTGTATCTGACTGTGGGTCATGATGTACACAGTGTGTCAGTGAGTGTGTTAATATTAATCTGTGTTCTCTGTCAGTGTGTTAATATTCCTGAGGACAGTGGGGGTGTTTTACACTTCACCGGGTGTATCTGACTGTGGGTCATGATATACACAGTGTGTCAGTGAGTGTGTTAATATTAATCTGTGTTCTCTGTCAGTGTGTTAATATTCCTGAGGACAGTTGGGGTGTTTTACACTTCACAGGGTGTATCTGACTGTGGGTCATGATATACACAGTGTGTCAGTGAGTGTGTTAATATTAATCTGTGTTCTCTGTCAGTGTGTTAACATTCCTGAGGACAGTGAGGGTGTTTTACACTTCACAGGGTGTATCTGACTGTGGGTCATGATGTACACAGTGTGTCAGTGAGTGTGTTAATATTAATCTGTGTTCTCTGTCAGTGTGTTAATATTCCTGAGGACAGTGGGGGTGTTTTACACTTCACAGGGTGTATCTGACTGTGGGTCATGATATACACAGTGTGTCAGTGAGTGTGTTAATATTAATCTGTGTTCTCTGTCAGTGTGTTAATATTACTGAGGACAGTGGGTGTGATTGACACTTCACAGGGTGTATCTGACTGTGGGTTATGATGTACACAGTGTGTCAGTGAGTGTGTTAATATTAATCTGTGTTCTCTGTCAGGTCTTAATATTACTGAGGACAGTGGGGGTGTTTTACACTTCACAGGGTTTATCTGACTGTGGGTCATGATATACACAGTGTGTCAGTGAGTGTGTTAATATTAATCTGTGTTCTCAGTCAGTGTGTTAATATTACTGAGGACAGTGGGGGTGTTTTCCACTTCACAGGGTGTATCTGACTGTGGGTCATGATGTACACAGAGTGTCAGTGAGTGTGTTAATATTAATCTGTGTTCTCTGTCAGTGTGTTAATATTACTGAGGACAGTGGGGGTGTTTTACACTTCACAGGGTGTATTTGACTGTGGGTCATGATGTACACAGTGTGTCAGTGAGTGTGTTAATATTAATCTGTGTTCTCTGTCAGTGTGTTAATATTACTGAGGACAGTGGGGGTGTTTTACACTTCACAGGGTGTATCTGACTGTGGGTCATGATGTACACAGTGTGTCAGTGAGTGTGTTAATATTAATCTGTGTTCTCTGTCGGTGTGTTAATATTCCTGAGGACAGTGGGGGTGTTTTACACTTCACAGGGTTTATCTGACTGTGGGTCATGATATACACAGTGTGTCAGTGAGTGTGTTAATATTAATCTGTGTTCTCAGTCAGTGTGTTAATATTACTGAGGACAGTGGGGGTGTTTTCCACTTCACAGGGTGTATCTGACTGTGGGTCATGATGTACACAGTGTGTCAGTGAGTGTGTTAATATTAATCTGTGTTCTCTGTCAGTGTGTTAATATTACTGAGGACAGTGGGGGTGTTTTACACTTCACAGGGTGTATTTGACTGTGGGTCATGATGTACACAGTGTGTCAGTGAGTGTGTTAATATTAATCTGTGTTCTCTGCCAGTGTGTTAATATTACTGAGGACAGTGGGGGTGTTTTACACTTCACAGGGTGTATCTGACTGTGGGTCATGATGTACACAGTGTGTCAGTGAGTGTGTTAATATTAATCTGTGTTCTCTGTCGGTGTGTTAATATTCCTGAGGACAGTGGGGGTGTTTTACACTTCACAGGGTTTATCTGACTGTGGGTCATGATATACACAGTGTGTCAGTGAGTGTGTTAATATTAATCTGTGTTCTCTGTCAGTGTGTTAATATTACTGAGGACAGTGGGGGTGTTTTACACTTCACAGGGTGTATCTGACTGTGGGTCATGATGTACACAGTGTGTCAGTGAGTGTGTTAATATTAATCTGTGTTCTCTGTCAGTGTGTTAATATTACTGAGGACAGTGGGGGTGTTTTACACTTCACAGGGTGTATCTGACTGTGGGTCATGATATTCACATTGTGTCAGTGAGTGTGTTAATATTAATCTGTGTTCTCTGTCAGTGTGTTAATATTACTGAGGACAGTGGGGATGTTTTACACTTCACAGGGTGTATCTGACTGTGGGTCATGATATACACAGTGTGTCAGTGAGTGTGTTAATATTAATCTGTGTTCTCTGTCAGTGTGTTAATATTCCTGAGGACAGTGGGGGTGTTTTAAACTTCACAGGGTGTATCTGACTGTGGGTCATGATATACACAGTGTGTCAGTGAGTGTGTTAATATTAATCTGTGTTCTCTGTCAGTGTGTTAATATTACTGAGGACAGTGGGGTTGTTTTACACTTCACAGGGTTTATCTGACTGTGGGTCATGATATGCACAGTGTGTCAGTGAGTGTGTTAATATTAATCTGTGTTCTCTGTCAGTGTGTTAATATTCCTGAGGACAGTGGGGGTGTTTTACACTTCACAGGGTGTATCTGACTGTGGGTCATGATATACACAGTGTGTCAGTGAGTGTGTTAATATTAATCTGTGTTCTCTGTCAGTGTGTTAATATACCTGAGGACAGTGGGGGTGTTTTACACTTCACAGGGTGTATCTGACTGTGGGTCATGATGTACACAGTGTGTCAGTGAGAGTGTTAATATTAATCTGTGTTCTCTGTCAGTGTGTTAATATTACTGAGGACAGTGGGGGTGTTTTACACTTCACAGGGTGTATCTGACTGTGGGTCATGATGTACACAGTGTGTCAGTGAGTGTGTTAATATTAATCTGTGTTCTCTGTCAGTGTGTTAATATTACTGAGGACAGTGGGGGTGTTTTACACTTCACAGGGTGTATCTGACTGTGGGTCATGATATTCACAGTGTGTCAGTGAGTGTGTTAATATTAATCTGTGTTCTCTGTCAGTGTGTTAATATTACTGAGGACAGTGGGGATGTTTTACACTTCACAGGGTGTATCTGACTGTGGGTCATGATATACACAGTGTGTCAGTGAGTGTGTTAATATTAATCTGTGTTCTCTGTCAGTGTGTTAATATTCCTGAGGACAGTGGGGGTGTTTTACACTTCACAGGGTGTATCTGACTGAGGGTCATGATATACACAGTGTGTCAGTGAGTGTGTTAATATTAATATGTGTTCTCTGTCAGTGTGTTAATATTACTGAGGACAGTGGGGGTGTTTTACACTTCACAGGGTTTATCTGACTGTGGGTCATGATATACACAGTGTGTCAGTGAGTGTGTTAATATTAATCTGTGTTCTCTGTCAGTGTGCTAATATTACTGAGGACAGTGGGGGTGTTTTACACTTCACAGGGTTTATCTGACTGTGGGTCATGATATGCACAGTGTGTCAGTGAGTGTGTTAATATTAATCTGTGTTCTCTGTCAGTGTGTTAATATTACTGAGGACAGTGGGGGTGTTTTACACTTCACAGGGTGTATCTGACTGTGGGTCATGATATACACAGTGTGTCAGTGAGTGTGTTAATATTAATCTGTGTTCTCTGTCAGTGTGTTAATATTACTGAGGACAGTGGGGGTGTTTTACACTTCACAGGGTGTATCTGACTGTGGGTCATGATATACACAGTGTGTCAGTGAGTGTGTTAATATTAATCTGTGTTCTCTGTCAGTGTGTTAATATTACTGAGGACAGTGGGGATGTTTTACACTTCACAGGTTGTATCTGACTGTGGGTCATGATGTACACAGTGTGTCAGTGAGTGTGTTAATATTAATCTGTGTTCTCTGTCAGTGTGTTAATATTACTGAGGACAGTGGGGATGTTTTACACTTCACAGGGTGTATCTGACTGTGGGTCATGTAGTACACAGTGTGTCAGTGAGTGTGTTAATATTAATCTGTGTTCTCTGTCAGTGTGTTAATATTACTGAGGATAGTGGGGATGTTTTACACTTCACCGGGTGTATCTGACTGTGGGTCATGATGTACACAGTGTGTCAGTGAGTGTGTTAATATTAATCTGTGTTCTCTGTCAGTGTGTTAATATTCCTGAGGACAGTGGTGGTGTTTTACACTTCACAGGGTGTATCTGACTGTGGGTCATGATATACACAGTGTGTCAGTGAGTGTGTTAATATTAATCTGTGTTCTCTGTCAGGTGTTAATATTCCTGAGGACATTGGGTGTGTTTTACACTTCACAGGGTGTATTTGACTGTGGGTCATGATGTACACAGTGTGTCAGTGAGTGTGTTAATATTAATCTGTGTTCTCAGCCAGTGTGTTAATATTACTGAGGACAGTGGGGGTGTTTTACACTTCACAGGGTGTATCTGACTGTGGGTCATGATATACACAGTGTGTCAGTGAGTGTGTTAATATTAATCTGTGTTCTCTGTCAGTGTGTTAATATTCCTGAGGACACTGCGGGTGTTTTACACTTCACAGGGTGTATCTGACTGTGGGTCATGATATACTCAGTGTGTCAGTGAGCGTGTTAATATTAATCTGTGTTCTCTGTCAGTGTGTTAATATTCCTGAGGACAGTGGGGGTGTTTTACACTTCACAGGGTGTATCTGACTGTGGGTCATGATATACTCAGTGTGTCAGTGAGTGTGTTAATATTAATCTGTGTTCTCTGTCAGTGTGTTAATATTTCTGAGGACAGTGGGGGTGTTTTACACGTCACAGGGTGTATCCGACTGTGGGTCATTATATACACAGTGTGTCAGTGAGTGTGTTAATATTAATCTGTGTTCTCTGTCAGTGTGTTAATATTCCTGAGGACAGTGGGGGTGTTTTACACTTCACAGGGTGTATCTCACTGTGGGTCAAGATATACACAGTGTGTCAGTGAGTGTGTTAATATTAATCTGTGTTCTCTGTCAGTGTGTTAAGATTACTGAGGACAGTGGGGATGTTTTACACTTCACAGGGTGTATCTGACTGTGGGTCATGATGTACACAGTGTGTCAGTGAGTGTGTTAATATTAATCTGTGTTCTCTTTCAGTGTGTTAATATTCCTGAGGACAGTGGGGGTGGTTTACACTTCACAGGGTGTATCTGACTGTGGGTCATGATATACACAGTGTGTCAGTGAATGTGTTAATATTAATCTGTGTTCTCTGTCAGTGTGTTAATATTACTGAGGACAGTGGGGGTGTTTTACACTTCACAGGGTGTATCTGACTGTGGGTCATGATATACACAGTGTGTCAGTGAGTGTGTTAATATTAATCTGTGTTCTCTGTCAGTGTGTTAATATTGCTGAGGACAGTGGGGGTGTTTTGCACTTCACAGGGTGTATCTGACTGTGCGTCATGATATACACAATGTGTCAGTGAGTGTGTTAATATTAATCTGTGTTCTCTGTCAGTGTGTTAATATTCCTGAGGACAGTGGGGGTGTTTTACACTTCACAGGGTTTATCTGATTCTGGGTCATGATATACAGTGTGTCAGTGAGTGTGTTAATATTAATCTGTGTTCTCTGTCAGTGTGTTAATATTCCTGAGGACAGTGGGGGTGTTTTACACTTCACAGGGTTTATCTGACTGTGGGTCATGATATACACAGTGTGTCAGTGAGAGTGTTAATATTAATCTGTGTTCTCTGTCAGTGTGTTAATATTTCTGAGGACAGTGGGGGTGTTTTACACGTCACAGGGTGTATCTGACTGTGGGTCATGATATACACAGTGTGTCAGTGAGTGTGTTAATATTAATCTGTGTTCTCTGTCAGTGTGTTAATATTCCTGAGGACAGTGGGGGTGTTTTACACTTCACAGGGTGTATCTGACTGTGGGTCATGATCTACACAGTGTGTCAGTGAGTGTGTTAATATTAATCTGTGTTCTCTGTCAGTGTGTTAATATTCCTGAGGACAGTGGGGGTGTTTTACACTTCACAGGGTGTATCTGACTGTGGGTCATGATGCACACAGTGTGTCAGTGAGTGTGTTAATATTAATCTGTGTACTCTGTCAGTGTGTTAATATTCCTGAGGACAGTGGGGGTGTTTTACACTTCACAGGGTGTATCTGACTGTGGGTCATGATGTACACAGTGTGTCAGTGAGTGTGTTAATATTAATCTGTGTTCTCTGTCAGTGTGTTAATATTACCGAGGACAGTGGGGGTGTTTTACACTTCACAGGGTGTATCTGACTGTGGGTCATGATGTACACAGTGTGTCAGTGAGTGTGTTAATATTAATCTGTGTTCTCTGTCAGTGTGTTAATATTCCTGAGGACAGTGGGGGTGTTTTACACTTCACAGGGTGTATCTGACTGTGAGTCATGATATACACAGTGTGTCAGTGTGTGTGGTAATATTAATCTGTGTTCTCTGTCAGTGTGTTAATATTTGGGAGGACAGTGGGGGTGTTTTACACGTCACAGGGTGTATCTGACTGTGGGTCATGATATACACAGTGTGTCAGTGAGTGTGTTAATATTAATCTGTATTCTCTGTCAGTGTGTTAATATTCCTGAGGACAGTGGTGGTGTTTTACACTTCACAGGGTGTATCTGACTGTGGGTCATGATATACACAGTGTGTCAGTGAGTGTGTTAATATTAATCTGTGTTCTCTGTCAGTGTGTTAATATTCCTGAGGACAGTGGGGGTGTTTTACACTTCACAGGCTGTATCTGACTGTGGGTCATGATATACTCAGTGTGTCAGTGAGCGTGTTAATATTAATCTGTGTTCTCTGTCAGTGTGTTAATATTCCTGAGGACAGGGGGGTGTTTTACACTTCACAGGGTGTATCTGACTGTGGGTCATGATATACTCAGTGTGTCAGTGAGTGTGTTAATATTAATCTGTGTTCTCTGTCAGTGTGTTAATATTGCTGAGGACAGTGGGGGTGTTTTACACTTCACAGGGTGTATCTGACTGTGGGTCATGATATACACAGTATGTCAGTGAGTGTGTTAATAGTAATCTGTGTTCTCTGTCAGTGTGTTAATATTTCTGAGGACAGTGGGGGTGTTTTACACGTCACAGGGTGCATCTGACAGTGGGTCATGATATACACAGTGTGTCAGTGAGTGTGTTAATATTAATCTGTGTTCTCTGTCAGTGTGTTAATATTCCTGAGGACAGTGGGGGTGTTTTACACTTCATAGGGTGTATCTGACTGTGGGTCATGATATACACAGTGTGTCAGTGAGTGTGTTAATATTAATCTGTGTTCTCTGTCAGTGTGTTAATATTCCTGAGGACAGTGTGGGTGTTTTACACTTCACAGGGTGTATCTGAGTCTGGGTCATGATGTACACAGTGTGTCAGTGAGTGTGTTAATATTAATCTGTGTTCTCTGCCAGTGTGTTAATATTACTGAGGACAGTGGGGGTGTTTTACACTTCACAGGGTGTATCTGACTGTGGGTCATGATATACACAGTGTGTCAGTGAGTGTGTTAATATTAATCTGTGTTCTCTGTCAGTGTGTTAATATTCCTGAGGACAGTGGGGGTGTTTTACACTTCACAGGGTGTATCTGACTGTGGGTCATGATGTACACAGTGTGTCAGTGAGTGTGTTAATATTAATCTGTGTTCTCTGTCAGTGTGTTAATATTACTGAGGACAGTGGGGATGTTTTACACTTCACAGGGTGTATCTGACTGTGGGTCATGATATACACAGTGTGTCAGTGAGTGTGTTAATATTAATCTGTGTTCTCTGTCAGTGTGTTAATATTACTGAGGACAGTGGGGCTGTTTTACACTTCACAGGGTTTATCTGACAGTGGGTCATGATATAAACAGTGTGTCAGTGAGTGTGTTAATATTAATCTGTGTTCTCTGTCAGTGTGGTAATATTCCTGAGGTCGGTGGGGGTGTTTTACACTTCACAGGGTTTATCTGACTGTGGGTCAGGATATACACAGTGTGTCAGTGAGTGTGTTAATATTAATCTGTGTTCTCTGTCAGTGTGTTAATATTCCTGAGGACAGTGGGGGTGTTTTACACTTCACAGGGTGTATCTGACTGCGGGTCATGATGTACACAGTGTGTCAGTGAGTGTGTTAATATTAATCTGTGTTCTCTGTCAGTGTGTTAATATTACTGAGGACAGTGGGGGTGTTTTACACTTCACAGGGCGTATCTGACTGTGGGTCATGAGACACACAGTGTGTCAGTGAGTGTGTTAATATTAATCTGTGTTCTCTGTCAGTGTGTTAATATTCCTGAGGACAGCGGGGGTGTTTTGCACTTCACAGGGTGTATCTGACTGTGGGTCATGATGCACACAGTGTGTCAGTGAGTGTGTTAATATTAATCTGTGTTCTCTGTCAGTGTGTTAATATTACTGAGGACAGTGGGGGTGTTTTACACTTCACAGGGTTTATCTGACTCTGGGTCATGATATACAGTGTGTCAGTGAGTGTGTTAATATTAATCTGTGTTCTCTGTCAGTGTGTTAATATTCCTGAGGACAGTGGGGGTGTTTTACACTTCACAGGGTTTATCTGACTGTGGGTCATGATATACACAGTGTGTCAGTGAGAGTGTTAATATTAATCTGTGTTCTCTGTCAGTGTGTTAATATTTCTGAGGACAGTGGGGGTGTTTTACACGTCACAGGGTGTATCTGACTGTGGGTCATGATATACACAGTGTGTCAGTGAGTGTGTTAATATTAATCTGTGTTCTCTGTCAGTGTGTTAATATTCCTGAGGACAGTGGGGGTGTTTTACACTTCACAGGGTGTATCTGACTGTGGGTCATGATGTACACAGTGTGTCAGTGAGTGTGTTAATATTAATCTGTGTTCTCTGTCAGTGTGTTAATATTACCGAGGACAGTGGGGGTGTTTTACACTTCACAGGGTGTATCTGACTGTGGGTCATGATGTACACAGTGTGTCAGTGAGTGTGTTAATATTAATCTGTGTTCTCTGTCAGTGTGTTAATATTCCTGAGGACAGTGGGGGTGTTTTACACTTCACAGGGTGTATCTGACTGTGAGTCATGATATACACAGTGTGTCAGTGTGTGTGGTAATATTAATCTGTGTTCTCTGTCAGTGTGTTAATATTTGGGAGGACAGTGGGGGTGTTTTACACGTCACAGGGTGTATCTGACTGTGGGTCATGATATACACAGTGTGTCAGTGAGTGTGTTAATATTAATCTGTATTCTCTGTCAGTGTGTTAATATTCCTGAGGACAGTGGTGGTGTTTTACACTTCACAGGGTGTATCTGACTGTGGGTCATGATATACACAGTGTGTCAGTGAGTGTGTTAATATTAATCTGTGTTCTCTGTCAGTGTGTTAATATTCCTGAGGACAGTGGGGGTGTTTTACACTTCACAGGCTGTATCTGACTGTGGGTCATGATATACTCAGTGTGTCAGTGAGCGTGTTAATATTAATCTGTGTTCACTGTCAGTGTGTTAATATTCCTGAGGACAGGGGGGTGTTTTACACTTCACAGGGTGTATCTGACTGTGGGTCATGATATACTCAGTGTGTCAGTGAGTGTGTTAATATTAATCTGTGTTCTCTGTCAGTGTGTTAATATTGCTGAGGACAGTGGGGGTGTTTTACACTTCACAGGGTGTATCTGACTGTGGGTCATGATATACACAGTATGTCAGTGAGTGTGTTAATAGTAATCTGTGTTCTCTGTCAGTGTGTTAATATTTCTGAGGACAGTGGGGGTGTTTTACACGTCACAGGGTGCATCTGACAGTGGGTCATGATATACACAGTGTGTCAGTGAGTGTGTTAATATTAATCTGTGTTCTCTGTCAGTGTGTTAATATTCCTGAGGACAGAGGGGGTGTTTTACACTTCATAGGGTGTATCTGACTGTGGGTCATGATATACACAGTGTGTCAGTGAGTGTGTTAATATTAATCTGTGTTCTCTGTCAGTGTGTTAATATTCCTGAGGACAGTGTGGGTGTTTTACACTTCACAGGGTGTATCTGAGTCTGGGTCATGATGTACACAGTGTGTCAGTGAGTGTGTTAATATTAATCTGTGTTCTCTGCCAGTGTGTTAATATTACTGAGGACAGTGGGGGTGTTTTACACTTCACAGGGTGTATCTGACTGTGGGTCATGATATACACAGTGTGTCAGTGAGTGTGTTAATATTAATCTGTGTTCTCTGTCAGTGTGTTAATATTCCTGAGGACAGTGGGGGTGTTTTACACTTCACAGGGTGTATCTGACTGTGGGTCATGATGTACACAGTGTGTCAGTGAGTGTGTTAATATTAATCTGTGTTCTCTGTCAGTGTGTTAATATTACTGAGGACAGTGGGGATGTTTTACACTTCACAGGGTGTATCTGACTGTGGGTCATGATATACACAGTGTGTCAGTGAGTGTGTTAATATTAATCTGTGTTCTCTGTCAGTGTGTTAATATTACTGAGGACAGTGGGGCTGTTTTACACTTCACAGGGTTTATCTGACAGTGGGTCATGATATAAACAGTGTGTCAGTGAGTGTGTTAATATTAATCTGTGTTCTCTGTCAGTGTGGTAATATTCCTGAGGTCGGTGGGGGTGTTTTACACTTCACAGGGTTTATCTGACTGTGGGTCAGGATATACACAGTGTGTCAGTGAGTGTGTTAATATTAATCTGTGTTCTCTGTCAGTGTGTTAATATTCCTGAGGACAGTGGGGGTGTTTTACACTTCACAGGGTGTATCTGACTGTGGGTCATGATGTACACAGTGTGTCAGTGAGTGTGTTAATATTAATCTGTGTTCTCTGTCAGTGTGTTAATATTACTGAGGACAGTGGGGGTGTTTTACACTTCACAGGGTGTATCTGACTGTGGGTCATGAGACACACAGTGTGTCAGTGAGTGTGTTAATATTAATCTGTGTTCTCTGTCAGTGTGTTAATATTCCTGAGGACAGCGGGGGTGTTTTGCACTTCACAGGGTGTATCTGACTGTGGGTCATGATGCACACAGTGTGTCAGTGAGTGTGTTAATATTAATCTGTGTTCTCTGTCAGTGTGTTAATATTACTGAGGACAGTGGGGGTGTTTTACACTTCACAGGGTGTATCTGACTGTGGGTCATGATATACACAGTGTGTCAGTGAGTGTGTTAATATTAATCTGTGTTCTCTGTCAGTGTGTTAATATTACTGAGGACAGTGGGGGTGTTTTACACTTCACAGGGTGTATCTGACTGTGGGTCATGATATACACAGTGTGTCAGTGAGTGTGTTAATATTAATCTGTGTTCTCTGTCAGTGTGTTAATATTCCTGAGGACAGTGGGGGTGTTTTACACTTCACAGGGTGTATCTGACTGTGGGTCATGATATACACAGTGTGTCAGTGAGTGTGTTAATATTAATCTGTGTTCTCAGTCAGTGTGTTAATATTACTGAGGACAGTGGGGGTGTTTTACACTTCACAGGGTGTATCTGACTGTGGGTCATGATGTACACGTGTGTCAGTGAGTGTGTTAATATTAATCTGTGTTCTCTGTCAGTGTGTTAATATCACTGAGGACAGTGGGGGTGTTTTACACTTCACAGGGTTTATCTGACTGTGGGTCATGATATACACAGTGTGTCATTGAGTGTGTTAATATTAATCTGTGTTCTCTGTCAGTGTGTTAATATTCCTTAGGACAGCGGGGGTGTTTTACAATTCACAGGGTGTATCTGACTGTGGGTCATGATATACACAGTGTGTCAGTGAGTGTGTTAATATTAATCTGTGTACTCTGTCAGTGTGTTAATATTGCTGAGGGCAGTGGGGGTGTTTTACACTTCACATGGTGTATCTGACTGTGGGTCATGATGTACACAGTGTGTCAGTGAGTGTGTTAATATTAATCTGTGTTCTCTGTCAGTGTGTTAATATTCCTGAGGACAGTGGGGGTGTTTTACACTTGACAGGGTGTATCTGACTGTGGGTCATGATATACACAGTGTGTCAGTGTGTGTGTTAATATTAATCTGTCTTCTCTGTCAGTGTGTTAATATTCCTGAGGACAGTGGAGGTGTTTTACACTTCACAGGGTGTATCTGACTGTGGGTCATGATATACACAGTGTGTCAGTGAGTGTGTTAATATTAATCTGTGTTCTCTGTCAGTGTGTTATTATTACTGAGGACAGTGGGGGTGTTTTACACTTCACAGGGTTTATCTGACTCTGGGTCTTGATACACACAGTGTGTCAGTGAGTGTGTTAATATTAATCTGTGTTCTCTGTCAGTGTGTTAATATTCCTGAGGACAGTGGGGGTGTTTTACACTTCACAGGGTTTATCTGACTGTGGGTCATGATATACACAGTGTGTCAGTGAGAGTGTTAATATTAATCTGTGTTCTCTGTCAGTGTGTTAATATTACTGAGGACAGTGGGGGTGTTTTACACTTCACAGGGTGTATCTGACTGTGGGTCATGATATACACAGTGTGTCAGTGAGTGTGTTAATATTAATCTGTGTTCTCTGTCAGTGTGTTAATATTCCTGAGGACAGTGGGGGTGTTTTACACTTCACAGGGTGTATCTGACTGTGGGTCATGATATACACAGTGTGTCAGTGAGTGTGTTAATATTAATCTGTGTTCTCTGTCAGTGTGTTAATATTGCTGAGGACAGTGGGGGTGTTTTACACTTCACAGGGTGTATCAGACTGTGGGTCATGATATACACAGTGTGTCAGTGAGTGTGTTAATATTAATCTGTGTTCTCTGTCAGTGTGTTAATATTCCTGAGGACAGTGGGGGTGTTTTACACTTCACAGGGTGTATCTGACTGTGGGTCATGATGTACACAGTGTGTCAGTGAGTGTGTTAATATTAATCTGTGTTCTCTGTCAGTGTGTTAATATTACTGAGGACAGTGGGGGTGTTTTACACTTCACAGGGTGTATCTGACTGTGGGTCATGAGACACACAGTGTGTCAGTGAGTGTGTTAATATTAATCTGTGTTCTCTGTCAGTGTGTTAATATTCCTGAGGACAGCGGGGGTGTTTTGCACTTCACAGGGTGTATCTGACTGTGGGTCATGATGGACACAGTGTGTCAGTGAGTGTGTTAATATTAATCTGTGTTCTCTGTCAGTGTGTTAATATTACTGAGGACAGTGGGGGTGTTTTACACTTCACAGGGTGTATCTGACTGTGGGTCATGATATACACAGTGTGTCAGTGAGTGTGTTAATATTAATCTGTGTTCTCTGTCAGTGTGTTAATATTACTGAGGACAGTGGGGGTGTTTTACACTTCACAGGGTGTATCTGACTGTGGGTCATGATATACACAGTGTGTCAGTGAGTGTGTTAATATTAATCTGTGTTCTCTGTCAGTGTGTTAATATTCCTGAGGACAGTGGGGGTGTTTTACACTTCACAGGGTGTATCTGACTGTGGGTCATGATATACACAGTGTGTCAGTGAGTGTGTTAATATTAATCTGTGTTCTCTGTCAGTGTGTTAATATTCCTGAGGAGAGTGGGGGTGTTTTACACTTCACAGGGTTTATCTGACTGTGGGTCATGATATACACAGTGTGTCAGTGTGTGTGTTAATATTAATCTGTGTTCTCTGTCAGTGTGTTAATATTACTGAGGACAGTGGGGGTGTTTTACACTTCACAGGGTGTATCTGACTGTGGGTCATGATGTACACGTGTGTCAGTGAGTGTGTTAATATTAATCTGTGTTCTCTGTCAGTGTGTTAATATCACTGAGGACAGTGGGGGTGTTTTACACTTCACAGGGTTTATCTGACTGTGGGTCATGATATACACAGTGTGTCATTGAGTGTGTTAATATTAATCTGTGTTCTCTGTCAGTGTGTTAATATTCCTTAGGACAGCGGGGGTGTTTTACAATTCACAGGGTGTATCTGACTGTGGGTCATGATATACACAGTGTGTCAGTGAGTGTGTTAATATTAATCTGTGTACTCTGTCAGTGTGTTAATATTGCTGAGGGCAGTGGGGGTGTTTTACACTTCACATGGTGTATCTGACTGTGGGTCATGATGTACACAGTGTGTCAGTGAGTGTGTTAATATTAATCTGTGTTCTCTGTCAGTGTGTTAATATTCCTGAGGACAGTGGGGGTGTTTTACACTTGACAGTGTGTATCTGACTGTGGGTCATGATATACACAGTGTGTCAGTGTGTGTGTTAATATTAATCTGTGTTCTCTGTCAGTGTGTTATTATTACTGAGGACAGTGGGGGTGTTTTACACTTCACAGGGTTTATCTGACTCTGGGTCATGATACACACAGTGTGTCAGTGAGTGTGTTAATATTAATCTGTGTTCTCTGTCAGTGTGTTAATATTCCTGAGGACAGTGGGGGTGTTTTACACTTCACAGGGTTTATCTGACTGTGGGTCATGATATACACAGTGTGTCAGTGAGAGTATTAATATTAATCTGTGTTCTCTGTCAGTGTGTTAATATTACTGAGGACAGTGGGGGTGTTTTACACTTCACAGGGTGTATCTGACTGTGGGTCATGATATACACAGTGTGTCAGTGAGTGTGTTAATATTAATCTGTGTTCTCTGTCAGTGTGTTAATATTCCTGAGGACAGTGGGGGTGTTTTACACTTCACAGGGTGTATCTGACTGTGGGTCATGATATACACAGTGTGTCAGTGAGTGTGTTAATATTAATCTGTGTTCTCTGTCAGTGTGTTAATATTGCTGAGGACAGTGGGGGTGTTTTACACTTCACAGGGTGTATCAGACTGTGGGTCATGATATACACAGTGTGTCAGTGAGTGTGTTAATATTAATCTGTGTTCTCTGTCAGTGTGTTAATATTCCTGAGGACAGTGGGGGTGTTTTACACTTCACAGGGTGTATCTGACTGTGGGTCATGATATACACAGTGTGTCAGTGAGTGTGTTAATATTAATCTGTGTTCTCTGTCAGTGTGTTAATATTACTGAGGACAGTGGGGGTGTTTTACACTTCACAGGGTGTATCTGACTGTGGGTCATGATATACACAGTGTGTCAGTGAGTGTGTTAATATTAATCTGTGTTCTCTGTCAGTGTGTTAATATTCCTGAGGACAGTGGGGGTGTTTTACACTTCACAGGGTGTATCTGAGTCTGGGTCATGATGTACACAGTGTGTCAGTGAGTGTGTTAATATTAATCTGTGTTCTCTGTCAGTGTGTTAATATTACTGAGGACAGTGGGGGTGTTTTACACTTCACAGGGTGTATCTGACTGTGGGTCATGATATACACAGTGTGTCAGTGAGTGTGTTAATATTAATCTGTGTTCTCTGTCAGTGTGTTAATATTCCTGAGGACAGTGGGGGTGTTTTACACTTCACAGGGTTTATCTGACTGTGGGTCATGATGTACACAGTGTGTCAGTGAGTGTGTTAATATTAATCTGTGTTCTCTGTCAGTGTGTTAATATTACTGAGGACAGTGGGGATGTTTTACACTTCACAGGGTGTATCTGACTGTGGGTCATGCTATACACAGAGTGTCAGTGAGTGTGTTAATATTAATCTGTCTTCTCTGTCAGTGTGTTAATATTACTGAGGACAGTGGGGGTGTTTTACACTTCACAGGGTGTATCTGACAGTGGGTCATGATATACACAGTGTGTCAGTGAGTGTGTTAATATTAATCTGTGTTCTCTGTCAGTGTGTTAATATTCCTGAGGACAGTGGGGATGTTTTACACTTCACAGGGTGTATCTGACTGTGGGTCATGATGTACGCAGTGTGTCAGTGAGTGTGTTAATATTAATCTGTGTTCTCTGTCAGTGTGTTAATATTACTGGGGACAGTGGGGATGTTTTACACTTCACAGGGTGTATCTGACTGTGGGTCATGATATACACAGTGTGTCAGTGAGTGTGTTAATATTAATCTGTGTTCTCTGTCAGTGTGTTAATAATACTGAGGACAGTGGGGGTGTTTTACACTTCACAGGGTGTATCTGACTGTGGGTCATGATGTACACAGTGTGTCAGTGAGTGTGTTAATATTAATCTGTGTTCTCTGTCAGTGTGTTAATATTCCTGAGGACAGTGGGGGTGTTTTACACTTCACAGGGTGTATCTGAATGTGGGTCATGATATACACAGTGTGTCAGTGAGTGTGTTAATATTAATCTGTGTTCTCTGTCAGTGTGTTAATATTACTGAGGACAGTGGGGGTGTTATACACTTCACAGGGTTTATCTGACTGTGGGTCATGATGTACACAGTGTGTCAGTGAGTGTGTTAATATTAATCTGTGTTCTCTGTCAGTGTGTTAATATTACTGAGGACAGTGGGGGTGTTTTACACTTCACAGGGTGTATCTGACTGTGTGTCATGATATACTCAGTGTGTCAGTGAGCGTGTTAATATTAATCTGTGTTCTCTGTAAGTGTGTTAATATTACTGAGGACAGTGGGGGTGTTTTACACTTCACAGGGTGTATCTGAACTTGGGTCATGATGTACACAGTGTGTCAGTGAGTGTGTTAATATTAATCTGTGTTCTCTGTCCATGTGTTAATATTCCTGAGGACAGTGGGGGTGTTTTACACTTCACAGGGTGTATCTGACTCTGGGTCATGATATACACAGTGTGTCAGTGAGTGTGTTAATATTAATCTGTGTTCTCTGTCAGTGTGTTAATATTACTGAGGACAGTGGGGGTGTTTTAAACTTCACAGGGTGTATCTGACTGTGGGTCATGATGTACACAGTGTGTCAGTGAGTGTGTTAATATTAATCTGTGTTCTCTGTCAGTGTGTTAATATTCCTGAGGACAGTGGGGGTGTTTTACACTTCACAGGGTGTATCTGAATGTGGGTCATGATAGACACAGTGTGTCAGATAGTGTGTTAATATTAATCTGTGTTCTCTGTCAGGGTGTTAATATTCCTGAGGACAGTGGGGGTGTTTTACACTTCACAGGGGGTATCTGACTGTGGGTCATGATATACACAGTGTGTCAGTGAGTGTGTTAATATTAATCTGTGTTCTCTGTCAGTGTGTTAATATTACTGAGGACAGTGGGGTTGTTTTACACTTCACAGGGTGTATCTGACTCTGGGTCATGATGTACACAGTGTGTCAGTGAGTGTGTTAATATTAATCTGTGTTCTCTGTCAGTGTGTTAATATTACCGAGGACAGTGGGGGTGTTTTACACTTCACAGGGTGTATCTGACTGTGGGTCATGATGTACACAGTGTGTCAGTGAGAGTGTTAATATTAATCTGTGTTCTCTGTCAGTGTGTTAATATTCCTGAGGACAGTGGGAGTGTTTTACACTTCACAAGGTGTATCTGACTGTGGGTCATGAGACACACAGTGTGTCAGTGAGTGTGTTAATATTAATCTGTGTTCTCTGTCAGTGTGTTAATATTGCTGAGGACAGCGGGGGTGTTTTACACTTCACAGGGTGTATCTGACTGTGGGTCATGATGTACACAGTGTGTCAGTGAGTGTGTTAATATTAATCTGTGTTCTCTGTCAGTGTGTTAATATTCCTGAGGAGAGTGGGGGTGTTTTACACTTCACAGGGTGTATCTGACTGTGGGTCATGATATACACAGTGTGTCAGTGAGTGTGTTAATATTAATCTGTGTTCTCTGTCAGTGTGTTAATATTACTGAGGACAGTGGGGGTGTTTTACACTTCACAGGGTGTATCTGACTGTGGGTCATGATGTACACGTGTGTCAGTGAGTGTGTTAATATTAATCTGTGTTCTCTGTCAGTGTGCTAATATTCCTGAGGACAGTGGGGGTGTTTTACACTTCATAGGGTGTATCTGACTGTGGGTCATGATATACACAGTGTGTCAGTGAGAGTGTTAATATTAATCTGTGTTCTCTGTCAGTGTGTTAATATTACTGAGGACAGTGGGGGTGTTTTACACTTCACAGGGTGTATCTGGCTGTGGGTCATGATGTACACAGTGTGTCAGTGAGTGTGTTAATATTAATCTGTGTTCTCTGTCAGTGTGTTAATATTCCTGAGGACAGTGGGGGTGTTTTACACTTCACAGGGTGTATCTGACTGTGGGTCATGATGTACACAGTGTGTCAGTGAGTGTGTTAATATTAATCTGTGTTCTCTGTCAGTGTGTTAATATTCCTGAGGAGAGTGGGTGTGTTTTACACTTCACAGGGTTTATCTGACTGTGGGTCATGATATACACAGTGTGTCAGTGAGTGTGTTAATATTAATCTGTGTTCTCTGTCAGTGTGTTAATATTCCTTAGGACAGCGGGGGTGTTTTACACTTCACAGGGTGCATCTGACTGTGGGTCATGATATACACAGTGTGTCAGTGAGTGTGTTAATATTAATCTGTGTTCTCTGTCAGTGTGTTAATATTACTGAGGACAGTGGGGATGTGTTACACTTCACAGGGTGTATCTGACTGTGGGTCATGATATACACAGTGTGTCAGTGAGTGTGTTAATATTAATCTGTGTACTCTGTCAGTGTGTTAATATTGCTGAGGGCAGTGGGGGTGTTTTACACTTCACAGGGTGTATCTGACTGTGGGTCATGATATACACAGTGTGTCAGTGAGTGTGTTAATATTAATCTGTGTTCTCTGTCAGTGTGTTAATATTCCTGAGGACAGTGGGGTGTTTTACACTTCACAGGGTGTATGTGACTGTGGGTCATGATGTACACAGTGTGTCAGTGAGTGTGTTAATATTAATCTGTGTACTCTGTCAGTGTGTTAATATTACTGAGGACAGTGGGGGTGCTTTACACTTCACAGGGTTTATCTGACTGTGGGTCATGATATACACAGTGTGTCAGTGAGTGTGTTAATATTAATCTGTGTTCTCTGTCAGTGTGCTCATATTCCTGAGGACAGTGGGGGTGCTTTACACTTCACAGGGTGTATCTGACTCTGGGTCATGATATACACAGTGTGTCTGTGAGAGTGTTAATATTAATCTGTGTTCTCTGTCAGTGTGTTAATATTACTGAGGACAGTGGGGGTGTTTTACACTTCACAGGGTGTATCTGGCTGTGGGTCATGATGTACACAGTGTGTCAGTGAGTGTGTTAATATTAATCTGTGTTCTCTGTCAGTGTGTTAATATTCCTGAGGACAGTGGGGGTGTTTTACACTTCACAGGGTGTATCTTTCTGTGGGTCATGATGTACACAGTGTGTCAGTGAGTGTGTTAATATTAATCTGTGTTCTCTGTCAGTGTGTTAATATTCCTGAGGACAGTGGGGGTGTTTTACACTTCACAGGGTGTATCTTTCTGTGGGTCATGATGTACACAGTGTGTCAGTGAGTGTGTTAATATTAATCTGTGTTCTCTGTCAGTGTGTTTATATTCCTGAGGACAGTGGGAATGTTTTACACTTCACAGGGTGTATCTGACTGTGGGTCATGATGTACACAGTGTGTCAGTGAGTGTGTTAATATTAATCTGTGTTCTCTGTCAGTGTGTTAATATTACTGAGGACAGCGGGGGTGTTTTACACTTCACAGGGTTTATCTGACTGTGGGTCATGATATACACAGTGTGTCAGTGAGAGTGTGAATATTAATCCGTGTTCTCTGTCAGTGTGTTAATATTCCTGAGGACAGTGGGGATGTTTTACACTTCACAAGGTGTATCTGACTGCGGGTCATGATGTACACAGTGTGTCAGTGAGTGTGTTAATATTAATCTGTGTCCTCTGTCAGTGTGTTAATATTACTGAGGACAGTGGGGGTGTTTTACACTTCACAGGGTGTATCTGACTCTGGGTCATGATGTACACAGTGTGTCAGTGAGTGTGTTAATATTAATCTGTGTTCTCTGTTAGTGTGTTAATATTCCTAAGGACAGTGGAAGTGTTTTACACTTCACAGGGTGTATCTGACTGTGGGTCATGATATACACAGTGTGTCAGTGAGTGTGTTAATATTAATCTGTGTTCTCTGTCAGTGTCCTAATATTACTGAGGACAGTGGGCGTGTTTTACACTTCACAGGGTGTATCTGACTGTGGGTCATGATATACACAGTGTGTCAGTGAGAGTGTTAATATTCATCTGTGTTCTCTGTCAGTGTGTTAATATTCCTGAGGACAGTGGGGGTGTTTTACACTTCACAGGGTTTATCTGACTGTGAGTCATGATATACTCAGTGTGTCAGTGAGTGTGTTAATATTAATCTGTGTACTCTGTCAGTGTGTTAATATTACTGAGGACAGTGGGGGTGTTTTACACTTCACAGGGTTTATCTGACTGTGGGTCATGATGTACACAGTGTGTCAGTGATTGTGTTAATATTAATCTGTGTTCTCTGTCAGTGTGTTAATATTACTGAGGGCAGTGGGGATGTTTTACACTTCACAGGGTGTATCTGACTGTGGGTCATGATATACACAGTGTGTCAGTGGGTGTGTTAATATTAATCTGTGTTCTCTGTCAGTGTGTTAATATTCCTGAGGACAGTTTGGGTGTTTTACACTTCACAGGGTGTATCTGACTGTGGGTCATGATGTACACAGTGTGTCAGTGAGTGTGTTAATATTAATCTGTGTTCTCTGTCAGTGTGTTAATATTACTGAGGACAGTGGGGGTGTTTTACACTTCACAGAGTGTATCTGACTGTGGGTCATGTTATACACAGTGTGTCAGTGAGTGTGTTAATATTAATCTGTGTTCTCTGTCAGTGTGTTAATATTCCTGAGGACAGTGGGGATGTTTTACACTTCACAGGGTGTATCTGACTGTGGGTCATGATATACACAGTGTGTCAGTGAGTGTGTTAATATTAATCTGTGTTCTCTGTCAGTGTGTTAATATTACTGAGGACAGTGGGGGTGTTTTACACTTCACAGGGTTTATCTGGCTGTGGGTCATGATGTACACAGTGTGTCAGTGAGTGTGTTAATATTAATCTGTGTTCTCTGTCAGTGTGTTAATATTACTGAGGACAGTGGGGGTGTTTCACACTTCACAGGGTGTATCTGACTGTGGGTCATGATCTACACAGTGTGTCAGTGAGTGTGTTAATATTAATCTGTGTTCTCTGTCAGTGTGTTAATATTACTGAGGACAGTGGGGGTGTTTTACACTTCACAGAGTGTATCTGACTGTGGGTCATGATATACACAGTGTGTCAGTGAGTGTGTTAATATTAATCTGTGTTCTCTGTCAGTGTGTTAATATTCCTGAGGACAGTGGGGGTGTTTTACACTTCACAGGGTGTATCTGACTGTGGGTCATGATATACACAGTGCGTCGGTGAGTGTGTTAATATTAATCTGTGTTTTCTGTCAGTGTGTTAATATTACTGAGGACAGTGGGGGTGTTTTACACTTCACAGGGTGTATCTGACTGTGGGTCACGATGTACACAGTGTGTCAGTGAGTGTGTTAATATTAATCTGTGTTCTCTGTCAGTGTGTTAATATTGCTGAGGACAGTGGGGGTGTTTTACACTTCACAGGGTGTATCTGACTGTGGGTCATGATGTACACAGTGTGTCAGTGAGTGTGTTAATATTAATCTGTGTACTCTGTCAGTGTGTTAATATTCCTGAGGACAGTGGGGGTGTTTTACACTTCACAGGGTGTATCTGACTGTGGGTCATGATGTACACAGTGTGTCAGTGAGTGTGTTAATATTAATCTGTGTTCTCTGTCAGTGTGTTAATATTACTGAGGACAGTGGGGGTGTTTTACACTTCACAGGGTTTATCTGACTGTGGGTCATGATATACACAGTGTGTCAGTGAGTGTGTTAATATTAATCTGTGTTCTCTGTCAGTGTGTTAATATTACTGAGGACAGTGGGGGTGTTTTACACTTCAAAGGGTGTATCTGACTGTGGGTCATGATATACACAGTGTGTCAGTGAGTGTGTTAATATTAATCTGTGTTCTCTGTCAGTGTGTTAATATTACTGAGGACAGTGGGGGTGTTTTACACTTCACAGGGTGTATCTGACTGTGGGTCATGATATACACAGTGTGTCAGTGAGTGTGTTAATATTAATCTGTGTTCTCTGTCAGTGTGTTAATATTCCTGAGGACAGTGGGGGTGTTTTACACTTCACAGGGTGTATCTGACTGTGGGTCATGATATACACAGTGTGTCAGTGAGTGTGTTAATATTAATCTGTGTTCTCTGTCAGGTGTTAATATTCCTGAGGACAGTGGGGGTGTTTTACACTTCACAGGGTGTATCTGACTTTGGGTCATGATATACACAGTGTGTCAGTGAGAGTGTTAATATTAATCTGTGTTCTCTGTCAGTGTGTTAATATTACTGAGGACAGTGGGGGTGTTTTACACTTCACCGGGTGTATCTGACTGTGTGTCATGATATACAAAGTGTGTCAGTGAGTGTGTTAATATTAATCTGTGTTCTCTGTCAGTGTGTTAATATTACTGAGGACAGTGGGGGTGTTTTACACTTCACAGGGTGTATCTGACTGTGCGTCATGATATACACAGTGTGTCAGTGAGTGTGTTAATATTAATCTGTGTTCTCTGTCAGTGTGTTAATATTCCTGAGAACAGTGGGGGTGTTTTACACTTCACAGGGTGTATCTGACTGTGGGTCATGTTATACACAGTGTGTCAGTGAGTGTGTTAATATTAATCTGTGTTCTCTGTCAGTGTGTTAATATTACTGAGGACAGTGGGGGTCTTTTACACTTCACAGGGTGTATCTGACTGTGGGTCATGATATACACAGTGTGTCAGTGAGTGTGTTAATATTAATCTGTATTCTCTGTCAGTGTATTAATATTACTGAGGACAGTGGGGATGTTTTACACTTCACAGGGTGTATCTGGCTGTGGGTCATGATATACACAGTGTGTCAGTGAGTGTGTTAATATTAATCTGTGTTCTCTGTCAGTGTGTTAATATTCCTGAGGACTGTGGGGGTGTTTTACACTTCACAGGGTGTATCTGACTGTGGGTCATGATATACACAGTGTGTCAGTGAGTGTGTTAATATTAATCTGTGTTCTCTGTCAGTGTGTTAATATTACTGAGGACAGTGGGGGTGTTTTACACTTCACAGGGTGTATCTGACTGTGGGTCATGATATACACAGTGTGTCAGTGTATGTGTTAATATTAATCTGTGTTCTCTGTCAGTGTGTTAATATTCCTGAGGACTGTGGGGGTGTTTTACACTTCACAGGGTGTATCTGACTGTGGGTCATGATGTACACAGTGTGTCAGTGAGTGTGTTAATATTAATCTGTGTTCTCTGTCAGTGTGTTAATATTACTGAGGACAGTGGGGGTGTTTTACACTTCACAGGGTGTATCTGACTGTGGGTCATGATATACACAGTGTGTCAGTGAGTGTGTTAATATTAATCTGTGTTCTCTGTCAGTGTGCTAATATTACTGAGGACAGTGGGGATGTTTTACACTTCACAGGGTTTATCTGACTGTGGGTCATGATATACACAGTGTGTCAGTGAGTGTGTTAATATTAATCTGTGTTCTCTGTCAGTGTGTTAATATTACTGAGGACAGTGGGGATGTTTTACTCTTCACAGGGTGTATCTGACTGTGGGCCATGATATACACAGTGTGTCAGTGAGTGTGTTAATATTAATCTGTGTTCTCTGTCAGTGTGTTAATATTCCTGAGGACAGTGGGGGTGTTTTACACTTCACAGGGTGTATCTGACTGTGGGTCATGATGTACACAGTGTGTCAGTGAGTGTGTTAATATTAATCTGTGTTCTCTGTCAGTGTGTTAATATTACTGAGGACAGTGGGGGTGTTTTACACTTCACAGGGTGTATCTGACTGTGGGTCATGATGTACACAGTGTGTCAGTGAGTGTGTTAATATTAATCTGTGTTCTCTGTCAGTGTGTTAATATTACTGAGGACAGTGGGGGTGTTTTACACTTCACAGGGTTTATCTGACTGTGGGTCATGATATACACAGTGTGTCAGTGAGTGTGTTAATATTAATCTGTGTTCTCTGTCAGTGTGCTAATATTACTGAGTACAGTGGGGGTGTTTTACATTTCACAGGGTGTATCTGACTGTGGGTCATGATCTACACAGTGTGTCAGTGAGTGTGATAATATTAATCTGTGTTCTCTGTCAGTGTGTTAATATTGCTGAGGACAGTGAGGTGTTTTACACTTCACAGGGTGTATCTGACTGTGGGTCATGATGTACACAGTGTGTCAGTGAGTGTGTTAATATTAATCTGTTTACTCTGTCAGTGTGTTAATATTCCTGAGGGCAGTGGGGGTGTTTTACACTTCACAGGGTTTATCTGACGTTGGTCATGATGTACACAGTGTGTCAGTGAGTGTGTAATATTAATCTTTGTTCTCTGTCAGTGTGTTAATATTGCTGAGGACAGTGGGGGTGTTTTACACTTCACAGGGTGTATCTGACTCTGGGTCATGATGTACACAGTGTGTCAGTGAGTGTGTTAATATTAATCTGTGTTCTCTGTCAGTGTGTTAATATTACTGAGGACAGTGGGGGTGTTTTACACTTCACAGGGTGTATCTGACTGTGGGTCATGATGTACACAGTGTGTCAGTGAGTGTGTTAATATTAATCTGTGTTCTCTGTCAGTGTGTTAATATTCCTGAGGACAGTGGGCGTGTTTTACACTTCACAGGGTGTATCTGACTGTGGGTCATGATATACACAGTGTGTCAGTGAGTGTGTTAATATTAATCTGTGTTCTCTTTCAGTGTGTTAATATTACTGAGGACAGTGGGGGTGTTTTACACTTCACAGGGTGTATCTGACTGTGGGTCATGATATACACAGTGTGTCAGTGTATGTGTTAATATTAATCTGTGTTCTCTGTCAGTGTGTTAATATTACTGAGGACAGTGGGGGTGTTTTACACTTCACAGGGTGTATCTGACTCTGGGTCATGATGTACTCAGTGTGTCAGTGAGTGTGTTAATATTAATCTGTGTTCTCTGTCAGTGTGTTAATATTGCTGAGGACAGTGGGGGTGTTTTACACTTCACAGGGTGTATCTGACTGTGGGTCACGATGTACACAGTGTGTCAGTGAGTGTGTTAATATTAATCTGTGTTCTCTGTCAGTGTGTTAATATTACTGAGGACAGTGGGGGTGTTTTACACTTCACAGGGTGTATCTGACTGTGGGTCATGATGTACACAGTGTGTCAGTGAGTGTGTTAATATTAATCTGTGTTCTCTGTCAGTGTGTTAATATTACTGAGGACAGTGGGGGTGTTTTACACTTCACAGGGTGTATCTGACTGTGGGTCATGATATACACAGTGTGTCAGTGAGTGTGTTAATATTAATCTGTGTTCTCTGTCAGTGTGCTAATATTACTGAGGACAGTGGGGGTGTTTTACACTTCACAGGGTTTATCTGACTGTGGGTCATGATATACACAGTGTGTCAGTGAGTGTGTTAATATTAATCTGTGTTCTCTGTCAGTGTGTTAATATTACTGAGGACAGTGGGGATGTTTTACACTTCACAGGGTGTATCTGACTGTGGGCCATGATATACACAGTGTGTCAGTGAGTGTGTTAATATTAATCTGTGTTCTCTGTCAGTGTGTTAATATTCCTGAGGACAGTGGGGGTGTTTTACACTTCACAGGGTGTATCTGACTGTGGGTCATGATGTACACAGTGTGTCAGTGAGTGTGTTAATATTAATCTGTGTTCTCTGTCAGTGTGTTAATATTACTGAGGACAGTGGGGGTGTTTTACACTTCACAGGGTGTATCTGACTGTGGGTCATGATGTACACAGTGTGTCAGTGAGTGTGTTAATATTAATCTGTGTTCTCTGTCAGTGTGTTAATATTACTGAGGACAGTGGGGCTGTTTTACATTTCACAGGGTGTATCTGACTGTGGGTCATGATCTACACAGTATGTAAGTGAGTGTGTTAATATTAATCTGTGTTCTCTGTCAGTGTGTTAATATTGCTGAGGACAGTGGGGGTGTTTTGCACTTCACAGGGTTTATCTGACGTTGGTCATGATGTACACAGTGTGTCAGTGAGTGTGTTAATATTAATCTTTGTTCTCTGTCAGTGTGTTAATATTGCTGAGGACAGTGGGGGTGTTTTACACTTCACAGGGTGTATCTGACTCTGGGTCATGATGTACACAGTGTGTCAGTGAGTGTGTTAATATTAATCTGTGTTCTCTGTCAGTGTGTTAATATTACTGAAGACAGTGGGGGTGTTTTACACTTCACAGGGTGTATCTGACTGTGGGTCATGATGTACACAGTGTGTCAGTGAGTGTGTTAATATTAATCTGTGTTCTCTGTCAGTGTGTTAATATTCCTGAGGACAGTGGGGGTGTTTTACACTTCACAGGGTGTATCTGACTGTGGGTCATGATATACACAGTGTGTCAGTGAGTGTGTTAATATTAATCTGTGTTCTCTGTCAGTGTGTTAATATTACTGAGGACAGTGGGGGTGTTTTACACTTCACAGGGTGTATCTGACTGTGGGTCATGATATACACAGTGTGTCAGTGTATGTGTTAATATTAATCTGTGTTCTCTGTCAGTGTGTTAATATTACTGAGGACAGTGGGGGTGTTTTACACTTCACAGGTTGTATCTGACTCTGGGTCATGATGTACTCAGTGTGTCAGTGAGTGTGTTAATATTAATCTGTGTTCTCTGTCAGTGTGTTAATATTGCTGAGGACAGTGGGGGTGTTTTACACTTCACAGGGTGTATCTGACTGTGGGTCACGATGTACACAGTGTGTCAGTGAGTGTGTTAATATTAATCTGTGTTCTCTGTCAGTGTGTTAATATTACTGAGGACAGTGGGGGTGTTTTACACTTCACAGGGTGTATCTGACTGTGGGTCATGATATACACAGTGTGTCAGTGAGTGTGTTAATATTAATCTGTGTTCTCTGTCAGTGTGTTAATATTACTGAGGACAGTGGGGGTGTTTTACACTTCACAGGGTGTATCTGACTGTTGGTCATGATATACACAGTGTGTCAGTGAGTGTGTTAATATTAATCTGTGTTCTCTGTCAGTGTGTTAATATTCCTGAGGACAGTGGGGGTGTTTTACACTTCACAGGGTGTATCTGACTGTGGGTCATGATATACACAGTGTGTCAGTGAGTGTGTTAATATTAATCTGTGTTCTCTGTCAGTGTGTTAATATTACTGAGGACAGTGGGGGTGTTTTACACTTCACAGGGTGTATCTGACTGTGGGTCATGATATACACAGTGTGTCAGTGAGTGTGTTAATATTAATCTGTGTTCTCTGTCAGTGTGTTAATATTACTGAGGACAGTGGGTGTGTTTTACACTTCACAGGGTGTATCTGACTGTTGGTCATGATATACACAGTGTGTCAGTGAGTGTGTTAATATTAATCTGTGTTCTCTGTCAGTGTGTTAATATTCCTGAGGACAGTGGGGGTGTTTTACACTTCACAGGGTGTATCTGACTGTGGGTCATGATATACACAGTGTGTCAGTGAGTGTGTTAATATTAATCTGTGTTCTCTGTCAGGTGTTAATATTCCTGAGGACAGTGGGGGTGTTTTACACTTCACAGGGTGTATCTGACTTTGGGTCATGATATACACAGTGTGTCAGTGAGAGTGTTAATATTAATCTGTGTTCTCTGTCAGTGTGTTAATATTCCTGAGGACAGTGGGGGTGTTTTACACTTCACAGGGTGTATCTGACTGTGGGTCATGATGTACACAGTGTGTCAGTGAGTGTGTTAATATTAATCTGTGTTCTCTGTCAGGTGTTAATATTCCTGAGGACAGTGGGGGTGTTTTACACTTCACAGGGTGTATCTGAATTTGGGTCATGATATACACAGTGTGTCAGTGAGTGTGTTAATATTAATCTGTGTTCTCTGTCAGGTGTTCATATTCCTGAGGACAGTTGGGGTGTTTTACACTTCACAGGGTGTATCTGACTGTGGGTCATGATATACACAGTGTGTCAGTGAGTGTGTTAATATTAATCTGTGTTCTCTGTCAGTGTGTTAATATTCCTGAGGACAGTGGGGGTGTTTTACACTTCACAGGGTTTATCTGACTGTGGGTCATGATATACACAGTGTGTCAGTGAGTGTGTTAATATTAATCTGTGTTCTCTGTCAGTGTGTTAATATTACTGAGGACAGTGGGGGTGTTTTACACTTCACAGGGTGTATCTGACTGTGGGTCATGATATACACAGTGTGTCAGTGAGTGTGTTAATATTAATCTGTGTTCTCTGTCAGTGTATTAATATTACTGAGGACAGTGGGGATGTTTTACACTTCACAGGGTGTATCTGGCTGTGGGTCATGATATACTCAGTGTGTCAGTGAGTGTGTTAATATTAATCTGTGTTCTCTGTCAGTGTGTTAATATTCCTGAGGACAGTTGGGGTGTTTTACACTTCACAGGGTGTATCTGACTGTGGGTCATGATATACACAGTGTGTCAGTGAGTGTGTTAATATTAATCTGTGTTCTCTGTCAGTGTGTTAATATTCCTGAGGACAGTGGGGGTGTTTTACACTTCACAGGGTTTATCTGACTCTGGGTCATGATATACACAGTGTGTCAGTGAGTGTGTTAATATTAATCTGTGTTCTCTGTCAGTGTGTTAATATTACTGAGGACAGTGGGGGTGTTTTACACTTCACAGGGTGTATCTGACTGTGGGTCATGATATACACAGTGTGTCAGTGAGTGTGTTAATATTAATCTGTGTCCTCTGTCAGTGTGTTAATATTCCTGAGGACAGTTGGGGTGTTTTACACTTCACAGGGTGTATCTGACTGTGGGTCATGATATACACAGTGTGTCAGTGAGTGTGTTAATATTAATCTGTGTTCTCTGTCAGTGTATTAATATTACTGAGGACAGTGGGGATGTTTTACACTTCACAGGGTGTATCTGGCTGTGGGTCATGATATACACAGTGTGTCAGTGAGTGTGTTAATATTAATCTGTGTTCTCTGTCAGTGTGTTAATATTCCTGAGGACAGTGGGGGTGTTTTACACTTCACAGGGTGTATCTGACTGTGGGTCATGATGTACACAGTGTGTCAGTGAGTGTGTTAATATTAATCTGTGTTCTCTGTCAGTGTGTTAATATTCCTGAGGACAGTGGGGGTGTTTTACACTTCACAGGGTTTATCTGACTGTGGGTCATGATATACACAGTGTGTCAGTGAGTGTGTTAATATTAATCTGTGTTCTCTGTCAGTGTGTTAATATTACTGAGGAAAGTGGGGGTGTTTTACACTTCACAGGGTGTATCTGACTGTGGGTCATGATATACACAGTGTGTCAGTGAGTGTGTTAATATTAATCTGTGTTCTCTGTCAGTGTATTAATATTACTGAGGACAGTGGGGATGTTCTACACTTCACAGGGTGTATCTGGCTGTGGGTCATGATATACTCAGTGTGTCAGTGAGTGTGTTAATATTAAACTGTGTTCTCTGTCAGTGTGTTAATATTCCTGAGGACAGTTGGGGTGTTTTACACTTCACAGGGTGTATCTGACTGTGGGTCATGATATACACAGTGTGTCAGTGAGTGTGTTAATATTAATCTGTGTTCTCTGTCAGTGTGTTAATATTCCTGAGGACAGTGGGGGTGTTTTACACTTCACAGGGTTTATCTGACTGTGGGTCATGATATACACAGTGTGTCAGTGAGTGTGTTAATATTAATCTGTGTTCTCTGTCAGTGTATTAATATTACTGAGGACAGTGGGGATGTTTTACACTTCACAGGGTGTATCTGGCTGTGGGTCATGATATACACAGTGTGTCAGTGAGTGTGTTAATATTAATCTGTGTTCTCTGTCAGTGTGTTAATATTACTGAGGACAGTGGGGGTGTTTTACACTTCACAGGGTGTATCTGACTGTGGGTCATGATATACACAGTGTGTCAGTGAGTGTGTTAATATTAATCTGTGTTCTCTGTCAGTGTGTTAATATTACTGAGGACAGTGGGGGTGTTTTACACTTCACAGGGTGTATCTGACTGTGGGTCATGATATACACAGTGTGTCAGTGAGTGTGTTAATATTAATCTGTGTTCTCTGTCAGTGTGTTAATATTCCTGAGAACAGTGGGGGTGTTTTACACTTCACAGGGTGTATCTGACTGTGGGTCATGTTATACACAGTGTGTCAGTGAGTGTGTTAATATTAATCTGTGTTCTCTGTCAGTGTGTAAATATTACTGAGGACAGTGGGGGTGTTTTACACTTCACAGGGTGTATCTGACTGTGGGTCATGATATACACAGTGTGTCAGTGAGTGTGTTAATATTGATCTGTATTCTCTGTCAGTGTATTAATATTACTGAGGACAGTGGGGATGTTTTACACTTCACAGGGTGTATCTGGCTGTGGGTCATGATATACACAGTGTGTCAGTGAGTGTGTTAATATTAATCTGTGTTCTCTGTCAGTGTGTTAATATTCCTGAGGACAGTGGGGGTGTTTTACACTTCACAGGGTGTATCTGACTGTGGGTCATGATATACACAGTGTGTCAGTGAGTGTGTTAATATTAATCTGTGTTCTCTGTCAGTGTGTTAATATTACTGAGGACAGTGGGGGTGTTTTACACTTCACAGGGTGTATCTGACTGTGGGTCATGATGTACACAGTGTGTCAGTGAGTGTGTTAATATTAATCTGTGTTCTCTGTCAGTGTGTTAATATTACTGAGGACAGTGGGGGTGTTTTACACTTCACAGGGTGTATCTGACTGTGGGTCATGATATACACAGTGTGTCAGTGAGTGTGTTAATATTAATCTGTGTTCTCTGTCAGTGTGCTAATATTACTGAGGACAGTGGGGGTGTTTTACACTTCACAGGGTTTATCTGACTGTGGGTAATGATATACACAGTGTGTCAGTGAGTGTGTTAATATTAATCTGTGTTCTCTGTCAGTGTGTTAATATTACTGAGGACAGTGGGGATGTTTTACACTTCACAGGGTGTATCTGACTGCGGGCCATGATATACACAGTGTGTCAGTGAGTGTGTTAATATTAATCTGTGTTCTCTGTCAGTGTGTTAATATTCCTGAGGACAGTGGGGGTGTTTTACACTTCACAGGGTGTATCTGACTGTGGGTCATGATGTACACACTGTGTCAGTGAGTGTGTTAATATTAATCTGTGTTCTCTGTCAGTGTGTTAATATTACTGAGGACAGTGGGGGTGTTTTACACTTCACAGGGTGTATCTGACTGTGGGTCATGATGTACACAGTGTGTCAGTGAGTGTGTTAATATTAATCTGTGTTCTCTGTCAGTGTGTTAATATTACTGAGGACAGTGGGGGTGATTTACACTTCACAGGGTTTATCTGACTGTGGGTCATGATATACACAGTGTGTCAGTGAGTGTGTTAATATTAATCTGTGTTCTCTGTCAGTGTGCTAATATTACTGAGGACAGTGGGGGTGTTTTACATTTCACAGGGTGTATCTGACTGTGGGTCATGATCTACACAGTGTGTCAGTGAGTGTGTTAATATTAATCTGTGTTCTCTGTCAGTGTGTTAATATTGCTGAGGACAGTGGGGGTGTTTTACACTTCACAGGGTGTATCTGACTGTGGGTCATGATGTACACAGTGTGTCAGTGAGTGTGTTAATATTAATCTGTGTACTCTCTCAGTGTGTTAATATTCCTGAGGACAGTGGGGGTGTTTTACACTTCACAGGGTTTATCTGACGTTGGTCATGATGTACACAGTGTGTCAGTGAGTGTGTTAATATTAATCTTTGTTCTCTGTCAGTGTGTTAATATTGCTGAGGACAGTGGGGGTGTTTTACACTTCACAGGGTGTATCTGACTCTGGGTCATGATGTACACAGTGTGTCAGTGAGTGTGTTAATATTAATCTGTGTTCTCTGTCAGTGTGTTAATATTATTGAGGACAGTGGGGGTGTTTTACACTTCACAGGGTGTATCTGACTGTGGGTCATGATGTACACAGTGTGTCAGTGAGTGTGTTAATATTAATCTGTGTTCTCTGTCAGTGTGTTAATATTACTGAGGACAGTGGGGGTGTTTTACACTTCACAGGGTGTATCTGACTCTGGGTCAGGATGTACTCAGTGTGTCAGTGAGTGTGTTAACATTAATCTGTGTTCTCTGTCAGTGTGTTAATATTGCTGAGGACAGTGGGGGTGTTTTACACTTCACAGGGTGTATCTGACTGTGGGTCACGATGTACACAGTGTGTCAGTGAGTGTGTTAATATTAATCTGTGTTCTCTGTCAGTGTGTTAATATTACTGAGGACAGTGGGGGTGTTTTACACTTCACAGGGTGTATCTGACTGTGAGTCATGATATACACAGTGTGTCAGTGAGTGTGTTAATATTAATCTGTGTTCTCTGTCAGTGGGTTAATATTCCTGAGGACAGTGGGGGTGTTTTACACTTCACAGGGTGTATCTGACTGTGGGTCATGATATACACAGTGTGTCAGTGAGTGTGTTAATATTAATCTGTGTTCTCTGTCAGTGTGTTAATATTCCTGAGAACAGTGGGGGTGTTTTACACTTCACAGGGTGTATCTGACTGTGGGTCATGATATACACAGTGTGTCAGTGAGTGTGTTAATATTAATCTGTGTTCTCTGTCAGTGTGTTAATATTACTGAGGACAGTGGGGGTGTTTTACACTTCACAGGGTGTATCTGACTGTTGGTCATGATATACACAGTGTGTCAGTGAGTGTGTTAATATTAATCTGTGTTCTCTGTCAGTGTGTTAATATTCCTGAGGACAGTGGGGGTGTTTTACACTTCACAGGGTGTATCTGACTGTGGGTCATGATGTACACAGTGTGTCAGTGAGTGTGTTAATATTAATCTGTGTTCTCTGTCAGTGTGTTAATATTACTGAGGACAGTGGGGGTGTTTTACACTTCACAGGGTGTATCTGACTGTGGGTCTGATATACACAGTGTGTCAGTGAGTGTGTTAATATTAATCTGTGTTCTCTGTCAGTGTGCTAATATTACTGAGGACAGTGGGGGTGTTTTACACCTCACAGGGTGTATCTGACTCTGGGTGATGATGTACTCAGTGTGTCAGTGAGTGTGTTAATATTAATCTGTGTTCTCTGTCAGTGTGTTATTATTGCTGAGGACAGTGGGGGTGTTTTACACTTCACAGGGTGTATCAGACTGTGGGTCACGATGTACACAGTGTGTCAGTGAGTGTGTTAATATTAATCTGTGTTCTCTGTCAGTGTGTTAATATTACTGAGGTCAGTGGGGGTGTTTTACACTTCACAGGGTGTATCTGACTGTGGGTCATGATATACACAGTGTGTCAGTGAGTGTGTTAATATTAATCTGTGTTCTCTGTCAGTGTGTTAATATTACTGAGGACAGTGGGGGTGTTTTACACTTCACAGGGTGTATCTGACTGTGGGTCATGATATACACAGTGTGTCAGTGAGTGTGTTAATATTAATCTGTGTTCTCTGTCAGTGTGTTAATATTCCTGAGGACAGTGGGGGTGTTTTACACTTCACAGGGTGTATCTGACTGTGAGTCATGATATACACAGTGTGTCAGTGAGTGTGTTAATATTAATCTGTGTTCTCTGTCAGTGTGTTAATATTCCTGAGGACAGTGGGGGTGTTTTACTCTTCACAGGGTGTATCTGACTGTGGGTTATGATATACACAGTGTGTCAGTGAGTGTGTTAATATTAATCTGTGTTCTCTGTCAGTGTGTTAATATTCCTGAGGACAGTGGGGGTGTTTTACACTTCACAGGGTGTATCTGACTGTGGGTCATGATATACACAGTGTGTCAGTGAGTGTGTTAATATTAATCTGTGTTCTCTGTCAGTGTGTTAATATTCCTGAGGACAGTGGGGGTGTTTTACTCTTCACAGGGTGTATCTGACTGTGGGTCATGATATACACAGTGTGTCAGTGAGTGTGTTAATATTAATCTGTGTTCTCTGTCAGGTGTTAATATTCCTGAGGACAGTGGGCATGTATTACACTTCACAGGGTGTATCTGACTGCGGGTCATGTTATACACAGTGTGTCAGTGAGAGTGTTAATATTAATCTGTGTTCTCTGTCAGTGTGTTAATATTCCTGAGAACAGTGGGGGTGTTTTACACTTCACAGGGTGTATCTGACTGTGGGTCATTATATACACAGTGTGTCAGTGAGTGTGTTAATATTAATCTGTGTTCTCTGTCAGTGTGTTAATATTCCTGAGGACAGTGGGGGTGTTTTACACTTCACAGGGTGTATATGACTGTGGGTCATGATATACACAGTGTGTCAGTGAGTGTGTTAATATTAATCTGTGTTCTCTGTCAGTGTGTTAATATTCCTGAGGACAGTGGGGGTGTTTTACACTTCACAGGGTGTATCTGACTGTGGGTCATGATATACACAGTGTGTCAGTGAGTGTGTTAATATTAATCTGTGTTCTCTGTCAGGTGTTAATATTCCTGAGGACAGTGGGGGTGTTTTACACTTCACAGGGTGTATCTGACTGTGGGTCATGATATACACAGTGTGTCAGTGAGAGTGTTAATATTAATCTGTGTTCTCTGTCAGTGTGTTAATATTCCTGAGAACAGTGGGGGTGTTTTACACTTCGCAGGGTGTATCTGACTGTGGGTCATGATATACACAGTGTGTCAGTGAGTGTGTTAATATTAATCTGTGTTCTCTGTCAGTGTGTTAATATTACCGAGGACAGTGGGGGTGTTTTACACTTCACAGGGTGTATCTGACTGTGGGTCATGATATACACAGTGTGTCAGTGAGTGTGTTAATATTAATCTGTGTTCTCTGTCAGTGTGTTAATATTACTGAGGACAGTGGGGGTGTTTTACACTTCACAGGGTGTATCTGACTGTGGGTCATGATATACACAGTGTGTCAGTGAGTGTGTTAATATTAATCTGTGTTCTCTGTCAGTGTGTTAATATTACTGAGGACAGTGGGGGTGTTTTACACTTCACAGGGTGTATCTGACTGTGGGTCATGATATACACAGTGTGTCAGTGAGTGTGTTAATATTAATCTGTGTTCTCTGTCAGTGTGTTAATATTACTGAGGACAGTGGGGATGTTTTACACTTCACAGGGTTTATCTGACTGTGGGTCATGATGTACAAAGTGTGTCAGTGAGTGTGTTAATATTAATCTGTGTTCTCTGTCAGTGTGTTAATATTCCTGAGGTCAGTGGGGGTGTTTTACACTTCACAGAGTTTATCTGACTGTGGGTCATGATATACACAGTGTGTCAGTGAGTGTGTTAATATTAATCTGTGTTCTCTGTCAGTGTGCTAATATTACTTAGGACAGTGGGGGTGTTTTACACTTCACAGGGTGTATCTGACTGTGGGTCATGATATACACAGTGTGTCAGTGAGTGTGTTAATATTAATCTGTGTTCTCTGTCAGTGTGTTAATATTCCTGAGGACAGTGGGCATGTATTACACTTCACAGGGTGTATCTGACTGTGGGTCATGATATACACAGTGTGTCAGTGAGTGTGTTAATATTAATCTGTGTTCTCTGTCAGTGTGTTAATATTCCTGAGAACAGTGGGGGTGTTTTACACTTCACAGGGTGTATCTGACTGTGGGTCATGATATACACAGTGTGTCAGTGAGTGTGTTAATATTAATCTGTGTTCTCTGTCAGTGTATTAATATTACTGAGGACATTGGGGATGTTTTACACTTCACAGGGTGTATCTGGCTGTTGGACATGATATACACAGTGTGTCAGTGAGTGTGTTAATATTAATCTGTGTTCTCTGTCAGTGTGTTAATATTCCTGAGGACAGTGGGGGTGTTTTACACTTCACAGGGTGTATCTGACTGTGGGTCATGATATACACAGTGTGTCAGTGAGTGTGTTAATATTAATCTGTGTTCTCTGTCAGTGTGTTAATATTACTGAGGACAGTGGGGGTGTTTTACACTTCACAGGGTGTATCTGACTGTGGGTCATGATGTACAAAGTGTGTCAGTGAGTGTGTTAATATTAATCTGTGTTCTCTGTCAGTGTGTTAATATTACTGAGGACAGTAGGGGTGCTTTACACTTCACAGGGTGTATCTGACTGTGGGTCATGATATACACAGTGTGTCAGTGAGTGTGTTAATATTAATCTGTGTTCTCTGTCAGTGTGCTAATATTACTGAGGACAGTGGGGGTGTTTTACACCTCACAGGGTGTATCTGACTCTGGGTGATGATGTACTCAGTGTGTCAGTGAGTGTGTTAATATTAATCTGTGTTCTCTGTCAGTGTGTTAATATTGCTGAGGACAGTGGGGGTGTTTTACACTTCACAGGGTGTATCTGACTGTGGGTCACGATGTACACAGTGTGTCAGTGAGTGTGTTAATATTAATCTGTGTTCTCTGTCAGTGTGTTAATATTACTGAGGACAGTGGGGGTGTTTTACACTTCACAGGGTGTATCTGACTGTGAGTCATGATATACACAGTGTGTCAGTGAGTGTGTTAATATTAATCTGTGTTCTCTGTCAGTGTGTTAATATTCCTGAGGACAGTGGGGGTGTTTTACACTTCACAGGGTGTATCTGACTGTGGGTCATGATATACACAGTGTGTCAGTGAGTGTGTTAATATTAATCTGTGTTCTCTGTCAGTGTGTTAATATTCCTGAGGACAGTGGGGGTGTTTTACACTTCACAGGGTGTATCTGACTGTGGGTCATGATATACACAGTGTGTCAGTGAGTGTGTTAATATTAATCTGTGTTCTCTGTCAGTGTGTTAATATTCCTGAGGACAGTGGGGGTGTTTTACACTTCACAGGGTGTATCTGACTGTGGGTCATGATATACACAGTGTGTCAGTGAGTGTGTTAATATTAATCTGTGTTCTCTGTCAGGTGTTAATATTCCTGAGGACAGTGGGCATGTATTACACTTCACAGGGTGTATCTGACTGTGGGTCATGTTATACACAGTGTGTCAGTGAGAGTGTTAATATTAATCTGTGTTCTCTGTCAGTGTGTTAATATTCCTGAGAACAGTGGGGGTGTTTTACACTTCACAGGGTGTATCTGACTGTGGGTCATGATATACACAGTGTGTCAGTGAGTGTGTTAATATTAATCTGTGTTCTCTGTCAGTGTGTTAATATTCCTGAGGACAGTGGGGTTGTTTTACACTTCACAGGGTGTATCTGACTGTGGGTCATGATATACACAGTGTGTCAGTGAGTCTGTTAATATTAATCTGTGTTCTCTGTCAGTGTGCTAATATTACTGAGGACAGTGGGGGTGTTTTACACCTCACAGGGTGTATCTGACTCTGGGTGATGATGTACTCAGTGTGTCAGTGAGTGTGTTAATATTAATCTGTGTTCTCTGTCAGTGTGTTAATATTGCTGAGGACAGTGGGGGTGTTTTACACTTCACAGGGTGTATCTGACTGTGGGTCACGATGTACACAGTGTGTCAGTGAGTGTGTTAATATTAATCTGTGTTCTCTGTCAGTGTGTTAATATTACTGAGGACAGTGGGGGTGTTTTACACTTCACAGGGTGTATCTGACTGTGAGTCATGATATACACAGTGTGTCAGTGAGTGTGTTAATATTAATCTGTGTTCTCTGTCAGTGTGTTAATATTCCTGAGGACAGTGGGGGTGTTTTACACTTCACAGGGTGTATCTGACTGTGGGTCATGATATACACAGTGTGTCAGTGAGTGTGTTAATATTAATCTGTGTTCTCTGTCAGTGTGTTAATATTCCTGAGGACAGTGGGGGTGTTTTACACTTCACAGGGTGTATCTGACTGTGGGTCATGATATACACAGTGTGTCAGTGAGTGTGTTAATATTAATCTGTGTTCTCTGTCAGTGTGTTAATATTCCTGAGGACAGTGGGGTTGTTTTACACTTCACAGGGTGTATCTGACTGTGGGTCATGATATACACAGTGTGTCAGTGAGTCTGTTAATATTAATCTGTGTTCTCTGTCAGTGTGCTAATATTACTGAGGACAGTGGGGGTGTTTTACACCTCACAGGGTGTATCTGACTCTGGGTGATGATGTACTCAGTGTGTCAGTGAATGTGTTAATATTAATCTGTGTTCTCTGTCAGTGTGTTAATATTGCTGAGGACAGTGGGGGTGTTTTACACTTCACAGGGTGTATCTGACTGTGGGTCACGATGTACACAGTGTGTCAGTGAGTGTGTTAATATTAATCTGTGTTCTCTGTCAGTGTGTTAATATTACTGAGGACAGTGGGGGTGTTTTACACTTCACAGGGTGTATCTGACTGTGAGTCATGATATACACAGTGTGTCAGTGAGTGTGTTAATATTAATCTGTGTTCTCTGTCAGTGTGTTAATATTCCTGAGGACAGTGGGGGTGTTTTACACTTCACAGGGTGTATCTGACTGTGGGTCATGATATACACAGTGTGTCAGTGAGTGTGTTAATATTAATCTGTGTTCTCTGTCAGTGTGTTAATATTCCTGAGGACAGTGGGGGTGTTTTACACTTCACAGGGTGTATCTGACTGTGGGTCATGATATACACAGTGTGTCAGTGAGTGTGTTAATATTAATCTGTGTTCTCTGTCAGTGTGTTAATATTCCTGAGGACAGTGGGGGTGTTTTACACTTCACAGGGTGTATCTGACTGTGGGTCATGATATACACAGTGTGTCAGTGAGTGTGTTAATATTAATCTGTGTTCTCTGTCAGTGTGTTAATATTCCTGAGGACAGTGGGCATGTATTACACTTCACAGGGTGTATCTGACTGTGGGTCATGTTATACACAGTGTGTCAGTGAGAGTGTTAATATTAATCTGTGTTCTCTGTCAGTGTGTTAATATTCCTGAGAACAGTGGGGGTGTTTTACACTTCACAGGGTGTATCTGACTGTGGGTCATGATATACACAGTGTGTCAGTGAGTGTGTTAATATTAATCTGTATTCTCTGTCAGTGTGTTAATATTCCTGAGGACAGTGGGGGTGTTTTACACTTCACAGGGTGTATATGACTGTGGGTCATGATGTACACAGTGTGTCAGTGAGTGTGTTAATATTAATCTGTGTTCTCTGTCAGTGTGTTAATATTACTGAGAACAGTGGGGGTGTTTTACACTTCACAGGGTGTATCTGACTGTGGGTCATGATATACACAGTGTGTCAGTGAGTGTGTTAATATTAATCTGTGTTCTCTGTCAGTGTGTTAATATTCCTGAGACAGTGGGGGTGTTTTACACTTCACAGGGTGTATCTGACTGTGGGTCATGATATACACAGTGTGTCAGTGAGTGTGTTAATATTAATCTGTGTTCTCTGTCAGTGTGTTAATATAACTGAGGACAGTGGGGGTGTTTTACACTTCACAGGGTGTATCTGAGTGTGGGTCATGATATACACAGTGTGCCAGTGAGTGTGTTAATATTAATCTGTGTTCTCTGTCAGTGTGTTAATATTACTGAGGACAGTGGGGGTGTTTTACACTTCACAGGGTGTATCTGACTGTGGGTCATGATATACACAGTGTTTCAGTGAGTGTGTTAATATTAATCTGTGTACTCTGTCAGTGTGTTAATATTGCTGAGGACAGTGGGGGTGTTTTACACTTCACAGGGTGTATCTGACTGTGAGTCATGATGTACACAGTGTGTCAGTGAGTGTGTTAATATTAATCTGTGTTCTCTGTCAGTGTGTTAATATTACTGAGGACAGTGGGGGTGTTTTACACTTCACAGGATGTATCTGACTCTGGGTCATGATGTGCACAGTGTGTCAGTGTGTGTGTTAATATTAATCTGTGTTCTCTGTCAGTGTGTTAATAATACTGAGGACAGTGGGGTGTTTTACACTTCACAGGGTGTATCTGACTGTGGGTCATGATATACACAGTGTGTCAGTGAGTGTGTTAATATTAATCTGTGTTCTCTGTCAGTGTGTTAATATTACTGAGGACAGTGGGGGTGTTTTACACTTCACAGGGTGTATCTGACTGTGGGTCATGATGTACACAGTGTGTCAGTGAGTGTGTTAATATTAATCTGTGTTCTCTGTCAGTGTGTTAATATTACTGAGGACAGTGGGGGATGTTTTACACTTCACAGGGTGTATCTGACTGTGGGTCATGATGTACACAGTGTGTCAGTGAGTGTGTTAATATTAATCTGTGTTCTCTGTCAGTGTGTTAATATTCCTGAGGACAGTGGGGGTGTTTTACACTTCACAGGGTGTATCTGACTGTGGGTCATGATATACACAGTGTGTCAGTGAGTGTGTTAATATTAATCTGTGTTCTCTGTCAGTGTGTTAATATTCCACACTAGCCAAATCGCCCCTTTCACATTTTGCTCTCTCTCTCCCCCCACAACTCCTCTTGCACCTTCTCCTCCTTTGAGCTCATCACTTTGTTCCCCAAATCCCATCCCCCACTGCCATACACCATTCCCCGATACCACTACACCCTAACTCCCCTCCCTCACTCCCATACCCCACATCCCACCCAGCCACCCCTTGCCCACTCCCCTTCCCCACTCCCCTCCCAACTTCCCTCCTTCATTCCCCTCCCCCACTCCCCAACCCCACCCCCGACCACACTCCCCTATCCCACTGCTTCCCCCACTGCCCTCCCTCACTCTCCTACCCCACACCCCTCCCCCACTCCCCTCCCCATCTCCCCTCAACCGCTCCACTCCCCAACTCCATCACTATCCCCCTTCCCCCACTCCCCTCCCCCACTCCCCTCCGCCAATCCCCTCCGCCAATCCGATCCCCCACTCCCCTCCACACTCCCCTCCCCATCTCCGCTCCCCTACTCCCCTCTTCCCTCCCCTCCCACACTACCCTCCCACACTCCCCAGCCCACTTCCCTCCCCCACTCCCCTACCCCATTCCTGCTGCCACTCCCCTACCCTACTCCCCTTCCCCACTCCACTCCCCTCTCAATGCCTCCACTCCCCTACCGCATTCCCCTCCCCAGTCCCCTTACCACTCCACTCTCACACTCCCCTACATCATTCCCCTACCCCACTCCCCTACTCCACTCCCATCCCCCACTCCCCTATCACACTCCCCTTCCCTACTCCCTTCCCACACTCCCCCTACCGAACTCCCCTCCCACACTCCCCGACCACACTCCCCTACCACTCTCCCCTCCCCACTCCCCTCTCCCAGCCCTGACTCACCTACAGCACTCCCCTACCCCACTTCCTGTCCCCCACTCCCCACTCCCACTCCCTTCACCCACTCCCCTACCCCACTCCCATCCCGCACTCCCTTACAACACTCCCCTTCCCTACTCACTTCCCACACTCCCCCTACCGAACACCCCTCCCACACTCCCCGACTACACTCCCCTACCACACTCCCATCCCCCACTTCCCTCCCCCCACCCCAACTCACCTACCGCACTCCCCTACACCACTTCCTGTCCCCCACTCCCCTCTCCCACTCCCTTCATCCACTCCCCTCCCCCACTCCCCTCCCCCACTCCCCTATATCACTCCCCTACCCCACTACCTATCCCCCACTCCCTGTCCCCCCTCCCCTCCCCCACTCCCCTACCCCACTCCCCTACCCCACTCCCCTCGACCACTCCCCTAACCCACTCCCCTATATCACTCCACTACCCCACTCCCGCTGTCCCCCATTCCCTGTCCCCCACTCCCCTCCACAACTCACCTCCCCCACTCCCCTACTCCACTCCCGCTCCCCACTCCTGACCCCCACTCCTCTACCCAACTCCCCTCCCCAACTCCCCTCCCCAACTCCCCTCCCCCCTCCCCTCCCCCACTCCCCACCCAACTCATTACCCCACTCCCCTACCCCACTCCCCTCACCAACTCCCTTACCACCCGCCCCTACTCCACTCCCCTCCCAATCACACCTCCCCCACTCCCCTCCACAACTCCCCTCCCTCACTTCCCTCCAGAACACCCCTCCCCAACTCCCCCCAACAGCCCTCCCCCACTCCCTCACCCACCTCCCGCCCGCACACCCCTCCCCACTCCCCTCCCCAACTCCTCTCCCCACTCCCCTCACCCTCTCCCCGCCCCAGCTCCCCTCGTCCACTCCCCTCCCACATTAAGTTCCCCCACTCTCCTCCCCACTCCCCTCCCCAACTAGCCTCCCCAACTCCGCTACCACTCTCCCCTACCACATTCGCTGAACCCACTCCCTTACCACACCCCACCACCAATCCCCTCCCCTACTCCGATCCACCACTCCGCTTCCCTCCAACTCTCACTGCCCTCACCGAAGACAATCCATCCACCACTACCCTCCCCCACTCCCCTGCCCCACTCCCCGACCCCACACCCCGACCGCAGTGCCCTCCACAACTCCCCTACCCCACTCCCCTACCCCACTCCCCTACCACACTCCCCCTACGCCACTCCCCGACCCTACTCCCCTACCGCACTCCCCTACCGCACTCCCCTCCACAACTCCCCTACCCCACTCCCCTACACCATTCCCCTCCTCCACACCCCTCCCCACTCCCCTACCTCACTCCCCTCCCCCACACCCCTACCCACCTCTCCTACCCCACCCCATCCCCCACTCACCTTCTCTCCACCTCCTCACTGCCCTCCAATACCCACGCCCCTACCCCTCACTCCACTATCCCATTCCCACTCCCCTACCACACTCCCATCCCCACTCGCCTCCCCCACTCCCCTACATCACTCCCTACCCCACGCCTGTCCCCCACTCCCCTCCCCAACTCCCATCCCCCACTCCCCTATCCCACTCCCCACCCCACTTCCATCGCACACTCCTCTACCCCACTCCCCTCCCCAAGTCCCCTCCCCAACTCCCCTATCCCACTCCCCTCCACAGCGCCCCGCAACTCCCCTCACAAACTCCCATACCCACTCCCCTCCACCACTCACAATCCCCCAACTCCCCTCCCCAACTCCCCTGCCTCACTTCCTTTCCCCACTCTCCTCCCCAAATCCTCCCAACTTCCCTCCCCCACTCCCCGGCCTATCTCTCCTCCCCACTCCCCTCCCAAACTCCCTGACCCCATCCCCTACCCCATTCTCCTACCCCACTCCCCTAACTCACTCCCTTACCACATCCCCTGCACCACTCAGCTTCCCTCCACCTCTTCACTGCCCTGCCCAACCACACTCCCATCCCCCAGTACACTCCCCCCTCCCCTCCCCCACTCCCCTCCCAAACTCCCTGACCACATCCCCTACCCAATTCTCCTACCTCACTCCCCTACCTCACACCCTTACCACACCCCCTCCTCCAATCACCTCACCCACTCCCCTCCACCACTCAGTTCCCTCCACTTCTTCACTGCCCTGCCCAACCACACTCCCATCCCCCAGTACACTCCCCCAATCCCCAACCCCACTCCCCTCCCCCATTCCCCTACTGCACTCCCTCGACAACTCCCCTACCCCAATCCCCTAACACACTCCCCTACCCCACTCCCCTCCACCACTCCCATACCTCACTATCCTCCCCTACTCCCGTACCCACATCTCCTACCACATCCCTTCCCCACTCCCCTTCCCTCCACCTCCTCACTGCCCTCCACTACCCAACACCTCGACCCTACACACATCCTCACTCCCCTCCCCACTCCCCTTCCCTCCACCTCCTCACTGCGCTTCCCTATCCCACGCCCCTTTCCCACTCCCTACATCACTCCCCTCCCCCACTCCCCTCCCCCACTCCCCTCACAACTCCCATACCTCACTACCCTCCCCTACACCTGTACCCACCTCTCCTACCACACCCCTTCCCCACTCCCCTTCCCTCCACCTCCTCACTGCCCTCCACTACCCAACACCTAGACCCTACACACATCCTCACTCCCCTCCCCACTCCCCTTCCCTCCACCTCCTCACTGCGCTCACCTATCCCACGCCCCTTTCCCACTCCCTACATCACTCCCCTCCCGCACTCCACTCCCCCATTCCCCTCCCCCACTCCCCACCCAAACTCCCTGACCACATCCCCTACCCAATTCTCCTACCTCACTCCCCTACCTCACACCCTTGCCACACCCCCTCCTCCAATTACCTCACCCACTCCCCTCCACCACTCAGTTCCCTCCACCTCTTCACTGCCCTGCCCAACCACACTCCCATCCCCAGTACACTCCCCCAATCCCCAACTCCACAGCCCTCCCCCATTCCCCTACTGCACTCCCTCTACAACTCCCCTACCCCACTCCCCTACCACACTGCCCTACCCCACTCCCCTACCCCAATCCCCTACCACGCTCCCCTACCCCACTCCCCTCAACCACTCACATACCTCACTACCCTCCCCTACTCCCGTACCCACATCTCCTACCACACCCCTTCCCCACTCCCCTTCCCTCCACCTCCTCACTGCCCTCCACTACCCAACTCCTCGACCCTACACACATCCTCACTCCCCTCCCCACTCCCCTTCCCTCCACCTCCTCACTGTGCTTCCCTATCCCACGCCCCTTTCCCACTCCCTACATCACTCCCCTTCCCCACTCCCCTCCCCCACTCCCCTCACAAACTCCCATACATCACTACCCTCCCCTACTCCCGTACCCACCTCTCCTACCACACCCCTTCCCCACTCCCCTTCCCTCCACCTCCTCACTGCCCTCCACTACCCAACTCCTCGATCCTACACACATCCTCACTCCCCTCCCCACTCCCCTTCCCTCCACCTCCTCACTGCGCTCCCCAATCCCACGCCCCTTTCCCACTCCCTACATCACTCCCCTCCCCCACTCCCCTCCCCCACTCCTCCCACCAACTCCCCTCACCCACTCCCCTACATCACTCCCCTACCCCATTCCTTGTCGCCCACTCCCCTCTCCCACTCCCCTCTGCCACTCCCCTAACGCAGTCGCCTTTCCCATTCCCCTACCTCACTACCCTCCCCCACTCCCCTCTCCCACTCCCCTCCCCCACTCCCCTCCCCCACTCCTCACACCAACTCCCCTCACCCACTCCCCTACATCACTCCCCTACCCCACCCCTTGTCCCCCACTCCCCTCTCCCACTCCCCGCTCCTACTCCCTAACGTACTCCCCTACCCCACACCCCTGCCTTACTCCCCTCCCCCACTCCCCGCTCCAACTCCCCTCCCCATTCCCATCCACCACTATTCTACCCCACTCCCCTCCCCTACTCCACTCCCCGCTCCCCACCCCCACGGACCTATGCCACTCTCCTACCCCACTCCCTCTACCCCACTCCCCTCCCTCCCCTCCCACACTCCATACCCCACTCCCCTACCCCACACCCCTACCCCACTCTCCACCCCCACTCCCATCCCCAACTCCCTTCCCCACTCCCCTACCCCACAGCCACACCCCACTACACTCCCCCACTCCTCCAACACACTCCCCTCCACTCTCCTCTCCGCAACTCCCCGCAACCACGTCTCCCCACGCCCCTCCCCCACTCACTTCCCCCACTCCCCTACCGCAGTCCCCTATCCAACCCTCCCCAACTCCCCTTCCCAACTACCATCCCCAACTCTCCTCCCCCACTCCCCCACCAATTCCCATACCCAACTCCCCTGCACCACTTACCACCCCACTCCTTCCCCCACACCCCTTCTCAACTCCCCTCCCTCACTCCCCTCCCCAACTCCACTCCCCAACGCCCCTCCCGTACTACACTCCCCACTGTCCTCCTCAACTCCCCGCACTAACTTCCATACCCGACTCCCCTACTCCACTCCCCTCCTTCACTCCCCTTCTCACATCCTCCCCATCTCCCCTCCCTCACTCCCCTCCCTCAATCCCCTCCCTCATTTTCCTCCCCCACTCCCCTACCCCACTCCCCTACCCCATCCCGTACCCCACTCCCCTACCCCACACCCCTACCCCACTCCCCACCCCCACTCCCATCCCCAATTCCCCACCCCCACTCCCCCCACTCACTCCCCTGCCCCACTCCGCTCACCCACTCCTCTCCCGAACTCTCCATCCCCACCCCCCTCACCAACTCCCATACCCAACTCCCATGCTCCACATCCCACCCCACTCCCCACCCCACTCCCCTCCCCACGCCCCTCCCCCATTCCACTCCCCTCTCCCCTCTCCCACGGACCTTTGCCACTCCCCTACCCCACTCCCAGTCCCCCACTCCCCTCCCTCATTCCCCTCCCCCAGTCCCCTTCCCCACTCCCCTACCGCACACCCATACCCCACTCCTCACACCCACTCCCATACCCAACAAGCCTCCCCCACTCCCCTACCCCACACCTGCAGACCACTACACTCCCCTCCCCCTCTCCTCTCCGCAACTCCCCGCAACCACTCCTCTCCCCACTCCCCTCCCCACACCCTTCCCCTACTCCCCTACGGCTCTCCCCTCCCCAACTCCCCTTCCCAACTCCCACCCCAAATCTCCTCCCCCACACCCCTCACCAACTCCCATACCCAACTCCCCTGCCCGACTTACCACAACACTTCCCTCCCCCACACCCCTTCTCAACTCCCCTCCCTCCCTCACTCCCCTCCCCCACTCCCCACCCCAACTCTGCTCCCCCACTGCCCGCACCAACTCCCATACCCTGCTCCCCTCCCCCACTCCCCTCCCCCACTCCCCTACCCCACTTTCCTCACCAACACCCCTCCCTCACTCCCCTCCCCCACTCCCCTCCCCAGCTCCCCTCCCCAACTCCCGTACCGTACTCCCATCCCCCACTCCACTCCCACACTCCCCTCCCCCACTCCAGTCCCTAACTCCCCTCCCCCACACCCCTCCTCAACTCCCCTCCCTCACTCCCCTACCCCACTCCCCTCACCCACTTCCCTCCCCCACTCCCCACCTCCACTCCCCTCCCCAACTCCCCTCCCCAACTCCCCACCCCAAATCCCCTGCCGCACTCCACTCCCCAACTCCCCTCCCCAACTCCCCTCCCCAACTCGCCTCCCTCACGCCCCTACACTACTCCCCTCCCCAACTCCCCACCCCAACTCCCCTACCGCACTCCACTCCCCAACTCCCCTCCCCCAATCAACTCCCCCGCTCCCTCCCGCACTTACCTCTAACAACTCCCCTGCCCCAATCCCCTGCCCCTTCCCCTACCTCGCTCTCCTCCCCACACCCATCCCCCACTCCCGTACTTCACAACAAATCCCCACTCCCCTACCCCACTCCCCACCTCCAATCCCCTCCACTACTACCCTCCCCAACTCCCCTCCCCAACGCCCCTCCCCCACTCCCCCACTCCCCAACCCACTCCCCTCCCCCTCCTCTCTGTAACTCCCCTCCCCCACTCCCCTACCGCACTCCCCTCCCTCACTCCCCTCCCTCACTCCCCTCCCTCACTCTCTTCCCTCACTCCCCTCCCCCACTACCCTCACTCACTCCCCTACCCCACTACCCTCACTCACTCCCCTCCCCCACTGCCCGACAGCACTCCCCTCCCCCTCCCCCACTCCCCTACATCACTCCCCTCCCCCACACACCACCTCAACTCCCCTCCCTCACTCCCCTCCCCCGCTCACCTCCACAACAACCCTCACTCACTCCCCTACCCCACTCCCCACCCCCCACTCCAGTCCCAAACTCCCCTCCCACACTCACCTCCCCAACTCCACAATCCCAATTACCTCCCCCACTCCCCTCCCCACTCCAGTAGCCAAATCCCCTCCCCCACTCCCCTCCCCCACCCCATCCCCCACGCCCCTCCCCAAGTCCCCTCCCCAACTCCGCTCCCACATTCCCACCCACTGCCCTCCCCCACTCCTGTACGCCACTCCCCTCCCCATATCCTCTCCGCAACTCCCCTCAACCACTCCGCTCCCCAACCCTTGCCGCAACTCCCCTCCCCCACTGTACTACCCAACTCCTCTACCCCACTCCCCTCCCCAACTCCCCTCCCCCAACACTCCTCCGCACTTCCCTCACAATCTCCCATACCCCACTCCCCTACTCCACTCCCCGACAACACACCCCTACCCCACACCCCTACCCCACTCTCCACCCCCACTCCCATCCCCAACTCCCCTCCTCACTCCCCTACCCCACTCCCACACACCACTACACTCCCCCACTCCTCTCACACACTCCCCTCCCCCTCTCCTCTCCGCAACTCCCCGCAACCACATCTCCCCACGCCCTTCCCCCACTCACTTCCCCCACTCCCCTACCGCAGTCCCCTATCCAACCCTCCCCAACTCCCCTTCCCAACTACCATCCCCAACTCTCCACCCCCACTCCCCAACCAATTCCCATACCCAACTCCCCTGCACCACTTACAACCCCACTCCCTTCCCCACACCCCTTCTCAACTCCCCTCCCTCACTCCCCTCCCCAACTCCACTTCCCAACTCCCCTCCAGTACTACACTCCCCCACTGTCCTCCTCAACTCCCCGCACTAACTTCCATACCCGACTCCCCTACTCCACTCCCCTCCTTCACTCCCCTTCTCACATCCTCCCCATCTCCCCTCCCTCACTTCCCTCCCTCAATCCCCTCCGTCTTTCCCCTCCCCCACTCCCCTACCCCACTCCCCTACCCCATCCCGAACCCCACTCCCCTACCCCACACCCCTACCCCACTCCCCACCCCCACTCCCATCCCCAATTCCCCACCCCCACTCCCCTCACTCACTCCCCTGCCCCACTCCGCTCACCCACTCCTCTCCCAAACTCTCCATCCCCACCCCCCTCACCAACTCCCATACCCAACTCCCATGCTCCACTTCCCACCCCACTACCCACCCCACTCCCCTCCCCACGCCCCTCCCCCATTCCACTCCCCTCTCCCCTCCCCCACGGACCTTTGCCACTCCCCTACCCCACTCCCAGTCCCCCACTCCCAGTCCCCCACTCCCCTCCCTCATTCCCCTCCCCCAGTCCCCTTCCCTAACTCCCCTACTGCACACCCATACCCCACTCCTCAGACCCACTCCCATACCCAACAAGCCTCCCCCACTCCCCTACCCCACACCTGCACACCACTACACTCCCCTCCCCCTCTCCTCTGCGCAACTCCCCGCAACCACTCCTCTCCCCACTCCCCTCCCCCACACCCTTCCCCTACTCCCCTACGGCTCTCCCCTCCCCAACTCCCCTTCCCAACTCCCACCCCCAAATCTCCTCCCCCACTCCCCTCACCAACTCCATACCCAACTCCCCTGCCCGACTTACCACAACACTTCCCTCCCCCACACCCCTTCTCAACTTCCCTCCCTCACTCCCCCACTCCCCAACCCACTCCCCTCCCCCTCCTCTCTGTAACTCCCCTCCCCCACTCCCCTACCGCACTCCCCTCCCTCACTCCCCTCCCTCACTCCCCTCCCTCACTCTCTTCCCTCACTCCCCTCCCCACTACCCTCACTCACTCCCCTACCCCACTACCCTCACTCACTCCCCTCCCCCACTGCCCGACAGCACTCCCCTCCCCCTCCCCCACTCCCCTACATCACTCCCCTCCCCCACACACCACCTCAACTCCCCTCCCTCACTCCCCTCCCCCGCTCACCTCCACAACAACCCTCACTCACTCCCCTACCCCACTCCCCACACCCACTCCAGTCCCAAACTCCCCTCCCCCACTCACCTCCCCAACTCCACAACCCCAATTACCTCCCCCACTCCCCTCCCCACTCCAGTAGCCAAATCCCCTCCCCCACTCCCCTCCCCCACCCCATCCCCCACGCCCCTCCCCAAGTCCCCTCCCCAACTCCGCTCCCACATTCCCACCCACTGCCCTCCCCCACTCCTGTACGCCAGTCCCCTCCCCATATCCTCTCCGCAACTCCCCTCAACCACTCCGCTCCCCAACCCTTGCCGCAACTCCCCTCCCCCACTGTACTACCCAACTCCTCTACCCCACTCCCCTCCCCAACTCCCCTCCCCCAACACTCCTCCCGCACTTCCCTCACAATCTCCCATACCCCACTCCCCTACTCCACTCCCCGACAACACTCCCCTACCGCACACCCCTACCCCACTCTCCACCCCCACTCCCATCCCCAACTCCCCTCCTCACTCCCCTACCCCACTCCCACACACCACTACACTCCCCCACTCCTCTCACACACTCCCCTCCCCCTCCCCTCTCCGCAACTCCCCGCAACCACATCTCCCCACGCCCCTCCCCAACTCACTTCCCCCACTCCCCTACCGCAGTCCCCTATCCAACCCTCCCCAACTCCCCTTCCCAACTACCATCCCCAACTCTCCACCCCCACTCCCCAACCAATTCCCATACCCAACTCCCCTGCACCACTTACAACCCCACTCCCTTCCCCCACACCCCTTCTCAACTCCCCTCCCTCACTCCCCTCCCCAACTCCACTTCCCAACTCCCCTCCAGTACTACACTCCCCCACTGTCCTCCTCAACTCCCCGCACTAACTTCCATACCCGACTCCCCTACTCCACTCCCCTCCTTCACTCCCCTTCTCACTTCCCTCCCTCAATCCCCTCCGTCTTTCCCCTCCCCCACTCCCCTACCCCACTCCCCTACCCCATCCCGAACCCCACTCCCCTACCCCACACCCCTACCCCACTCCCCACCCCCACTCCCATCCCCAATTCCCCACCCCCACTCCCCTCACTCACTCCCCTGCCCCACTCCGCTCACCCACTCCTCTCCCAAACTCTCCATCCCCACCCCCCTCACCAACTCCCATACCCAACTCCCATGCTCCACATCCCACCCCACTCCCCACCCCACTCCCCTCCCCACGCCCCTCCCCCATTCCACTCCCCTCTCCCCTCCCCCACGGACCTTTGCCACTCCCCTACCCCACTCCCAGTCCCCCACTCCCCTCCCCTCATTCCCCTCCCCAGTCCCCTTCCCCACTCCCCTACTGCACACCCATACCCCACTCCTCAGACCCACTCCCATACCCAACAAGCCTCCCCCACTCCCCTACCCCACACCTGCACCCCACTACACTCCCCTCCCCCTCTCCTCTGCGCAACTCCCCGCAACCACTCCTCTCCCCACTCCCCTCCCCCACACCCTTCCCCTACTCCCCTACGGCTCTCCCCTCCCAACTCCCCTTCCCAACTCCCACCCCCAAATCTCCTCCCCCACTCCCCTCACCAACTCCCATACCCAACTCCCCTGCCCGACTTACCACAACACTTCCCTCCCCCACACCCCTTCTCAACTCCCCTCCCTCACTCACTCCCCTCCCCCACTCCCCACCCCAACGCTGCTCCCCCACTGCCCGCACCAACTCCCATACCCTGCTCCCCTCCCCCACTCCCCTCCCCCACTCCCCTACCCCACTTTCCTCACCAACACCCCTCCCTCACTCCCCTCCCCCACTCCCCTCCCCAGCTCCCCTCCCCAACTCCCGTACCGGACTCCCATCCCCCACTCCACTCCCACACTCCCCTCCCCCACTCCAGTCCCTAACTCCCCTCCCCCACACCCCTCCTCAACTCCCCTCCCTCACTCCCCTACCCCACTCCCCTCCCCCACTCCCCTCCCCCACTCCCCACCTCCACTCCCCTCCCCAACTCCCCTCCCCAGCTCCCCACCCCAAATCCCCTGCCGCACTCCACTCCCCAACTCCCCTCCCCAACTCCCCTCCCCAACTCCCCACCCCAACTCCCCGCCCCAACTCGCCTCCCTCACGCCCCTACACTACTCCCCTCCCCAACTCCCCACCCCAACTCCCCTACCGCACTCCACTCCCCAACTCCCCTCCCCCAATCCACTCCCACGCTCCCCTCCCGCACTTACCTCTAACAACTCCCCTGCCCCCCTCCCCTGCCCCCTCCCCTACCTCGCTCTCCTCCCCACTCCCATCCCCCACTCCCCTACTTCACAACAAATCCCTACTCCCCTACCCCACTCCCCACATCCAATCCCCTCCACTACTACCCTCCCCAACTCCCCTCCCCAACGCCCCTCCCCCACTCCACAACCCACTCCCCTCCCCCTCCTCTCTGTAACTCCCCTCCCCCACTCCCCTACCGCACTCCCCTCCCTCACTCCCCTCCCTCACTCTCTTCCCTCACTCCCCTACCCCACAACCCTCACTCACTCCCCTACCCCACTACCCTCACTCACTCCCCTCCCCCACTGCCCGACAGCACTCCGCTCCCCCTCCCCCACTCCCCTACCGCACTCCCCTCCCCCACACACCACCTCAACTCCCCTCCATCACTCCCCTCCCCCGCTCACCTCCACAACAACCCTCACTCACTCCCCTAACCCACTCCCCACCCCCACTCCAGTCCCAAACTCCCCTCCCCCACTCACCTCCCCAACTCCACAACCCCAATCACCTCCCCACCCCCCTCCCCACTCCGGTAGCCAAATCCCCTCCCCCACACCCCTCCCCCACCCCATCCCCACGCCCCTCCCCAAGTCCCCTCCCCAACTCCGCTCCCACATTCCCACCCACTGCCCTCCCCCACTCCTGTACCCCACTCCCCTCCCCATCTCCTCTCCGCAACTCCCCTCAACCACTCCGCTCCCCAACCCCTGCCGCAACTCCTCTCCCCCACTGTACTACCCCACTCCTCTACCCCACTCCCCTCCCCAACTCCCCTCCCCAACACTCCTCCCGCACTTCCCTCACAATCTCCCATACCCCACTCCCCTACACCACTCCCCGACAGCACACCCCTACCCCAATCCCCTACACCACTCCACTCTCCTAACCCACTCCCTTCCCCCACTCCCTTCCCCCACTCCCTTCCCCCACTCGCTTCCCCCACTCGCTTCCCCCACTCCCCGACCCCCACTCCCCTACCCCCACTCCCCTACCCCCACTCCCCTAGCCCTACTCCCCTACCCCACTCCCCTTTACCACTCCCCTTTCCCACTACCCTCCCTCACTTCCCGACCCCAATTCCCGACCCCACAGCCCTACCACACTTCCCGACCCCACACCCCTACCACACTTCCTTCCCAAACTCCCCTCGCCACTCTCATTCCCTCCACCTCCTCACTGCCCTGCCCTGTCCCACTCCCCTGTCCCACTCCCCTCCCCCACTCCCCTAACCCACTCCCCTAACCCACTCCCCTAACTCACTCCCCTACCCCACACTCCCCTACCCCACACGACCCTCCCCCACACGACCCTCCACAACACTCCCCTCCCCCACTCCACTCCCCTCCCCCACTCCCCTTCCGCACTCCCCTCCCCCACTCTCCTCCCCCAGTCCCCTCCCCGATTCCCCTACCTCACTCCCCTCCCCTCTCCCCAACCCCACTCACATAACACACACCCCTCCCCCACTCCCCTACCCCATTCCACTCCCCTTCCCTCCAAATCCTCACTGCCCTCCCCTACACCACGCCCCTACCCCACTCTACACCCCCACTCCCCCACCGCACTCCCCTCCACAACTCCCCTACTCCAGACCCCTACCCCACTCCCCGTCACCACACCCTTACCCCACTCCGCTACCCCACTCCGCTACCCCACTCCCTGACACCACATCCCTACCGCAGTCCGCTCCCCAACTTTCCTACCCCACTCCCCTCCCCTCCACCTCCTCACTGCCCTCCACTACCCAACTCTCCTAACCCACACACCTCCCCCACTCCACTCCCCAACTCCCCTTCCCTCCACTCCCCTCCCCTCTCCCTGCCCCCACTCACTTACGCCACTCCCCTACCCCATTCACTGACCCCCACTCCCCTCCCACACTCCCCTACCGCACTCACAAACCCCACTCCCCTCTCCCACTCCTCCACCCGACTCCCCTCCCCCTCTCCTCTCCTCTCCGCATCTCCCCTTCCCCACTCCTCTCCCACGCTCCCTGCCTCAACTCCCGTCTCTCACTCCCCTAAACAACTCCCCTTCCCCCTCCCCTCCCCCACTCCCCTCCTCCACTCCCATCCCCCACTCCTCTATCCCACTCCCCTATCCCACTCCCCTCCCCCACTCCCCTCCCTCACTTCCCTCGTCAACTCCCCTCCCTCACTCCCCTCCGCCAACTCCCCTCCGCCAACTCCCCTCCACCAACTCCACTCCCCCAACTCCCCTCCCTCAATCCCCTCCCCCACTCCCCTCTCCTCTACTCCCCAAATCTCCTCCCCCAACTCCTGTCCGCCACTCACCTTCACAAACCCCCTCCCCCGCTCACCTCCCCCGCCCCCTCCCCACCCCCTCCCTTCCCCGCTCCCCTCCCCTCCCCCACTCCCGTCCACCATTCCGCATCCCTGCACCTCCTCACTGCCCACCGTACCCCACTCCCCTCCCCCACTCCCCTTCCCCACTCCCCTACTGCACACCCATACCCCACTCCTCACACCCACTCCCATACCCAACAAGCCTCCCCCACTCCCCTACCCCACTCCTGCACCCCACTACACTCCCCTCCCCCTCTCCTCTGCGCAACTCCCCGCAACCACTCCTCTCCCCACTCCCCTCCCCCACACCCTTCCCCTACTCCCCTACGGCTCTCCCCTCCCCAACTCCCCTTCCCAACTCCCACCCCCAAATCTCCTCCCCCACTCCCCTCACCAACTCCCATACCCAACTCCCCTGCCCGACTTACCACAACACTTCCCTCCCCCACACCCCTTCTCAACTCCCCTCCCTCACTCACTCCCCTCCCCCACTCCCCACCCCAACGCTGCTCCCCCACTGCCCGCACCAACTCCCATACCCTGCTCCCCTCCCCCACTCCCCTCCCCCACTCCCCTACCCCACTTTCCTCACCAACACCCCTCCCTCACTCCCCTCCCCCACTCCCCTCCCCAGCTCCCCTCCCCAACTCCCGTACCAGACTCCCATCCCCCACTCCACTCCCACACTCCCCTCCCCCACTCCAGTCCCTAACTCCCCTCCCCCACACCCCTCCTCAACTCCCCTCCCTCACTCCCCTACCCCACTCCCCTCACCCACTCCCCTCCCCCACTCCCCACCTCCACTCCCCTCCCCAACTCCCCTCCCCAGCTCCCCACCCCAAATCCCTGCCGCACTCCACTCCCCAACTCCCCTCCCCAACTCCCCTCCCCAACTCCCCTACCCAACTCCCCGCCCCAACTCGCCTCCCTCACGCCCCTACACTACTCCCCTCCCCAACTCCCCACCCCAACTCCCCTACCGCACTTCACTCCCCAACTCCCCTCCCCCAATCCACTCCCACGCTCCCCTCCCGCACTTACCTCTAACAACTCCCCTGCCCCCCTCCCCTGCCCCCTCCCCTACCTCGCTCTCCTCCCCACTCCCATCCCCCACTCCCCTACTTCACAACAAATCCCCAATCCCCTACCCCACTCCCCACATCCAATCCCCTCCACTACTACCCTCCCCAACTCCCCTCCCCAACGCCCCTCCCCCACTCCACAACCCACTCCCCTCCCCCTCCTCTCTGTAAAACCCCTCCCCCACTCCCCTACCGCACTCCCCTCCCTCACTCCCCTCCCTCACTCTCTTCCCTCACTCCCCTACCCCACTACCCTCACTCACTCCCCTCCCCCACTACCCTCACTCACTCCCCTCCCCCACTGCCCGACAGCACTCCCCTCCCCCTCCCCCACTCCCCTACCGCACTCCCCTCCCCCACACACCACCTCAACTCCCCTCCCTCACTCCCCTCCCCCGCTCACCTCCACAACAACCCTCACTCACTCCCTAACCCACTCCCCACCCCCACTCCAGTCCCAAACTCCCCTCCCCCACTCACCTCCCCAACTCCACAACCCCAATCACCTCCCCCACTCCCCTCCCCACTCCGGTAGCCAAATCCCCTCCCCCACTCCCCTCCCCCACCCCATCCCCCACGCCCCTCCCCAAGTCCCCTCCCCAACTCCGCTCCCATATTCCCACCCACTGCCCTCCCCCACTCCTGTACCCCACTCCCCTCCCCATCTCCTCTCCGCAACTCCCCTCAACCACTCCGCTCACCAACCCCTGCCACAACTCCCCTCCCCCACTGTACTACCCCACTCCCCTACCCCACTCCCCTCCCCAACTCCCCTCCCCCAACACTCCTCCCGCACTTCCCTCACAATCTCCCATACCCCACTCCCCTACACCACTCCCCGACAGCACACCCCTACCCCAATCCCCTACACCACTCCACTCTCCTAACCCACTCCCTTCCCCCACTCCCTTCCCCCACTCCCTTCCCCCACTCGCTTCCCCCACTCCCCGACCCCCACTCCCCTACCCCCACTCCCTTACCCCCACTCCCCTACCCCTACTCCCCTACCCCCACTCCCCTTTACCAATCCCCTGTCCCACTCCCCTGCCCCACTCCCCTGCCCCACTCCCCTCCCCCACTCCCCTAACCCACTCCCCTAACCCACTCCCCTAACTCACTCCCCTACCCCACACTCCCCTACCCCACACGACCCTCCCCCACACGACCCTCCACAACACTCCCCTCCCCCACTCCACTCCCCTCCCCCACTCCCCTTCCGCACTCCCCTCCCCCACTCTCCTCCCCCAGTCCCCTCCCCGATTCCCCTACCTCACTCCCCTCCCCTCTCCCCAACCCCACTCACATAACACACACCCCTCCCCCACTCCCCTACCCCATTCCACTCCCCTTCCTTCCAAATCCTCACTGCCCTCCCCTACACCACGCCCCTACCCCACTCTACACCCCCACTCCCCCAACGCACTCCCCTCCACAACTCCCCTACTCCAGACCCCTACCCCACTCCCCGTCACCACACCCTTACCCCACTCCGCTACCCCACTCCGCTACCCCACTCCCTGACACCACATCCCTACCGCAGTCCGCTCCCCAACTTTCCTACCCATCTCCCCTCCCCTCCACCTCCTCACTGCCCTCCACTACCCAACTCTCCTAACCCACACACCTCCCCCACTCCACTCCCCAACTCCCCTTCCCTCCACTCCCCTCCCCTCTCCCTGCCCCCACTCACTTACGCCACTCCCCTACCCCATTCACTGACCCCCACTCCCCTCCCACATTCCCCTACCGCACTCACAAACCCCACTCCCCTCTCCCACTCCTCCACCGACTCCCCTCCCCCTCTCCTCTCCTCTCCGCATCTCCCCTTCCCCACTCCTCTCCCACGCTCCCTGCCTCAACTCCCGTCTCTCACTCCCCTAAACAACTCCCCTTCCCCCTCCCCTCCCCCACTCCCCTCCTCCACTCCCATCCCCCACTCCTCTATCCCACTCCCCTATCCCACTCCCCTCCCCCACTCCCCTCCCTCACTTCCCTCGTCAACTCCCCTCCCTCACTCCCCTCCGCCAACTCCCCTCCGCCAACTCCCCTCCACCAACTCCACTCCCCCAACTCCCCTCCCTCAATCCCCTCCCCCACTCCCCTCTCCTCTACTCCCCAAATCTCCTCCCCCAACTCCTGTCCGCCACTCACCTTCACAAACCCCCTCCCCCGCTCCCCTCCCCCGCCCCCTCCCCACCCCCTTCCCCGCTCCCCTCCCCTCCCCCACTCCCGTCCACCATTCCGCATCCCTGCACCTCCTCACTGCCCACCGTACCCCACTCCCCTCCCCCACTCCCCTCCCCCACAACCCTACCCCACACCCCTACTCCACACCACTAGCCCACTCCGCTCCCCACTCCCCCACTCCCCCACGCCCCTCCCCCACTCCCCCACTCCCCCACTCCCCTCCCCCACTCCCCACCCCCACTCCCCTCCCCCACTCCCCTCCCCCACTCCCCTATCCCACTCCACTTTCCCACTCCCCGACACAACTCCCCTTCCCCACATCCCTTCCCCCACATCCCTTCCCTCCAAATCCTCACTGCCCTCCCCTACGCCACTCCCCTCCCCCACTCCCTTTTCCTCCACCTCCTCACTGCCCTCCCCTCCCCCACTACCCTCCTCCAATCCCCTCCCCTACTCCCCTTCCTTCTCCTCCACAATGCCCTCCCCTACCCAACTCCCCTACGCCACTGCCCTGCCCACTCCCTACACAACTCCCCTTCACTCCACCTTCTCACTGCCCTCCCCTCCCCCACTCCCCCACTCCCCTACCCAACTCCCCCACTCCCCTACCGCACACAACCCTACCGCACTCCCCTACCGCACTCCACGACCGCACTCCCCTCCATCACTCCCCTTCCACACTCCCCTTCCACACTCCCCTCCCTCACTACCCTCCCCCACTAACCTCCCCAACTACCCTCCCCAACTACCCTCCCCAAATCCCCACCCCAACTCCCCACCCCAACTCCCCACCCCAACTCCCCTTCCACACTCCCCTTCCACACTCCCCTCCTACACTCCCCTCCCACATTTCCCTCCCACACTCAACTCCCCCACTCAACTCCCCCACTCAACTCCCCAACTCCCCTACCCGACTACCCTCCCCAACTCCCCCCCCAACTCCCCTCCCCCTACTCCCCTCCCCCACTCCCATCCCCCACTCCCCTCTCCCACTCCCCTCCCCCCACTCCTCCACCCCACTCCCCTCTGTCTCTCCTCACCGCATCACCCTTCCCCACTCCTCTCCCACACTCCCTGCCTCAACTCCCCTCCCCCACTCCCCTAAACCACTCCCCTTCCCCCTCCCCTCCCCAACACCCTCCCCCACTCCCCTCCCTCAATCCCCTCATCAACTCCCCTCCCTCACTCCCATCCCTCACTCCCCTCCCCCACTTCCCCACCCCACTCCCCTCACCAACTTCCCTACCCCACTCCCCTCCCCAACTCCCCTCCCCAACTCCCCTCCCCAACTCCCCTCCCCAACTCCCCTCCCCCACTCCCCTACCCCACTCCCCTATCCCACTCGACTCCCCAGATTTACTCCCCCAACTCCTCTCCGCCCACTCACTTCCCCCGCTCCCCTCCCCCACACCCCTCCCCCGCTCCCGTCCACCACTCCGTATCCCTGCACCTCCTCACTGCCCTCCCGTACCCCACTCCCCTCCCCCAATCCCCTCCACACTCCCCTCCCCATTCCCCTCCCCCACTCCCCTCCCCCACACCCCTACCCCTACCCCACTCCGCTCCCCAACTCCCCTACCTCTCTCCCCTCCCCCTCCCCCACTCCCCTCCCCCACTCCCCTTCCCCACTCCCCTTCCCCACTCCACTTTCCCACTCCCCGACATCACTCCCCTTACCCACATCCCTTCCCTCCAAATCCTCACTGCCCTCCCCTACACCACTCCCCTCACCCACTCCCTTTTCCTCCACCTCCTCACTGTCCTCCAATCCCCTCCCCTACTCCCCTTCCTTCTCCTCCACCCTGCCCTCCCCTACCCAACTCCCCTACGCCACTGCCCTGCCCACTCCCCACGCCACTCCCCTTCACTCCACCTCCTCACTGCCCTCCCCCACTTCCACCAGTCCCCAACCCCACTCCCCTCCCCAACTCCCCTCCCCCTCACACCACTCCCAGATCCCTCCCCAACTCCCCTCCCCAACTCCCCTCCCCCACTCCCCTCACCCACTCCCCTCCCCCACTCCCCTGCACCTCTCCCCTACCCCACTCTCCTCCCAATTCCCCTATCACACTCCCCTCCAAAACTCCCCTCCCCCAATCCCCAACTCCCCTCCCCACTCCCATCCCCCGCTACCCTCCGCCACTCCCCTCCCCCACACCCCTACCCCACACCCCTGCCCCACACCCCTGCCCCACTCCACTACCCCACTCCACTACCCCACTCCACTACCCCACTCCAGTCCCCAATTACCTACCTCACTCCCCTCCCATACTCCCCTAGTCACCTCTCCTACCCCACTCCCCTTCCCCACTCCCCTTCCCTCCACCTCCTCACTGCACCCCGTTCCCCAACTCACCTACCCCAAACACCTCCCCCAGGCCCCTCCCTCACTCCACTTCTCTCCACATCCTCACTGTGCTCCAGTCCCCAACTCCCCTACACCACACATCCCCCACTCCCCTACATCACTCCCCTACATCACTCCCCTACATCACTCCCCTCCCCCACTCCACTCCCCTCCCCCACTCCCCTCCCCCTCTCCCCTCCCCCTCTCCCCTCCCCCTCTCCCCTCCCCCTCTCTCCTCCCCCTCTCTCCTCCCCCTCTCATCTCTGCAAAACTCCTTCCCCACTCCTCTACCATACTCCTCTACCCCACTCCTCTAGCCCACTCCTCTACCCCAAGTCCCCTCCCCCAGTCCCCTCCTCAAGTCCCCTCCCCAAGTCCCCTCCCCAAGACCCCTCCCCAAGACCCCTCCCCATGTCCCCTCCTCATGTCCCCTCCCCAGGTCCCCTCCCCAGCTCCCCTCCCCAACACCCCGCACAATCTACCCTCACCATCTCCCCTCACTATCTCCCCTCACCATCTTGCCTCACCAACTCCCCTTCCCCCACTCCCCTCCTCCCACTCCCCTCCTCCCACTCCCCTCCCGCACTCCCCTCCCGCTCACCCCTTTGGCTCTGCCCTCCCCCGCACCCCTCCCCCACTCCCCTTCCCCACTAACCACCCTCACATCCCTCCCCACTCCACGGCCACACTCCACGCCCCCACTCCGCTCCCCCACTCCACTCCCAGACCGACTCCCCTCCCCAACTCTCCTCCCCCAATCCCCTCCCCGACTCCCCTCCCCCTCTCCCCTGCCCCTCTCCACTACCCGACTCCCCTCCCGTCCACCACTCCGCTTCCCTGTACCTCCTCATAGCCCTCCCCTACAACACTCCCATCCCCCACTACGCTCCCCAACTCTCCTACCTCACACCCCACCCCCAATCCCCTTTACTCCACCTCCTCACTGCCCTCCACAACCCAACTGCCCTACCCCACACACCTCCCCCACTCCCCTATCCCACTCCCCTATCCCACTCCACTTTCCCACTTCCCTACCCTACTCCCCTAACTCACTCCGCCCCCCAACTCCACTACCCCACTCCCCGACCCCACACCCCGACCCCACACCACGACCCCACTCCCCCACCCAGCACCCCTACCCAGCACCCCGACCCCACTCTCCTCCTACACTCTCCACCCCCACTCTCCTCCCCCACTCTCCTCCCCCACTCTCCTCCCCCACTCTCCTCCCCCACTCTCCTCCCCCACTCCACGTCCCCACTCCCCTAACCATCTCCCCTACCCCACACCCCTACTCCACTCCCCTCTCCCACACTCCTCCCCCACACCCCACCCACACTCCCCTCCCTCACTCCCCTCCCTCATTCCCCTCCCCACTCCCATTCCCCACTCCCCTCCCTCACTCCCCTACCCCACTACCGTACCCAACTACCCTCACCAACTACCCTCCCCAACTCCCCACCCCAACTCCCCTTCCACACTCCCCTTCCACACTCCCCTTCCTCACTCCCCTACCCCACTACCCTCCCCAACTACCCTCCCCAACTACCATCCCCAACTACCCTCCCCAACTCCACACCCCAACTCCCCACCCCAATTCCCCTTCCACACTCCTTTCCACACTCCCCATCCACACTCCCCTCCCACACTCCCTTCCCACACTCAACTCCCCCACTCAACTCCCCCACTCAACTCCCCAACTCCCCTTCCTCACCCCCTACCTCACTCCCCTCCCCAACTCCCCTCCCCCTACTCCCCTCCTCCCACTCCCCTCCCCCCACTGCCCTCCCCCCACTCCTCCACCCCACTCCCCTCTGCCTATCCTCTCCGCATCTCCCCTTCCCCACTCCTCTCCCACACTCCTTGCCTCAACTCCCCTCCCCCACCCCCTAAACCACTCCCCTTCCCCCTCCCCTCCCCCACACCCCTCCCCCACTCCCCTCCCCCACTCCCCTCCCTCAATCCCCTCGTCAACTCCCCTCCCTCACTCCCCTCCCCCACTTCCCTACCCCACTCCTCTCCCCAACCCCCCTCCACAACTCCCCTCCCCCACTCCCCTCCCCCACACGCCACTCCCGCTCCCCTCCCCCGCCCCCCTCCCACGCTCCTGTCCACCACTCCGTATCCCTGCACCTCCTCACTGTGCTCCCGTACCCCACTCCCCTCCCCCACTCCCATCCCCCACTCCCCTCCCCCACACCCCTACCCCACACCCCTACCCCACTCCGCTCCCCCACTCCCCTCCCGCACTCCCCTAGGCCACTACCGTCCCCAACTACCCTCCCCAACTACCCTCCCCAACTCCCCACCCCAACTCCCCTTCCACACTCCCCTTCCACACTCCCCTTCCTCACTCCCCTACCCCACTACCCTCACCAACTACCCTCCCCAACTACCATCCCCAACTACCCTCCCCAACTCCACACCCCAACTCCCCACCCCAATTCCCCTTCCACACTCCTTTCCACACTCCCCATCCACACTCCCCTCCCACACTCCCTTCCCACACTCAACTCCCCCACTCAACTCCCCCACTCAACTCCCCAACTCCCCTTCCTCACCCCCTACCTCACTCCCCTCCCCAACTCCCCTCCCCCTACTCCCCTCCCCCCACTGCCCTCCCCCCACTCCTCCACCCCACTCCCCTCTGCCTCTCCTCTCCGCATCTCCCCTTCCCCACTCCTCTCCCACACTCCCTGCCTCAACTCCCCTCCCCCACCCCCTAAACCACTCCCCTTCCCCCTCCCCTCCCCCACACCCCTCCCCCACTCCCCTCCCCCACTCCCCTCCCTCAATCCCCTCGTCAACTCCCCTCCCTCACTCCCCTCCCCCACTTCCCTACCCCACTCCTCTCCCCAACCCCCCTCCACAACTCCCCTCCCCCACTCCCCTCCCCCACACCCCACACCCGCTCCCCTCCCCCGCCCTCCTCCCCCGCTCCTGTCCACCACTCTGTATCCCTGCACCTCCTCACTGTGCTCCCGTACCCCACTCCCCTCCCCCACTCCCATCCCCCACTCCCCTCCCCCACACCCCTACCCCACACCCCGACCCCACTCCGCTCCCCCACTCCCCTCCCGCACTCCCCTTACCCGCATCCCTTCCCTCCAAATCCTCACTGCCCTCCCCTGCACCACTCCCCTCACCCAATTCCTTTTCCTCCACCTCTTCACTGTCCTCCAATCCCCTCCCCTACTCCCCTTCCTTCTCCTCCACACTGCCCTCCCCACCACACTCCCATCCCCCACTCCGATCCCCAACTCTCCTACCTCACACCCCTCCCCCACTCCCCTTCCCTCCACCTCCTCACTGCCCTCCTCAACACAACTCCCCTACCCCACACACCTCACCCACTCCACTCACCCACTCCCCTTCCCTCCACCTCCTCACTGCGCTCCCCTATCCCACTCCCCTATCCCACTCCACTATCCCACTGCCCTATCCGACTCCACTTTCCCACTTCCCTACCCCACTCCCCTACTTCACTCCCCTCCCCAACACCATTACCCCTCTCCACTCCACCATTCCCCTAACCCCCTCCCCTAGCCCACTCCGTCCCACACTCCCCTTCCCCCACTCCAGTCCACCTCTGCGCTTCCCTGCACCTCTTCACTGCCCTCCCCGACCACACTCCCATCCCTCACTACCCTCACGCACACGCCTACCCCACTCCCCTACACCACTCCCCTACCCCACTCCCCTACCGTACTCCACTAGCGCACTCCACTAGCGCACTCCACTACCGCACCCCACTCCACCACTCCCCTACCCCACTCCCAATCACCACACACCAACCCCACTCCCCTACCCACTCACCTCCCCCACTCCGCTAACCCACTCCCCTCCCCCACTCCCCTCCCCCGCTCCCCTCCCCCGCTCCCTGACACCACTCCGGCTCCCCCACTCTCCTCACCCACTCCCCTCCCCCACTCCGCCCCACAACCCTCCCCCTTTCCCCTCCCCCTTTCCCCTCCCCCACTCCCCTCGCCCACTCCCCTCGCCCACTCCCCTCCCCCACTCCACTCCCCCACATCCCTCGCCCACTCCACTCCTGACACTCCTCCCCCACTCCACTACCCTCCCCCACTCCCCTCCCCCTCACCCCTCCCCCACTCTCCTCCCGTCCAACACTCCACTTCCCTGCACCTCCTCACTGCCCTCCCCTACCACACTCCCATCCCCCACTCCGCTCCCCAACTCTCCTGCCTTACACCCCTTCCCCACTGCCCTTCCCTCCATCTCCTCACTGCCCTCCTCAACCCAACTCCGCTACCCCACACACCTCTCCAACTCGACTCCATCACTCCCCTTCCCTCCACCTCCTCACTGCGCTCCCCTATCCTACTCCCCTATCCCACTCCCCATCCCACTCCACTATCCCACTGCCCTATCCCACTCCACTATCCCACTCCCCTATCCCACTCCACTATCCCACTGCCCTATCCGACTCCACTTTCCCACTTCCCTACCCCACTCCCCTAACTCACTCCCCTCCCCAACTCCACTACCCCTCTCCACTCCACCATTCCCCTAACCCCCTCCCCTAGTCAAACCCTCCCACACTCACCTCCCCCCACTCCAGTCCACCTCTGCGCTCCCCTGCATCTCTTCACTGCCCTCCCCTAACACACTCCCATCCCCCACTACGCTCTTGCATTCCCCTACCCCACTCCCCTACCGCACTCCACCCCCCTCTCCCTTATCGCACTCCCCTCCACAACTCCCCTACAGCACTCCAAATCACTACACCACTCCTCTCCCCCACTCCCTACCTCAACTCCCCTCCCCACTCCCCTAAACCACTCCCCTTCCCACTCCCCTCCCCCACTTCCCTCCCCCACTCCCTTCCCCCACTCCCCTCCCCCAAACCCATCACAAACTCCCCTACCCCACTCCCCTACTCCGCTCCACTCCCACACTCCCCTCCCCCACTCCGCTCCCCCACTCCCCTCCCTCACGCCCTCCGCCACTCTCCTACCACACTCTACTCCCTCACTCACCTCCCCAACTCCCCTCCCCCGCTCCCCTCCCACACTAACCTCCCACACACCCCTTCCCACTCCCCTCCCCTCCGACACTCCCCTCGCCCTCTCTCCACCGCCACTCTCCTCCCGAACACCCCTCCCCCACTTCCCTCCCCACCTCCTCCCCCACTCCACTCTCCTCCCTCACTCCCGTCCACCACTCCGCTTCCCTGCACCTCCTCACTGCCCTCCCGTACCACACTCCCCTCCCCCACCCCCCTACTCCAATCTCGTACCCCACTCCACTCCCCCACTCTCATACCCCACTCCATTCCCCCACTCTCGTACCCCACTCCACTCCCCCACTCCCATACCTCACTCCTCTCCACAACTCCCGTACCCCGCTCCCCTACCCTACTCCCCCACTCCCCCACTCCGCACCCCCAATCCGCTCCCCCACTCCACTCTCCCCTCATCCACTACCCTACCCAACTCCACTACCCCACTCCCATCCCCCATTCCCCTCCCCCACTCCCCTACCCCACTCCCCTACCCCACTCCCCTACCGCACTCCACTACCGCTCTCCACTCCCCCACTCCCCTATCGCACTCCCCTTCCGCACTCCCCTTCACATCTCCCCGATCCTACTCCCCGACCCCACTCCCCGACCCCACTCCCCGGCCCCTCTCCCCGGCCCCACTCCCCAGCACCACTCCCCAGCCCCACTCCCCCAACCCCACTCCCCCAACCCCACTCCCCAACCCCACTCCCCTCCCCCACTCCCTGACACCACACCCGCTGCCCCACTCTCCTTCCCCACTCCCCTCCCCACTCCCCTCCCCTGCCCCAGTCCCCTGCTCCACTCCCCTGATCCACTCACCTGCCCCACTCCCCTGCCCCACTCCCCTGCCCCACTCTGCTACCCCAATCTGCTACCCCACTCCGCTCCCCAACTCCGCTCACCCACTCACCTCCCCTATCGCAGTCCGCTCCCCAACTTTCCTAGCCCACTCCCCTCCCCTCCACCTCCTCACTGCCTTCCACTACCCAACTCTCCTACCTCACACACCTCCCCCACTCCACTCCACAACTCCCATTCCCTCCACACCCCTCCCCCACTCCACTCCCCTCTCCAAGCCCCCACTCACTGTCGCCACTCCCCTACCCATTCCCTGTCCCTCACCCCCCACCCTCACTCCCCTACCGCACTCACAAACCCCACTCCCCTCTCCCACTCCTCCACCCCACCTCCCCTCCCCAACGCCCCTCCCTCGCTCCCCTTCGCCACTCCCCTCCCCCGCTCCCCTCCCCCACTCCCCTCCCCCACACCCCTCGTCAACTCCCCTCACCCACTCCCCTCCCCCACTACCCTCCCCCACTCCCCTACTCCGCTCCCGTAACCCACTCCCCTCCCCCACACCCCTCGTCAACCCCCCTCCCCCACTCCCCTCCCCCACTCCCCTCCCCAATTCCCTTCCGCCACTCTCCTCCCACACTCTACTCCCTCTCTCACCTCCCCAGATCCCCTCCCCCGCTCCACTCCCCCGCTCCCCTCCCCCGCTCCCCTCCCCCGCTCCCCTCCCACACTAACCTCCCCCACACCCCTCCGCACTCCGCTCCCCTCAGACACTCCCCTCCCCCTCCCTCCTCCGCCACTCTCCTCCCCAACACCCCTCCCCAACTCCCCTCCCCCACTCTCCTCCCCCACCCCCTCCACTGCTCCACTCCCCTACACAACTCTCCTCCCCCACTCTACTCCCCCACTCTCCTCCCCCACTCCCCTCCCCCACTCCCCTACACAACTCTCCTCCCCCACTCCGCATCCCTGCACCTCCTCACTGCCCTCCCGTACCACACTCCTCACCCCCACTCCACTCCCCCACTCTACTCCCCCACTCCACTCCGCCACTCCACTCCCCCACTCCTCACACCCCATCCCCTCCACCACTCCTCTACCCCACCCCACTCCCCTCCCCCACTCCCCTCCCCCACTCCCCTCCCCACTCTCCTACCCCACTCCCCTACCCCACTCCCCTCCCCCACTCCACACCCCCACTCCCATTCCTAACTCCCATCCACAACTCCCCTACCCCACTCCCCCACCCCACTCCGCTCCCACATCCGCACCCTCACTCCACTCCCGACACCCCTCCCCAACTCTCCTACCTCACATCCCTCCCCCACTCCCCTTCCCTCCACCTCCTCACTGCCCTCCACAACCCAACTCCCCTACCCCACACAAGTCCCCAACTCCAGTCACCCACTCCCCTTCCCTCCACCTCATCACTGCACTCCCCAATCCCATTCCCCTATCCCACTCCCCTAGCCCACCCCGACCCACACTCACCTCCCCCCTCTGCGCTTCCCTGCACCTCTTCACTGCCCTCCCCTACCACACTCCCATCCCTCACTACCCTCACGCACACCCCTACCCCACTCCCCTACACCACTCCCCTACCCCACTCCCCTACCGTACTCCAGTAGCGCACTCCACTCCCGCACTCCCCTCCACCAATCCCCTACCCCACTCCCCATCACCACACACCAACCCCACTCCCCTACCCCACTCACCTCCCCCACTCCGCTAACCCACTCCCCTCCCCCGCTCCCCTCCCCCACTCCCTGACACCACACTGGCTCCCCCACTCCCCTCCCCCACTCCCCTCCCCCACTCCGCCCCACAACCCTCCCCCCTTCCCCTCCCCCACTCCCCTCGCCCACTCCCCTCGCCCACTCCCCTCCCCCACTCCACTCCCCCACACCCCTCGCCCACTCCACTCCCGACACTTCTCCCCCACTCCCCTCCCCTCCCCCTCACCCCTCCCCCACTCCCGTCCCCCACTCCCCTCCCTTCCAACACTCCGCTTCCCTGCACCTCCTCACTGCCCTCCCCTACCACACTCCCATCCCCCACTCCGCTCCCCAACTCTCCTACCTCACACCCCACCCCCACTCCCCTTCCTTCCACCTCCTCACTGCCCTCCTCAACCTAACTCTCCTACCCCACACACTTCCCCAACTCGACTCACCCACTCCCCTTCCCTCCACCTCCTCACTGCGCTCCCCGATCCCACTCCCCTATCCCACTCCCCTATCCCACTCCCCTATCCCACTCCACTATCCCACTGCCCTATCCGACTCCACTTTCCCACTTCCCTACCCGACTCCCCTAACTCACTCCCCTCCCCAACTCCACTACCCCTCTCCACTCCACCATTCCCCTAACCCCCTCCCCTAGCCAACCCCTCCCACACTCCCCTCCCCCCACTCCAGTCCACCTCTGCGCTCCCCTGCATCTCTTCACTGCACTCCCCCAACACACTCCCATCCCCCACTACGCTCCCGCATTCCCCTACCCCACTCCCCTACCGCACTCCACGCCCCCACTCCCCTATGCACTCCCCTCCACAACTCCCCTACACAACTCCAAATCACCACACCACTCCTCTCCCCAACTCCCTAACTCAACTCCCCTCCCCACTCCCCTACACCACTCCCCTTCCCACTCCCCTCCCCCACTCCCCTCCCCCACTCCCCTCCCCCACTTCCATCAGAAACTCCCCTACCCCACTCCCCTACTCCGCTCCTCTCCTCCACACCCCTCCCTCACATCCCTCCCCCACACCCCTCCCCCACACCCCTCGTCAACTCCCCTCCCACACTCCCCTCCCCCACTCCCCTCCCCCACTCCCCTCCCTCACGCCCTCCGCCACTCTCCTACCACACTCTACTCCCTCACTCACCTCCCCAACTCCACATCCCCGCTCCCCTCCCACACTCTCCTCACGAACACCCCTCCCCCAGCCCCTCCCCCACTCCACTCTCCTCACCCACTCCCATCCCCCTCTCCCCTCCCCCACTCCCGTCCACCACTCCGCATCCCTGCACATCCTCACTGCCCTCCCGTACCCCACTCCACTCCCCCATTCTCGTACCCCACTCCACTCCCCCACTCCCATACCTCACTCCCCTCCACAACTCCCCTACCCCGCTCCCCTACCCCACTCCCCCACTCCGCTCCCCCACTCCGCACCCCCACTCCCCCACTCCGCACCCCCACTCCCCACCCCACTCCCCTCACCTACTACCCTACACAACTCCACTTCCCCACTCCCAACCCCCATTCCCCTCCCCCACTGCCCTACCCCACTCCCCTACCGCACACCACTACCGCTCTCCACTCCCCCACTCCCCTATCGCACTCCCCTCCACATCTCCCCGATCCCACTCCCCGACCCCACTCCCCGACCCCACTCCCCAGCCCCACTCCCCAAACCTCACTCCCCAAACCCCACTCCCCAAACCCCACTCCACCAACCCCACTCCCCCAACCCCACTCTCCCAACCCCGCTCCCCAACCCCACTCCCCTCACCCACTCCCTGACATCACACCCGCTGCCCCACTCCCCTTCCCCACTCCCCTCCCCCACTCCCCTTTCCCACTCCCTGACACCTCACCCGCTGCCCCACTCCCCTGCCCCACTCCCCTGCCCCAGTCCCCTGCCCCAGTCCCCTGCTCCACTTCCCTGCTCCACTCCCCTGCTCCACTCCCCTGACCCACTCCCCTGACCCACTCCGCTACCCCACTCTGCTACCCCACTCCGCTACCCCACTCCGCTCCCCAACTTTCCTAGCCTACTCCCCTCCCCTCCACCTCCTCACTGCCTTCCACTACCCAACTCTCCTACCTGACACACCTCCCCCACTCCACTCCCCAACTCCCATTCCCTCCACTCCCCTCCCCCACTCCACTCACCTCACCAAGCCCCCACTCACTGACGCCACTCCCCTACCCAGTCCTTGTCCCCCACCCTCCCCTCACTCCCCTACCGCACTCACAAACCCCACTCCCCTCTCCCACTCCTCCACCCCACTCCCTGCCCCCTCTCCTCTCCGCAAATACCCTTCCCCCTCCCCCTCCCCAACTCCCCTCCCCAACGCCCCTCCCTCGCTCCCCTCCCCCGCTCCCCTCCACCACTACCCTGCCCCGCTCCCCTCCCCTCGTCAACTCCCCTCCCCCACTCCCCTCCCCCACTTCCCCTCCCCCCACTCCTTAAACCACTCCCCTCCCCCACACCCCTCGTCAACCCCCACCCCCACTCCACTCCCCCACTCCCCTCCCCCTCTCCCCTCCCCCACTCCCCTCCCCAACTCCCTTCCGCCACTCTCCTCCCACACTCTACTCCCTCTCTCACCTCCCCAGATCCCCTCCCCTCCCACACTAACCTCCCCCACACCCCTCCGAACTCCACTCCCTCCGACACTCCCCTCCCCCTCTCTCCTCCGCCACTCTCCTCCCCAACACCCCTCCCCCACTCCCCTCCCCCACCCCCTCCCCTGCTCCACTCCCCTACACAACTCTCCTCCCCACTCTCCTCCCCCACTCCCCTCCCCCACTCCCCTCTCCCACTCCCCTCCCCTCCCCCACTCCCCTCCCCCACTCTCCTCACCTTCTCCCCTCCCCCACTCCTCTACCCCACCCCACTCCCCTCCCCCACTCCGCTCCTCACTGCCCTCCCGTACCACACTCCCCACCACCACTCCACTCCCCCACTCAACTCCCCCACTCCACTCCCTCACTCCACTTCCCCTCTCCCCTCCCCCACTCCCCTCACCCACTCCCCTCCACCACTCCCCTCACATCCTCCCCTCCCCCACTCCTCTACCCCACCCCACTCCCCTCCCCCACTCCGCTCCCCCACTCCCCTACCCCACTCCCCTCCCCCACTCCACACCCCCACTCCCTACCTAACTCCCATCCACAACTCCCCTACCCCACTCCCCTACACCACTCCCCTCACCCTCTCCCCTCCCCCCTCCCCTCCCCCACTCCCCTCCCCCACTCCCCTCCCCCACTCCCATCCCCCACTCCCATCCCGTCCAACACTCCGCATCCCTGCACCTCCTCACTGCCCTCCCCCACCACACTCCTAACCCCCACTCCGCTCCCCAACTCTCCTACCTCACACCCCTCCCCCACTCCCCTTCCCTCCACCTCCTCACTGCCCTCCACAACCCATCTCCCCGACACCACACACGTCCCCAACTCCAGTCACCCTCTCCCCTTCCCTCCACCTCCTCACTGCGCTCCCCTATCCCACTCCACTTTCCCACTTCCCTATCCCACGCCCCTAACTCACTCCCCTCCCCAACTCCACTACCACTCTCGACTCCACCATTCCCCTACCCCCCTCTCATAGCCACCCTCCCCTAGCCACCCCGTCCCACACACCCCTCCCCCCACTCCAGTCCACCTCTGCACTCCCCTGCACCTCTTCACTGCCCTCCCCACCACACTCCCATCCCCCACTACGCTCCCGCATTCCCCTACCCCACTCCCCTACCGCACTCCCTACCTCAACTCCCCTACCCACACCCCTACCCACTCCCCTAAACCACTCCCCTTCCCCTTCCCCTCCCCTCCCCCACTCCCCTCCCCCACTCCCGTCCCCCACTCCCCTCCCCCACTCCATCACAACACTCCTACCCCACTCCCCTACTCCGCTCCCCTCCCCCACACCCCTCCCCCACACCACTCCCCCACACCCCTCGTCAACTCCTCTCCCACACTCCCCTCCCCCACTCCCCTCCCTCACGTCCCTCCACCACTCTCCTACCACACTCTACTCCCTCACTCCCCTCCCCATCTCCCTCCCCCGCTCCCCTCCTACACTAACCTCCCACACACACCTCCCCACTCCCCTCCCCTCCGACACTCCCCTCCCCCTCTCTCCTCCGCCACTCTCCTCCTGAACACCCCTCCCCACTTCCCTCCCCACCTCCTGCCCCACTCACTCTCCTCACCCATTCCCATCCTCCACTCCCCTCCCCCACACCCGTCCAACACTCCGCCTCCCTGCACCTCCTCACTGCCCTCCCGTACCACACTCCCCTCCCCCACTCCCCTACCCTACTCTCGTACCCCACTCCACTCCCTCACTTCCATACCTCACTCCCCTTCACAACTCCCCTACCCCGCTCCCCTACCCCTCTCCCTACCCCGCTCCCCCCACTCCGCTCCCCCCACTTCGCACCCCCACTCCGCACCCCCACTCCCCACCCCCACTCCCCTCCCCCACTACCCTTCCCAACTCCACTACCCCACTCCCATCCCCATTCCCCTCTCCCACTCCCCTAGCCCACCCCCTCCCACGACTCCCCTCCCCCACTCCAGTCCACCGCTGCGCTTCCCTGCACCTCTTCACAGCCCTCCCCTACCACACTCCCATCCCTCACTACCCTCCGCAGTCCCCTACCCCACTCCCCTACCGCACTCCCCTCCACATCTCCCCTATTCCACTCCCCGACCCCACTCCCCGTTCGCACTCCCCAGCCCCACGCCCCAGCCACACTCCCCAAACCCCACTCCCGAAACCCCACTCCCTAATCCCCACTCCCAAACCCCCACACCCCCTTCCACACACCCCCACCGCACTCCCCCAACCCCACTACCCCAAACCCCACTCCCCAACCTCACTCCCCTCCCCCACTCCCACTCCCCTCCCCCACTCCCTGACACCACACCCGCTGCCCCACTCCCCTGCCCCACTCCCCTCACCCACTCCCTGAACACCTCACCCGCTTCCCCAACCCCCTGCCCCACTCCCCTGCCCCACTCCCCTGCTCCACTCCCCTGCCCCACTCCCCTGCCCCACTCCACTGTCCCACTCCGCTACCCCCACTCCACTACCCCTCTCCGCTACCCACTCTGCTACCCCCTCTGCTACCCCCACTCCGCTACCCCACTCCGCTACCCCACTGCGCTACCCCACTCCGCTCCCCCACTCCCTCCCCTACCGCTGTCCGCTCCCCAACTTTCCTAGCCCACTCCCCTCCCCTCCACCTCCTCCACTGCCTTCCCACTACCCAACTCTCCTCCTACCTGACACACCTCCCCCACTCCACTCCCCAACTCCCATTCCCTCCACTCCCCTCCCCCACTCCACTCCCCTCTCCAAGCCCCCACTCACTGATGCCACTCCCCTACCCATTCCCTGTCCCCCACTCCCCTCCCTATTCCCTGTCCCCCACTCCCCTCCCTCACTCCCCTACCGCTCTCACAAACCCCACTCCCCTCTCCCACTCCTCCACCCCACTCCCTTCCCCCTCTCCTCTCCGCTAATCCCCTTCCCGCTCCCCCTCCCCAACTCCCCTCCCCAACGCACCTCCCCCGCTCCCCTCCCCCACTCCCCTCCCCCGCACCACTCGTCAACTCCCCTCCCGCACTCCCCTCCCCCACTCCCCTACTTCACTCCTCTCCTTCCACTCCCCTCCGACACACCCCTCGTCAACTCCCCTCCACCACACCCCTCGTCAACTCCCCTCCCCCACTCCCCTCGTCAACTCCCCTCCCCCACTCCCCCCCACACTGCCCTACCAGCTCCCCTCACCCGCCCCCTCCCCCACTCACATCCCCCTCTCCCCTCCCCCTCTCTCCTCCCCCTCTCTCCTCCCCCACTCTCCCCTCCCCCCCACTCTCCTCCCCCACTCTCCTCCCCCACTCTCCCCTCCCCCACTCTCCTCTCCCCCCACTCTCCTCCCCCACTCTCCCCTCCCCCACTCTCCTCCCCCACTCTCCTCCCCCACTCTCCTCCCCCACTCTCCCCTCCCCCACTCTCCCCTCCCCCACTCTCCTCTCCCCCCACTCTCCTCTCCCCCCACTCTCCTCCCCCACTCTCCCCTCCCCCACTCTCCTCCCCCACTCTCCTCCCCCACTCTCCTCCCCCACTCTCCCCTCCCCCACTCTCTCCTCCCCCACTCTCCCCTCCCCACTCTCCTCTCCCCCACTCTCCCCTCCCCCACTCTCCTCCCCCCTCTCCTCCCCCACTCTCCTCCCCCACTCCCCTCCCCCACTCCCCTTCCCTCCACAACCGACCTCCCCTATCCCGCACACGTCACCCGCTCCACTTACACACTCCCCTTCCTTCCACCTCCTCACTGCACTCCCCTATCCCACTCCACTATCCCACTCCACATTCCCACTCCCCTACACCACTCCCATAACTCACTCCCCTCCCCAACTCCGCTACCCCACTCCCCTCCCCATTCCCCTAACCCCTTCCCCTCACACACCCCTTCCAACACTCCCCTCCCCCTCTCCAGTCCACCTCTGCGCTTCCCTGCACCTCTTCACTGCCCTCCCCTACCACACTCCCATCCCCCACTACCCTCCCGCACTCCCCTACCCCAATCCCTTACCGCACTCCACTCCCCCACTCCCCTCCCCCACACCCCCTCACACTAACCTCCCCCACTCCCCTCCCAACTCCCCTCGCCCACTCCCCTACCACACACCCCTACCCAACTCCGCTTACCTCCACCTCCTCACTGCCCTATTCTACCACACTCCCATCCCAAACTACCGTCCCCCACTCCCGAAACGCACACCCCTCCACAACACCCCGACCCTACACCCCTACCCAACACCCCTACCCCACTTCCCTACCCCATTCCACTACCCCAGTCCCGTTGCCAATCCCCTACCTCACTCGCCTCCCACACTTCCCTACCCACCTCTCCTAACCCCCTCCCCGACCCCACTCCCCTTCCCTCCACCTCCTCACTGCACTCCAGTACCCAGCTCCCCTACCCACACACCTCCACCATGCCCCTCCCTCATTCCCCTTCCCTCCAGCTCCTCCCAGCGCTCCCCTACCCAACTCTCCTAAACTACACCCCTCCCCCACTCCACACCCCCACACCACAACCCCACTCCCCTTACCTCCACCACCTCACTGCGCTCCCCTACCCCACTCACCTCCCCTACTCCCCTTCCTTCTCCTCCTCACTGCCCTACCCTACCCAACTCCCCAACGCCACTGCCCTCCCCCACTCCCCACGCGACTCCCCTTCACTCCACCTCATCACTGCCCTCCCCTACCCCACACCGCTCCGCACTCCCCTCCTCACTTCCCTCCCCAACTCCCCTCCACATTCTCCTCCCTCACTCCCCACCCCATACCCCTACCTCTCTCCCCTCCCCCACTCCCCTCCCCCACTCCCCTCCCCCACTCCCCTACCCCTCTCCCCTCCCCTCTCCCCTCCCCCACTCTCCCCTCCCCCACTCTCCTCCCCCTCTCTCCTCCCCCTCTCTCCTCCCCCACTCTCCTCCCCCACTCTCCTCCCCCACTCTCCTCCCCCACTCCCATCCCCCACTCCGCTCCCCAACTCTCCTATCTCACAACCCTCCCCCACTCCCCTTCCCTCCACAACCAAACTCCCCTACCCCGCACACCTCCCCCACTCCACTTACACACTCCCCTTCCCTCCACCTCCTCACTGCGCTCCCCTATCCCACTTCCCTATCCCACTCCACATACCCCTATCCCACTCCACATTCCCACTCCCCTCCCCCCACTCCAGTCCACCTCTGCGCTTCCCTGCACCTATTCACTGCCCTCCCCTCCCACACTTCCCTACCCACCTCTCCTAACCCCCTCCCCTACCCCACTCCCCTTCCCTCGACCTCCTCACTGCACTCCAGTACCCAATCCCCTACCCACATACCTCCACCACTCCCCTCCCTGATTCCCCTTCCCTCCACCTCCTCCCTGCGCTCCCCTACCCAACTCCCCTATCCCACTCCCCTACCCCACTCCCCTACCCCATGCCACTACCCCACTCCCCTAAACTACACCCCTCCCCCACTCCACACCCCCACTCCCCTTACCTCCACCACCTCACTGCGCTCCCCTCCCCCACTCTCCTACCCCACTCTCCTATCCCACTCCACTTTCCCACTCCCCGACCCCACTCCCCTAACTCACTTCCCTCCCACACTCACCACCCCTTCTCCCCTTCCTTCTCCTCCTGACTGCTCTCCCCTACCCAACTCCCCAACGCCACTGCCCTCCCCCACTCCCCACGTTACTCCCCTTCACTCCACCTCATCACTGCCCTCCCCTACCCCACACCCCTCCCCACTCCCCTCCCCACTCCCCTCCCCACTTCCCTCCCCTACTCCCCTCCACATTCTCCTACCTCACTCCCCACCTCATACCCCTACCTCACTCCACTCCCCCACTCACATAACACACACCCCTCCCCCACTCCCCTCCCCCACTCCTCTCCCCCACTCCCCTCCCCCATTCCTCTCACCCACTCCCCTCCGACCCAACTCCACTCCCCACTCCCCTTCCCTCCACCTCCTGACAGCACACCCCTACCAGACTCCACGACACAACTCTGCACCCCCACTCCCCTCCTCTACTCCCCTACCCCACCGCACATCCCTCCCAAACTCCCCTACGAGACGCCCTCCCCCTCTCCCCTCCCCTCCCCCACTCCCCTCCCCCTCTCCCCTCCCCAAATCGCCTCCCCAGTCCCATTACCAAATCGCCTCCCCCAGTCCCCTTACCAAATCACCTCCCCCACTCCCCTTCCCTCCACCTCTTTACAGCCCTCCTCTACTCCACTCCCCTACAACACTCTGATCCCCCACTAGCCCCACCAATCCCCTACCCCGCTTCTCTCCAAAACTCCCCTACCCTCTCCCCACCCCCACTCACCTACACCACTTCCCTCTCCCACTCCCTGACATAACTCCCCTACCCCACTCCCCTACCCCACTCCCCTACCCCATTCCACTACCCCAGTCCTGTCGCCAATCCCCTACCTCACACCCCTCCCATACTCCCCTACCCACCTCTCCTACCCCACTCTCTTACCCCACTCCCCTTCCCTCCACCTCCTCACTGCACTCCAGTACCCAACTCCCCGATGCCACTGCCCTCCCCCACTCCCCACGACACTCCCCCACTGCCCTACCTCGCTCCAGTCCCCCAGTTACCACCCCCACTACCTTACCCCACTCCCCTCTACACTCCCCTCCCCAATCCCCTCCCCACCCCCGTCCCCACTTCCCTCCCCCACTCCCCCACCCCACTCACCTAACACACACCCTACCCCACTCCACTCCCCCATTCCCCTCTCCCACTCCCCTTCCCTCCATCTCTTCACTGCACCCCTACCCAACTCCCGTCCCCACTCCCCTTCCCTCCACATCCTGACAGCACACCCCTACCAGACTCCACGACACAACTCTGCACCCCCACTCCCCTCCTCTACTCCCCTACCCCACCGCACATCCCTCCCAAACTCCCCTACCAGACGCCCTCCCCCTCTCCCCTCCCCTCCCCAACTCCCCTCCCCCTCTCCCCTCCCCAAATCGCCTCCCCCAGTCCCATTACCAAATCGCCTCCCCCAGTCCCCTTACCTAATCACCTCCCCCACTCCCCTTCCCTCCACCTCTTTACAGCCCTCCTCTACTCCACTCCCCTACAACACTCTGATCCCCCACTAGCCCCACCAATCCCCTACCCCGCTTCTCTCCAAAACTCCCCTACCCTCTCCCCACCCCCACTCACCTACACCACTTCCCTCTCCCACTCCCTGACATAACTCCCCTACCCCACTCCCCTACCCCACTCCCCTACCCCATTCCACTACCCCAGTCCTGTCGCCAATCCCCTACCTCATACCCCTCCCATACTCCCCTACCCACCTCTCCTACCCCACTCTCTTACCCCACTCCCCTTCCCTCCACCTCCTCACTGCACTCCAGTACCCAACTCCCCGATGCCACTGCCCTCCCCCACTCCCCACGACACTCCCCCACTGCCCTACCTCGCTCCATTCCCCCAGTTACCAACCCCACTACCTAACACCACTCCCCTCTACACTCCCCTCCCCAATCCCCTACCCACCCCCGTCCCCACTTCCCTCCCCCACTCCCCCATCCCACTCACATAACACACACCCTACCCCACTCCACTCCCCCATTCCCCTCTCCCACTCCCCTTCCCTCCATCTCCTCACTGCACCCCTACCCAACTCCCGTCCCCACTCCCCTTCCCTCCACCTCCTTACAGCCCACCCCTACCACACTTCCCAACACCACACTGCACCCCCACCCCCTCCTCCACTCCCCTACCCCACTACCCCACCGCACCTCCCTCCCAAACTCCCCTACCAGACGCCCTCCCCCACTCCCCTCCCCCAAACCCCTCCCCACACCCCTCCCCCACTCCCCTCCCCTACTCCCCTCCCTCACTCCCCTTCCCCACTCCCCTCCCCCAATCCTCACCCCCACTCCCCAAAGCCACTCCCCTCCCCCACTCCCCTCCCCAACTCCCCTTCCCTTCACCTCCTTCCAGCGCTCCCCTACTCCACTCCCCTACACCACTCTGATCCCCCACTAGCCTCACCACTCCCCTACCCTACTCCCCTCCAAAACTCCCATACCCTCTCCCCACCCCCACTCACCTACACCACTCCCCTAACCCACTCCCTGTCCCCCACTCTCCTCCCCCACCCCCCTCCCCAACTCCCCTCGCCCAGTCTGCTCCCACACTCCCCTCCCTCGCTCCCCTCCAACTCCCCTACAACTCTAACCTCCCCCACTCCCCTCCGCACTCCCCTCCCCACTCCCCTCCCCACTCCCCTCCCCCACTCCCCTCCTCACTCCCCTCCCCACTCCCCTCCCCCAGTCCCCTCCCCCACTCCCCTCCCCCACTCCCCTCCTCACTCACCTCCCACACTAACCTTCCCCACTCGCTCCACCACGCCCCTCCCCACTCACCTCCAACACTAACCTCCCCCACTCGCCTCCCCACTCCCCTCCCGCTCTTGCCTCCCCCAATCCCCTCCCCCACTCCCAAACTCCCCTCCCCCACTCCCCTCACTCACTAATCTCCCCCACTCCCCTCCCACACTAACCTCCCCCACTCCCCTCCCAACTCCCCTCGTCCACTCCGCTACCCCACTCCGCTTACCTCCACATCCTCACTGCACGACTCCACCACACTCCCATCCCCCACTACCCTCCCCCACTACCCTCCCCCACTCCCCAACCGCACTCCCCTCCACAACACCCCTACATCTCTCCCCTACCCCAAACCCGACCCCACACCCCTACCCCACACCCCTACCCTACTCCCCTACCCCAGTCCACTACCCCAGTCCCATCGCCAATATCCTCTCTCACACCCCTCCCATACTCCCATACCCACCTCTCCTACCCCACTCCCCTACCCCACTCCCCTTCCCTCCACCTCCTCACTGCACACCAGTACCCAGATCCCCTACGCCACTGCCCTCCCCCACTGCCCTACCTCACTCCACTCCACCAGTTACCCCTCCCACTACCTTACCCCACTCCCCTCCCCACTCCCCTCCCCACTTCCCTCCCCCACTTCCCTCCCCCACTCCCCTCCCCTTTCTCCTACCTCACTCCCCACCCCATACCCATACCCCACTCCCCTCCCCCACTGCCCTACCTCACTCCACTCCCCCGTTAACGCACCCACTACCTTACCCCACTCCCCTCCCCACTCCACTCCAAACGTCCCTCCCCCACTCCCCTCCCCATTCCCCTACCTCACTCCCCACCCCATACCCATACCTCAATCCCCTCTCCCACTCCCCTTCCCTCCATCTCCTCACTGCCCCCCTACCAAACCCCCTCCCCACTCCCCTTCCCTCCACCTCCGAACAGCACACCCCGGCCACACTCCCCGACATCACTCTGCACCCCCACCCCCTCCTGCACTCCACTACCCCACTACCCCACTGCACTTCCCTCCCAAACTCCCCTACCAGACGCCCTCACCCACGCCCCTCCCCCAGGCCCCTCTCCCACGCCCCTCTCCCACTCTGCTCCCCAACTGTCCTCCCCAACTCCCATCCCCCACTATCCTCCCCTCCCCAACTCCCCTTCCACAATGCCCTACACCACGCCCCTCCCCAACTCCCCTCCCCAACTGTCCTTCCCTCCACCTCCTTACATCCCTCCCCTACTCCACTCCCCTACACCACTCCCGTACCCTCTCCCCACACCACTCACCTACACCACTCCACTAACCCACTCCCTGTCCCCAATCCCCTCCCTCACCCCACTCCCCCACTCACCTCCCCAACACCCATCACTCACTCCCCTACAAACTACGCACCCCAACTCCACTACCGCACTGCCCTCCCCCACTCCCCGCCACAACTCCCCTCCCCCACTCCACACCTCCCCTACCCACTCCCCGCCCCCACTGCCCTACCTCACTCCACTCACCCAGTTACTGCCCCCACTACCTTGCCCCACTCCCCTCCCCACTCCCTTCCCCCACTCGCCTCCCCATACCCCTACCTCACTCCACTCCCCCACTCCCCTACCCCACTCACATAACACACACCCCTCCCCCACTCCCCTCCCCCATTCCCCTCTCCCACCCCCTTCCCTCCAGCTCCTCACTGCCCCACTACCCAAATCCCCTCCCCACTCCCCTTCCCTCCACCTCCTTTCAGCCCACACCTACCACACTCCCCGACACCACTCTGCACCCCCACCCCCTCCTCCACTCCCCTACCCCACTACCCCACCGCACTTCCCTCCCAAACTCCCCTACCAGACGCCCTCCCCCACTCCCCTCCCCCACACCCATCCCCACACCCCTTCCCCACTCCCCCACTCCACTCCCCCACTCCCCTCCCCCACTCCCCTCCCCCACTCCACCTCCCCCACACCCCTCGCCCACTACCCTACCGCTATGGCCTACCCCACACCCCTCCACAACTCCCCTCCCCAACTCCCCTGCCCCAATTCCCCTACCGCACGCCCATCCCCCACTCCCATCCCCCACTACCCTCCCCAACTACCCTCCCCCACTACCCTCTCCCACTCCACTGCCCCACTCCACTCCCCCACTCCACTCCCCCACTCCACTCCCCCACTCCACTCCCGCCTCCCCACCCCCACTCTCCTCCCCCACTCCCCACCCCCACTCCCCACCCCCACTCCACACCCCCACTCCCTCACCCACTCCCCTCCCCCACTCCCCTCCCCCACTCTCCTCATCCACTCTCCTCCCCACTCTCCTCCCAAACTCTCCTCCCCCACTCCCCTCACCTAATCCCCTACCCCACTCCAATACGCCACTCCCCTACTCCACTCCCCTACTGCGCTCCACTCCCCCACACCCCTCCTCAACTCCCCTCCCTCACTCCCCTAACCCACTACCCTCTCCAACACTTCTCCCCCACTCCCCTCACACACTCCCCTCCCCACTCCCCTCCCCCACTCCCCTCCCCCACTCCCCCACTCCCCCACTCGCCTCCCACACTAACCTCCCCCACATTCCTCCCCACTGTCCTCCCCCACTCCCCTACCCCAAATCCCCTACCCCAAATCCCCTACCCCAAATCCCACTCAAATCCCCTCCCCCAAATCCCCTACACCAAATCCCTAACCCCAAATCCCCTCCCCCAAATCCCCTCCCCCACTCCACTCGCATCCCGCACTCCCCTCCACAACTCCCCTACCCGACTCCCCGAACCAGCCCCCCGTCAACACACCCCTACCACACTCCCCTCCCCCGCTAACCTCCCCCACACTTACCTCCCCACACTCCTCCCCACACTCCTCCACACAGTCCTCCCCACTACCCTCCTCCACACCCCTCCCCCACTCCCCTACCCCAAATCCCCTTCCACAAATCCCCTACCCCAAATCCCCTCCCCAAATCCCCTCCCCCAAATCCCCGCCCCCACTCCATTCACATACCGCACTCCCCTCCACAACTCCCCTACCCGACTCCCCTACCCAACCCCCTGTCACCACACCCCTAGCACACTCCCCTCCCCCACTCCGCTACCCGACTCCCATACCCCACACCCCTACCCCACTCCCCGACCCCACTCCCCGACCGCACTCCACGACCCCACTCCATGACCGCACTCACCCGACCCCACTCACCCGACCCCACTCACCCGATCACACTCCCCACCCCCACACCCCAACCCCACTCCCCACCCCCATGCCCCTCCCCTAGTCCCCTCCCCCACACCTCTACCCCACTCTCCTCACCTCTCCTCTCTGCAACACCCCTCCCCCACTCCCCTCCCCCACTCCCCTCCCCCCGTCCCCACACCCCCTACCACACTCCCCTCCCCCACCCCGCTCCTCCACCCCGCTCCCACACTCCCCTCCCACACTAACCTCCCCCACACTCCTCCCCACACTCCTCCGCACACTCCTCCCCCACTCCCCTCCCCCACTGCCCTCCCCCACTCCCCTCCCCCAAATTCCGTACCCCAAATTCTGTACCCCAAATCCCTTACCCCAAATCCCCTACCCCAAATCCCCTCCCCCAAATCCCCTCCAACACGCCACTCGCATACCGCACTCCCCTCCACAACTCCCCGACCCGACTCCCCTACCCAACCCCCCGTCAATACACCCCTACCACACTCCCCTCCCCCACTCCCCTACCACACTCCCCTACCCCACTCCCAGACCCCACTTCCCAACTTCACTCCCCTACTCCACTCTGCACTCCACTCCCCTACTCCACTCCTCTCCCCCACACCCATCCTCAACTCCCCTCCCTAACTCCCCTCCCTAACACCCCTCCCCAACTCCCCTCCCTCCCTCCCCTAACCCACTACCCTCCCCCATTTCCCTAACCCCCGACCCTCCCCAACTCCACTCCCCCACTCCCCTCCCCCACTCCCCTCCCACACTAACCTCCCACACTAACCTCCCCCACAGTCCTCCCCACAGTCCTCCCCACACTCCTCCCCAAAGTCCTCCCAAATCCCCGACCCCAAATCCCTTCCCCCAAATCCACTCCCCCAAATCCCCTTCCCCAAATAACCTACCCCACTCCACCCGTATACCGCACTCCCCTCCACAACTCCCCTACCCGACTCCCCTACCCAACCCCCGTCACCACACCCCTACCACACTCCCCTCCCCCACTCCGCTCCCCCACCCCCTCACACACTAACCTCCCCCACACTCCTCCCCACACTCCTCCGCACACTCCTCCCCCACTACCCTCCCCCACTGCCCTCCCCCAAATTCCGTACCCCAAATTCCGCACCCCAAATCCCCTACCCCAAATCCCCTACCCCACTCCCAGACGGCACTCCCCTACTCCACTCCCCTACTTCACTCTGCACTCCACTCCCCTACTCCACTCCTCTCCCCCAAACCCATCCTCAACTCCCCTCCCTAACTCCCCTCCCTAACACCCCTCCCAAACTCCCCTCCCTTACTCCCCTCACCCACTACCCTCCCCCATTTCCCTAACGCACTACCCTCCCCAACTCCCCTCCCCCACTCCCCTCCCCCACTCCCCTCCCACTCTAACCTCCCACACTAACCTCCCCCACACTCCTCCCCACACTCCTACCCACACTCCTCCCCAAAGTCCTCCCCCACGCCCCTACCCCAGGTCCCCAACCCCAAATCCTTTCCCCCAAATCCCTTCCCCCAAATCCCCTCCCCCAAATCCCCTCCCACAAATACCCTCCCCCACTCCACTCGCATACCGCACTCCCCTCCGCAACTCCCCTACCCGACGCCCCTACCCAACCCCCCGTCACCACACCCCCTACCACACTCCCCTCCCCCACTCCCCTACCCCACTCCCCTACCCCACTCCCTTAACCCACTCCCCTACTCCACTTCCCTACTCCACTCTACAATCCACTCCCATACTCCACTCCACTCCCCCACACCCCTCCTCAACTCCCCTCCCTAACTCCCATCCCTAACACCCCTCCCCAACTCCCCTCCCTCCCTCCCCTAACCCACTACCCTCCCCCATTTCCCTAATCCACGACCCTCCCCAACTCCCCGCCCCAACTCCCCTCCCCCACTCCCCTCCCCCACTCCCCTCCCACACTAACCTCCCACACTAACCTCCCCCACACTCCTCCCCACACTCCTCCCCACTCCCCTCCCCCACTCCCCTCCCCCACTCCCCTCCCCCAAATCCCGTACCCCAAATCCTCTACCCCAAATCCCCTACCCCAAATCCCCTACCCCAAATCCCCTACCCCAAATCCCCTCCCCCACTCCACTCGCCTACCGCACTCCCCTCCACAACTCCCCTACCCGACTCCCCTACCCAACCCCCCGTCACTACACCCCTACCACACTCCCCTCCCCCACTCTCCTCCCCCACTCCCCTACCCCACTCCGCTACCCCACTCCACGACACCACTCCCCTACTCCACTCCCCTACTCCACTCTGCACTCTTCTCCCCTACACCACTCCACTCCCCCACACCCCTCCTCAACTCCCCTCCCTAACACCCCTCCCTAACTCCCCTCCCCAACTCCCCTCCCTCACTCCCCTCCCCCACTCCCCTCCCCCACTCCCCTCCCCAATCCCCTCCCCCACTCCACTCTCCCTCTCCCCTCCCACACTAACCTCCCACACTAACCTCCCCCACACTCCACCCCACACTCCTACCCACACTCCTCCCCAAACTCCTCCCGCACTCCCCTACACCAGGTCCCCTACCCCAAATCCCTTCCCCCAAATCCCCTCCACCAAATCCCCTCCCCCAAATCCCCTCCCCCACTCCACCCGCATACCGCACTCCCCTCCACAACTCCCCTTCACAACTCCCATACCCGACTCCCCTACCCAACCCCCGTCACCGCACCCCCTACCACACTCCCCTCCCCCACTCCCCTCCCCCACTCCCCTACCCCACTCCCCTACTCCACTCCCCTACTTCACTCTACTCTCTACTACCATACTCCACTCCACTCCCCCACACTCCTCCTCAACAACCCTCCCTAACACCCCTCCCTAACACCCCTCCCCAACTCCCCTCCCTCCCTCCCCTAACCCACTACACTCCCCCATTTCCCTAACCCACTAGCCTCCCCAGCTCCCCTCCCCCTCTCCCCTCCCCCACTCCGCTCCCACACTAACCTCCCACACTAACCTCCCCCACATTAACCTCCCCCACACTCCTCCCCACACTCCTCCCCAAAGTCCTCCCCCACTCCCCTACCCCAAGTCCCCTACCCCAAATCCCTTCCCCCAAATCCACTCCCCCAAATCCCCTCCCCCAAATAACCTCCCCCACTCCACCCGCATACCGCACTGCCCTCCACAACTCCCCTACCCTACTCCCCTACCCAACCCCCCATCACCACACCCCCTACCACACTCCCCTCCCCCACTCCGCTCTCCCACTCCCCTCCCACACTAACCTCCCCCACACTCCTCCCCCACTCCCCTCCCCCACTCCCCTCCCCCACTCCCCTCCCCCAAATTCCGTACCCCAAATTCCGTACCCCAAATCCCCTACCCCAAATCCCCTACCCCAAATCCCCTCCCCCAAATCCCCTCCCCCACTCCACTATAAATCGCACTCCCCTCCACAAATCCCCTACCCGACTCCCCTACCCAACCCCCGTCACTACACCCCTACCACACTCCCCTCCCCCACTCGCCTCCCCCACTCCCCTCCCCCACTCCCCTATCCCACTCCCCTACCCCACTCCCAGACCCCAGTCCCCTTCTCCACTCCCCTACTCCACTCTGAACTCCACTCCCCTACTCTACTCCACTCCCCCACATCCCACCTCAACTCCCGTCCCTAACTCCCCTCCCTAACGCCCCTCCCAAACTCCCCTCCCTCACTCCCCTAACCCACTACCCTCCCCATTTCCCTAACCCACTACCCTCCCCAACTCCCCTCCCCCACTCCCCTCCCCCACTCCCCTCCCACACTAACCTCCCACACTAACCTCCCCCACACTCCTCCCCACACTCCTCCCCACTCTCCTCCCCAAAGTCCTCCCCACTCCCCTACCCCAGGTCCCCTCCCCCAAATCCCCTCCCCCAAATACCCTCCCCCAAATACCCTCCCCCACTCCACCCGCATACCGCACTCCCCTCCACAACTCCCCTACCCGACTCCCCTACACAACCGTCCGTCACTACACCCCCTACCACACTCCCCTCCCCCACTCCCCTCCCCCTCTCCCCTCCCACACTAACCTCCTCCAGACTCCTCCCCACACTCCTCCGCACACTCCTCCCCCACTCCCCTCCCCCACTCCCCTCCCCCACACCCCTACACCAAATTCCGTACCCCAAATTCCGTACCCCACATTCCGTACCCCAATTCCCCTACCCCAAATCCCCTCCCCCACTCCCCTCCACAACTCCCCTACACGACTCCCCTACCCAGCCCCCCGTCACCACACCCCGACCACACTCCCCTCCCCCACTCCCCGACCCCACTCCCTGACCCCACTCCCCGACCCCACTCCCCGACCCCACTCCAGGACCCCACTCACCCGACCCCACTCAACCGACCTCACTCACCCGACACCACTCACCCGACCCCACTCACCCTACCCCACTCCCCACTCCTCATCCCACTTCCCAACCCCACTCCCCAACCCCACTCCCCACAACCATGCCCCTCCCCTAATCCCCTCTCCTAATCCCCTCCCCCCTCCTCTACCCCTCTCTCCTCACCTCTCCTCTAACCCACTCTCCTCACCTCTCCTCTCCGAAACACCCCTCCCCAATTCCCCTCCCACACTCCCCTCCCCATCTCCCCTCCCCAAACCACTCCCCCACTCCACACCCCCATTCCACACCCCCTCTCCCCTCCCCCACTCCCCTTCCCCACTCCCCTCCCCAAATCCCCTCCCCCAAATCCACTCCCCCAAATCCCCTCCCGCAAATCCCATACCCCAAATCCCCTCCCCCACTCGCCTACTGCTCTCCCCTCCACAAACCCCCTCCACAACTCCCTTACCCGACTCCCCTACCCAACCCTCCGTCACCACTCCCCTACCACACTCCCCTACCACACTCCTCTACCCCACTCTCCTCCCCTCTCCTCTCCGCAACACCCCTCCCCACTCCTCTCCCCCACTCCCCTCCCACACTCTCCTCCCCACACTCCTCCCCACACTCCTCCCCACAGTCCTCCCCCAGTCCCCTACCCCAAATCCCCTACCACAAATCCCCTCCCCCAAACCCCAACCCCAAATCCCTACCCCCAAATGCCCTCCCACAAATCCCCTCCCCCAATTCCCCTCCCCCACTCCACTCGTATACTGCACTCCCCTCCACAACTCCCCTACCCGACTCCCCTACCCAACTCCCCGTCACCACACCCCAACCACACTCCCCTCCCCCACTCCCCTCCACCACTCCCCTCCACCACTCCCCTCCCCCACTAACCTCCCCCACACTAACCTCCCCACAATCCTCCCCCACTACCCTCCCCCACTACCCTCACCCACTCCCCTCCCCCACACCCTTCCCCCACACCCTTCCCCCACATCCCCTACCCCAAATCCCCTACCCCAAATCCCCTACCCCAAATCCCCTCCCCCACTCCACTCGCATACCGCACTCCCCTCCACAACTCCCCTACCCGACTCCCCTACCCAACTCCCCGTCACCACACCCCTACCACACTCCCCTCCCCCACTCCCCTATCCCACTCCCCGACCCCACTCCCCGACCCCACTCCCCGACCCCACTCCCCGACCTCACTCACCCGACCCCACTCACCGGACCCCACTCACCGGACCCCACTCACCCGACACCACTCACCCGACACCACTCACCCGACCCCACTCCCCACCCCCAAACCCCAACCCCACTCCCCACCCCCATGCCCCTCCACTAATCCCCTCCCCCACTCCTCTACCCCACTCTCCTCCCCCACTCCTCTCTGCAACACCCCTCCCCCACTCCTCTCCCCCACTCCCCTCCCCCAATCCCCTCCCTCACTCCCCTCCCCCAAATCCCCTCCCCCACTCCCCTCCCCAAATCCCCTACACCAAATCCCCTACCACACTCCCCTCTCCCAAATCCCCTGCCCCAATTCCCCTACCGCACTCCCATCCTCCACTCCCCTCCCCCACTCCCCTCCCCCACTCCCCTCCCCCACTCCCCTCCCCCTCTCCCCTCCCCCACTCTCCTCCCCCACTCCCCTCATCCACTCCCCTACCACACTCCCCTACCCCACTCCCCTACCCCACTCCCCTGCCCCACTCCCCTACTCCACTCCCCTACACCACTCCCCTACTCCACTCCACTCCCTCACACCCCTCCTCAACTCCCCTCCCTAACTCCCCTCCCCAACTCCCCTCCCTCACTCCCCTGACCCACTACCTTCCCCCATTTCCCTAACCCACTCCCCTCCCCAACTCCCCTCCCCCACCCCCCTCCCCCACTCCCCTCCCCCACTCCCCTCCCACACTAACCTCCCACACTAACCTCCCCCAAACTCCTCCCCACACTCCTCCCCACACTCCTCCCCAAAGTCCTCCCCCACTCCCCTACCCCAGGTCCCCTACCCCAAATCCCTTCCCCCAAATCCCCTCCCCCAAATCCCCTCCCCCACTACACCCGCATACCGCACTCCCTTCCACAACTCCCCCACCCGACTCCCCTACCCAACCCCCCGTCACCACACCCCCTACCACACTCCCCTCCCCCACTCCGCTCCCCCACTCCCCTCCCTCACTAACCTCCCCCACACTCCTCCCCACACTCCTCCGCACACTCCTCCCCCACTCCCCTCCCCCACTCCCCTACCCCAAATTCCGTAACCCAAATCCCCTCCCCCAAATCCCCTCCCCCACTCCACTCGCAGACCGCTGTCCCCTCCACAACTCCCTTACCTGACTCCTCTACCCAACCCCCCGTCACCACACCCCTACCACACTCCCCTCCCCCACTTCCCTCCCCCACTCCCCTCCCACACTCCCTTACCTCACTCCCCTCCCCCACTCACCCTACCCCACTCCCCACTCCCCATCCCATTCCCCAAACCCACTCCTCCACTCCTCTACCCCACCGTCATGCCCCTCCCCTAATCCCCTCCCCTAATGCACTCCCCCACTCCTCTACCCCACTCTCCTCCCCTCTCCTCTAACCCACTCTCCTCACCTCTCCTCTCCGCAACACCCCTCCCCCATTCCCCTCCCCCACTCCGCTTCCCCTCTCCCCCCCAAACCACTCCCCCACTCCTCTCCCCCACTCCTCTCCCCCACTCCCCTCCCACACTAACCACAAACACACTCCGCCCCACTCCCCTCCCCCACTCCCCTCCACCACTGCCCTCTCCAAATCCCCTCCCACAAATCCCCTCCCCCAAATCCCCTACCCCAAATCCCCCCCCCACTCGCCTACTGCTCTCCTCTCCACAACCCCCCTCCAGAACTCCCATACCTGACTCCCCTACCCAACCCCCCGTCACCACTCCCCTCATCAACTCCCCTCCCTCACTCCCCTACCCCTCTCCCCGACCCCTCTCCCCGACCCCTCTCCCCGACCCCTCTCCCCGAACCCACTCCCCGACCCCAAACCCCGACCCCACTCCCAGACCCCACTCTCCGACCCCCCTCCCCAACGCCCCTCCCCTAATCTCCTCCCCCACGCCCCTCCCTTAATCCCCTCCCCCACTCCTCTACCCCAATCCTCTCCCCTCTCCTCTCCGCAACACCCCTCCCCCACTCCTCTCCCCCACTCCTCTCCCCCACTCCTCTCCCACAGTCCCCTCCCCCACCCCCCTCCCCAAATCCCCTCCCCCAAATCCCCTACCCCAAATCCCCTCCCCCACTCGCCTACTGCTCTCCCCTCCACAACCCCCCCCACAACTCCCCGACCCGACACCCCTACCCGACTCCCCTACCCAAGCCCCCGTTACCACTCCCCCACCACACTCCCCTACCACACTCCCCTACCACACTCCCCTCCCCCACTCCGCTCCCCCACTCCGCTCTCCCACTCCCCTACCGAACTCCCCGGCACCAAACCCCTACCCCACTCCCCTACCCCACTCCCCTACCCCACTCCGCTCCCCAACTCTCCTACCTCACCCTCCTCCCCGCTCCCCTTCCCTTCACCTCCTCACTGCCCTCCACTACCCAACTCCCCTACCCCAGACACATATCCCACTCCACTCCCCCACTCCCCTTCCCTCCACCTCCTCACTGCGCTCCCCTCCCTCACTCCCCGTCCCCACTCCCCGACCCCACTCCCCGACCCCACTCCCCGACCCCACAACCCGACCCCACTCCCCCACGCCCGTCCCCCACGCCCTCCCCTAATCCCCTCCCCCACTCCTCTACCCCACTCTCCTCCCCTCTCCTCTCCGCAACATCCCTCCCCCTCTCCTCTGCCCCACTCCTCTCCCCCACTCCTCTCCCACACTCCCCTGCCCGCCTCAACTCCCCTGCCTCAACTCTGCTGCCTCAACTCCCCTCCTCAACTCCCCTGCATCCCGCCCCTCCCCACTCCCCTCCCCACTCCCCTCACCACTCCCCTCCCCACACCCCTCCCCCACTCACCTCCCCCACACCCCTCCCCACTCTCATTCCCCGTTCCTCTCCCCCACAACCCTCCCCCACTCCCCTCCCCCACTCCCCTCCCCCACTCCCAGGTTCCCACTCCCCTCCCCCACTCCCCTCCCCCACTCCACTCCACCACAACACCCCTCACCAACTCCTCACCTCACTCCCTGCCTCAACTCCCCTCCCCCACCCCGCTACTCCACACCCCTACCCCACTCCCCTCCCCAACTCTCCTCCCCCACTCCCCTCACCTAATCCCATACCCCACTCCCCTACTCCACCACCCCTCCCCCACTCCCCTCCTCAACTCCCCTTCCTCACTCCCCTCCCCCACTCCACTCCCTCACTCCCCTCCCCAACTCCCTTCCGTCGCTGCCCTAACCCTCTACCCTCCCCAACCCTCCTCCCATACTCCCCGCCCCCCCACCACCCCCTCCCTCCCACTCATCATTCCCATCCACCACCCCCTCCCTCCCCATCTTCATTCCCCTCCACCAGCCCCTCCGGCCCCAACCTCATTCAATTCCTCCAACCCCTCCCTCCCCTTCTTCATTCCCCTCCACCACCCCCTCCCTCCCCCTCTTCATTCCCCTCCAACTCCCCCTCCCTCCCCCTCATCATTCCCATCTACCTCCCCCACCCTCCTCCTCTTCATTCCCCACCACCATCCCCTCCCTCCCCCTCTTCATTCCCCTCCACCTCCCCCTCCCTCCCCCTCTTCATTACCCTCCACCACCCCCTCCCTCCACCTCTTCATTCCCCTCCACCTCCCCCTCCCTCCCCCACTTCATTCCCCTCCACCACCCCCTCCCTCCACCTCTTCATTATCATCCATCACCCCCTCCCACACCCTCTTCTTTCTCCTCCGTACCCCCTCCCTCCCCTCTTCATTCTCCTCCGTACCCCCTCCCTCCCCTCTTCATTCTCCTCCACCTCCCCCTCCCTCCCCCTCTTCATTCCCATCCACCTCCCCCACCCTCCTCCTCTTCATTCCCCACCACCATCCCCTCCCTCCCCCTCTTCATTCCCCTCCACCTCCCCCTCCCTCCCCCTCTTCATTACCTTCCACCACTCCCTCCCTCCCCCTCTTCATTCCCCTCCACCACCCCTCCCTCCACCTCTTCATTATCATCCATCACCCCATCCCACACCCTCCTCTTTCTCCTCCATACCCCCTCTCTCCCCCTCTTCATTCCCCTCTACAACCCCCTCCCTCCCCCTCTTTATTCCCCTCCACCACCCCCTCACTCCCCAATTCATTCCACTCCACCTCCCCCTCCCTCCATTCCTCTCCACCTCCCCTCCCTCCCCCTCTTCATTCCCCTCCACCTCCCTCTCCCTCAGCTCTTCATTCCCCTCCACCTCCCCCTCCCACCCCCTCTTCATTCCCCTCCACCTGCCCCTCCCTCCCCCTCTTCATTCTCCTCCACCACCCCCACCTCCCCCTCTTCATTCCCCTCCACCAACCCCTCCCTCCCCCTCTTCATTCCCCCCACCACCCCTCCCTCCCCCTCTTCATTCCCCTCCACCACCCCCTCACTCCCCCTATTCATTCCATTCCAACTCCCCCTCCCTCCATTCCTCTCCACCTCCCCTCCCTCCCCCTCTTCATTCCCCTCCACCACCCCCTCCCTCCCCTCTTCATTCCCCTCCACCTCCCCCTCCCTCCCCCTCTTCATTCCCCTCCACCACCCCTCCCTCCCCCTCTTCTTTCTCCTCCACCAACCCCTCCCTCCCCCTCTTCATTCCCCTCCACCACCCCTCCCTCCTTCTCTTCATTCCCCTCCACCCGCCCCACCCTCCCCCTCTTCATTCTCCTCCACCACCCCCACCTCCCCTTCTTCTTTCTCCTCCACCAACCCCTCCCTCCCCCTCTTCATTCCCCCCCACCACCCCTCCCTCCCTCTCTTCATTCCCCTCCACCACACCCTCCCTCCCCCTCTTCATTCCCCTCCACCACCCCCTCACTCCCCCTATTCATTCCATTCCAACTCCCCCTCCCTCCATTCCTCTCCACCTCCCCTCCCTCCCCCTCTTCATTCCCCTCCACCACCCCCTCCCTCCCCTCTTCATTCCCCTCCACCTCCCCCTCCCTCCCCCTCTTCATTCCCCTCCACCTGCCCCTCCCTCACCCTCTTCATTCTCCTCCACCACCCCCTCCCTCCCCCTCTTCTTTCTCCTCCACCAACCCCTCCCTCCCCCTCTTCATCCCCCTCCACCTCCCCCTCCCTCCCCCTCTTCATTTTCCTCCACCTCCCCCTCCCTCCCCCTCCCTCCCCCTCTTCATTCTCCTCCACCTCCCCCTCCCTCCCCCTCTTCATTGCCCTCCACCCCCCTCCCCCCTCTTCATTCCCCTCCACCTCTACCTCACTGCCCCTCTGCATTCCCTTCCACCACCCCCTCCCGCCCCCTTCATTCCCCTCCACCTCCCCTCCCCCCTCTTCATTCCCCTCCACCACCCCCTCCCTCCCCCTCTTATTTCCCCTCCACCTTCCCCTCCCTCCCCCTCTTCATTCCCCCCACATTTTCCTCCCTCCCCCTCTTCATTCCCCTCCCCCTCCCGCCCCCTCTTCATTCCCCTACCCTCTCCCCCACTCCCTTCCCCCACTCCCTTCCACTCTCCCCTCCGCCAATCTCGCACTCTCTCCTTCTTCCACACTCCTCCTCCCACTTTCCCCCTCCTTTCTGACCATTGCCCTCCCCCACTCTCCTCTCAAACTCCCCTCCCCACTCTCTGCCAAACTCCCCCTCCCCATCCCCCACTCCCCTCCCCAACTTCCTTCCACACTACCCTCTCCCTCCCCTCACACTCCCCTCCCCCTAACACTCCCCTCCCCCTCACCATTACACACCCTCCCCTTCCCCTCTCCTATTTCCCCACTCCCCATCCTCCACTCTACTTCCGCATTCCCCACTCACCTCCCCTCTCATTCTGCCATTCCCCTCAACGCACCCCTCCCCCACTCGTCCCCGGTCCCCACTCCCCTTTCCCCTCCCACATCCCACTCCCCTCTCTCACTCCTATCATCCACTCCAGTCCCCCACTCCTCACTTCGCTCCCCTACACCCCTTGTTCGCATCCTCTCCCCCTCAGACCTGGTCTCCCTCCACACTGCCCTCCCTCTCACATCCCCCACTTCCACTCCCACACTCCCTCTCACACACACCCATCCGCCACTCCCCTCCATCTGCCCTACCCTCAAAACCCTCTCCCCCACTACCTTGCTCCACTACCCTCCGCCACTACCCACCCCACTCGGTCAACTCCCCTCCCCCCACTCCCTTCTCTCCCGTCCCTCGTCCCCCACTCCCCTTCCCCACTCTCCACACCTCCACCTCCCCTGCCAAACACCCCTCCCAACTCCTCTGCCGACTCACCTTCACCCCCGCCCCTCCCCCGCTCCCATCGCCCATACCCCTGCCCCTCTACCTCCCCCCAACACCCTGCACCAAATCCCCTCCCTCACTACCCTCCCACCCCCACCCCACCCCCACTCCCGTGCCCCTAAGCCCTACCCACTCCCCGCTCTCCTGTCCCCCTCCCCAATCCCCTCCCTCTCCTCCCCACTCCACTCCCTCCCATCTCCCACTTCTCTCCCTCCCCTACCATTACCCCGCTCCACTTCCAAACACCCCTCCCCTACTCCCGTCCTCCTCCACCCCACTCCACTCCCCACTCCCATCCTCCACTACCGCCCCCCACTCCCCTCCCCCTTCCCTCCCACTCTGCCCTCCCCAACTCTCCCCACACTCCCCTCCCCCACTTCCGTCCCGCACTCACCCTAACCCTAACCCACTCTCGTTCCCCTACATCCTCATTCCACCTCTCCCTCCCCCACATCCCTGCCCCTCCCCCACATGCCTCCCCACCCCCTCCCCTCCACTCCCCTCCACTCCCCTCACACTCCCAACTGCAAAACCCCTCCTCCATTCCCCTAACTACCCTCTCCCCACTCCACTCCCCTCACTCCCCAACCCCTCCTCTCACTCCAGTCCCCAAACCCCTTCCCCCACTCCCTTCGCCCACCCCTCCCCCACTTCTTCCCCACTCCTCCCACACTTCCCTCCACCAACCCTCCCCCACTACCCCCGCACTCCTCCCTCACTCCTCCCACTCACAACTCCAAATCCCCTCACCCACTCTGCTAACTCCGCGCTGCACTCCCCTAACGTCCCTCTGCCCACTCTATTCCCCCTCTTCCCTCCCTCCCCAACCCCTCCCCTCACTCCTGTCCCCAGTCCCCTCCCCCCACTCCCCTCCCCCACTCCGCCCCCACTCCTCTCCCCCACTCCTCCCTCCTCCCCTCCCCCACTCCCCTTCCTCAAACCGCTCCCCCAACCTCTCCCCTCCCCCAAGAGCTCCCCTCCCCCACTCCTCTCCCCCACTCACCTACCCCACTCCCCACTCCCCTCCCATTTCCCTCCCCACTCTCACTTCCCCCACGCCCCTCCTCCACTGCCCTCGTACATTCCCCTCCTCAGTCCACTGCCCTCCGCACTCACCCTCTCCAACACCTCTCCCCCACTATCTTCCTCCTCCTTAACCCAATTTACTATCCCACCCACTCCATTCACTCACTCCCTTACCCGTCCCCTCCCCATTCCTCTCCCCTTCCACTCCCCACCCCTCCTCTCCCCACTTCTCTCCCCCACTCCTCTCCACCACTCCTCTCCCCCACTCCTCTCCCCATCCTCTCCCCACCCCTCCACTCGCCCACTCCCCTCCCCCATTTCCCTCCCCACTCATCTTCCCACTCATCTCCCATCCCTCAATCCCCTCCACCACTTTCCTCCTCCACACCCGCTGCCCCCATTGCCCTCCCCTCCGCGACTCCCTTCACCTCTCACATCTCCCTCCCCTCACAGCCCCCTACTCCACTCCGCCTCCTCTCCCACATCTCCCACCGCCCTTCCCTCCCCCACCCCTTCCCAACTCCCCTCCTTTCCCCTACCCCACCACACACACTCACTCCAATTTTCCCACTCGCCTTCCCCCATTCCCCTTTCCTAGTCCCTCCCTAACTCCCACTTCTCTCACACAGTCCCGTCTCCCATTCCCCTCCCCCACTCCCTCACCTCACCCACTCCTCTCCCGCACACCCCTCCAGCAGAACCCTCCCCACCCCAATCCACTCCCACTCCCCTCCCCCACCCCCCGAACTCCCCTCCTCTTCCCCACTCCATACCCCCACTCCCTTCCCTCTCCGACCCCTCCCTCACTCCTCTCCCCACTCCCCTCCCTCACTCCCCTCCCTCCCCAACCCTTACCCCCCCAACCCCTCCCTCACGCCCCTCCCCAGCTCCCCTCCCCAACACACCTCACCCACTCCCCTCCCCCACTCCCCTCCCCCACTCTTCTGCCAATCCCAAAGCTCCTCCCCGACTTGCCACACTCCCTACCCCAACCCCTCCCACACTCCCCTCCTCACCCTCCTCTCCTGCCCAACACCCCAACCCCTCCCCCACTCCCCTCCCCGCTCCCCTCCCCAATCCCCTCCCCTAACCCCAACTCTGCGCTCCCCCACTCCTCTCCATCTCTCCCATCTTTGCTCTCTCACTCCCTTCCTAATATCCTTGCCACATCTCCATCCCCCACCCCCCTGTCACATCCCCTACTCCCTCACTCACATCCTCCACGCCACTCCCCACCACCCTCTCCCAATTCCACTCACCCTCCCCCAATCCCACTCCCCTCCCCCCAATCCCACTCACCTTCCCCCAATCCCACGCACCCTCCCCCAATACCACTCGCACTCCCCCAAGACCACTCACCCTCTCCCACTCCACTCCCCCACTCCCATCCCCCACTTCCCTCCCTCACCCCCTTCAACACCTATCTCACCACTTCCCTCCCTTCCCCACGCCCCTCATGACTCCCCTCCCCCTTTCCACTTCCCCAATTCACACATTCACTCCCCTCATCCTCCTCACTCACCTCCACCTCCCCTCTCCCATTGCCCTCTCCACTCCCCTCCCCCACTCCCCTCCCCCATTCCCTTCCCCCACCCCCAGTCCCTTTCCCCTCTCCTCCCCAATACCCCATCACCTACCCCCTCCCCTCTCCTCCCCAGCAACCTCCCACTTACCCCTCCACTCTCCTCCCCAACACCCCCTCCCCCTCAACTCCCCTCCCCCAATCCCCTCTCCACTCCCCTCCCCCTCCCCCACTACCCTCCCCATTCCCTTCCCCTCCCCCTCCCCCACCCCCACCCCCCACCATCACGCCCTTCCCCCTCAACATGCCCACTCCATTCCCCCACTCCCTTCCCTCTCCCCTTCCCCCTCCCCAATCCCCTACACAACACCCACCCCCTACTTCTCATCGGCTTCCGCCACTACCCTCCGCCACTCCCATCTTTCACTGCCCTCCCCCACTACCCTACACCTCCCTCACTACCCTCCTCGAGTCCCCTTCCCCACTGCCCTGTCCACTCGCCTCCTTTCCCCACTCCACTCCCCTCTCCCCTCCCGCACCACACGCTGCACACTCACCTGCATCTCCCACTTCCCTCCCCCTCCCCACTCCCCTACTCCCCCTCCCCTTCCACTCTCCCCTCCCCTGCCCTTCCCGTCCCACATCCCCCTCCCCACTCCATTCCCAAACTCCCCTTCCCCCTCCACCTCCCCCACTCCAAGCCCCCATTCCCCACCCATCCCCCACTCCACCACTTTCCTCGCTCGCTCCCATCCACCACTACACTCCCCACTCCTCTCTAACCTCCCCTACACCCCTTCACTTACCACACTCTCCCCCTCACATACCCTCTCTCTCCCCCTCACATCCCCTCTCCCTCCCCACAACCCTCCCTCTGCCCCACTCACTCTCCCCCACTCCCCTAACTCCCCTCCCTGTTCCCTGCACTCCATCCCACTGCCCTCCTTTATTCCCTTCCTGCTCCCCCTCTATCACTCCCATCCCCCTCCCCGCCCTTCCCCTTCCCTCCCCACTCTATTCCCCCACTCCCTTCCATCTCCCCTTCCGCCTTACCCCCTCCCCAATCCCTTCCACAACACCCACCCCCTACTTCTCATCGGCCTCCCCCACTCCTCTCCGCCATTCCCATCTTTCACTACCCTCCCCCAGTACCCTTACCCACTACCCTCCCCCACTACCCCACACCTCCCCCACTACCCTCCGTGAGTCCCCTTCTCCACTGCCCTGTCCACTCCCCTCCTTTCCTCACTCCACTCCCCTCCCTCCCCCTCCCCACCACACTCTGCACACTCACTCCCGTCTCCCATTCCCTACCCCTCCCCACTCCCCCTCTCCCCTACTCCCCTTCCCCTGCATCACTCCCCTTAACTTCTCACATCCCCCTCCTCCACTCACATCCTCACTCCACTCCCCCACTCCAAGACCCCATTCCCCACTCCCTCCCCCACTCCACTACTCTCCTGCCTCACTCCCATCCGCCACTCCACTCCTCACTCCTCTCTCCCCTCCCGTACACCCTTTCACTCACCATCCTCTCCCCCTCACATCCCCTCTCCCTCCCCACAACCCTCCCCCTGCCCCACTCACCCTCCCCCACTCCCCTAACTTTGCACCCCCACTCCCCAACTCCCCTCCCTGTTCCCTGCACCCCACCCCACTTCCCTCCCTTATTCCCTTCCTGCTCCCCCTCTACCACTCCCATCCCCCTCCCTGCCCTTCCCCCTCCCCTTCCCCACTCTATTCCCCCACTCCCTTCCCTCTCCCCTTCTCCCCTCCCCAATCCCCTCCACCACTCACCTACCCTACTCCTTATTGGCTAACCCCATTTCCCTCCGCCACTCACCTCCCCCACTAGCATCCACCTACCCCGTTACCCTCCACGAGTCCCCTTCCCCACATCCCTTCTCCACTGCCCTACCAACTCACCTCCCTTCCCCACACCCCTCTTCCGTCCCCTAACCAACACTGCAAACTCACTCCCATTTCCCACTCCACTCTCACTGCCACCTTGCACATTCCTCTCCCTGCTCCCCTCACCCTCCCCTGCCCAGTCCCCACCCCTACTCCCCTCCCCAACCCCCTGCACTCCCCTCGCACACTCCCCACTCTCCTCCCTCACTCGCATCCTCCACTCTAGTTCCTACTCCTCTCTCCCGTCCCCTTTACCGCCCACTCACCACCCTACCCCCTCACACTCCCTCTCACTCCCCACTACCCTCCCCCAATCCCACTCACCCTCCCCCACTCTCCCTCCCCCGTGCCCCTTCTGCTCTGCCCTCCCCCTCCCTCACGCCCCATCCCCAATCCCTTCCCCCACACCTTTCCCCTAGTCCCATCAACCCTTCCCTCCCCTTCCCCCTCACGCAACACCCCCTCCTACACTCCCCAGCACCTCCCCACTCCTCTTCTGCCTCCCTTCCCCTACCCCCAACCTCCACTACCCTCCCCCACTCCCCTCCCCACTCCCCTCCCCCACTGCCCACCCCATTCCGCTCCCCGCACCCCTCCCTCCTCCCCGCCCATCTCCCACTCCCCTTCCCCTCCCCCACTCCCCTCCCACACTTCTGTCCCCTATTACCCTCACCCACACCGCTCCCCCTCCCCCTCCTTCATTCCGCTTCACCACTCCCCCACTCTCCTCCCTCACTCCCATCCTCCACTCCACTCCCAACTCCACTCTCCCCTACCGTACACTTCCCACTCACCTCCTTCTCCCCCTCACACTCCTTCTCCTTCCCCACTCCCATCCCTGAATCCCACTGCCCCTCCCCCACTCACATCACCCTCCCCTCCCTCCCTCCCCGCTCCACTACCGCACTCCCCTCTCCCACTCCACTTCTCAACTCTCGTCCCTCACTTCCATCCTTCACTCCCCTCCCCACTCCCCTCATCCACACCCCTCACCAACTCCGCTCACCCCTCCCCCACTCCTCACTCTCCACTCCCCTCCCCCACTTGCCTATCTGCCTCGCCCACTCCATCTCCCCCACTCCCCTCCACAACTCTCCCTCCCTCACTCCCCTCCCCCACTCCCCTCCCCACCACCCTCCCCCACTCCTCGCCCACAATCCGCTCATCCCTACCCCACTCCTCACTCCGCATTACCCTCCTCAACACCGCACCCCTCACTCTCCTCCCTCACTACCCTCCCTAACCCCTCACCCCCTCTCCCTCCCCACTCCCTTCCCGCACTCCACACTCCCCTCCCCCACTCCCCACTCCTCACTCCCCTGTCCTCACTCTCCATTCCCCTCACCTCCCCCTCCACTCCCCCACTCCCCTCTACCCTCCCCCACTATCCTCCCCACTACCCTCCCTTACTCCTCTCCCCCACACCCCGCCGCACTCCCCCTCCCCGACAAGGCCCTGCCCTTCTATCACTCCACTCCTACACACCCCACCACCTCCCCACTCCCCCACTCACCCACTCCTCACTCCCCACTCCACTCCCCACTCCCCGACTCCGCACTCCCCACTCCCTGACTCCTCACTCCCCACTCCCCCACTCACCTCTCCCCCACTCTCCACTCCTCACTCCCCACTCCACTCCCCACTCCTCACTCCCCTCCCCCACTCCCCTCACCGACTTACCACTCCCCTCCCCAACTACCCAATCCCCAATCCCCTCCCGCACTGCTCACTCCCCTCCCACACTCCTCACTCCCCTCCCACAAACCCCACTCCCCTCACCCACTCCCCACTCCCCTCCCCCACTCCCAACTCCCCTCCCCCACACCCCACTCCTCACTCCCCTCTCCACTCCCCCACTCCCTACTACCCACTTCTCACTCCACTCCCTCACTCCCCACTTCTCACTCCCCACTTCTCACTCCCCACTTCTCACTCCCCACTCAACTCCCCACTCCCAACTCCTCACTCCCCACTCCTCACTCCCCACTCCTCACTCCCCAATCCACTCACTACTCCTCACTCCCCACACCATTCCCCACTCCCCCACTGCCCACTACTCACTCCCCACTCTACTCCTCACTCTCCACTCCCCTCACACACTCCCCTCTCAACCATCCCTTCCCCAACCCCACTCCCCACTCCTCACTCCACTCCCCACTCCATCACTCCCCACTCCTCTCTCCCCACATCACGCCCCACTACCCCACTGCCCACTCCTCACTCCCAACTCCACTTCCCACTCCACTCTCCCCTCCCTACTCCTCATTCATGTCACCCACTCACCACACCCTCCCCCACCCCCCACCCCTCACACCCACTCCCCACTGCACATTCCCTCCCCGACTCCTCACTCCCCTCCCCCACTCCACACTCCCATCTCACAACCCCACTCCCCTACCCCACTCCCCACTCCCATCACCCACCCCCACCCCCACACCCCGCAACGCTCCTCCACACCCCACTCCTCACTCCCCACTCCACTCCCCCACTCCCCACTCCCCTCCCCCAGTCCTCACTCCACTCCCCCATTCTCCACTACCCACTTCCCTCCCCCACTCTCCACTCCAGACTCAATTTCCCCCACTCCCCACTCCCCTATCCCACTCTAAACTCCCGTCCACCACTCCCCTCTCCCACTCTCCACTCCTCTCCCCCACCCCCTTCCCCCACTTCCCACCCCCACTCCTCATTGCCCTCCTTACCTCTCCCCACAACCACACCCACACACAATCCTTTCCCCACTCTCACTCCTGCGCTCCCAACTCACCTCCCCACTCCCCACCCCCACTCCCCATCCTCACTCCCTTCCCAAGTCACATTCCCACTCTCCCACCCCCACTCCTCCTCCTCACTCCCCTCCCGCACTCTCCACGCCCCTCCCCCACTCCCCCTCCGCACTCCCCACTCCATTCCCCCACTCCCTTCCCCCACTACCTTCCCCCACTCCCTTACCCCACTCCACTCCCCCACTCCCCTCCCCAACTCCCCACTCACCTCCTCCAATCCCCACTCCTCACTCCCCACTCACATACAACACACTCCAACTCCCCTCCCCAACTCCCAATTCCCCCACCCCTCTCACTCCCCACTCCCCACTCCCCTCCTCTACTCCCCTCCTCCACTCTTCCACTCCCAACTGACCTCCCGCATGTCCCACACCCCTCCCCCAAAGCCCTCCCACTCCCCCTCTCTCCTCCCACTCCACAACTCTCCCCTCCCCTCCCCCACTCCACAACTCTCCCCTCCCCCACTTGCCTCCTCTCCCCTCTCCTCCCCCACACGCCTCCTCTCCCCTCCCCTCTCCCACTCGCCTCCTCTCCCCTCCCCTCCCACACTTGCCTCCTCTGTCCTCCCCCACTACGCCTCCTCTCCCCTCCCCTCCCCCACACGCCTCCTCTCCCCTCCATTCTCCCACTCGCCTCCTCTCCCCTCCCCTCCCACACTTGCCTCCTCTCTCCTCCCCCACTACGCCTCCTCTCCACTCTTCTCCCCCACTCCCCACTCCCGACTCAATTCCACCACTTCCCACTCTCCACTCTCGTCCCCCAATCTCCACTCCCGTACACCCCTCCCCCACTCCTTTCATCACTCCACTTTTCACTCCCCTATCCCTCACCCCTCCTCCACTCACCTCGACCTCTCCCCTCCACTCCCCTCCTCACCCGCACTCCACTTCCATTTCCCCTATTCCTCACCCCTCACACACTCCCCTCCCCTCTCACCTCCACTCCCCTCTCCACTCCTCTTCCCACTTCGCTCCCCGACTCCCCTCCCCACTCCCCTCCTCTCCCATCCCCCACTCCCCTCCCCCACTGCCCTCCCCCACTCTCCACTCCTCACTCCAACTCCCCTTCGCCACAAGTCTGGATTGAATTGGCTCTTTCCTGGTGTGTGAGTGGGACTCAGTACCACTCCAGCTGTTATTAAGTACTTTAGATAGGTCAGTTTTTGTCCAGTGTGTGCAGGAGGGTTTTCTGACACAGTATGTAGACAGGCCAACCAGGGGCGATGCCACATTGGATTTGGTACTGGGAAATGAACCCGCCGCCAGGTGTGAGATTTAGATGTAGGTGAGCACTTTGGTGATAGTGATCACAATTCGGTTAGGTTTACATTAGCGATGGGCAGGGACAGGTATATACCGCAGGGCAAAAATTATAGCTGGGGGAAAGGAAATTATGATGCGATTAGGCAAGATTTAGGATGTGTAGGATGGGGAAGGGAACTGCAGGGGATGGGAACAGTCGAAATGTGGAGCTTATTCAAGGAGCAGCTACTGTGTGTCCTTGATAACTATGTACCTGTAAGGCAGGGGGGAAGTTGTCGAGCGAGGGAGCCGTGGTTTACTGAAGAAGTTGAAGCGCTTGTCAAGAGGAAGAAAAAGGCTTATGTTAGGATGAGACGTGAAGGCTCAGTTAGGGCGCTTGAGAGTTACAAGCTAGCCAGGAAGGATCTAAAGGGAGAGCTAAGAAGAGCAAGGAGAGGACACGAGAAGTCATTGGTGGATAGGATCAGGGAAAACCCTAAGGCTTTCTATAGGTATATCAGGAATAAAAGAATGACTAGAGTTAGATTAGGGCCAATCAAGGATAGTAGTGGGAAGTTGTGTGTGGAATCGGAGGAGATAGGGGAAGTGTTAAATGAATATTTTGCGTCAGTATTTACAGTGGAGAATGAAAATTTTGTTGAGGAGAATACTGAGATACAGACTACTAGGCTAGATGGGATTGAGGTTCACAAGGAGGAGGTGTTAGCAATTTTGGAAAGTATGAAAATAGATAAGTCCCCTGGGCCAGATGGGATTTATCCTAGGATTCTCAGGGAAGCTCGGGAGGAGATTGCAGAGCCTTTGTCCTTGATCTTTATGTCGTCATTGTCGACAGGAATAGTGCCGGAAGACTGGAGGATAGCAAATGTTGTCCCCTTGTTCAAGAAGGGGAGTAGAGACAGCCCTGGTAATTATAGACCTGTGAGCCTTACTTCGGTTGTGGGTAAGATGTTGGAAAAGGTTATAAGAGACAGGATTTACAATTATCTTGAAAAGAATAAGTTCATTAGAGATAGTCAGCACGGTTTTGTGAAGGGTAGGTCGTGCCTCACAAACCTTATTGAGTTTTTCGAGAAGGTGACCAAACAGGTGGATGAGGGTAAAGCCGTGGATGTGGTGTATATGGATTTCAGTAAGGCGTTTGATAAGGTTCCCCACGGTAGGCTATTGAGAAAATACGGAAGTATGGGGTTGAAGGTGATTTAGAGCTTTGGATCAGAAATTGGCTAGCTGAAAGAAGACAGAGGGTGGTGGTTGATGGCAAATGTTCATCCTGGAGTTTAGTTACTAGTGGTGTACCGCAAGGATCTGTTTTGGGGCCACTGCTGTTTGTCATTTTTATAAATGACCTGGATGAGGGTGTAGAAGGGTGGGTTAGTAAATTTGCAGATGACACTAAGGTCGGTGGAGTTGTGGATAGTGCCGAAGGATGTTGTAGGTTACAGAGGGACATAGATAGGCTGCAGAGCTGGGCTGAGAGATGGCAAATGGAGTTTAATGCGGAAAAGTGCGAGGTGATTCACTTTGGAAGGAGTAACAGGAATGCAGAGTACTGGGCTAATGGGAAGATTCTTGGTAGTGTAGATGAACAGATAGATCTTGGTGTCCAGCTGCATAAATCCCTGAAAGTTGCTACCCAGGTTAATAGGGCTGTTAAGAAGGCATATGGTGTGTTAGCTTTTATTAGTAGGGGGATCGAGTTTCGGAGCCACGAGGTCATGCTGCAGCTGTACAAAACTCTGGTGAGACTGCACCTGGAGTATTGCGTGCAGTTCTGGTCACCGCATTATAGGAAGGATGTGGAAGCTTTGGAAAGGGTGCAGAGGAGATTTACTAGGATGTTGCCTGGTATGGAAGGAAGGTCTTACGAGGAAAGGCTGAGGGACTTGAGGTTGTTTTCGTTAGAGAGAAGGAGGAGGAGAGGTGACTTAATAGAGACATACAAGATAATCAGAGGGTTAGATAGGGTGGATAGTGAGAGTCTTTTTCCTTGGATGGTGATGGAAAACACGAGGGGACATAGCTTTAAGTTGAGGGGTGATAGATATAGGACAGATGTCAGAGGTAGTTTCTTTACTCAGAGAGTAGTAAGGGCGTGGAAAGCCCTGCCTGCAACAGTAGTAGACTCGCCAACTTTAAGGGCATTTGAGTGGACATTGGATAGACACATGGATGAAAATGGAATAGTGTAGGTCAGATGGTTTCACAGGTCGGCGCAACATCGAGGGCCGAAGGGCCTGTGCTGCGCTGTAATATTCTAATTCTAAATTCGATTAGTGGTCTGGGTAGAATTGGCTCTTTCCTGGTGGGTGAGTGGGACTCAGTACCACTCCAGCCGGTATTAATAGAAGCCTGTATTGAATTGGCTCTTTCCTGGTGTGTGAGTGGGACTCAGTACCACCCCAGCTGGTATTAATAGAGGTCTGGGTAGAATTGGCTCTTTCCTGGTGGGTGAGTGGGACTCAGTACCACCCCATCTGTTATTAATAGTGGTCTGGGTAGAATTGGCTCTTTCCTGGTGGGTGAGTGGGGTTCAGTACCACTCCAGCTGGTATTAATAGAAGCCTGTATTGAATTGGCTCATTCCTGATGTGTGAGTGGGACTCAGTACCACCCCATCTGTTATTAATAGTGGTCTGGATTGAATTGGCTCTTTCCTGGTGGGTGAGTGGGGTTCAGTACCACTCCAGCTGGTATTGATTGATGTTTGGAATGAACTGTCCCTTTCCTGGTGTGTGAGTGGGACACAGTGCCAGAACACCCGGTGTTAATAGAGTCCTGGAATGAACTGTCTCTTCTCAGCTGTGTGAGTGGGACTCAGTCCCACTCCAAATGTTATTAATAGAGGCCTGCATTGAATTGGCGCATTACTGTTGTGTGAGTGGGACTCAGTACCACTCCAGCTGGTATTAAAAGAGGTTTGGATTGAATTGGCTCTTTTATGGTGTTTGAGTGAGACTCAGTACCTCTCCAGCTGGTATTAACAGAGGTTTGGATTGAATTGTCTCTTTCCTGGTGTGTGAGTGGGGCTCGGTACAACTCCAGCTGGTATTGATAGCGGCCTGGATTGTATTGGCTCTTTCTGGTGTCTGAGTGGGGCTCAGTACCAATCCTGCTGGTATTAATATAGGTCTGGATGGAATTGACTCTTTCCTGGTGTGTGCGTGAGACTCTGTACCACTCCAGCTGGTATTAATAGAGGTCTGGATTGAATTGGCTCTTTGTCTGGTGTGTGAGTGGGACTCAGAACCACTCCAGCTGGTATTAATAGAGGCCTGGATTGAATTGGCTCTTTCCTGGGGAGTGAGTGGGGATCTGTACCACTCCAGCTGGTATTAATAGAGGCCTGGATTGAATTGGGTCTTTCCTGGTGTGTGAGTGGGACTCAGAACCACTCCAGCTGGTATGAATAGTGGTCTGGATTGAATTGGCTCTTTCCTGGTGTGTGAGTGGGGATCTGTACCACTCCAGCTGGTATTAATAGAGGCCTGGATTGAATTGGCTCTTTTCTGGTGTGTGTGTGGGGCTCAGTACCACTCCAACTGGTATTAATAGAGGCCTGGAATGAACTGTTCTTTTCCTGCTGTGTGAGTGGGACTCAGTCGCACTCCAGCTGGTATTAATAGAGGTCTGGATTGAATTGGCTGTTTCCTGGTTTGAGAGTGGGACTCAGTACCACTCCAGCTAGTATTAATAGAGGCCTGAATTGAATTGGCTCTTTCCTGGTTTGTGAGTGGGACTCAGTACCACTCCAGCTGGTATTAATAGAGGCCCAGATTGAATTGGCTCTTTCCTGGTTTGTGAGTGGGTCTCAGTACCATTCCAGCTGGTATTAATAGAGGCCCAGATTGAATTGCCTCTTTCTGGTGTGTGAGTGGGTCTCAGTACCACTCCAAATGGTATTAATAGAGGCCTGGAATGAACTGCCCTTTCCTGGTTTGTGACTGGGACTCAGTACCCCTCCAGCTGGTATTAATAGAGGCCTGGATTGTATTGGCTCTTTCTGGTGTCTGCGTGGGGCTCAGAACCATTCCTGCTGGTATTAATTGAGGTCTGGATTGAATTGGCGCTTTCCTGGTGTGTGAGTGGGAGTTAATTCCATTCCAGCTGGTATTATTCGAGGCCTAGATTGAATTGGCCGTTTCCTGGTGTGTGACTGGGGCTCAGAACCACTCCAGCTGGTATTAATAGAAGCCTGGAATGAACTGTCCCTTTCCTGCTGTGTGAGTGGGACTCAGTCGCACTGCAGCTTGTATTATTGAGGTCTGGATTGAATTGGCACTTTCCTGGTGTGTGAGTGGGGCTCAGAACCACTCCAGCTGGGATTAAAAGAGGTCTGGACTGAATTCGCTCTTTCCGGGTGTGTGAATGGGGTTCAGTATCAGTCCAGCTGCTTTTCTTGGAGTTCTGGATTGAATTTGCTCTTTCCTGGTGTGTGAGGGGGCTCAGTACCATTCCAGCTGGTATTAACAGAGGCCTGGATTGAATTTGCTCTTTCTGGTGTGATTACGTGGGGCTCAGGACCACTCCAACTGGTTAAATAGAGGCCTGGAATGAACTGTCCCTTTCCTGCTGTGTGTGTGGGACTCAGTCGCACTCCAGCTGGTATGAATAGAGGTCTGGATTGAATTGGCTGTTTCCTGGTGTGTGAGTGTGACTAAGGGGAAGAACAGGCAGGGAGCAGATGATGAATATAAAGGGACTGGTGGTCTGAGGTGCATTTGTTTTAATGCAAGAAGTGTAGTAGGTAAGGCAGATGAACTTCGGGCTTTGATTAGTACCCGGGAGTATGATGTTATTGCTATTACTGAGACTTGGTTGAGGGAAGGCCATGATTGGCAACTGAATATCCCAGGATATTGATGCTTCAGGCGGGATAGAGAGGGAGGTAAAAGGGGTGGAGGAGTTGCATTACTGGTCAAAGAGGATATCACAGCTGTGCTGAAGGAGGGCACGATGGAGGACTCGAGCAGTGAGGCAATATGGACAGAACTCAGAAATAGGAAGGGTGCGGTAACAATGTTGGGGCTGTACTACAGGCCTCCCAACAGCGAGCGTGAGATAGAGGTACAAATATGTAAACAGATTATGGAAAGATGTAGGAGCAACAGGGTGGTGGTGATAGGAGATTTTAATTTTCCCAACATTGACTGGGATTCGCTTAATGTTAGAGGTCTCGATGGAGCAGAATTTGTAAGGAGCATCCAGGAGGGTTTTCTAGAGCAGTATGTAAATAGTCCAACTCGGGAAGGGGCCATACTGGACCTGGTGTTGGGGAATGAGCCCGGCCAGGTTGTTGAAGTTTCAGTAGGGGACTACTTTGGGAATAGTGATCACAATTCCGTAAGCTTTAAAATACTCATGGACAAAGACGAGAGTGGTCCTAAAGGGAGAGTGCTAAATTGGGGGAAGGCCAACTATACCAAAGTTCGGCAGGAGCTGGGGAATGTAGATTGGGAGCAGCTGTTTGAAGGTAAATCCACATGTGATATGTGGGAGGCTTTTAAAGAGAGGTTGATTAGCGTGCAGGAGAGACATGTTCCTGTGAAAATGAGGGATAGAAATGGCAAGATTAGGGAACCATGGATGACAGGTGAAATTGTGAGACTAGCTAAGAGGAAAAAGGAAGCATACATAAGGTCTAGGCGGCTGATGAAAGACGAAGCTTTGAAAGAATATGGGGAATGTAGGACCAATCTGAAACGAGGAATTAAGAGGGCTAAAAGGGGTCATGAAATATCTTCAGCAAGCAGGGTTAAAGAAAATCCCAAAGCATTTTATTCATATATAAGGAGAAAGAGGGTATCTAGAGAAAGGATTGGCCCACAAAAGGACAAAGAAGGAATGTTATGCTTGGACTCAGCGAAAATGGGTGAGATTCTAAACGAGTACTTTGCATCGGTATTCACCGAGGAGAGGGACATGACGGATGTTGAGGTTAGGAACAGATGTTTGATTACTCTAGGTCAAGTCGGCATAAGGAGGGAGAAAGTGTTGGGTATTCTAAATGGCATTAAGGTGGACAAGTCCCCAGGTCCGGAGGGATCTATCCCAGGTTTCTGTGGGAAGCGAGAGAGGAAATAGCTGGGGCCTTAACAGATATCTTTGCAGCATCCTTAAACACAGGTGAGGTCCCGGAGGACTGGAGAATTGCTAATGTTGTCCCCTTGTTTAAGAAGGGTAGCAGGGAAAATCCAGGTAATTATAGACCAGTGAGCCTGACGTCAGTGGTAGGGAAGCTGCTGGAGAAGATACTGAGGGATAGGATCTATTCCCATTTGGAAGAAAATGGGCTCATCAGTGATAGGCAACATGGTTTTGTGCAGGGAAGGTCATGTCTTACCAACTTAATAGAATTCTTTGAGGAAGTGGCAAAGTTGATTGATGAGGGAAGGGCTGTAGATGTCATATACATGGACTTCAGTAAGGCGTTTGATAAAGTTCCCCATGGCAGGCTGATGGAGAAAGTGAAGGCGCATGGTGTCCAGGGTGTACTAGCTAGATGGATAAAGAACTGGCTGGGCAACAGGAGACAGAGAGTAGCAGTGGAAGGGAGTTTCTCAAAATGGAGACGTGTGACCAGTGGTGTTCCACAGGGATCCGTGCTGGGACCACTGTTGTTTGTGATATACATAAATGATTTGGAGGAAAGTATAGGTGGTCTGATTAGCAAGTTTGCAGACGACACTAAGATTGGTGAAGTAGCAGATAGTGAAGGGGACTGTCAGAGAACACAGCAGAATATAGATAGATTGGAGAGTTGGGCAGAGAAATGGCAGATGGAGTTCAATCAGGGCAAATGCGAGGTGATGCATTTTGGAAGATCCAATTCAAGAGTGAACTATACAGTAAATGGAAAAGTCCTGGGGAAAATTGATGTCCAGAGAGATTTGGGTGTTCAGCTCCATTGTTCCCTGAAGGTGGCAACGCAGGTCAATAGAGTGGTCAAGAAGGCATACGGCATGCTTTCCTTCATCGGACGGGGTATTGAGTACAAGGGTTGGCAGGTCATGTTACAGTTGTATAGGACTTTGGTTCGGCCACATTTGGAATACTGCTTGCAGTTCTGGTCGCCACATTACCAAAAGGATGTGGATGCTTTGGAGAGGGTGCAGAGGAGGTTCACCAGGATGTTGCCTGGTATGGAGGGCGCTAGCTATGAAGAGAGGTTGAGTAGATTAGGATTATTTTCATTAGAAAGACGGAGGTTGAGGGGGGACCTGATTGAGGTGTACAAAATCATGAGAGGTATAGACAGGGTGGATAGCAAGAGGCTTTTTCCCAGAGTGGGGGTTTCAATTACTAGAGGACACGAGTTCAAAGTGAGAGGGGAAAAGTTTAGGGGGGATATGCGTGGAAAGTTCTTTACGCAGAGGGTGGTGGGTGCCTGGAACGCATTGCCAGCGGAGGTGGTAGATGCGGGCACGATGGAGTCTTTTAAGATGTATCGAGACAGATACATGAATGGGCAGGAAGAAAAGAGATACAGAACCTTAGAAAATAGGCGACATGTTTAGAGAGAGGATCTGGATCGGCGCAGGCTTGGAGGGCCGAAGGGCCTGTTCCTGTGCTGCAACTGTCTTTGTTCTTTGTTCTTTGTTCTTTGAGTACAACTCCAGCTGCTATTAATGGAGGTCTGGATCGAATTGGCACTTTCCTGGGGTGTGAGTGGGTCTCAGTATCACTCCAGCTGGTATTAATAGAGGCCTGGAATGAAATGACCCCTTCATGGCGTGTGAGAGGGACTCAGACGCACACCAGCTGCTATTATGGAGGTCAGGATTGAATTGGCTCTTTCTGGAGTGTGAGATGGAGTTAATTCCACTCCAGCTGGTATTAATAGAGGCCTGAATTGAATTGGCACTTTCCTGGTTTGTGAGTGGGACTCAGTACCACTCCAGCTGGTATTAATAGAGGCCTGAATTGAATTGGCTCTTTCCTGGTGTGTGAGTGGGACTCAGTACCATTCCAGCTCGAATTAATAGAGGCCTGAATTGAATTGGCTCTTTCCTGGTTCGTGAGTGGGGCTCAGTACCACTCCAGCTGGTATTAATAGAGGCCTGGATTGAATTGGATCTTTCTGGTGTCTGCGTGGGGCTCAGTACCATTCCAGCTGCTATTAATGGAGGTCTGGATCGAATTGGCACTTTCCTGGGGTGTGAGTGGGTCTCAGTATCACTCCAGCTGGTATTAATAGAGGCCTGAATTGAATTGGCTCTTTCCTGGTGTGTGAGTGGGACTCAGTACCACTCCAGCTCGAATTAATAGAGGCCTGAATTGAATTGGCTCTTTCCTGGTTCGTGAGTGGGGCTCAGTACCACTCCAGCTGGTATTAATAGAGGCCTGGATTGAATTGGATCTTTCTGGTGTCTGCGTGGGGCTCAGTACCATTCCTGCTGGTATTAATAGAGGTCTGGATTGAATTGGCCGTTTCCTGGTGTGTGAGTGGGAGTTAATTCCACTCCAGCTGGTATTAATAGAGGCCTGGATTGAATTGGATCTTTCTGGTGTCTGCGTGGGGCTCAGTACCACTCCAGCTGGTATTAATAGAGGTCTGGATTGAATTGGATCTTTCTGGTGTCTGAGTGGGGCTCAGTACCACTCCAGCTGGTATTAATAGAGGCCTGGATTGAATTGGCCGTTTCCTGGTGTGTGAGTGGGAGTTAATTCCACTCCAGCTGGTATTAATAGAGGCCTAGATTGAATTGGCTGTTTCCTGGTGTGTGAGTGGGAGTCAATTCCACTCCAGATGGTATAAATAGTGGCCTGGAATGAACTGTCCCTTTCCTGCTGTGTGCTTGGTGCTCAGTCGCACTCCAGCTGGTATTATAGAGGTCTGGATTGAGTTAGCCACTTCCTGGTGTGTGAGCGGGGCTCAGTTCCACTCCTTCTGCTATTAATAGAGACATGGATTGAATTGGCTCTTTCCTGGTGAGTGAGTGGGACTCAGTACCACTCCAGCTGGTATTAAAAGAGGTCTGGATTGAATTGGCTCTTTCCTGCTGTGTGTGTGGGACTCAGTCGCACTTCAGCTGGTATTATAGAGGTCTGGATTGAATTGGCTGTTTCCTGGTGTGTGAGTGGGAGTTAATTCCACTCCAGATGGTATTAATAGAGGCCTGGAATGAACTGTCCATTTCCTGCTGTGTGCTTGGTGCTCAGTCGCACTCCAGCTGGTATTATCGAGGTCTGGATTGAATTGGCTCTTAACTGATGTGTGAGTGGGACTCAGTACCACTCCAGCTCGAATTAATAGAGGCCTGAATTGAATTGGCTCTTTCCTGGTTCGTGAGTGGGGCTCAGTACCACTCCAGCTGGTATTAATAGGGTTGGGATTGAATTGGCTCTTTCCTGGTGAGTGAGTGGGGATCAGTACCACTCCAGCTGGTATTAATAGGGTTGGGATTGAATTGGCTCTTTCCTGGTGTGTGAGTGGGACTCAGTACCACTCCAGCTGGTATTAATAGAGGCCTGGATTGAATTGGCACTTTCCTGGTGTGTGTGGGACTCAGTACCACTCCAGCTGGTATTAATAGAGGCCTGGATTGAGTTAGCCACTTCCTGGTGTGTGAGCGGGGCTCAGTACCACTCCTTCTGCTATTAATAGAGACATGGATTGAATTGGCTCTTTTTTGGTGAGTGAGTGGGGCTCAGTACCACTCCAGCTGGTATTAATAGAGGCCTGGATTGAATTGGCTCTTTCCTGGTGTGTGAGTGGGGCTCAGTACCACTCCAGCTGGTATTAATAGAGATCTGGTTGAATTTGCTCTTTCCTGGTGTGTGAGTGGGAATCAGAACCATTCCAGCTGGTATTAATAGAGGCTTGGATTGAATTGGCTCTTGCTGGTGCCTGAGGGGGGCGCAGTACCATCCTGCTGGTATTATTAGTGGTCTGGATGGAATGGTCTCTTTCCTGGTGTGTCCGTGAGAATCAGTATCACTCCAGCTGGTATTAATAGAGGTCTGGATTGAATTGGCACTTCTTGATGTGTGTGTGGGACTCAGTACCACTCCAGCTGGTATTAATAGAGGCTTGGATTGAATTGGCTCTTGCTGGTGCCTGAGGGGGGCTCAGTACCATCCTGCTGGTATTATTAGTGGTCTGGATGGAATGGTCTCTTTCCTGGTGTGTCCGTGAGAATCAGTATCACTCCAGCTGGTATTAATAGAGGTCTGGATGGAATTGTCTCTTTCCTGGTGCGTCCGTGAGAATCAGTATCACTCCAGCTGGTATTAATAGAGGTCTGGATGGAATTGTCTCTTTCCTGGTGTGTCCGTGAGAATCAGTATCACTCCAGCTGGTATTAATAGAGGTCTGGATGGAATTGTCTCTTTCCTGGTGCGTCCGTGAGTATCAGTATCACTCCTGCTGGTATTAATAGAGGCCTGGATTGAATTGGCTCTTTGCTGGGGAGTGAGTGGGGATCTGTATCACTCCAGCTGGTATTAATAGAGATCTGGTTTGAATTGGCTCTTTCCTGGTGTGAGTGTGAATCAGAACCACTCCAGCTGGTATTAATAGAGGCCGAGAATGAATTGGCTCTTTCTGGTGTGTGAGTGGGACACAGTGCCAGAACACCCGGTGTTAATAGAGTCCTGGAATGAACTGTCTCTTCTCTGCTGTGTGAGTGGGATTCAGTCCCACTCCAAATGTTATTAATAGAGGCCTGCATTGAATTGGCTCTCTCCTGGTGTGTGATTGGGACTCAGTACCACTCCAGCTGGAATTAATAATAGCCTGATTGAATTGGCTCTTTCTGGTGCGTCTGTGGGACTCAGTACCACTCCAGCTGGTATTAATAGAGGCCTGGAATGAATTGGCTCTTTTCTGGAGAGTGAGTGGGGATCTGTACCACTCCAGCTGGTATTAATAGAGGCCTGGATTGAATTGGCTCTTTTCTGTTGTGTGAGTGGGACTCAGTACCACTCCAGCTGGTATTAATAGAGGCCTGGATTGAATTGGCTCTTTTCTGTTGTGTGAGTGGGACTCAGTACCACTCCAGCTGGTATTAATAGTGGCCTGGATTGAATTGGCTCTTTTCTGTTGTGTGAGTGGGACTCAGTACCACTCCAGCTGGTATGAATAGAGGCCTGGATTGAATTGTCTCTTTCCTGGAGAGTGAGTGGTGCTCAGTGCCACTCCAGCTAGTATTAATAGAGGCCTAGATTGAATTGGCTCTTTCCCGGTGTGTGAGTGGGACTCAGTACCACTCCAGAAGTATTAATAGAGGCCTGGAATGAACTGTCCCTTTCCTGGTTTGTGAGTGGGACTCAGTGCCCCTCCAGCTGGTATTAATAGAGGCCTGGATTGAACTGGCCCTTTCTCGTGTGTGAGTGGGACTCAGTCGCAGTTCAGCTGGTATTATAGATGTCTAGATTGAATTGGCTCTTCCCTGGTGTGTGAGTGGGACTCAGTACCACTCCAGCTGGTATTAATAGAGGCCTGGATTGAATTGGCTTTTTCCTGGTGTGTGAGTGAGACTCAGTACCACTCCAGCTGGTATTAATAGAGGCCTGGATTGAATTTGCTCTTTCCTGGTGTGTGTGTGGGACTCAGTACCACTCCAGCTGGTATTAATAGAGGCCTGGATTGAATTGGCTCTTACCTGATGTGTGAGTGGGACTCAGTACCACTCCAGCTGGTATTAATAGAGGCCTGGATTGAATTCGCTCTTTGCTGGAGAGTGAGTGGGGATCTGTACCACTCCAGCTGGTATTAATAGAGGTATGGATTGAATTGGCTCTTTCCTGGTGTGTGAGTGGGAATCAGAACCACTCCAGCTGGTATTAATAGAGGTCTGGATTGAATTGTCTCTTTCCTGGTGTGTGAGTGGGACTCAGTCGCACTTCAGCTGGTATTAATAGAGGTCTGGATTGAACTGGCTCTTTCATGGTGTGTGAGTGGGAGTTAATTCCACTCCAGCTGGTATTAATAGAGGTCTGGATTGAATTGGCTCTTACTGTTGTGTGAGTGGGACTCAGTACCACTCCAGCTAGTATTAATAGAGGCCTGGATTGAATTGCTTCTTTCTGGTGTGTGAGTGGGACTCAGTACCACTCCAGATGGTATTAATAGAGGCCTGGAGTGAACTGTCCCTTTCCTGGTTTGTGAGTGGGACTCAGTACCCCTCCAGCTGGTATTAATAGAGGCTTGGGTTGAATTGGCTCTTTCTGGTGTGTAAGTGGGGCTCAGTGCCATTCCAGCTGGTATTAATAGAGGTCTGGATTGAATTAGCTCTTTCCTGGTGTGTGAGTGGGAGTTAACTCCACTCCAGCTGGTATTATTCGAGGCCTAGATTGAATTGGCTGTTTCCTGGTGTTTGACTGGGGCTCAGAACCACTCCAGCTGGGATTAATAGAGGCCGGGAATGAACTGTCCCTTTCCTGCTGTGTGAGTGGGACTCAGTCGCACTCCAGCTGGTATTATAGAGGTCTGGATTGAATTGGCACTTTCCTGGTGTGTGAGTGGGGATCAGAACCACTCCAACTGGTATTAATAGAGATCTGGATTGAATTGGCTCTTTCTGGTGTGTGTGTGGGGCTCAGTACCACTCCAACTGGTTAAATAGAGGCCAGGAACGAACTGTCCCTTTCCTGCTATGTGTGTGGGACTCAGTCTCACTTCAGCTGGTATTATAGAGGTCTGGATTGAATTGGCTGTTTCCAGGTGTGCGAGTGGGAGTTAATGCCACTCCAGCTGGTATTAATAGAGGCCTGGAATGACCTGTCCCTTTCTTGCTGTGTGAGTGGGTCTCAGTCGCACTCCAGCTGGTATTACAGAGGTCTGGAATGAATTGCCTCTTTCCTGGTGTGTGAGTGGGGTTCAGTACAACTCCAGCTGGTATTAATAGAGACCTGGATTGAATTCTCTCTTCCCTGGTGTGTGAGTGGGGCTCAGTACCTCTCCAGTTGGTATTAATAGAGGCCTGGAATGAACTGACCCCTTCATGGCGTGTGAGTGGGACTCAGACGCACTCCAGCTGGTATTCTCGAGGTCAGGATTGAATTGGCTGTTTCTGGTGTGTGTGATGGAGTTAATTCCACTCCAGCTCGTATTGATAGAGGCCTGAATTGAATTGGTAATTTCCTGGTTTGAGAGTGGGACTCAGTACCTTTCCAGCTGGTATTAATAGAGGTCTGCAATGAACTGGCTCTTTCCTGGTTTGTGAGTGGGACTCAGTACCCCTCCAGCTGGTATTAATAGAGGGCTGGAATGAATTGGCTCTTTCCTGGTTTGTGAGTGGGACTCAGTACCGCTCCAGCTGGTATTAATAGAGGACTGGATTGAATTGGCTCTTTCCTGGTGTGTGAGTGGGAGTTAATTCCACTCCAGCTGGTATTAATAGAGGTCAGGATTGAATTGGCTCTTTTTGGTGTGTGAGTGGGAGTTAATTCCACTCCAGCTGGTATTGTGGAGGTCTGGATTGAGTTGGCTGTTTCCTGGTGTGTGACTGGGGCTCAGAACCACTCCAGCTGGGATTAGTAGAGGCCTGGAATGAACTGTCCCTTTCCTGCTGTGTGAGTTGGAATCAGTCGCACTCCAGCTGGGATTGTGGAGGTCTGGATTGAGTTGGCTGTTTCCTGGTGTGTGAGTGGGGCTCGGAACCACTCCAGCTGTGATTAGTAGAGGCCGGGAATGAACTGTCCCTTTCCTGCTGTGTGAGTTGGAATCAGTCGCACTCCAGCTGGGATTAAGAGGTCTGGACTGAATTCGCTCTTTCCGGTGGGTGAGTGGGGTTCAGTACCATTCCAGCTGATATTTATAGATGTTTGAAATGAGCTGTCTCTTATCTGTTGTGTGAGTGAGACTCAGTACCACTCCAAATGTTATTAATAGAGGCCTGGATTGAATTGTCTCTTTCCTGGTTTGAGAGTGGGACTCAGTACCACTCCAGCTGGTATTAATACGGTTGGGATTGAATTGGCTCTTTCCTGGTGTGTGAGTGGGACTCAGTACCACTCCAGCTGGAATTCATAGAGGTCTGGATTGAATTGGCTCTTTCCTGGTGTTTGAGTGGGACTCAGTTCCACTCCAGCTAGTATTAATAGAGGCCTGGATTGCATTGGCTCTTTCTGGTGTCTGAGTGGGACTCAGTACCATTCCAGCTGGTATGAATAGAGGCCAGAATTGAATTGGCTCTTTCCTGGTGTGTGAGTGGGACTCAGTACCACTCCAGCTGGTATTAATAGAGGCCTGGAATGAATTGCCTCTTTCTGGAGTGTGAGTGGGACTCAGTACCACTCCAGCTGGTATTAATAGAGGCCTGGAATGAATTGCCTCTTTCTGGAGTGTGAGTGGGACTCAGTGCCACTCCAGCTGTTATTAATAGAGGCCAGAATTGAATTGGCTCTTTCCTGGTGTGTGAGTGGGACTCAGTACCACTCCAGCTGGTATTAATAGAGGCCAGAATTGAATTGGCTCTTTCCTGGTGTGTGAGTGGGACTCAGTACCACTCCAGCTGGTATTAATAGAGGCCTGGAATGAATTGCCTCTTTCTGGAGTGTGAGTGGGACTCAGTACCACTCCAGCTGGTATTAATAGAGGCCTGGAATGAATTGCCTCTTTCTGGAGTGTGAGTGGGACTCAGTGCCACTCCAGCTGTTATTAATAGAGGCCTGGATTGAATTGCCTCTTTCTGGAGTGTGAGTGGGACTCAGTACCACTCCAGCTGGTATTAATAGAGGCCTGGATTGAATTGCCTCTTTCTGGAGTGTGAGTGGGACTCAGTACCTCTCCAGAAGTATTAATAGAGGCCTGGAATGAACTGTCCCTCTCCTGGTTTGTGAGTGGGACTCAGTACCCCTCCAGCTGGTATTAATAGAGGGCTGGATTGAATTGGCTGTTTCCTGGTGTGTGACTGGGGCTCAGAACCACTCCAGCTGGGAATATTAGAGGCCTGGAATGAACAGTCCCTTTCCTGCTGTGTGAGTGGGACTCCGTCGCACTCCAGCTGGGATTAAATGTGGTCTGGACTGAATTCGCTCTTTCCGGGTGGGTGAATGGGGTTCAGTACCATTCCAGCTGCTTTTATTGGAGGTCTGGTTGGAAGTTGCTCTTTCCTGGTGTGTGAGGGGGCTCAGTACCATTCCAGCTGGTATTAATAGAGGCCTGGATTGAATTGGCTGTTTCCTGGTGTGTGAGTGGGAATTAATTCCACTCCAGCTTGTATTAATAGAGGCCTGGAATTAACTGTCCCTTTCCTGCTGTGTGAGTGGGAATCAGTCGCACTCCAGCTGGGATTAAAAGATGTTTGGACTGAATTCGCTCTTTCCTGGTGTGTGAGGGGGCTCAGTACCATTCCAGCTGGTTAAATAGAGGCCTGGAATGAACTGTCCCTTTCCTGCTGTGTGTGTGGGACTCAGTCGCACTTCAGCTGGTATTATAGAGGTCTGGACTGGATTGGCTCTTTCTGGGTGGGTGAATGGCGCTCAGTCGCACTCCAGCTGGTATTATCGAGGTCTGGATTGAATTGGCTCTTAACTGATGTGTGAGTGGGGCTCAGTACAACTCCAGCTAGTATTAATAGAGGTCTGGACTGGATTGGCTCTTAACTGATGTGTGAGTGGGACTCAGTACCACTCCAGCTGGTATTATAGAGGTCTGGATTGAATTGGCTCTTTCCTGGTGTGTGAGTGGGACTCAGTACCACTCCAGCTGGTATTAATAGAGGTCTGGATTGAATTGGCTCTTTCCTGGTGTGTGAGTGGGACTCAGTACCACTCCAGCTGGTATTATAGAGGTCTGGATTGAGTTAGCCACTTCCTGGTGTGTGAGTGGGGCTCAGTACCACTCCAGCTGGTATTAATCGGGTTGGGATTGAATTGGCTCTTAACTGGTGCGTGATTGGGACTCAGTACCACTCCAGCTGGTATTAATAGAGGCCTGGATTGAATTGGCTCTTAACTGATGTGTGAGTGGGACTCAGTCCCACTCCAGCTGGTATTGATAGAGGTCAGGATTGAATTGGCTCCTTCTGGTGTGTGAGTGGGACTCAGTACCACTCCAGCTGGTATTAATAGAGGTCTGGATTGAATTGGCACTTCTTGATGTGTGTGTGGGACTCAGTACCACTCCAGCTGGTATTAATAGAGGCTTGGATTGAATTGGCACTTGCTGGTGCCTGAGGGGGGCTCAGTACCATCCTGCTGGTATTATTAGAGGTCTGGATGGAATGGTCTCTTTCCTGGTGTGTCCGTGAGAATCAGTATCACTCCAGCTGGTATTAATAGAGGCCTAGAATGAATTGGCTCTTTCTGGTGTGTGAGTGGGACACAGTGCCAGAACACCCGGTGTTAATAGAGTCCTGGAATGAACTGTCTCTTCTCTGCTGTGTGAGTGGGATTCAGTCCCACTCCAAATGTTATTAATAGAGGCCTGCATTGAATTGGCTCTTTCCTGGTGTGTGATTGGGACTCAGAACCACTCCAGCTGGAATTAATAATAGCCTGATTGAATTGGCTCTTTCTGGTGCGTCTGTGGGACTCAGTACCACTCCAGCTGGTATTAATAGAGGCCTGGAATGAATTGGCTCTTTTCTGGAGAGTGAGTGGGGATCTGTACCACTCCAGCTGGTATTAATAGAGGCCTGGATTGAATTGGCTCTTTTCTGTTGTGTGAGTGGGACTCAGTACCACTCCAGCTGGTATTAATAGAGGCCTGGATTGAATTGGCTCTTTTCTGTTGTGTGAGTGGGACTCAGTACCACTCCAGCTGGTATTAATAGTGGCCTGGATTGAATTGGCTCTTTTCTGTTGTGTGAGTGGGACTCAGTACCACTCCAGCTGGTATGAATAGAGGCCTGGATTGAATTGTCTCTTTCCTGGTGTGTCCGTGAGAATCAGTATCACTCCAGCTGGTATTAATAGAGGCCTAGAATGAATTGGCTCTTTCTGGTGTGTGAGTGGGACACAGTGCCAGAACACCCGGTGTTAATAGAGTCCTGGAATGAACTGTCTCTTCTCAGCTGTGTGAGTGGGATTCAGTCCCACTCCAAATGTTATTAATAGAGGCCTGCATTGAATTGGCTCTTTCCTGGTGTGTGATTGGGACTCAGAACCACTCCAGCTGGTATTAATACGGTTGGGATTGAATTGGCTCTTTCTGGAGTGTGAGTGGGACTCAGTACCACTCCAGAAGTATTAATAGAGGCCTGGAATGAACTGTCCCTTTCCTGGTGTGTGAGTGGGACTCAGTGCCCCTCCAGCTGGTATTAATAGAGGGCTGGATTGAATTGGCTCTTTTTGGTGTGTGAGTGGGAGTTAATTCCACTCCAGCTGGTATTGTGGAGGTCTGGATTGAGTTGGCTGTTTCCTGGTGTGTGAGTGGGGCTCGGAACCACTCCAGCTGGGATTAGTAGAGGCCTGGAATGAACTGTCCCTTTCCTGCTGTGTGAGTTGGAATCAGTCGCACTCCAGCTGGGATTAAGAGGTCTGGACTGAATTCGCTCTTTCCGGGTGGGTGAGTGGGGTTCAGTACCATTCCAGCTGATATTTATAGATGTTTGAAATGAGCTGTCTCTTATCTGTTGTGTAAGTGGGATTCAGTCCCACTCCAAATGTTATTAATAGAGGCCTGGATTGAATTGACACTTTCCTGGTGTGTGATTGGGACTCAGTACCACTCCAGCTGGTATTAATACGGTTGGGATTGAATTGGCTCTTTGCTGGTGTGTGAGTGGGACTCAGTACCACTCCAGCTGGTATTAATAGAGGCCTGAATTGAATTGGCTCTCTCCTGGTGTGTGAGTGGGTCTCAGTACCACTCCAGCTGGTATTAATTCGTGTTCTGGATTCAATTGGCTCTTTCCTGGTGTGTGAGTGGGGCTCAGTAGAACTCCAGCTGGTATTAATAGAGGCCTGGATTGAATTGTCTCTTTCCTGGTTTGAGAGTGGGACTCAGAACCACTCCAGCTGGTATTAATAGAGGCTTGGATTGAATTGGCTCTTGCTGGTGCCTGAGGGGGGCGCAGTACCATCCTGCTGGTATTATTAGTGGTCTGGATGGAATGGTCTCTTTCCTGGTGTGTCCGTGAGAATCAGTATCACTCCAGCTGGTATTAATAGAGGTCTGGATTGAATTGGCACTTCTTGATGTGTGTGTGGGACTCAGTACCACTCCAGCTGGTATTAATAGAGGCTTGGATTGAATTGGCTCTTGCTGGTGCCTGAGGGGGGCTCAGTACCATCCTGCTGGTATTATTAGTGGTCTGGATGGAATGGTCTCTTTCCTGGTGTGTCCGTGAGAATCAGTATCACTCCAGCTGGTATTAATAGAGGTCTGGATGGAATTGTCTCTTTCCTGGTGCGTCCGTGAGAATCAGTATCACTCCAGCTGGTATTAATAGAGGTCTGGATGGAATTGTCTCTTTCCTGGTGTGTCCGTGAGAATCAGTATCACTCCAGCTGGTATTAATAGAGGTCTGGATGGAATTGTCTCTTTCCTGGTGCGTCCGTGAGTATCAGTATCACTCCTGCTGGTATTAATAGAGGCCTGGATTGAATTGGCTCTTTGCTGGGGAGTGAGTGGGGATCTGTATCACTCCAGCTGGTATTAATAGAGATCTGGTTTGAATTGGCTCTTTCCTGGTGTGAGTGTGAATCAGAACCACTCCAGCTGGTATTAATAGAGGCCGAGAATGAATTGGCTCTTTCTGGTGTGTGAGTGGGACACAGTGCCAGAACACCCGGTGTTAATAGAGTCCTGGAATGAACTGTCTCTTCTCTGCTGTGTGAGTGGGATTCAGTCCCACTCCAAATGTTATTAATAGAGGCCTGCATTGAATTGGCTCTCTCCTGGTGTGTGATTGGGACTCAGTACCACTCCAGCTGGAATTAATAATAGCCTGATTGAATTGGCTCTTTCTGGTGCGTCTGTGGGACTCAGTACCACTCCAGCTGGTATTAATAGAGGCCTGGAATGAATTGGCTCTTTTCTGGAGAGTGAGTGGGGATCTGTACCACTCCAGCTGGTATTAATAGAGGCCTGGATTGAATTGGCTCTTTTCTGTTGTGTGAGTGGGACTCAGTACCACTCCAGCTGGTATTAATAGAGGCCTGGATTGAATTGGCTCTTTTCTGTTGTGTGAGTGGGACTCAGTACCACTCCAGCTGGTATTAATAGTGGCCTGGATTGAATTGGCTCTTTTCTGTTGTGTGAGTGGGACTCAGTACCACTCCAGCTGGTATGAATAGAGGCCTGGATTGAATTGTCTCTTTCCTGGAGAGTGAGTGGTGCTCAGTGCCACTCCAGCTAGTATTAATAGAGGCCTAGATTGAATTGGCTCTTTCCCGGTGTGTGAGTGGGACTCAGTACCACTCCAGAAGTATTAATAGAGGCCTGGAATGAACTGTCCCTTTCCTGGTTTGTGAGTGGGACTCAGTGCCCCTCCAGCTGGTATTAATAGAGGCCTGGATTGAACTGGCCCTTTCTCGTGTGTGAGTGGGACTCAGTCGCAGTTCAGCTGGTATTATAGATGTCTAGATTGAATTGGCTCTTCCCTGGTGTGTGAGTGGGACTCAGTACCACTCCAGCTGGTATTAATAGAGGCCTGGATTGAATTGGCTTTTTCCTGGTGTGTGAGTGAGACTCAGTACCACTCCAGCTGGTATTAATAGAGGCCTGGATTGAATTTGCTCTTTCCTGGTGTGTGTGTGGGACTCAGTACCACTCCAGCTGGTATTAATAGAGGCCTGGATTGAATTGGCTCTTACCTGATGTGTGAGTGGGACTCAGTACCACTCCAGCTGGTATTAATAGAGGCCTGGATTGAATTCGCTCTTTGCTGGAGAGTGAGTGGGGATCTGTACCACTCCAGCTGGTATTAATAGAGGTATGGATTGAATTGGCTCTTTCCTGGTGTGTGAGTGGGAATCAGAACCACTCCAGCTGGTATTAATAGAGGTCTGGATTGAATTGTCTCTTTCCTGGTGTGTGAGTGGGACTCAGTCGCACTTCAGCTGGTATTAATAGAGGTCTGGATTGAACTGGCTCTTTCATGGTGTGTGAGTGGGAGTTAATTCCACTCCAGCTGGTATTAATAGAGGTCTGGATTGAATTGGCTCTTACTGTTGTGTGAGTGGGACTCAGTACCACTCCAGCTAGTATTAATAGAGGCCTGGATTGAATTGCTTCTTTCTGGTGTGTGAGTGGGACTCAGTACCACTCCAGATGGTATTAATAGAGGCCTGGAGTGAACTGTCCCTTTCCTGGTTTGTGAGTGGGACTCAGTACCCCTCCAGCTGGTATTAATAGAGGCTTGGGTTGAATTGGCTCTTTCTGGTGTGTAAGTGGGGCTCAGTGCCATTCCAGCTGGTATTAATAGAGGTCTGGATTGAATTAGCTCTTTCCTGGTGTGTGAGTGGGAGTTAACTCCACTCCAGCTGGTATTATTCGAGGCCTAGATTGAATTGGCTGTTTCCTGGTGTTTGACTGGGGCTCAGAACCACTCCAGCTGGGATTAATAGAGGCCGGGAATGAACTGTCCCTTTCCTGCTGTGTGAGTGGGACTCAGTCGCACTCCAGCTGGTATTATAGAGGTCTGGATTGAATTGGCACTTTCCTGGTGTGTGAGTGGGGATCAGAACCACTCCAACTGGTATTAATAGAGATCTGGATTGAATTGGCTCTTTCTGGTGTGTGTGTGGGGCTCAGTACCACTCCAACTGGTTAAATAGAGGCCAGGAACGAACTGTCCCTTTCCTGCTATGTGTGTGGGACTCAGTCTCACTTCAGCTGGTATTATAGAGGTCTGGATTGAATTGGCTGTTTCCAGGTGTGCGAGTGGGAGTTAATGCCACTCCAGCTGGTATTAATAGAGGCCTGGAATGACCTGTCCCTTTCTTGCTGTGTGAGTGGGTCTCAGTCGCACTCCAGCTGGTATTACAGAGGTCTGGAATGAATTGCCTCTTTCCTGGTGTGTGAGTGGGGTTCAGTACAACTCCAGCTGGTATTAATAGAGACCTGGATTGAATTCTCTCTTCCCTGGTGTGTGAGTGGGGCTCAGTACCTCTCCAGTTGGTATTAATAGAGGCCTGGAATGAACTGACCCCTTCATGGCGTGTGAGTGGGACTCAGACGCACTCCAGCTGGTATTCTCGAGGTCAGGATTGAATTGGCTGTTTCTGGTGTGTGTGATGGAGTTAATTCCACTCCAGCTCGTATTGATAGAGGCCTGAATTGAATTGGTAATTTCCTGGTTTGAGAGTGGGACTCAGTACCTTTCCAGCTGGTATTAATAGAGGTCTGCAATGAACTGGCTCTTTCCTGGTTTGTGAGTGGGACTCAGTACCCCTCCAGCTGGTATTAATAGAGGGCTGGAATGAATTGGCTCTTTCCTGGTTTGTGAGTGGGACTCAGTACCGCTCCAGCTGGTATTAATAGAGGACTGGATTGAATTGGCTCTTTCCTGGTGTGTGAGTGGGAGTTAATTCCACTCCAGCTGGTATTAATAGAGGTCAGGATTGAATTGGCTCTTTTTGGTGTGTGAGTGGGAGTTAATTCCACTCCAGCTGGTATTGTGGAGGTCTGGATTGAGTTGGCTGTTTCCTGGTGTGTGACTGGGGCTCAGAACCACTCCAGCTGGGATTAGTAGAGGCCTGGAATGAACTGTCCCTTTCCTGCTGTGTGAGTTGGAATCAGTCGCACTCCAGCTGGGATTGTGGAGGTCTGGATTGAGTTGGCTGTTTCCTGGTGTGTGAGTGGGGCTCGGAACCACTCCAGCTGTGATTAGTAGAGGCCGGGAATGAACTGTCCCTTTCCTGCTGTGTGAGTTGGAATCAGTCGCACTCCAGCTGGGATTAAGAGGTCTGGACTGAATTCGCTCTTTCCGGTGGGTGAGTGGGGTTCAGTACCATTCCAGCTGATATTTATAGATGTTTGAAATGAGCTGTCTCTTATCTGTTGTGTGAGTGAGACTCAGTACCACTCCAAATGTTATTAATAGAGGCCTGGATTGAATTGTCTCTTTCCTGGTTTGAGAGTGGGACTCAGTACCACTCCAGCTGGTATTAATACGGTTGGGATTGAATTGGCTCTTTCCTGGTGTGTGAGTGGGACTCAGTACCACTCCAGCTGGAATTCATAGAGGTCTGGATTGAATTGGCTCTTTCCTGGTGTTTGAGTGGGACTCAGTTCCACTCCAGCTAGTATTAATAGAGGCCTGGATTGCATTGGCTCTTTCTGGTGTCTGAGTGGGACTCAGTACCATTCCAGCTGGTATGAATAGAGGCCAGAATTGAATTGGCTCTTTCCTGGTGTGTGAGTGGGACTCAGTACCACTCCAGCTGGTATTAATAGAGGCCTGGAATGAATTGCCTCTTTCTGGAGTGTGAGTGGGACTCAGTACCACTCCAGCTGGTATTAATAGAGGCCTGGAATGAATTGCCTCTTTCTGGAGTGTGAGTGGGACTCAGTGCCACTCCAGCTGTTATTAATAGAGGCCAGAATTGAATTGGCTCTTTCCTGGTGTGTGAGTGGGACTCAGTACCACTCCAGCTGGTATTAATAGAGGCCAGAATTGAATTGGCTCTTTCCTGGTGTGTGAGTGGGACTCAGTACCACTCCAGCTGGTATTAATAGAGGCCTGGAATGAATTGCCTCTTTCTGGAGTGTGAGTGGGACTCAGTACCACTCCAGCTGGTATTAATAGAGGCCTGGAATGAATTGCCTCTTTCTGGAGTGTGAGTGGGACTCAGTGCCACTCCAGCTGTTATTAATAGAGGCCTGGATTGAATTGCCTCTTTCTGGAGTGTGAGTGGGACTCAGTACCACTCCAGCTGGTATTAATAGAGGCCTGGATTGAATTGCCTCTTTCTGGAGTGTGAGTGGGACTCAGTACCTCTCCAGAAGTATTAATAGAGGCCTGGAATGAACTGTCCCTCTCCTGGTTTGTGAGTGGGACTCAGTACCCCTCCAGCTGGTATTAATAGAGGGCTGGATTGAATTGGCTGTTTCCTGGTGTGTGACTGGGGCTCAGAACCACTCCAGCTGGGAATATTAGAGGCCTGGAATGAACAGTCCCTTTCCTGCTGTGTGAGTGGGACTCCGTCGCACTCCAGCTGGGATTAAATGTGGTCTGGACTGAATTCGCTCTTTCCGGGTGGGTGAATGGGGTTCAGTACCATTCCAGCTGCTTTTATTGGAGGTCTGGTTGGAAGTTGCTCTTTCCTGGTGTGTGAGGGGGCTCAGTACCATTCCAGCTGGTATTAATAGAGGCCTGGATTGAATTGGCTGTTTCCTGGTGTGTGAGTGGGAATTAATTCCACTCCAGCTTGTATTAATAGAGGCCTGGAATTAACTGTCCCTTTCCTGCTGTGTGAGTGGGAATCAGTCGCACTCCAGCTGGGATTAAAAGATGTTTGGACTGAATTCGCTCTTTCCTGGTGTGTGAGGGGGCTCAGTACCATTCCAGCTGGTTAAATAGAGGCCTGGAATGAACTGTCCCTTTCCTGCTGTGTGTGTGGGACTCAGTCGCACTTCAGCTGGTATTATAGAGGTCTGGACTGGATTGGCTCTTTCTGGGTGGGTGAATGGCGCTCAGTCGCACTCCAGCTGGTATTATCGAGGTCTGGATTGAATTGGCTCTTAACTGATGTGTGAGTGGGGCTCAGTACAACTCCAGCTAGTATTAATAGAGGTCTGGACTGGATTGGCTCTTAACTGATGTGTGAGTGGGACTCAGTACCACTCCAGCTGGTATTATAGAGGTCTGGATTGAATTGGCTCTTTCCTGGTGTGTGAGTGGGACTCAGTACCACTCCAGCTGGTATTAATAGAGGTCTGGATTGAATTGGCTCTTTCCTGGTGTGTGAGTGGGACTCAGTACCACTCCAGCTGGTATTATAGAGGTCTGGATTGAGTTAGCCACTTCCTGGTGTGTGAGTGGGGCTCAGTACCACTCCAGCTGGTATTAATCGGGTTGGGATTGAATTGGCTCTTAACTGGTGCGTGATTGGGACTCAGTACCACTCCAGCTGGTATTAATAGAGGCCTGGATTGAATTGGCTCTTAACTGATGTGTGAGTGGGACTCAGTCCCACTCCAGCTGGTATTGATAGAGGTCAGGATTGAATTGGCTCCTTCTGGTGTGTGAGTGGGACTCAGTACCACTCCAGCTGGTATTAATAGAGGTCTGGATTGAATTGGCACTTCTTGATGTGTGTGTGGGACTCAGTACCACTCCAGCTGGTATTAATAGAGGCTTGGATTGAATTGGCACTTGCTGGTGCCTGAGGGGGGCTCAGTACCATCCTGCTGGTATTATTAGAGGTCTGGATGGAATGGTCTCTTTCCTGGTGTGTCCGTGAGAATCAGTATCACTCCAGCTGGTATTAATAGAGGCCTAGAATGAATTGGCTCTTTCTGGTGTGTGAGTGGGACACAGTGCCAGAACACCCGGTGTTAATAGAGTCCTGGAATGAACTGTCTCTTCTCTGCTGTGTGAGTGGGATTCAGTCCCACTCCAAATGTTATTAATAGAGGCCTGCATTGAATTGGCTCTTTCCTGGTGTGTGATTGGGACTCAGAACCACTCCAGCTGGAATTAATAATAGCCTGATTGAATTGGCTCTTTCTGGTGCGTCTGTGGGACTCAGTACCACTCCAGCTGGTATTAATAGAGGCCTGGAATGAATTGGCTCTTTTCTGGAGAGTGAGTGGGGATCTGTACCACTCCAGCTGGTATTAATAGAGGCCTGGATTGAATTGGCTCTTTTCTGTTGTGTGAGTGGGACTCAGTACCACTCCAGCTGGTATTAATAGAGGCCTGGATTGAATTGGCTCTTTTCTGTTGTGTGAGTGGGACTCAGTACCACTCCAGCTGGTATTAATAGTGGCCTGGATTGAATTGGCTCTTTTCTGTTGTGTGAGTGGGACTCAGTACCACTCCAGCTGGTATGAATAGAGGCCTGGATTGAATTGTCTCTTTCCTGGTGTGTCCGTGAGAATCAGTATCACTCCAGCTGGTATTAATAGAGGCCTAGAATGAATTGGCTCTTTCTGGTGTGTGAGTGGGACACAGTGCCAGAACACCCGGTGTTAATAGAGTCCTGGAATGAACTGTCTCTTCTCAGCTGTGTGAGTGGGATTCAGTCCCACTCCAAATGTTATTAATAGAGGCCTGCATTGAATTGGCTCTTTCCTGGTGTGTGATTGGGACTCAGAACCACTCCAGCTGGTATTAATACGGTTGGGATTGAATTGGCTCTTTCTGGAGTGTGAGTGGGACTCAGTACCACTCCAGAAGTATTAATAGAGGCCTGGAATGAACTGTCCCTTTCCTGGTGTGTGAGTGGGACTCAGTGCCCCTCCAGCTGGTATTAATAGAGGGCTGGATTGAATTGGCTCTTTTTGGTGTGTGAGTGGGAGTTAATTCCACTCCAGCTGGTATTGTGGAGGTCTGGATTGAGTTGGCTGTTTCCTGGTGTGTGAGTGGGGCTCGGAACCACTCCAGCTGGGATTAGTAGAGGCCTGGAATGAACTGTCCCTTTCCTGCTGTGTGAGTTGGAATCAGTCGCACTCCAGCTGGGATTAAGAGGTCTGGACTGAATTCGCTCTTTCCGGGTGGGTGAGTGGGGTTCAGTACCATTCCAGCTGATATTTATAGATGTTTGAAATGAGCTGTCTCTTATCTGTTGTGTAAGTGGGATTCAGTCCCACTCCAAATGTTATTAATAGAGGCCTGGATTGAATTGACACTTTCCTGGTGTGTGATTGGGACTCAGTACCACTCCAGCTGGTATTAATACGGTTGGGATTGAATTGGCTCTTTGCTGGTGTGTGAGTGGGACTCAGTACCACTCCAGCTGGTATTAATAGAGGCCTGAATTGAATTGGCTCTCTCCTGGTGTGTGAGTGGGTCTCAGTACCACTCCAGCTGGTATTAATTCGTGTTCTGGATTCAATTGGCTCTTTCCTGGTGTGTGAGTGGGGCTCAGTAGAACTCCAGCTGGTATTAATAGAGGCCTGGATTGAATTGTCTCTTTCCTGGTTTGAGAGTGGGACTCAGAACCACTCCAGCTGGTATTAATAGAGGTCAGGATTGAATTGGCTCTTTCCTGGTGTGTGAGTGGGAGTCTGTACCACTCCAGCTGTTATTCATAGAGGTCTGGATTGAATTGGCTCTTTCCTGGTGTGTGAGTGGGAGTCTGTACCACTCCAGCTGGTATTAATAGAGGTCAGGATTGAATTGGCTCTTTCCTGGTGTGTGTGGGACTCAGTACCACTCCAGCTGGTGTTAATAGAGGTCAGGATTGAATTGGCTCTTTCCTGGTGTGTGAGTGGGACTCAGTACCACTCCAGCTGGTATTAATAGAGGTCAGGATTGAATTGGCTCTTTCCTGGTGTGTGTGGGACTCAGTACCACTCCAGCTGGTGTTAATAGAGGTCAGGATTGAATTGGCTCTTTCCTGGTGTGTGAGTGGGACTCAGTACCACTCCAGCTGGTATTAATAGAGGTCAGGATTGAATTGGCTCTTTCCTGGTGTGTGAGTGGGACTCAGTACCACTCCAGCTGGTATTCATAGAGGTCTGGATTGAATTGGCTCTTTCCTGGTGTGTGAGTGGGACTCAGTACCACTCCAGCTGGTATTAATAGAGGTCAGGATTGAATTGGCTCTTTCCTGGTGTGTGAGTGGGACTCAGTACCACTCCAGCTGGTATTCATAGAGGTCTGGATTGAATTGGCTCTTTCCTGGTGTGTGAGTGGGAGTCTGTACCACTCCAGCTGGTGTTAATAGAGGTCAGGATTGAATTGGCTCTTTCCTGGTGTGTGTGGGACTCAGTACCACTCCAGCTGGTATTAATAGAGGTCAGGATTGAATTGGCTCTTTCCTGGTGTGTGAGTGGGACTCAGTACCACTCCAGCTGGTATTCATAGAGGTCTGGATTGAATTGGCTCTTTCCTGGTGTGTGAGTGGGGCTCAGTACCACTCCAGCTGGTATTAATCGAGGCCTGGATTGAGTTAGCCACTTCCTGGTGTGTGAGCGGGGCTCAGTTCCACTCCTTCTGCTATTAATAGAGACTTGGATTGAATTGGCCCTTTTTTGGTGAGTGAGTGGGGATTAGTGCCACTCCTGCTGGTATTAATAGAGGCCTGGATTGAATTGGCTCTTTGCTGGGGAGTGAGTGGGGATCTGTATCACTCCAGCTGGTATTAATAGAGATCTGGTTTGAATTGGCTCTTTCCTGGTGTGAGTGTGAATCAGAACCACTCCAGCTGGTATTAATAGAGGCCGAGAATGAATTGGCTCTTTCTGGTGTGTGAGTGGGACACAGTGCCAGAACACCCGGTGTTAATAGAGTCCTGGAATGAACTGTCTCTTCTCTGCTGTGTGAGTGGGACTCAGTACCACTCCAAATGTTATTAATAGAGGTCTGGATTGAATTGGCTGTTTCCTGGTGAGTGAGTGGGACTCAGTACCACTCCAGCTGGTATTAATAGATACCTGGATTGAATTGCCTCTTTCCTGGTGTGTGAGTGGCTCTCAGTCCCACTCCAGTCGCTATAGATAGAGGCCTGGATCGAAATGGCTCTTCCCTGGTGTGTGAGTGGGGCTCAGTGCCACTCCAGCTGGTATTAATAGAGGTCTGGATTGAATTGGCTCCTTCCTGGTGAGTGAGTGGGACTCAGTACCACTCCAGCTGGTATTAATAGAGGTCTGGATTGAATTGGCTCCTTCCTGGTGAGTGAGTGGGACTCAGTACCACTCCAGCTGGTATTAATAGATACCTGGATTGAATTGCCTCTTTCCTGGTGTGTGAGTGGCTCTCAGTCCCACTCCAGTCGCTATAGATAGAGGCCTGGATCGAAATGGCTCTTCCCTGGTGTGTGAGTGGGGCTCAGTGCCACTCCAGCTGGTATTAATAGAGGTCTGGATTGAATTGGCTCCTTCCTGGTGAGTGAGTGGGACTCAGTACCACTCCAGCTGGTATGAATAGAGGGCTGGATTGAATTGGCTCCTTCCTGGTGAGTGAGTGGGGCTCAGTCCCACTCCAGCTGGTATTAAGAGTTCTCGATTGAATTGGCTCTTTCCTGGTGTGTGAGTGGGACTCAGTACCACTCCAGCTGGTATTAATTGAGGTCTGGATTTAATTGACTCTTTCCTGGTGTGTGAGTGGGACTCAGTACCACTCCAGCTGGTATTAATAGAGGTCTGGATTGAATTGGCTCTTCCCTGGTGTGTGAGTGGGACTCAGTAACACTCCAGCTGGTATTAATAGAGGTAGGATTTAATTGGCTCTTTCCTGGTGTGTGAGTGGGACTCAGTACCACTCCAGCTAGTATTAATGGAGGTCTGGATTTAATTGACTCTTTCCTGGTGTGTGTGTGGGACTCAGTACCACTCCAGCTGGTATTAATAGAGGGCTGGATTGAATTGGCTCCTTCCTGGTGAGTGAGTGGGGCTCAGTACCACTCCAGCTGGTATTAATAGAGGTCTGGATTTAATTGGCTCTTTCCTGGTGTGTGAGTGGGACTCAGTACCACTCCAGCTGGTATTAATAGAGGTCTGGATTTAATTGGCTCTTTCCTGGTGTGTGAGTGGGACTCAGTACCACTCCAGCTGGTATTAGTGGAGGCCTGGATTGAATTGGCTCTTTCCTGGTGTGTGAGTGGGACTCAGTACCACTCCAGCTAGTATTAATGGAGGCCTGGATTGAATTGGCTCTTTCCTGGTGTGTGAGTGGGACTCAGTACCACTCCAGCTGGCATTAATCGAGGCCTGGATTAAATTGCCTCTTTCCTGGTGTTTGAGTGGGACTCAGTACCACTCCAGCTGCTATTAATAGAGGCCTGGATTGTTTTGGCACTTTTCAGGTGCGTGAGTGGGGCTCAGTACCACTCCAGCTGGTATAAATAGAGGCCTGGATTGAATTGGCTCTTTCCTGCTGTGTGAGTGGGACTCAGTAGCACTCCACCTGGTATTAATAGAGGTCTGGATTGAATTTGCTCTTTCCTGTTGTGTGAGTGGGAGTTAATTCCACTCCAGCTGGTATTAATAGAGACCTGGATTGAATTGGCTCTTTCTGGGGTGTTAGTGGGACTCAGTGCCACTCCAGCTAGTATTGATGGAAGCCTGGAATGAACTATCTCTTTCCTGGTGTGTGAGTGGGTCTCAGTCCCACTCCAGCTGGTATCAATGGCGGTCTGGCTTTAATTAGCTTTTTCCTGGTGTGTGAGTGGGGCTCAGTACCACTCCAGCTGGTATTAATAAAGGTTTGCATTGAATTGGCTCTTTCCTGGTGTGTCAGTGGAACTCAGTACCACTCCAGCTGGTGATAATATAGGCTCGGTTTCAATTGGCTCTTTCCTGGTGTGTGAATGGGAGTTAATTTTACTCCAGCTGGTATTAATAGGGGCCTGGATTGAATTGGTTCTTTCCCGGTATGTGAATGAGCCTCAGTACCACTCCAGCTGGTATTAATATCGGCTCAAATTCAATTGGCTCTTATCTGGTGTGTGAGTGGGGCTCAGTACCACTCCAGCTGGCATTAATAGAGGTCTGGATTGAATTGGCTGTTTCCTGGTGTGTGTGTGGGACTCAGTACCACTCCAGCTGGTTTTAACAAAGGCCAGTTCGATCTGATTATATGCACTGTTGTCTGTTTGATGTCACCTTGACCGCGGCCATTTTAAGCGACATGTGCTGCGGCCATTCTAAATGATGTGCTCTGTGGTCTGTTTGATGTCACCTTCACTGCGGCCATTTTACGTGACATATGGTACGGCCATTTTAAATGATATGCACTGTGGTCTGTTTGATGTCACCGTCACTGCGTCCATTTTAAATGTTATGCTCTGTGGTCTGTTTGATGTCACCTTGACTGCAGCCATTTTACGTGACATGTGCTGCGGCCATTTTAAATGATATGCACTGTGGTCTGTTTGATGTCACCGTCACTGCGTCCATTTTAAATGTTATGCTCTGTGGTCTGTTTGATGTCACCTTCACTGCGGCCATTTTACGTGACATGTGCTGCGGCCATTTTAAATGATATGCTCTGTGATCTGTTTGAATTGAGAGTAATCCACGGGGATCATTTTCAATGTTTTCTGTCCAGGGCAGTGAATGTAACAGATTATAAATGAGAATAAAATCTCATAAAGGATAATAAATCACAGACAATCATAAAGATTATAAAGATTTACAAAGTGAGAGGAAGAATTATAAACAGTTTATAAAGGTTGTAAAGGTCAGTAAATGTTTATAAATTATTATAAATTATTATCAATAATTATCAGGATTCTTTTAGTTTGAAAGGGATTATAAAAGAATCAGAAAGATTCAGACCCCGCCCCCACTCCCGTCACCTTGGAAACAGACCCCGCCCCCACTCCCGTCTCCCTGGAAACAGACCCCGCCCCCACTCCCGTCACCCTGGAAACAGACCCCACCCCCACTCCCGTCACCCTGGAAACAGACCCCGCCCCCACTCCCGTCTCCCTGGAAACAGACCCCGCCCCCACTCCCGTCACCCTGGAAACAGACCCCGCCCCCACTCCCGTCACCCTGGAAACAGACCCCGCCCCCACTCCCGTCACCCTGGAAACAGACCCCGCCCCCACTCCCGTCACTCTGGAAACAGACCCCGCCACCACTCCCGTCACCCTGGAAACAGACCCCGCCCCCACTCCCGTCACCCTGGAAACAGACCCCGCCCCCACTCCCGTCACCCTGGAAACAGACCCCGCCCCACTCCCGTCACCCTGGAAACAGACCCCGCCCCCACTCCCGTCACCCTGGAAACGGACCCCGCCCCCACTCCCGTCACCCTGGAAACAGACCCCGCCCACACTCCCGTCACCCTGGAAACAGACCCCGCCCCCACTCCCGTCACCCTGGAAACAGACCCCGCCCCCACTCCCGTCACCTTGGTAACAGACCCCGCCCCCACTCCGTCACCCTGGTGACAGACCCCACCCCCACTCCCGTCACCTAGGTAACAGACCACGCCCCCACTCACGTCACCTTGGTAACAGACCCCGCCCCCACTCCCGTCACCTTGGTAACAGACCCCGCCCCCACTCCCGTCTCCTTGGTAACAGACCCCGCCCCCACTCCGTCACCCTGGTGACAGACCCCACCCCCACTCCCGTCACCTAGGTAACAGACCACGCCCCCACTCACGTCACCTTGGTAACAGACCCCGCCCCCACTCCCGTCACCCTGGAAACAGACCCCGCCCCCACTCCCGTCACCTTGGTAACAGACCCCGCCCCCACTCCGTCACCCTGGAAACAGACCCCGCCCACATTCCCGTCACCCTGGAAACAGACCCCGCCCCCACTCCCGTCACCTTGGTAACAGACCCCGCCCCCACTCCCGTCACCCTGGAAACAGACCCCGCCCACATTCCCGTCACTCTGGAAACAGACCCCGCCCCCACTCGCCGTCACTTTGGTAACAGACCCCGCCCCCACTCGCCGTCACCTTGGAAACAGACCCCGCCCCCACTCGCCGTCACTTTGGTAACAGACCCCGCCCCCACTCGCCGTCACCTTGGAAACAGACCCCGCCCCCATTCGCCGTCACACTGGAAACAGACCCCGCCCCCACTCGCCGTCACCTTGGAAACAGACCCCGCCCCCCACTCGCCGTCACTTTGGTAACAGACCCCGCCCCCACTCCCGTCACCTTGGAAACAGACCCCGCCCCCATTCGCCGTCACTCTGGAAACAGACCCCGCCCCCACTCCCGTCACCTTGGAAACAGACCCCGCCCCCACTCCTGTCAATCTGGAAAAAGACCCCGCCCCCACTCTGGTCACCTTGGTAACAGACCCCGCCCCCACTCCTGTCATTCTGGAAACAGACCCCGCCCCCACTCGCCGTCACCTTGGAAACAGACCCCGCCCCCACTCGCCGTCACCTTGGAAACAGACCCCGCCCCCATTCGCCGTCACTCTGGTAACAGACCCCGCCCCCACTCGCCGTCACTTTGGTAACAGACCCCGCCCCCACTCCCGTCACCTTGGAAACAGACCCCGCCCCCATTCGCCGTCACCTTGGAAACAGGCCCCTCCCCCGCTCTGTCTCCATGGTGACAGTCCCCTCCCCCGCTCTGTCTCCATGGTGACAGTCCCCTCCCCCGCTCTGTCTCCATGGTGACAGGCTCCTCCCCCGCTCTGTCTCCATGGTGAGAGGCCCCTCCCCCGCTCTGTCTCCATGGTGACAGGCCCCTCCCCCGCTCTGTCTCCATGGTGACAGGCTCCTCCCCCGCTCTGTCTCCATGGTGAGAGGCCCCTCCCCCGCTCTGTCTCCATGGTGAGAGGCCCCTCCCCCGCTCTGTCTCCATGGTGACAGTCCCCTCCCCCGCTCTGTCTCCATGGTGAGAGGCCCCTCCCCCGCTCTGTCTCCATGGTGAGAGGCCCCTCCCCCGCTCTGTCTCCATGGTGAGAGGCCCCTCCCCCGCTCTGTCTCCATGGTGACAGGCCCCTCACCCGCTCTGTCTCCATGGTGAGAGGCCCCTCCCCCGCTCTGTCTCCATGGTGAGAGGCCCCTCCCCCGCTCTGTCTCCATGGTGACAGGCCCCTCCCCCGCTCTGTCTCCATGGTGAGAGGCCCCTCCCCCGCTCTGTCTCCATGGTGACAGTCCCCTCCCCCGCTCTGTCTCCATGGTGACAGGCCCCTCCCCCGCTCTGTCTCCATGGTGACAGTCCCCTCCCCTGCTCTGTCTCCATGGTGAGAGGCCCCTCCCCCGCTCTGTCTCCATGGTGACAGTCCCCTCCCCTGCTCTGTCTCCATGGTGACAGTCCCCTCCCCCGCTCTGTCTCCATGGTGACAGTCTCCTCCCCCGCTCTGTCTCCATGGTGACAGTCCCCTCCCCCGCTCTGTCTCCATGGTGACAGTCCCCTCCCCCGCTCTGTCTCCATGGTGACAGTCCCCTCCCCCGCTCTGTCTCCATGGTGACAGGCCCCTCCCCCGCTCTGTCTCCATGGTGACAGGCCCCTCCCCCTCCTCTGATTATTGAATTAATTTAACAATTGTATTAAAGGGATATTTCAGCACATTCTTCACCTGCTCTCTGAACTGAGTCTGGGTCACGGCGTAAATCACAGTGTTTGTGGAGCAGCTCAGGAGCTGGAGCATGAAGGACAATTCCATCAGAAACCGAGGGAGATAAACAGACTGATAACCCAAATCATACATCCGGCTCCATATAGAATACACCATTAACAGGGCCCACAACAGCATGAAATTACCAGAGATAACTAACAGTAATATGATAGATTTCCTTCGACTCTCCATCTCGGGGTCTCTGTGACTCTCTCCACTGCTGTGAGCCCGGAGTCTCCTGCGTCCTCTGCTGCTCACTAAAATGTGTCTGACGGTGAGAGCGTTGAGCAGCAGAATCAGCACAAATGGGATGGCCGGGGTTAGAATGTTGTGGAGGAACTCGATTGTTCCCCAGACACGAGAATCATAAACATCCATTGTTACCTCACAAAACCAGGGATTGTTCATCAGCCAATACCGACCCGTTAACATAAAATACCAGAAGATGTTCTTTAAACAGCTCAGCACACTCACTGTTCCCACAACCACAGCACATGTTTTCTCACTGCAATATTTACTTTTCAGATTCTGACAACAAATGGCCACAAATCGATCAAAGGTGAAAGTGACGGTGAACCAGACAGAACAGTCTGTGACTGTGTAAAGCAGGACGGCGTGGATATTACACACGGGGATGGACAACAGGAACCGAAACTGTTCATAATAAACAATGGGAATGTGTCTGAATATCAGGTCCAGGATAATGACCAGTAGATCCGCCGCTGACATGGCCACCAGGTACCGAGTGACACATTTGGAGAGACCGCACTTTCCCCGAGACAGGATCCCAATCGTCAGCAAGTTAACTGTGAGGAAGGGAAATAAACAGAGAAATTAGACATCAGACTGGAGCAATGTTACCAGATCAGTGTATGTGTGTGAGTGTCAGAAATAAACAGAGAAATTAGACATCAGACTGGAGCAATGTTACCAGATCTGTGTATGTGTGTGAGTGTCAGAAATAAACAGAGAAATTAGACATCAGACTGGAGCAAAGTTACCAGATCAGTGTATGTGTGTGAGTGTCAGAAATAAACAGAGAAATTAGACATCAGACTGGAGCAAAGTTAACAGATCAATGTATGTGTGTGAGTGTCAGAAATAAACAGAGAAATTAGACATCAGACTGGAGCAAAGTTACCAGATCAGTGTATGTGTGTGAGTGTCAGAAATAAACAGAGAAATTAGACATCAGACTGGAGCAAAGTTACCAGATCAGTGTATGTGTGTGAGTGTCAGAAATAAACAGAGAAATTAGACATCAGACTGGAGCAAAGTTACCAGATCAGTGTATGTGTGTGAGTGTCAGAAATAAACAGAGAAATTAGACATCAGACGGCAGCAATGTTACCAGATCTGTGTATGTGTGTGAGTGTCAGAAATAAACAGAGAAATTAGACATCAGACGGCAGCAATGTTACCAGATCTGTGTATGTGTGTGAGTGTCAGAAATAAACAGAGAAATTAGACATCAGACTGCAGCAATGTTACCAGATCTGTGTATGTGTGTGAGTGTCAGAAATAAACAGAGAAATTAGAGAGAGAGAGGGTGTGCGCGTATTTGAGATAATGTGATTCAGCAAGTGTGTGTGTATGAGAGAGAATGTGAGCGAGAGAGAGACAGAGTGTGTGTGTGTAAATATATATAAATATATATACATATATATCTCAGTGCCTGGGTTCTGGAGTGTCTGTGTATATATATATATATAAGTCTCAGTGTCTGGGCTGTGATGTGTGTGTGTGTGTGCATATATATAAGTCTCAGTGTCTGTGCTGTGGTGTGTGTGTGTGTGATGTGTGTGTGCATATATATAAGTCTCAGGGTCTGTTCAGAGGTGTGTGTGTGTGTGTGTGTGTGTGTGTGTGTGCATATCTATGTCTCAGTGTCTGTTCTGTGGTGTGTGTGTGTGTATGTGTGCATATATATAAGTCTCAGTGTCTGGGCTGTGGTGTGTGTGTGTGTGTGTGTGTGTGTGAGCATATATATAATTCTCAGTGTCTGTTCTGTGGTGTGTGTGTGTGTATGTGTGCATATATATAAGTCTCAGTGTCTGTTCTGTGGTGTGTGTGTGTGTGTGTGTGTGTGTGTGTGTGTGTGTGTGTGCATATATATAAGTCTCAGTGTCTGGGCTGTGGTGTGTGTGTGTGTGTGCATATATATAAGTCTCAGTGTCTGGGCTGTGGTGTGTGTGAGTGTGTGTGTGTGTGTGTGTGCATATATATAAGTCTCAGGGTCTGGGCTGTGGTGTGTGTGTGTGTGTGTATGTGTGTGTGCATATATATATGTCTCAGTGTCTGGGCTGTGGTGTGTGTGTGTGTGCATATATATAAGTCTCAGTGTCTGGGCTGTGGTGTGTGTGTGTGTGCATATATATAAGTCTCAGGGTCTGGGCTGTGGTGTGTGAGTGTGTGTGTGTGTGTGTGTATGTGTGTGTGCATATATATATGTCTCAGTGTCTGGGCTGTGGTGTGTGTGTGTGTGCATATATATAAGTCTCAGGGTCTGGGCTGTGGTGTGTGAGTGTGTGTGTGTGTGTGTGTATATATATAAGTCTCAGTGTCTGGGCTGTGGTGTCTGTGTGTGTGTGTGTGTGTGTGTGTGAGTGCATATATATAAGTCTCAGGGTCTGGGCTGTGGTGTGTGTGTGTGTGTGTGTATGTGTGTGTGCATATATATATGTCTCAGTGTCTGGGCTGTGGTGTGTGTGTGTGTGCATATATATAAGTCTCAGTGTCTGGGCTGTGGTGTGTGTGTGTGTGCATATATATAAGTCTCAGGGTCTGGGCTGTGGTGTGTGAGTGTGTGTGTGTGTGTGTGTATGTGTGTGTGCATATATATATGTCTCAGTGTCTGGGCTGTGGTGTGTGTGTGTGTGCATATATATAAGTCTCAGGGTCTGGGCTGTGGTGTGTGAGTGTGTGTGTGTGTGTGTGTATATATATAAGTCTCAGTGTCTGGGCTGTGGTGTCTGTGTGTGTGTGTGTGAGTGCATATATATAAGTCTCAGGGTCTGGGCTGTGGTGTGTGTGTGTGTGTGTGTATG